>NC_053492.1:205601539-206250289 GCF_905171775.1 Rana temporaria | reverse complement strand
ATTCTTTCCCTAGCTAGTAAGAACCTCTTAACTAGGTCGTCCTTCGCTAATCTTTTATCCAGGTACACCGAGAGGGCCGCTACCTGTACTCGCAGGGTGCTAACCCTAAGCCCAGCGTCCGCTCCATCCTGGAGAAAATCCAGGATAACCGGAACCGACTGGGAAGACTTTTGTCTTTTTCTACTCCAGGTCTGGAAAGTTCTCCATATCTTTGAGTAGATCTTTCTGGTGACCGGCTTTCTACTTGTAAGGAGAGTATCAATCACCTTTTCTGAACAACCTTTTTGTTTCAGAATCTGGCGCTCACTAACCAGGCTGTTAGCTGAAAGAACTCTGGTCTCGAGTGAAACACTGGACCTTGTCTGAGAAGATCTGTCCTGGCTGGGAGTCTCAGAGGCTCTGCTACTGACATGAACCTCAGATTCGCAAACCATGTCCTCCTTGGCCACCATGGGGCAATAAGGAGGACCTGACCGGGGGACTTGCTGACTTTCTGGAGTACCCGCGGAATTAGCGCCAGGGGCGGGAAAGCGTAGGCCATTTTGAAGTGCCAGTTCTGGGACAGCGCATCCAGGCCCTCGGAATCCCGTTCTACCGAGGCTGAGAAGTACCTGTTCACTTTCCTGTTCTTCCGGTTCGCGAACAGATCTATGTCTGGTTCGCCAAACCGAAGAACTAAGGCCCGAAAGACCTCTGGACTCAATTCCCATTCCCCCTGTCTTAATTGCTGGCGACTGAGGAAGTCCGCTTCTATGTTGTCTGTCCCCTTTATATGTATGGCTGAGATGGAGGTGACCTTCTTCTCTGCCCAACCCAGGATTTCCAAGGTTAGTTCCAATAGGGGACCGGATCTGGTACCGCCTTGGTGATTCAGGTAGGCCACTACTGTAGCGTTGTCTGAGCTCACCTGGACCTCCCTGTCTGTGACATCTTGTTGGAAGGCCTTCAGAGCTTCTCCTACTGCTCTGAGCTCCCTGGTGTTGGAAGATTGATGAGCCAGGAGGTAGCACCATCTTCCTTGGGCTTTTTTCTTTCCCAAGTGGGCCCCCCACCCCCATGTGCTGGCATCCGTAGTCAATTTTACCGGATCCCATTGTGCCCAAGGTCGACCTTCCCTTAGGTTTTGGTGACTGGTCCACCACTCTAGGGATGACAGGACCTGAGGGGTGAGTACAATCTCCTGATCCAGGGATTCCTTCTTCTTGTCCCAAGAGGACAGAAAGAAAAAATGGAGCATCCTTGCATGTAATTGGGACCAGACTACTGCTGGTATGGATGCCGACATTAAGCCTAGCACTCTCATAACTGACCTCCTGGGAAGTCTGGGGAATCTCACCAGATTCTCTGCTCCTGACACTAATTTTTTTATTTTTTCCTCTGGCAGGAAGAGCGTCTGAAGCCTGGAGTCTATAGTGTAGCCCAGGAAATTTTTTACCTGTTCTGGTATGAGGGAGGATTTCTCTAAATTGATAATCCAGCCTAGGCTTTCTAAAAACTCCATCACCCTGTTGGTATCCCTCTGAACCTGTGACTCTGTCTGACCGGAGATCAGTAGATCGTCCAGGTATGGTATAAGGCATATTCCTTGAAGATGTAGGAATGCTACTGCCTCTGCCAGTATTTTTGTAAAAATTCTGGGGCTGGAGGTTAGGCCGAAGGGTAGTGCCCTGAACTGCCAATGAAAGATTTCCTCCCCTACCACCACCGCAAACCTCAAAAAGGCCTGATGGTCCACGTGAATTGGCACGTGCAAATAGGCGTCCTTCAGGTCTATGGTCGTCATGTAGGTTTCCTTCATGAGGTTCTTTCTTACTGAGTAAATACTCTCCATGGAGAATTTCTTTTGTTCTAAAAATCCGTTTAGTTTTTTTAAGTTTACTATCAGGCGGAATTTTCCTGATGGTTTCTGAACCAAAAACACGTGGGAATAGAACCCCCGGTATTGCTGTTCTACTGGCACTGGTGTTATTACTAGTTGCTCTGCCAATTCCTGAACCCCTTCCAAGAGGGCCCTTCTTTTTAGGGTATCCTTGGGGAGCTGCGTGAGGGTGATCATAGGGGGGGGAAAGGTGACAAATTCCAGGCGGAACCCATCCCTTATAAGCTTGTGTATGTAGGGACTGTCTGAAATATTTTCCCACTGTTGTACAAACTGGGACAGCCTCCCCCCTACCTTGACCTTGGCGTCACTTGGTCTGTTTAGCCTCAGCCTTGGCGGAGGGAAAGAGTAAGTTATTCTTTTTGTTCCCTTTGCCATAAAACCAGCGCCTATTGGGTTCTCTTTTATATTTCTGCTTGTTCTGCCCCTGGGGGCCTCGAAAAGTCTTCTTAAACCCATCTTTCTTAGGTTTCACAGGGAATTTCTTTCCCTTTTCTGAAGACCTAGCTAGGACATCATCCAATCCTTGGCCAAACAGAAGTGAACCCTGGAAAGGGAGTCCACACAATTTTCCCTTTGATGTGACATCCCCATCCCAGGCTTTAACCCAGATAGCTCGCCTGGACGAGTTAATCAAGGCCGCTGTTTTGGCTGAAGCTTTTGCAGTTTCCAAAGCGGCATCTGCCAAGTATGCGACAGCTTTTCCTATCAAAGATAGAGACCCCAAGATTTCCTCTGACTCTGTGAACTGGCCGAGGTGTTCTGCCAGTTTCTCTACCCATAGGTCTGCGTTCCTGGCTACACAGGTCGCAGCTAATGCTGGGGCCATAGAAGCTGTGTTAGCCTCCCATGCTTTTCTTAGGAGTGATTCGGCCCTACGATCCATTAAATCTTTAATACTGCCAGCATCTTCAAATGAGAGGTCTGACTGTTTAGTGACCTGAGACAGGGCCGCATCCAGTTTTGGAAGTTTAAAGAAAGCTTCCCCAACTGATTGGGTGAACGGGTACTTCCGTTTCCAGGTTTTCTGAGTGGTCAGTCTCCTTTCTGGATATTTCCATTCTTGTAGGATTATTTCTTTTAGAGATTGGTGGAGAGGGAAGACTCTATCCTGTGTTTCACTGAGTCCCCTATACACCTTATCCTGTGCAGAGGTCGTTTTAGGAACCTCTGGAATCTCTTCAGTGGCATAGATTGCCTGAAGGAGACTGTCCACATCCTCTGCTGAGAAGAGGAATCTTTTCAATTTTCCTTCTTCCTGAGACATGACCGAGTCTCTATCCTCCTCACCCTCTGAGCTATGTCTAGTGACCTGGCTCATGACCTCACTTTCCTCTTCCTCCAGATCATGAGAAAAGTCCTGGGAGGATAGGAAAGGGGTACTGGGTCCTGCAACTAGCCTTCCCTGAGAAATCAAAGTCTCTCTAGGGGCCGGTTCCTCTGTGCTAGGGCCTGTGGCTGCTTGTGTAGCTGTCTCCCTGAAAGCTCTAACCGTGGCCAACATTTCAGACTGCATTGACAAGAGAAAATCTTTCATCATGGCAGCTGCCTCCTTCCCAGCCAACTGGTTAATACATTTGTGGCAGAAGGGTTTGGTATAGGATTTTGGGAGTTTATCTTTACAGTTTCCACATTTTTTAGAGGAACTACCACTAGCAGATGCTGAGGATTGAGCAGAGGCCCCCTGGGTTTCACCGGGAGATTCTGTTGGAGAGGGAACATAATAAAAAACAACCATGTTATTTCTTTCCACTTCAGAGCTGCAGGCTGTACTAGGGAGAAAAGAGAGAGAGAACGAGGAAGGCAGCCGTTACCAGCTGCATCCTGCGACTCAGGAACTCTCACTCTCCCCTTTTCTCCCTTTCCAGGAGGGACTGTACTCACCGACCCCCGATCTGGATTTGGTAGCCGCAGCGCTAGTCTTCCCTTCCTCTTCCATCATGAGGAGGTTGACTGGGTCCTTGGCTTGCCGGTACCTGTTCACAGGGTTTATCCGCCGCCGACCCCACCGCTCCACGCTGCTCTCCACGCCGAAGCGTCACTTCCGGGTTGCCGTGTAGGGAACGCCCACTCTCCGGTGACGCGCTTCCTGTACCTCCGAACGAGGTCTGGAGCGCAATGCTCCTCTGCAAACCCCCCCAGGAAGAAGAGTTAGCAGCGTGGCGGATTTTTGTGCAGAGGGACGATGGCTTTTTCACCACAGCTCAGAGCGTCCATGCCTGTCTTTGTGGCGACCTGTGAGCGACCGAAGCCAACAGGTCAGTTCAGCTCTCCCCGGCCTCCCTGAACCTGCCTCAACAGGGGTACCCTTCGACCTCACCGTCTCCAGGTAATATAAAACAACAAACGTGCCGCTGTGTTCGGGAGAAACACAATCAAAATACTGAGGAGCAAGGGGAGGGGTGGGAACTTATAACAAACTTGTCAATTGATTGTGTTTCCTGTGGGAGGAGCCCTTATCTCTCTGGTGTGCCGTCCTGGAAGGCGTAGGAGAAAAACTTCTTACCATTGGCATATACATTGATTTGTATGTGTTTGTTCATTTTTTCCCCCCTTTCCCTCAGAGAATGTTGTTCTTTTTTCCTTTTTAACATTCTGCTAAAATTTGTGTGAATGAGTACTGCTTGGACCTTGAGGCTCGGTTCACATTGCTGTGCTGTGAATTTGTTCAGTTTTCTGTCCTGTGTTTGAGGTGCAAATTTAGAGCGATTATACCACGAATTTCAGGAATCATAATGTAAAAGTGTTAACTTCCTGTGTACTTCCTGTTTTTTTTCTGGAGAGTAGTGTGGTGGAATTCGCACATATGTGAACCTTCAATGCGATTACTGAACGATTTACATTAATGTCTATGGAAACTAAATTCACAACGCAACGCTGTTAAACTCGCACAAGACCCATTTTTTTTATCGCATTCGTAGAGGAATCGCAACGCATGCATGTGAACTTATGGATGACATGCGAATGTAGAATGTTTTTGACGCATCACATTCATTATAAACTCGTATCGGTGTGAATCGGGCCTAAAGGGGACATACTCCAAAAGCTTGTACTGAAAAATTGTATGTTAGTGCAAATAAAAAAAGTATCACGGACAGTACTCAATTGCCTTCTGAGAACAAATGTTCTCCGCTTCATAAACAGGATGCCAAAAGGAGATTTTTCTCTGAGAACTGAAAATGGATAAATTCTGTTTAATAAATGTACACCATACTGTACAACGCTCTTTACTTATTCCACGGAATATCAAATATGTATGCTTAGTGAAGATAAGGAAATCCAGTTTGTACAAGACAGACAGTGCATCTGCTAACTGCCACTACTTACAACTAACTGCAATAATTTCTCACATTCTGTGTGCAAAAACCATAGAAAGAATGTTTTTTGACATCCTACTTCTCAGTGTCACCCCAAGGGAAACAAGGGTAATATAGGATCTGTTGGTAAAGGAATGTCAGAGAGGAGTGATGTTTTCCACATAGGCTCTATGCAAGTATGTAGTTTATACCATGCACTCTTTGAGTCTGTGAATGTGTCAGTTTAATGAAGTTTGCTTGATATCCTTATACAATGTAGAAATGGGCAAAAAATTATATTCGATATACAGAGGTTTCCTGCATATCAGACAACAGGCATCTCATGGTTATGGGAAATTTAGGACACCATGTATACATATATGCAATGGCAGGATCTTATGCTGGCCATACACTATACGAAAATTCGGCCGAAAATCGGTCGTTCAGACAGTTCTTTCGTTTTTCGGCCAGTTAATGGGCCCAAAATCGATAAACGTGGGAAGTTTTTGAGCCGAAAAAACAAAGGAGACATTTGGAAATTTTCTGCCGAATGAACGATAAATCGGAAGGTTAATGTGTTTCCTGTCCGAACTTTCTGCACTAGGTATATGTAGAAAAAAAAAAATGATTTATGTCCACTGAATGATTTATCGGTCATTACATGATGGCACTATCGTTTGTGGTCATGACCAAATGTTCGTTTTTCGAAATTTCTTTCGTTTTTTTTTTCTGTAGAGTGTATGGCCAGCTAAATTAGTTGCATGGTTTTCAGCCCCTAATTGGTAAACATTGGAGCTTTTTTTCCCTGTTGTCTGTCTGAAGCACAATATACTTCAGCAGTGTTTAGAACAATTGAACTTCATAAATACAGCTTTAAAACATAGAACTTTATTAGGCTGTATTTTATATGATGGTTTGCACCCAGTTACCTTTATTACTGATATTTTTACAGTGCATTTGTAAGTACAGAAGTCCAAAAAAACAAACAAAAAAAATGATACAATACATCATTCATGCCAATTCAAGAAATCTGTAAAGTACAACAGCTCCCTCTGGTGGTAGCTCATGTTGAGCAATTACAATTACACACTGACAGTACGAGGCTCTCATTGTGGAAAGGACACAGGGTTTGGGTATTTGCCAAGTGCAGAACTATGAAGCGTTAATTTTGAGCGGAGAAAAATGCTTTTGCAGATTTATCTGGATTTTGATATTTCTGAATGGGGCTCCGTAGTTTGGAGGTTTCAAAGTGTCCAAGGAGGGAAGAAATCCCCAACTCTGTGTCCGGGTTTTGTGTCTAACCAGGGTGTGGGCCCAGGTGCACACAACCCTTTTAATGTCTGTATGCTGAGATTTGAAGGGGGTGTTGGAGCAGTGGCTTCCATTAAGAGAGGCTGTGTGTGTGTTAAAGAGCTGCGTGCAGGGCAGCCATCAAAAAATTTGGGGCCCCTTACAAAGCTTTAGGCAGGGCCCCCTGAAACAGAACTGAGGGGGGGGGATAAAAAACAAACAAGTGTGATCTCTTCTCCCCTGACACAAGATATTAAGCGGGGGGGGTTGGGGGTCCTGGGGACCATCGGGCCCCTTACAGGTGTAATAAAAATTTTAAAAAAATGAGGGGGCAGCAGGGCCCCTGGGGACCATCGGGCCCCTTACATGGAAGAGTTGGTGGTCTGAGGAGCCAGTACCTATAGCAGCAGTGCAGCTGAAGAGTAGCCAGTTTTATTTGTATTTTGCTGGAGAAAAAAAACTCCTGCATCGGAAACTTTGTGTTATACAGATTCCCCCCCCCCCCCCCCTTTTAATACAATTGGGTTGCCATGCCCTAAAACTGAAATGCTGACGTGATCTCACTTGAAAATGCATCTAGAAGACCCAATGATCCCCCACAAGACTGCAGGGTGTACAGGCAATTCAACATAGGATGTCATCCGTGGCTGGCGGGAATCGGCGTCTCTGTACTTCCCTGTTTCACCAGCGCTGGATCACCATCCAGGGATTCCCACAGACGCTGCACCGTGCTCCAGTCCGTGGATTGCCAACCCTAGCGAGTGCCTGAGCTTGTGTCAACCCAGTAAGATCTACACAGCAGAGTTTATCTACCCTGGAAGCCAGCCACGGATGACACCCTAGGTTGAATTGCCTGTACCCCCTGCAGTCTTGCGAGTACATCCCTCATAAGAATTGATGTGTATTTTTGTGTCTTATTAAATCTCATACTACACTTAGAGGGCGCCGCTTTTTTGTTCCCTTGTTTTGTTTCAGAAATTGCTTCTTCTTGGCAGCTGGCAGCCTTCTCAGCAAGAGTATATAGTGCATACACACGCATATATATTATATATATATATATATATATATATATATATATATATATATATATATATATATATATATATATATATATATATATATATATATATATATATATATATATATTATATATCTCATTTTGTTACTACTATATGAACTTCCTATGGACTGAACTTCCTGCCCCTCACATCCAGTCTTTGGCTATCTTACGATTTTTAAAGTATATTTTATCTTTTACATTTCATTTGGTGAGCGCTTGATTTTATCGCTTGTTTTATTGATCCCCCACGTCACACTACGGATAAGCAAATCATTTTGTAAATCAGTAGAATTAGTGAATTGCAAATTGTTAATTTGCCTGAAAATGTTTATGTCTGTGCTGTGAGAAGCAATTTAAGAAACCCAATTCACAAATTGTAGGATTTTATACAGATTGGATGGGACTGCATGAATATATTTAAAAAAAAAACAAAAAACGCAGTACATGATTCACCCAATTTGTAGGCCTCTGAACAACACCACAACACAGGACATAAAGGTTACGGTGCAGCCAGCAACATTTAGATGGTGTCATATTCATCATTATTTCACAAAATAGATGTTGATTCTTGAGGATGCCTTAGCAAAGACAGCAGCAATCTTCTAGCAATAAATGAAGATGGAGGCATTGTCAGGGAAAGTATTGGGACTCTTGGAGACATAATAAATACCTGTAAATGTATAGCAGACTTCCAATGAGTGGCGCAAGGTGTCACTAAATTCTATTCCACTATGTATTCTTAACTTAAAGCAGTGTTGTGGCCAAAAAAAAAAAAAATTACACATACTGCAGCTGCTGGCTTTTAATAATCAGACACTTGCCTGTCCTGAGTCCAGCGATGTCGGCAGCGCAGCTGAGGTTTCCATCAGCTGTCGTGTGCTGCCATCGCCTTTGCGGGTAAGGGTACCTGGCAGTGTAGCCTTTCGGCTTCACGCCAGGAACCCAACTGCACATGCGCCAGGCCTGTTTCGCTCTCCTACTGGCTCGGCGGAGAAAGAGGGAACCACCGTGCCGATTTCACGGGCCATGGCCCGGACTCCCGGGTGCCAATTGTGGCACTGGAGGAATCCGATGAGCGGAAATTCAATTTTTGGGTGGAACTCCGCTTTAACTCAAAAATAGACCTTCTATTGCTCTCAACCTGCTCCAAATCCCTTTATTTACCATGATCCAATTAGAGGATGGCTACACTCATTCTTCATGGTCCCACAGTATGCAAGAAGGTAGCCACCCTCTTTTGCCCACTCCAAAAGGTGGACTAGGGACTATGGGATTTTTAGTGTGCATTAAGCAGTGTATATGCCCACAATGAACGTAAACTGCTCAATCCAAATGAAAGCAAGAGGGAAAGGGAGAAGGGTTTACGGGATATATAACAAGGAGACAGAAAACACATTCACTTTCAAGAAACTTAAATTCAGAAATCAGATTATAGGGCCATTAAGTAGTGGGATGTGTGTGGGCCTTTTTATACTGATGTTTTTTCTGCGTAGGAAAACCTTGCAAGAATCCTTTAAATCCTATGGGACTATTCAAACCACTGCACTACTGGTGCAGTGCATCTTGAAAAGTCCTGCATGCTGCATCTTTGGTGTGGTTTTGAAAAGCATGCCATAAACACAGCTGCTTATTGAAATTAATGGAGAACGCAGCAAACACGCATCAAAAACTCACTGCATTTTTGCATTTTTGGTGCGTTTGCGAGTCAAATGTATATTTTTCACAGTTGCAAGCAACCAAAAAATGCACAAGAAGCGCACTGGAAATGTGTTTGAAATACAGCATAATCGATTTTGCAACAAGGCAGTGTGAAATGGCCCTTAATTTCTTGAAAAACACGCATTCACTATTTTTCACCACACCGCAAACCACAATACGAGGCTGTGCGTTACTGTGCGCTGCAGCTCATATACATTACATTGGGGTGTTTATCATAATAAATGGGAACACGCGTGAATATCATGGTACAACGTGCAACGGAGAGGTATGAAGTTCATTTTACAGTCACACATACACTTAAAGTGAGCCTGTACTTTGTATATAATAAAATAAGAGGTTCCCATTACAGACGAGAAGATCCATATTTTTTCTACTTTTCTTTTCTGTATTTCCCTACCACCCCGATCTGCTAAAAGGCCTTCCAAGTATTCTCGTGCTAAGCAAACTTTGAGCAAATCAAAACATCCACAGGACTTTGCATGTTCGCCTCACCCCTGGGTTTATGGCATTTCACCATAACAGACAGCACCGAGCTGTGCATTCTTCAGGTGGTCTGGTGGAGGGTTGGGCAGCATGGGAATACAGGGAAGGTAAATATTGTTCTTAAATTGCCTCCTAATAGCGATCGTGTTACTTGTATGTGCAATGTACAATTTCACTTCAAAATGATAATGTAGATCTGAGGTTTAGAATTCATTCTCGTCTTCATTGCTCACAAAATGTAATTACCGTACTTTTCTTACATTTAAATTATGTTTTTTATTACTATTATTTAGCCCATGGTAATGAGCTTTGCATAACAGAGCATTTAGAAGTCTGTGTACATCCACAAACATATTGTGCACGTTAGAGTTAGTAATAGCAGCTCAGCAAAAAGTTGTACTTAATCTCATCCTCCTCTCATGTAGCCTCAGTGGCTTGGTTAACAAAATTTCCACATCAGCCTGCCCCTCCTTCTGTACTTAGAAAAGATCAGAGTTTTAGTGAATATAAGCTTGTAATTAGGAAGGCAATTGACTGATACAGTTCAGCTTTAATAACAGAATGGATTAAAGCTTTCTGAATCTGACAGCTGGTAAATCATGACCAAGTTTATGCACTTTGTGGGATGTTAATTGATATAGGGAAAAACAAAAAATCTACTTTTTTTAGATTACAGCTTTTCTGTTCATAAACTCTGGTACACTGTATCCTGGAAGACATGACACACTGTTTATCAGAATATGAATGCTGAAAATGTATAGCTTAAACTGTGTGTACACATTTTCTTAGTTCTGTTCTTTGAATACTTGAGAATTGTCTAAAGCAGTCCAGGTTAGGCATTTAAATATTCAGGTGCTTGTTAAAAAAAAAAGTTGTACATCAAATTTACAGGCTTTCACTGTATATAAGTGTCTACCTTTTTGGGTTGCTAAAAAAAAAAAAAAAAAAAAAAAAAAAGCAGAGGCAAATAGATATACTTAAAAAAAAAAAAATAAGAATTATATATAATAATTCCCATCTCCCCCCCCCCCCCCCACTCCATCACCAATTCTGTGACCATGTTAGTATCTCGCCTTGATGCTAACTCAGACTGACACACATACAACAGTATGCACCTTAAAGCATGACTTTGTCCTTGTTTGTTTTCCTCTCAAAGACTACTTTGAATCACTCTCAAAAAGGCAGCCAGATTAGTCCTACTTGTTTGTATGTCAACAAACAATAGGAAACAGGGGCAAAAATCATAAATGCCAGTAAGGTTTTTTTTCTTTTTTTTTGCATGTTTTTATGCGCGATTTGCAAGATATACAGTTTTTTTGAGCTTTGGTGTTTTTTTTTTTTATTAGTCAATAGAGAAAAATTATCTGTTGCATCATTTGGTGCCAAGTTTTTCAGCTTTTCCATCAGTTTTTGCAAAAAATTATTGTTACACCAAAGCACATAAAAATCACATTAGCTACTAAAAAAAAAAAAAACACAGAAACTGACATTTTTGAAAGATCGAATAATAAATCAGAAAAATGTAGTGAATATATAAAGATAACAGAAACGATTTACATTAAGGGTGTGTAATAAGATAAGTCTGCTATATTGGAACTGCTGGCAGTATACATTTATTCCACAGGCATATTTTGAACAAAAAAAATTATCTGTCCTTTGTAAGCATAGCTTTATTATAGAAAAGTAGAAAATGGGTTACAAACCCATCCCTTAAATGCTGGATTATTAGCTGTACTCCTTAGTTCAAACCTTCAATCCTCCTCCTCCTCACCTGACTGCCACTGCCACCCACACAAATCCTAAAAGCCACTATGAAAATACAGAGATGCAAATGCAAACATGGAAATGCTAACATGAATAAGTTTCCAGTAGTTTAGGGGCAAACACCATAAACAACTATCTGGAAACAAAGACATGTTGACAGACACACTGACCCATAAAAAGGTCAGGAAAAAAATGTCTACAACCTACCTAAAGCAGCTGCAAAACAGGCAACACATTAAAAAATAACGAATTTCCACTTACTGTATACTAGAGTACAGGACACAGGCTGGATAGTTACAGACCATGGGTTATAATCCGGTACCTTCAGGAACTTGGACACTGGCAAAGCTTCTCCCTCCAGGCGTACCCCTATAACCCCATCCTATTCCATGAGACCTCCGTTTTTTAGTAAGCAGTGCAGAGTAACACAGGGAAAGGAGGGGGTGGCCTGTCCCCTGTACCGTACTCCAAGGTATGGAATTTACAGGAAAGTCTAATTCCCTCTTCCCTTCACTATACAGTACAGGACACAGGCTGGATACCAATACACCAAGACATACCCAAGCAATAAATAGGAAGGGTGAGCAACAAGTCAAACAAACATAGGCCAGTCAAACAAACATAGGCCTAATAACAACGAAGAGGTTGAACAGACTCAACTGAGTGATCCAGCAAGAACTTTGTGGCACAACATTTGCTTCCACAGAAGCTTGGACGTCCACCTAGTAAAAGGTATTGACTATGGCTGGTAAGGCGCATAGGGAGATCGAGGGAAGGAGTGTGCTTGTTCCATGACAAGATTTTGCGTTTGAGAGGCCCTGAATGGAATTGATCAAAGAGTATGGCCTTGAAGGAACCCATCATGAAGACCCCAACCCTCAGAGACTGCCACTGAGGAGCATGAGATCTTAGAGAGAATTGTGTTTTCTGGCAGAAAGACTTTGTTCTGGACTGTGTCCAGCATGAGGCCTATGTATTCTCGGGCAAAGGGAAGGTTGGAGAGCAGACTTTTGAAGTTGCTTACCCAACCGAAGGCCTGAAGCATGTAATCTGTCCTTTGGACTATTTGCAAAAAGTTGAAGAGGGGACGGGAGATGAAGAAAGTCATCTAGGTACACCGTTACCTGAATGCCCAGAGTTCTTAAGAGGGCAAAAAAGAGGTGCAAATACCAATACTCTGGGTGCCAAGGATTAGCCAAAAAAGCAGAACAAATTGGAAGGGTTTGTCTACTACTGCAAAGGGTAGGAAGTACTGATGAGGTGGGTAAATGGGAATATGTAGATAAGCATCTGATGCCAAGCATTCCACTTGTTTCAGGGAGGCAATAACTGACCTTGCAGATCCCATGTGAAACTTTGGGACGTGAAGGTACTTTTTTTATAACGATCATTTATTCGAGTTTTAAAAAACGGACTATAAAAAACAGAGCCTGTGGCCATTTTCTAGCTCAGAATTCCAATACACAGCACGTAGCCAAATTTTTTTTATAATTTAAAAAAAAAAATTAAATAAAGTCTACACCATAGTTCAACGTTTTACATACAGTGCCTTGAAATGGTATTCATACCCCCTTGAAATTTTCCAAATGTTGTCATGTTACAACCAAAAAAACGTAAATGTATTTTAATGGGATTTTATGTGATAGACCAACACAAGGTGGCACATAATCGTGAGTGAAAGGAAAATTATAAAATTAAAATTGACTGTCATTCTAACACATGAATATGATTTGATCTAAACCATTCCATTGTAGCTCTGGCTGTATGTTTAGAGTCATTGTCCTCACATGCCCCGCGGCAGAAAAAATGGGTAGAATTGGAGGAGAAAATCTGTAAACTCGAGTTGGGACAGGTTATCTGGATCCCTAGGCAGTTTAGGGGATCCTCTGAGAAGCGGCCCCGATTACCATAAAAGCATTAAGAACATGGGACAAATTAATTAAAAACATACAGGGACAATATAACAGCCCCCTAATGCCCTTAACAGGGAACAACTACTTCCCCCTGGGGAGAGACAATAAAATGTACCTAAAATGGTCTACATCGTCCCACCTGAGATTAAGGGATGTTATGAAGGGAAACGCCCTATGCTCCCTAAGTGAACTGCGCGATAGATACGGGCCCACTCCATGGGAAGTCTGGAGGTATAAACAATTGCAACATTTTGTAAATACCCTCCCAAAACCTCTTTGGGGGGTGGGTGGGTTAAACGTATGGGAAAAATTAGTCGATCAAATGGGGATAGGTAGGCATGGAATTTCTACTATTTATAAGTTGTTAATGACACATTTAGAGGGAGGAGCTGTGTGCCCAACAGAGAGCTGGGAATTAGAATTGAATCAACCATTACCAGAAATTATGAGAAGAAAAGTTTTAGAATATGTTCACTCTACATCTGTAGAGACACGGATAAAATAAATGAACTTTAAATTGTTAATTAAGTGGTATTATGTGCCAGCAAAATTACACAGAATAAACCGTCAAGTGTCACCTCTATGTTGGAGGGAGTGTGGAGGAGTGGGAACCCATGCCCATATTTGGTGGCAGTGCCCTAAAATCCAGTTATATTGGATACAAATACTAGAATTAATTAAGGAGATCAGTGGAATAGAGATAGGGCTGGACCCCTGGCAATGTTTGTTCCATGCGATGGCTATCCCTAGGAAGAAATACAAACAAGCAATTATCCCAATCTTATTAAATGCAGCGAAGACAATGATCCCGAAAAGGTGGAAGGAAAAGCAAGCCCCTTCAATACAGGAATGGCTGAGGGAGGTAGAAAGGACAAGAAACATGGAAGAGTAAATATCCCAATATAAAGAACCTAACCAGAGGTTGGGACTTGGAGGGGCTGGGTGGAGTTTAGACAATCCCAGGTTTTTGTAGATTACATGAGCAGGGAAGAAAATATCTAGGGAATTTTGGCTTGTTTAGTTCAAACCAGGTAAAGTGGGCCCTCCTTTCCCCGGGGAGGAGGGGGGAGTGAGAGGAGAGGGGGGGTATGGGGGGTGGGGTTTCCTCCCCTCCCTTTTTTTTTTTCACAAGGAGACTGAGGTAAAAAGGGGATATTTTATGCCCCCTTTAAAATAGAAACAAATAAAGGGAAAGAT
Source organism: Rana temporaria (assembly GCF_905171775.1). Classification (NCBI taxonomy): domain Eukaryota; kingdom Metazoa; phylum Chordata; class Amphibia; order Anura; family Ranidae; genus Rana; species Rana temporaria. Next base: position 206,235,688 of record NC_053492.1, on the reverse strand, counting down.
ATGGGAAAAATGTGCACAAAACACTTATTAATATAGTAGGGGTGGGAGAGAGGGATTAGGCCCCTCCCCCCCTCCCCTTCCTTTGGTGGGATAAAAATAACACTTTTTTTTTACGGAGTGATCTTGAGGTAAAAGGGGATATTTTCCGGTCGCCCCTAAAAAAGTAACACTTAGGAATCACAGGGAACAGGTAAAAGATAAGACATGGGGTAAATGCACACGGAGCACTTTAATAAAATAGCAGGTATGGGGAGGTGGGTTTAGTTCCCTCCCCCCCCCCTTTTTTTTCCTTCCCCCCCCCCCCCTCGCTTCCTCTCTTTCTCCGGGGGCGAAGGTGGGGTTGGAGGATAAAGCAAGGGTGAGGTAACCATATGAGATAAAGGAAAAGGAAAAGGAAAAGAGATGGAAGATTAGGAGGTATAGGATAAACCCAGGATGTCTATGTTGTTATTTTTTGTTATTTATGTATATGTAATGTTGTTTGTATTTTAAATGTGAGTCTTTCTTGTGTATGTTTTCTTGGAAATGTAATGTATATTTGTATTTCTTAAAAAATTTGGAATAAAAACAAATGAAACAATAGAGTCATTGTCCTGCTGGAAGGTGAACCTCCGCCCCAGCCTCAAGTCTTTTGCAGGTTTTCTTTCAAGCTAGCCCTGTATTTGGCTCCATCCATTTTCCCCCAATCAACTCTGACCAGCTTTCCTGTCCCTGCTGAAGAAAAGCATCCCCACAACATAGTTACATAGTTAGTCAGGTTGAAAAAAGACACAAGGCCATCCAGTTCAACCGTAAAAAATATATAAAACAATAAAAGTAATATCATACAATCCCATATACCCACAGTTGAACCAGAGGAAGACGAAAAAACCCAGCAGAGCCTGATCCAATTTGCTACAGCAGAGGAAAGAAAATCTCTTCCTGATCCCCAGAGAAGCAATTGGATATTCTCTGGATCAACTTTACCTATAAATGTTAGTACCAAGTTATATTATGTACATTTTAGGAAAGAATCCAGGGCTTTCTTAAAGCAATCTACTGAGCTGGCCAAAACCACCTCTGCAGGGAGTCTATTCCACATTTTCACAGCTCTTACTGTGAAGAAACCTTTCCGTATTTGGAGGTGAAATCTCTTTTCCTCTAGATGTAAAGCGTGCCCCCTTGTCCTTTGTGTTGACCGTAAAGTGAATAACTCAACACCAAGTTCACTATATGGATTCCTTATATATTTGTACATGTTGATTATATCCCCCCTTATTCTCTTCTCAAGAGTGAATAAATTCAGTTCCTCTAATCTTTCCTCATAGCCGAGCTCCTCCATGCCTCTTATCAATTTGGTTGCCCTTCTCTGCACTTTCTCCAGTTCCCCAATATCCTTTTTGAGAACTGGGGGCCAAAACTGAACTGCATATTCCAGATAAGGTCCAATTATACAGTGGGGCAAAAAAGTATTTAGTCAGCCACCAATTGTGCAAGTTTTCCCACTTAAAAAGATGAGGTATACCTATGATGACAATTACAGGCCTCTCAACTATGAGCGACAAAATGTGGAAACAAATCTAGAGACAATCACATTTTCTGATTTGGAAAGAATTTGCAAATTATGGTGGAAAATAAGTATTTGGTCACCTACAAACAAGCAAGATTTCTGGTTCTCACAGACCTGTATCTTCTTCTTTATGATGCTCCTCTGTTCTCCACTCATTTCCTGTATTAATGGCACCTGTTTGAACTTGTTATCCAGTATAAAAGACACCTGTCCACAACCTCAAACAGTCACACTCCAAACTAGACTATGGTATCTTCCAAACTATAGAAGTTAAACTAACAGGTCTATAGTCACTTGGTAAAGACTTTGTTACCTTTTTAAATATATGCACCACATTGGCCCTGTGCCAATCCAGTCGTACTATTCCTGTCATTAATGAGTGCCTAAAAATTATATACAATGGCTTTGAAATTGCAGAGCTCAATTCTTTTGGGATCCGTGGGTGGATGCCATCAGTTCCAGGTGCTTTATCCACCTTTATTCTGTCTAAATATTTCTGGACCATATCACTTTTGAGCCATTGTGGATCATTTGGGGCTGTGTCACTACCACCCCCATTATGGACATTAACGCTCCTTTATAAACAGAGCTGAAGAAAGTATTTAATAAATTAGCCTTCTCCCCAGTATTTTTAGCCTTTAAAATGTATTGCCCATGGGAATATACTTTGCAGTGAGTTCAGTCTTTTTGAAGAATTCCCATTTCTCTTCTGTGCCCATTGATGTCAATATTCTCTCCCAGTCCAAGTCCTGGAAAGCAGCCCTCATCCTTGTAAAATTTGCTCTCTTGAAATTGTTGTTATCTTTCCCGTATGTGATTTTTGCTTACAGCCAACATCAAAATTAAATCATGTCCTTTATCTGAACATTAGTAATACGCTCTGCATGGTTTGAGATTACCAGGTCCAACAGAGCATCCTTCCTAGTTGGGGCCTCAATAAAATTGTCCTGTAATAGGTTTATACATTTTTTCCCTTTAACTGTCCCAGCAGTGCCATTACTCCAGTCAACATCTGGGTAGTTAAAATCCCCCATTATCACTGTCCCAGCCCATTCCATCTGTGCAAGGAGCCGACTCTTCACTTCCTCATTAACATTGGGTGGCCTATAACAAACTCCAACGATTAACTTTGAACGACGCACATCTTTATGCAGTTCCACCCACAATGCTTCAGACTCATCACACTCTTCATACACCAGGTCCTCTCTTTCACACTCGCTTTGAGATCACTTCTCAGAGACAGACCCCTCCACCTTTCCTTTTTACCCAGTCTTTCTGAAAGTACATAACTAGGAATATTAATAGCCCAGTCATGTGAGGAAAAAATTTCAGCAATACCGATTACATCACAGCTCTCCTGCTGCCACCACCATGTTTCAGAGTGGGGATGGTGTGTTCAGGGTGATGTGCAGTGTTCCTTTTCCTCCAGACAGAGTTTTGCTTTTAGGCCAAAAAAGTAAAATTTCGGTCCAATCTAACCAGAGCACCTTCTTTCACATGTTTGCGGTGTCCCCCACATGGCTTCTCGCAAACTGCAAATGGGACTTCCTATGGCTTTCTTTCAAAAATGGCTCTTCTTCCCACTTTTCCATAACGGACAGATATGTGGCATGAATTACTAAAAAGTTGTCCTGTGGACAGATTCTCCCACCAGAGCTGTAGATCTCTGCAGCTCCTCCAGAGTTACCATGGGCCTTTTGGCTGCTTCTCCGATTAATGCTCTCCTTGCCCAGCCTGTCAGTTTAGGTGGACAGCCATGTTTTGGTAGGTTTGCACTTGTGCCATACTCTTTCCATTTTTGGATGATGGATTGAACAGTGCTCCGTAAAATGTTCAAAGCTTGGCATATGTTTTTATAGCCAAACCCTGCTTTTAACTGCTCCTTAACTTTATCCCTGACCTGTTTTGTGTGTTCCTTGGTCTTCAGGGGGCTGTTTACTTAGAGGTTTCTTAGAGAACCTGAGGGCTTTACAGCTGTATTAGGCCCCTTTCACATGTGTGGACCGTATGTCCGCATTTTCATCCATCCGTTGCAGATGAAAACGGGACATACATTGGTCCCTATGTGATTGCGGGTGTCAGCGGATGACCATCCGCTGACACCCGTAATCACCCGCCTCCGCAAAGCTCCGCAAAATCGGACGGAAGAAAATCCTATCTTTCTTCCGTCTGGCGGATCGGGTGAACACGGACATACGGTCCGTGTTCATTCAATTCCCCATAGGGGAGAGCGGAGGAAATACAGGGCGGTCCCTGCACAGTGGGCGGGGACCGCCCTGTCAGCCGACGGCTCAGCAGGGATTTTACAGGGGATCCCCGCCGAGCAAAGCGGACACACGGAGGCGGATCATTACTGATCCGCCCGTGTGAAAGGGCCCTTAATAGTGAAATTTAATTAAACACACAGGTGACCATTTACTAATTAGGTGACTTCTGAAGGCAATTGGTTCAAATAGATTTTAGTAAGAGGTATCGGAGTAACGGGGGCTGAATACAAATGCACGCTACATTTTTCAGATATTTACTTGTAAAAAGTGTTGAAAATCATTTATAATTTTCCTTTCACTTCACAATTATGTGCCACTTTGTGTTGGTCTATCACATAAAATCCTAATACATTTACCTTTTTGGTTGTAACATGATAAAATATGTGGAAAATTGCAAGGGGTATGAATACATTTTCAATGTACTGTAGCATTTGAACATTACTCAAAAGTATACCCCATCATTAGCACAAAAAAATGACAGCAAAGTAGTGACTCAGGAAAAGAGAAAAGGCAAACCCCCAGAAAGGATCATGTGGATTTAAAGGAACTAGAATAGAGGACAATAATGATATATACCCAAAACCTAAACCAGCTTAACCAGTGACAGGAAATGGGAAACCATGTCCCCAATAAAAAGGTAGCTCAGTAGTAGAGGTAGAGTTCAGCCAGAGATTCCATACCTTGTCAAACTTTTTGGAAAAGCACTGGGATAGAGAAGCTGCTTTATAAAGAGGGGCAGCTGAGTTGACCAGATTCTTCCAAAAATGCAAGGAAGCGGACCGGTCTGATTTCCATGTAAGTAGGACAGCCTTTCTGGCGTAAAACAAATAAACCCAGGAGAGTGCGTACTGTCCTGGCAAAAGCCAGGAAATCTATTAGCCCCAACACACCAATCACTAAGGGCATAGGGATAGTGGTCAGGTTGGAAAGTAACTGGGTTTCTTTCACCAATAAATGCATACCTGTGGGCATTGCCAGAATACATGAATAAAATCAGCAGGGGGACACACGCACCTCCAGTATTGAAAAAGAGTAGCAGGATAAATGTTATGTAACCTTTACAGTGTGAAGTAAACTCTGGGGAGAATCTTGAATTTAATAAAATGTATCCCTAGTCACCATCAGATGTACGAAGGGATATTCCCACATATCCTCTCCATCCAAGTCTGGTTCCTCTGCCCGCCACAGGGCATTCGAGGTATCTATATCAAACATGAATAGAGGGCATCAGTGCCTTATAAAATCAGACAATTGTTTACATAAAAGTATCATCTTGAAGAAGGGGCTCCAAGGCGTCTTGAGTCAAATTAACCCTAGTGGAGTCAAACTGAGACCTGTAAGAGGGGAGGAGTTACAGGAACTTGGAGGAGTTGGCAGGTCAAACTGTTTCAAAGTGTAAAAAGTGGCCAGTGCGCCCCCATCACATAAGTGTTCCAGATGTTTATTACTGCTAGTGGCCCATAAGGAGGATCTGGTATTGACAAATTCTGGGATGATTGGAATGAACCAGAGTGGAGTGTTGGGAGTCCAACAATTGCAAGAAACAAAAGGTTTAAGCAAAGTGATATGCCAAGCTTTAATGACAACCCGCATTGCAGGGGTTAGAAGGGAAAAGGGAAATAGTTTATGAGCCCAGCTGAACTAAGTGGGCTCATTAAGACCTCTATAAAAACCCCAGCATGCTTAGGAAGAGGCTCCAACCTGGAACCAGTTCTGCGTTTGTTTAGACTGGGGAGTGTGGTGAGACAACACCTGTGTGTCAAACTTAGAAAACAGGGAGATAGGTGCTGGGGCAGCAAAAGGCTGCACCTAGTTGATAGATAGGCAATCTATGTGTGTGTGTAGCAAGTGGTCAAGCTGACCAGGATTTCTTTAAAAAAAATTTTGTTTTGCTGTTCTATTTTTCAATGTATATAGTATAAATAAACCGCACCTTTGTTTTTTTTTTCCCACCTGCAACGATGTCTGCTGTGCTTGATTTTGTGTAGAAGTTATCTCAAGAGTTTGGTGTGCTCTTTAAACCTACTGTTTTGTTAACTTGCCCTTACAAAAAACATATGTGGGTCGTACTATACACCCGTTTTCGGTAAGGGTGAACGAACATATAACAAACACCAAGAGTGGTAAAATGAATTAGTGTCCCGAAACACTATCTTCGGGGTCACAACAAAGACCCGTCAGGTACTCAGTTTCTGGTTATAGACAAATGCATTCCTAATTGGAGAGGAGAATCTAGTACAAGGGGTGCATCGTGTTTAGTCTTGATTTATGAACTCAAATCTTACTTGCCCCACAGCATGAATGTTGCCTGGGATTTTAAATGCTTTTATTAATAAATCTTAGTTCATAGGATGTATATTTTTAGTGGATTTTCACAGTTTAGTTTTTGTTTTAATTAATTTGTATATTGTCAACAGTAGCACATTTGTGTCACGCAACCGAGTTACTGCTTAGATGGCAATGACATCCGCCATTTATAACTGTGAATATTTTTATTAGTTATTATTTTATTATCAATTTATCTATTATATGGTACAGTGTCGTCATCATGGTGTGATCATAGGACACATAGGCCAGAGTGTGTTTGTTAGACTGGCCGTATGTCCCCTTTTATACTATAAGATTAGGTCACGTGGCAGAACGTGAAAGTGAGGCTTGGCTTGGAACTATACATGGAGTCCGTCCACAGTGAGGCTTGTCTTGTTAGCCGGGCGCAATTTTGTTTTATCACATGATGGTTTGTCACATGGCAGCAGACCAGAGCAAGGCTCGGTTTGCTCTATGGACGACGTTCCGTTTAAGCTTCATTGCATGTTGGCATCCATTTAGAGCAGGGATAAGCAATTAGCGGACCTCCAGCTATTGATTAAGCCTCAGAGAGATCATAAAAGTGTTTAAATAACTTAAAGCAAGAGTACAGATACTGAAGGAAGAAATATATCTACCATTTTATGTAGAATGACAAGATTGAACAGTTGAACCACCATTTGTTATACTTTATTCAACATGTGTTTGTACATGGACTGCCTGCTGCGAAATTGTCAGTGTTATATATGAAGAAAAGTTGAAGTTAATAAAGAAGAAGTTATCTCAAGAGTTTGGTGTGCTCTTTATACGTACTGCTTCCATAGAACGGCGCTAGAGGAATTATAGAGTAACAGACAGTCTCGTTTGGACTAAAAGATCAGAGAAATCAAAATTCTTCTAATGCCACATCGCATCTCTTGCGATGCGGAGAAGGCCTTTGATAGGGTCAGTTGGCCGTTCCTACAGTCCAACCCCTCTGCTTCCATATTGTCAACGGCGTCACATCAAAAACGTTTTTGATTAAGAATGGAACCAGGCAAGGGTGTCCTCTCTCTCTCTCTCTCTCCCCCCCCTCTCCTTTTTGCTTTAGTTATAGAACATTTAGCACAGGCACTTCGAGCAAACCCGAGCATACAAGGGATCCAGACCCCCTCGTCCCACTGTAAACGTTCCCCAAATGCGGTCGATCTTTTGCTATATATCACCCAACCACATGTCACCATTCCGTCCATATTAGCGGAGATTGTCCAGTTCGGTAACCTGAGTAATTATAAGTTAAATTTATCCAAGACGGAAGCACTAAATGTGTCATTGTCGCAGCCCGTCCTGACAGCCCTTAAGTCTAATTTCTCCTTTCAATGGCAGACTAAATCTATCACCTACTTGGGGACGGCCATTCCAGCTGACCTGAGGACCGCTTGGACTTGCCAGTGTCGTGGTTCGGGCGTATGAACACGTTGAAGATGGATATTTTGCCCAAACTGCTGTATATGTTCCAGGCACTGCCGATAGCCCTCCCCTGCCTTCTTTCGCACACTACGCTCTATGGCCATACGGTTTGTATGAAAGGGGAATTGCCCGAGGTTGAAGCACAAACGCCTCTGCTCTCCCATCACTAACGGAGGTACAGGTCTCCCTGATTTTGAACTGCATCATTCGGCGGTGGTATTTTCAAGGATCCTGGAGTGGTTCCCTCATTCGTTGGATAAAATTGCCACCTCGATTAAACAGGATCTGTCCCCGATCGACCTTCGGGTCCTCCGTTGGGGTCACGATAGATTGCATCGATCTCTCACGGAGCTATACCCCCTCACCAGAGATGCCCTGGCGGTTTGGTACCGGCGGAGGGCGGTTTGTGCTTTAACCACTGATCCGGGCCCTATAACCCCCTTATTTGATAACCTGGCACTCCCTGAAGGTAGACTTGCCCATCTGCTCAATGAATATAAAAGGGATTTGTGGCCCACTGCACGGCAGTTTGTGAACGTAACCTCGGGTTCCTTCGTGACAAACGAAGACTCTACGCTCCCTAGGGTGACTTGGCTTACGTGCATACATCTGACAGCCTACTGCAAACGGCTTCATGACTCAGGACAGGTCCATAGGCCCTTGACAGATTTCGAACAACTTTGCTCGCTCCCAGAAACCCCCCCCCCCCCCCGCCACACTCTTTCCCTGATATATAAAATGATATTGGGCCACACACATGGTTCTCTTCCTAGATTTACCGCGGCTTGGTCAGGGGATCTGGGGAGGGAGACCAGTGAGGCAGATTGGCAGAAGGCTTTTTTCTACACCCATAAATCTTCTATCTCGAGTTATGCTCAGGAAAAGAACTACAAAGTGCTATCGCGGTGGTATCGGGTGCCGACCGCCCTCAGGATCATGTTTCCCTCTGCTTCTGACTCATGCTGGAGATGCAACTCAGCCACTGGTACGTATAATCATATCTGGGGGGATTGTGATTTGATTCGCCCCTTTTGGAACCAGGTATTCCAAGTTTATTCGGATCTGTATGATAAGCCCCTCCATCCTTCACCTTCTATTGCCCTCCTATCCATTCTCCCTGGTACCTTCAAATTCCAGAAGCATACCCTCTTTAGGTTCTGCCTCAGTGCGAGCAGACAATTGATATCCAGACATTGGAAGTCATCCTCACACCCGACTCTAGCTGAATGGGTGAATGAGATGAATGGGGTGATGCTGATGGAAGAGCTGCAGGCCAAATCCCTAGACAATTACGCCAAATTCTCCTTCTCCTGGGGAGTATGGAGGCATTACTCCTCCTCGGACAAGCTCAAAAATAGACTGCCACCCAGCTTGAATGTGCTGCCACCGTTAGTGCCTTAGGAAAATTTGAGAACATTCGATGGATGCACGGCACGGGGAGCCTGAGCACGCCGTCTCCCCCCCCCCTTTTTCCCTATCCCCTCCTTACTCTCTTTTCTCTGCCTTTCCTCCTACCTGATCTACCTCTATCTTTTCTGTTTTTTCTGTCATCTTCCACAGACCGATTTAGTCTGGCTAAGATTATCTTCTCTTTTCTTTTTTGTATTCTGCAAGTTCATTGGCCCGCTACAGACCGTATGTGTTGTATGGACTTGTTGATATCTCATTGCGGTTCGCATTCCTGCCAAAAACTAGTTTATCTTTTCACTTCCTAAAAGCAGAAAAATACAAACAGCCCGCACAGAGCATGCAAATAGTCCTGCAGCAGCGCTGCAAAAGCTTAGCGCGACGCTCGGAGTGAGGATTGAGTGATACATGGATGGAGGGACCTCCCCATCTATAGTATCGTCACAGGTGGGCGTGGATCACCACACTTCATAACTCCGGCGGATGCAGAGGAATAGCACGCTCTTGGAAAAAGTCCGAACGGACGAAACGTCAGAGCGCTGCTATCCAGCATCCGACCGGAAGTGACACATGCGTTCCACTGTAGGAGAAACCAGGAAGTAACAGCCACAGGAAAGCCTATAGAGCGGTCTTCAGGGGTCCACACCTAACAGTGAGCAATGCTAAAGAAACCTTTATGTGCCTGATTCTATGCATTTTTTGGTACGCACGTTTTTATGAGGGGACCATTGTATATTTGTTTTTGGGGTATTATTAAAATTTCAAAAACGATATTGCACCATATGGTTTTTTTCATTTCCTCATACATTTGCGAGCAATACATCCTGGAAGTAAATGCAATAACGGTGATCAAGATAGGAGAGAGGTATACAGTTTCCAAACATCTGAAAGTGATACGTGAGGTGATTTATATGGATATGGAAATGCGAGTTTAAAGAAACCATCTGGTGAGTGTTTCCCCCGAAGGGGACCCTATATCCCCCCACGTGGTGAATTCCTTTTTTTGGTGATTGGAGCACATACCTAACTACATCTGATCGAGTCATCACACACAGCCTTTTGATTATTATTTTTCTCAAACCAGGAGTTTGCAGCGCTGCTGCAGGACTATTTGCATGCTCTGTGCGGGCTGTTTGTATTTTTCTGCTTTTAACAAGTGACATTTAATTTTAAGCAGCTGCTTTTATTTTATTTCTATTTATTGTGTTTAATCGTGTTAGAATTTTATTGCCTAGACTTTGTTGTCTATTCCTAAAGCGCAGGGTTGTACTATTATTAGAGGGCCACCATTTAGTACTATTTTATATATCTTTTCACTTCCACCTGATTTATTTTAAAGATTTATTACCACTAATTGTATATCACTGGTTTATCCACTTGGGAGAATTTTAGGATTTGTATTTTTCTCACTTTAGTATATTTAATATTTATGAGCGTTTCTTATAATCACTTTCTAGCGCCCTCCTTTTTCACATATCACTTCGTAGTAAGAATTCTATTTTTTACTATTAGGAGGAGCAGCTTAAAAATGTAATTGAATTAATCACTTTTAGATAATTGGCGCGGATTTATTCTTTTTAGGATCCAGGCTTCGCCCATCACAGCGGGTCTGGATTCCATAGGCATGGACTATGCCCTGGATCTGTATATCATCCTGCGATGCTACACGCATTGCGGAGGTGAGTATTTAAAGAGGATTCCTGTTCCCCAAGTAAAATTACAGGATGTCCCAAACCCTGTGGGCCACAAGGACGAACATGTCTTAACTTTCTATGTTGTGGTCCCTATATGGGTCCCGGCTTCGCCCATCATAGTAGGCATACCTCTAGAAGGGTCTTCAGGGTCTGGGAACCATAAAAATTGACTATGGCCATGGACCTTGCAGTGAAGAGTTTACTGAAGAATCCAAATACAGTAAAATAAAAAGGGAAAATAAAGACAACTGATTAAGCGCAGAAAACTTCTCTATAGGGAAATAGAGTTCCATCACCTAAGGACACTAGAAAAAAAAACTGAGTCCTCACCAAGTGGTGTTATAGAAGATTGACAGCAGGGCATGGCCAGACAAGCTTTTTACAGTCACTGATCACCTGGAGGTAGCAACAAAAAATCCAGGGTCTATGAATATCCAGTCTGTGTTCTGTACTTTACAGGTCAGATAAAGTTATTTTCAATGACAGCTCAAAAAAATAAAGATGTTTTAGTGGCCTAAAACCTAAAAATAAATTACTGGCTTATCACAATAAAAATGGATCACCTATTGTATATCCCACCCAAAAAAATTCATATAAAAAACGGTCAGAAATTCAGAAAGTTTGCAGACTTTCCAGATTCCTAGTGACTATGCTCTGTTTCACCTTTACAGAGCAACTTGCCCCTGTAATAAATGTCTGAAGGGAGCCATTATCCAGATCAATTTTGCTCATGCTAAGCTGATAAAAGGACAATGACAGACAATTATGCTTTGTTTTCAAGTACCAAATTGTGGCTGGTACCCTCTGCCCCCTATATAGGTGTTTCAAAGAAACAATTGAATAACTAATAATTTACTAAAGAAGCCAATAAACTTTAATATATTAAAGTCATAATACATACAGTTAATATAACAGACTGTCACAGCGTATGAAAAACACCAGAGAAAAATGTAATAATAATACATTAAAGTGTTTGTTCACCAATGCCAAGTCTGCCAAGCAAAATAAGTGATTTGGAAGCTCTGGTGCATGAGGAGAGCTATGATGTAATCAGTATTGCTGAAACTTGGCTTCGATCCTCACACTGGGCCATTAATGTTCCTGGCTATGCTCTTTCGGAAAGACAGGGTAAAAAGGAAAGGTGGTGGGGTCTGTCTATGTGAGAAGCAATCTCAAATTAAGCGTGAAAGAGGACCTGGTTGATGGAGAGTGTGAGGAGTCTGAAACATTATGGGTGGAACTGCATATAGATGTGCGAAGTTCAAAGTTAATTATTGGAGTTTGTTAACTTACTAACTACAAAATAAATCTTTTAGACAAGAATCACTATTTGCTACAATTTGTATGATTCCAAAACAGTTATCTGATGACACCCTTAGCACAAATTATCGCCCCATCTCCATGCTAAATATAGGATATGAAGATATTAGCCAAAATATTAGCAGCCCGTCTTAAGATTATCGGCACTCTCATACACAAGGACCAGGTTGGCTTCATGCCCTCACGCCAAGCGGGGGGACAACGTACGCAGAGCAGTCCTCTTGGCTCATATTGCTAAGACGCGCAGAATCCCAACCTGCTTCCTCTCATTGGATATTAAAAAAGCCTTTGACTCCGTCTCATGGCCCTACCTGAATTATACCCTGCAAAAATGGGGCTTCGGCCCTAACTTCACCAACTGGGTTATGGCTTTATACAACAAACCTAAAGCATACGTTAAGTATGCAGGATATAAATCAGACCCCCTTTATCATAGAGAGAGGCACACGTCAAGGATGTCCTTTATCCCCCTTATTATTTGCCCTACTCATTGAACCATTGGCACAAAAGATTAGATCTGACCCCACTATAACTGGTATTGAACTTGGTGGATATCAGCACAAACTGTCTATTTGCTGATGATATCCTCCTATTTCTTTCATCACCCTAAGTATTTGGCCCAAATCTCGTCCCCATACTCTGTAAATTCGCAGAATTTACTGGTCTATCCATAAATCCTAAAAAATGTTTAGCGCTAAACATATCCCTTTCTGAATTGGAATTGAGATCTGCAAAAATTGGCCTCCCTTTCACATGGAATAGCAAATTAATTCCATATTTAGGGATAAATCTCACATCATCCTTATCGGACTTAGTCACTTAATTATGCCCCAATTGTGAAACAGTTATCAAATCTGATTAAATCATGGTCCCATCTCCCGCTATCGTGGTTTGGACGATTAAACGCTGTCAAAATTACATTATTGCCGAAATTTTAATATTTAGAGTCTTACCAATTTCCAGTCCAGCTTATTATCTGCGAATAATACAAAGAAAATCACTGTCATTTATATGGGGATCCTCCAAACCATCGATACAAACGCATACACTCTATCTCCCCAAAATTAGAGGCGGTTTAGGATGCCCTAATTTTGCCTATTACTATAGAGCAGCACACATAGCTAGTCTTACTAAATACCAGGCATACCAAGAAACCCCGTTATGGGTGTCTATAAAAGCCATTGAGGTGATCCTTTCCCAATATCTAATTTATTATGGATGTCACCAAAAGATCTTAAAAAAAACGTAGAAACACTATAACTTAACATTTTATTTCCCTTTGGGATAGATTCAAGACAAATAATTCACTTCAATCCCTACACAACCCTTTACTGTCATGTTATAATAACCCAGGTTTCTATCCTGCATGGATATCCCCTAAATCCTTTAAAGAATGGGCATCCAGGGGTGTCATATGTACACATTTTTGCATGCCTCATCATTTATCACCTTCCCATCCCTATGTGAAAAATATGGTCTTCCGCATCAGAGTTGTTTAGACATTTACAAAATCAATAACTTTTTTACACCTCTATTGAACACTACAACTTCACTGACACAACTGTCCAGTTTCAAAGACATATGTCAAAAAGATCCCCATGCCAGAGGTGCAATATCCACTATATATTCGCATATGCTGATCCATTCCTGTAGAGATAAACCATCTTATGTTGGGAAGTGGGAGGAGGACTTGGAACGTACACTAGAGATTTCAGAATGGAACCAAATATGGTCAACAACTAAAACAGCTTCCCCCAACATAATGGCTAGTGAAGCCAACTACAAGGTACTGACTAGGTGGCACCTGGTACCAGCCAGGGTAGCCAAATATGTGCAGAACTATTCGCCACAATGTTTTCGAGGGTGTACAGATTTGGGCACATATCTTCATATTTGGTGGTCATGTCCTAAAGCACAAACATTTTGGAAAGGTATATTTAAAATTGTAACCAAATTACTAGGGAAAACAATCCTTCCTGATGCTGGAATGGCACTACTCAACTTAAAACCAGACTCTATTTCACATACTCAATTCAAATTGCTGGTGCAACTCTTCACAGCAGCCAAACAGACACTAGAAAAATCTTGGAAATCACCTAAATTGGTCTTACATGAAGCTATAGCTAAGATGAATTATACCATGACCCAAGCCAAGATGGCTGCTATTGAATTAACATGATCCCCAAGTTCGAGAGGATGTGTTCAACATCTCTTGGATTGGAGCGGTAGCTCTTGGCTCGACCACGCGGACCCCCCTTATGGTTCCAGTACTCTTTTTTCTCCATCTTATGTTCTTATAGTTATCGTTAATTTCTTTTTTCGTTTTTCTCTGTTATTTGCTATTTTACTATTATGATTTTGAAGCTCCATTTGTATTGTTAATAACTCTGTGCTTCACAGAGGACAGTATATATGTCAGTAGTTACTAATAATTACATAAAACCTCTAAACTTAATAATCTTAATGTCATTAGTGACTAAATAGTATACCATACTTTGTCCACAAATATTTACTTTGTATATTTACACATATTGAAATAAGAATATTTGATCTTCTCTTTTTCAATGTATTTAATGTATTCCCTGTAATGTCTATTACACCTTTGAACTCAAAATATTTTTGACCAAAAAAAAGAAAAAAACAAATTTAAGCAACAGACAGCATGGATTCATGAAAGACAGAAGTTGTCATGCAAACCCAATTTTTTTTTATGAAGAGGCAAGTAAAAAACTTTGGACAGAGGGGTGGCAGTGGACGTGGTATACTTGGATTTTGCAAAAAGCATTTAATACAATTCCGCACACACGGCTCATGTGTAAAGGTAAAGTCTACAGGATTGGAAATATCAGTTTGGAAATGGATAGAAAACGATCTAAAAGACAGAATTCAGATAGTAGTGGTTAATGATTCTTAACCTGAATGGTCTAAGGCAGTGGTCCCCAACCTTTTTGGTACCGGGGACCGGCATTGTGGATGAAAATTGTGCCAAGGCCCGACGATGCGGTTTTTCGCGGCCAATTTGTCAGGAAATGGCTGGTGTTAGCACTTCAATCATCACAACACCATGGTTAATATGGTGTCAGGATGATTGAAGCACATTTTTATTTTTATATTGTAATATAAAATTAAATAGTTAAACGCACCATAATGCAGAATCTGCCATCAGATGCAGCTTGCCACAGTGCCTGTCACCATATTGCCACATGCCTCCAGATGCAGATTGCCACATGCCTCCAGATGCAGATTGCCACATGCCTCCAGATGCAGATTGCCACATGCCTCCAGATGCAGATTGCCACAGTCACATGCCTCCAGATGCAGATTGCCACAGTCACATGCCTCTAGATGCAGATTGCCACAGTCACATGCCTCTAGATGCAGATTGTCACATGCCACCAGATGCAGATTTCCATAGTTCCTGCAAATTGCCCCCCCCCACCAGCCTGGGACCCCTGCACATTCCCCCCCCCCCACCACCAGCTCTGGACTCCTGCACATCACCCACCCTCTCCAGCTCTGCACACTGTCTCTCCCCCCGCTCTGCGGTGTAATGCGATTCCCCCTGCCACAGCTCACCTCTCTCCCTGCCCTGGATGTCACAGCGCCGAGCGCTGCCGCTGCTGCCTGTCGCCTAGCTTCACTCACGGAGGGCAGGGGGCGCTGGGCTGTCATCCCCCCTAATGTACGGCATCCAGTGCAGAATGCACCCTCGCCCCCCCCTTGGTACGTTGGCCAGGCTGTGTGGGCGGAACAGCGGTGATGCGGGCGAGCAGTGGGAGATGTCATCTTTCTGCTCGCCTGCTTCACCCCTAACATCGGCGGGACTGTGTGGACGGAAGTGCGGCGGGGCTGTGTGGGCGGAAGTGCGGTGATGGCGCCGATCTCTCTGCTCGCCCGCCACCGCAGGCTTCGCGGCCCACCAGTAAACAGGCTGCGGCCCGGTACTGGGCCGCGGACCGGGGGTTGGAGACCCCTGGTCTAAGGTCATCAGTGGTGTACCCCAAGGTTCAGTGTTGGGACCCTTACTTTTTAATATCTTTATAAATGATATTGGGTCTGGGATCATAAGTAAAATTTCTGTCTTTGCAGAGGACACCAAGCTATGCAGTGGAATAACGTCTTTACAGGATGTCTCCAATTTACAAGCCAACCTCAATGCTCTGTCTAATTGGGCGACTAAGTGGCAGATGAGGTTTAATGTTGATAAATGTAAAGTTATGCACTTGGGGGGCCAAGAATATGCATGCATCATACATGCTAGGGGGGGGGGGAGGAGTACAACTGGGGGAATCCGTAGTGGAGAAGGATATCCATAAAAAGTGTTGTTTAATGTTTGCCACAAGCCACCTGGGAGACACACCAAACATGTGGAAGAAGGTGCTCGGGTCAGATGAAACCAAAATCGAACTTTTTGGCAACAATGCAAAACGTTATGTTTGGCGTAAAAGCAACACAGCTCATCACCCTGAACACACCATCCCCACTGTCAAACATGGTGGTGGCAGCATCATGGTTTGGGCCTGCTTTTCTTCAGCAGGGACAGAGAAGATGGTTAAAATTGATGGGAAGATGGATGGAGCCAAATACAGGACCATTCTGGAAGAAAACCTGATGGAGTCTGCAAAAGACCTGAGACTGGGACGGAGATTTGTCTTCCAATAAGACAATGATCCAAAACAAAGCAAAATCTACAATGGAATGGTTAACAAATAAACATATCCAGGTGTTAGAATGGCCAAGTCAAAGTCCAGACCTGAATCCAATCGAGAATCTGTGGAAAGAACTGAAAACTGCTGTTCACAAACGCTCTCCATCCAACCTCACTGAGCTTGAGCGGTTTTGCAAGGAGGAATGGGCAAAAATTTCAGTCTCTCGATGTGCAAAACTGATAGAGACATACCCCAAGCGACTTACAGCTGTATTCGCAGCAAAAGGTGGCGCTACAAAGTATTAACTTAATTTTTTTGTTTTTTATTTGTTAGAAAAGTTTTAAATATCCAATAAAATTCGTTCCACTTCATGATTGTGTCCCACATGTCGATTCTTAAAAAAAAAAAAAAAAAAAAAAAATTACAGTTTTATATCTTTATGTTTGATGCCTGAAATGTGGCAAAAGGTCGCAAAGTTCAAGGGGGCCGAATACTTTCGCAAGGCACTGTATATACACACACACATTCATATATATATTTATATAAATGAACCCCTTATAGTAGCGATTATCTGCTCTTTTTGTACTATAAAAGGGCTTGTATTTATTTATTTATTTTTAAACCCATGACAGGTAATACAAATAAAAAACACACACACACACACACACACACCCCCCTAAACGCCTTAGATGAAAAATTTTAGAAAGTATGGGAATCCAAGCAAAAGGTAGCATATTTCATGGGGTGTAAATCAATAAAAATTAAAATAAAAAAGCGAAATTATATAAATACACACCCTTTTTGAGTTAACTCAAAAAGGGTGTGTATTTATGTAATTTCGCCTTTTTATTTGAATTTTTTTGACTAAACGTCTTAGGCCTACAGTTCATTTAACATGGTTTCCTATGAGACATGTTCACATCTAGGCTTTTTTCAGCCTCTGCATATTTGGAAAGGGTTATGGACTTTAACGCAAAACTGCTTTTTTGGTTCAATAGACTTCAATTGAGAAGCTGCATAGAAGCATGTAGTGTGCATTTTTTTAATCTTACCAAACAACAAATAAAAAAAAAAAGCATACCGCAACAAAATCATGTGTGCAAAAAAAAAAAAAAAAAAAAAGAAAAAAAAAAAAAAAAAAACGGAAAAAGCACTGCAGAAAACGGATCAAAATCAAACTGCATAGGTGTGAACAGAACCTTACGCTGGTCATAAACGTATCGATTTTTGGACGAGAATATTCATACAAAAAAATCTTTGTACAATTGCTGAATGAAAGAGCGTCATTTAAAAAATTTCACTTGCTTTTAACATTCAGGTTTTAAAATAATGTAATTTCTGAACGAAAACCACATACACTGTCTAAAATTCCTTTGGCCAAGAAGTTTTCTATTCTGCCCCTTCGAATTTTCCCATCACTGTGGTTGAAATTTAATGAGGGAGAGGGAGAGGGAGAGGGAGAGGGAGAGAGGGAGAGGGAGAGAGGGAGAGGGAGAGAACATTTTGCATGACAGCATATAATATATTACAGTTCTGTCTGAAAAGCAGGAACACAGTCAATGTTTTCTTTAACCACCTCAATACAGGGCACTTAAACCCCCTTCCTGCCCAAGCCATTTTTCAGCTTTCAGCGCTGTCACATTTTAAATGACAATTGCACGGTTTTGCTACATTGTAACCATGTGAAATTTGTATACATTTTCTTCACAATACAGCTTTCTTTTGGTGGCATTAAATCACTCCTAGGCACTTATGGACACTGATGAGGCAGCACGAATATGCCGCACTGATATGTTGCACTGGGCACAGATAGGCGGCAGTGATGGGCAGCACCAATAGCCAGCACTGACTGGCATTACTTGTGGGCACTGGTTTTTGCCACTTAATTGTAATCAGGGCACTGATTATCAGTGCCCCGATTACATCCCTAGATGTCCCCTGTGAGGAGATGCCACTGATCGACTCTTCTCACACTCTGTCAGTAAGAGGCAAGGAGAGCCGATTACCGGCATCTCTGCGTTTACATGTGATCGGCTGTGATTAGTCACAGCCGCTCACATGGTTAAAGAGCTGGGACTCTTCACACAGATTGCCACGCTGCAAGCCCCCGGGGGGCACCCAAGGGTGGTCATTCTGAGCTGCCTTCATAGGACGTCCACTCAGAACGAGAGCCGCACCGCTCTCTAATGGTCTGTATGACTAGATCCTGTCTTTAGAGAGTGGGTCACACCATAGGTTGTGCTCAGACCCAGAAAGCACACCACAGTTAAATAGATAATAAAAGGATGTGCAACAGGCTAAATGTATTGGGTATCTCTCTCTCGGAAGAGGCTCAGGGGGCGTGGATAACCCCCTGTGCATTCTGGGGAGAGGTACTTAAGGGACAGACACCGTTTAGCGGGGTTCGTTTTCCGATCCCAACCCGAGGGCACTCCTGGCCGCAGGGATGTCGAGCTGTTTTGTAGCCTCGGGGCCTAGCAACAGAGTAGGCCCAGGAGTTCTGGGGCCTACTGATCCAGGGATGGTCCTCCGCTACCTTGTCTATGGAAAGGAGCTGAACCAATGGGATTCAATTGATGGACGTACCCTGGCGAATTTACCTCACTGTGCTGCCGGTCTGGCTGAAAGATTCCTGGCACTGAGTTGTGTAACTTTTGTTACAAGTATATCGAGTATCCAGTCAGTTACATGATCTTGTGGCAGAAGATCGTGGGATGGCCTGACGACACTTTTCAAGTCTGTGGCAGAGACTTTGTCGAGCTTCGCATCAGCTGCTAGGCCAGTGAGAGTAGGCCTATCTGTTGGTTGCTAAAATCCAGTGTGGAGCCAAGTTTATTCTCTGGATCTAATTGATACCCGTGATCTGCAAAGCAGAAGTGCCCGAGTCTTTCCTGTCCCTCTACCCCTCTGTTGGAGAACTTTGTTAATAAAACTCTTAAGAGACTTCCTGTTGGTGCGTACATTCTTATGGAAAACTCTTCAACGACAACCCCTGAAACAAACGTATGGAACAGTAAGGAAACGGCAGGCCCAAATCTAAACCAGCAGCTCCTTCGGGGGTAGTGCTACATGTGCAAAAATGTTTTATACATAGTGGGGAAGGATAACTCCTAGCAGATTTTTACACATGTTCTGAATAGAGGTGCATTGTGTTAAGCAATGACTGGGCTGTATTGTTATTCACACAAAAAATGGGTGCTGTAGCACACCAGAATAAACAGAGGGGAATTTAATAAAATTGAAGCAGACCAAATCTAAAGCTGCTGTGCCTAGCAACCAATTTCTATCACTCATTTTCAAAGCTTAACATAATGAACAAGCTGAACATAGAAGCCGATTGGTTGCCATGCACTGTTGATCCATATTCTGTCTGCTCCAGATCTACTTTGAAAGTATTAGTGATGCAATTCAAAATGAAAGGCACTGCACCAACATGTGTATGGTGCGGTACCATGCATACATTCAGCACAGCAGATTGAACTTGATACTAGTAAAAGCAGAAAGGGATACTAGTAAAAGAAAAGCTTCCCTATTCTAGATCGAGCTAAATAAGTTTTGATTTGACAGATATTTATAAAAAGAATCTGAGTTGATATTCACCAAACATTCAATGCCGGTGAATCTTCATAGTCCATGCATTTTAAATGAAACGATTGGCAGCACAGTGGCCCAGTAGTTAGCGCTTCTTCATGGCAGCACAAGGGTCATCTGTTCGAATCCCAACTACAACACAACCTGCCTGGAGTTTGCATGTTTTCCCTGTGCCTGCGTGGATTTCCTCCGGGTACTCAGGACTCCTCTGAATACTCCAGTTTTCTCCCACATTCCAAAGACATGCTGGTAGGTAATTGGCTCCTGTCTAAATTGGTCCATGTATGTGTATGAATGAGAGTTATGGACCTTAGATTGTAAGCTCTTTGAGGGCAGGGACTAATGTGAATGCACAAAATGACAGCGCTATACAAGTACCTGTAAGAAATAAATATTGATTTACTATCAGTGAATGTTTGGCGCAAGTCACATTCACTTATTTTGCACCTTTACCTCCCATACTGATGGCTATGAGAAGAGCTGCTCATAACAGTGAAGGCAAAGCTCCTTTTTCATATATCTGACAATTATTAGAACATTTTCGACATCATAATTATAGGCTCCAACCAGAGAGTCATAGGATGTGTTTAATGCAATTTACTGCAAACAGCCACATGACTACAAATGCATAGTGCTCTTCAGATCTAAACAGTATTGGTTCAGATATCAGCCATGTTAAAGGAGTTGTAAATGAAAACATTTTGTTTGCTGAAATGACTGTTTACAGGGTATAGACACATAAATAGTTAACTGATTCCTTTTAAAAATGATTAAAAATAGATAAAAATCAATCATGTAATGTACCTGTAGTTTCTAGTTTCGTTTTTGCATGTTGTTTCCTGCCTCTGCTGTACAGAGCATACAGAGCCAATACAGGGCAGTGATGGTTTGGAAAAAGAAACTGATTGGCGCTGAGGGGTTTTAGACACACAGTAATCACACCTCCTTGATTAGTGACCACAGAGAGATAGCTCCCAGTACTGTGGTTATCAGGAAACAGACAACCAGGAAGTGTGGAGATCAGAGAAGAATTACAGCAACTTGAGAGCAAAAACGAACAATGAGGACATGAAAACAGCACTGCATTAAAAGGTAAAGGAAGCTATTAAGATAAAAAAAAAAAAAAAAAATCCTTTACAAACCCTTTAACTTTTAGGCCTCGTACACACGATCGGTTAAAATCGATGAGAACGGTCTGATGGACCGTTTTCATCGGTCCAAACCGATCGTGTGTGGGCGCCAATCGGTTATTTATCCATCGGTTAAAAAAAAGCCAACTTGTTTTAAATTTAAAAATCCACGCATGCTCAGACTAAATTAGGGGACGGGAGCGCTCGTTCTGGTAAAACTAGCGTTTGTTATGGAGATAGAAAAGCGCAAATCGTCTTTTACAAATACGAAATCCGCTAAAGCAGTCCCAAGGGTGGCGCCATTGGATTTGAACTTCCCCTTTATAGTGCGGTCGTACGTGGTTTACGTGACCGCGTTCTGACACGATCGTTTTTTTAACCGATGGTGTGTAGGCATGACTGACCATCAGTCAGCTTCATCGGTTAACCGATGGAAAAATCCATCAGACCGTTCTCATCGGATGGACCGATCGTGTGTACAGGGCTTCAGTTTAATTTTAAATCATTAATTTCTTCTTTGTCCCAAACTAATTTACAAATCTAGTAGGACTGTGAAACATTTGGCTGCTCCCACGCCGGCACGAGGGTAGAATTGTATTAATAGAAAAGCACATCCCTCCATCCTCTTCGTCACTGAGACATTAAATCGGCTGCACAATGAACAACAGCGTTGTGCTCTGAATAATTATTCTCGCTGTGGGCACTGCCAGGCAAGAACACCCACTGCCAGGTCAGGTCCCAAACTGCCAAGATAGATGCCACATAATCAAAGCAGCGACACACATACATAACTGTCAGATCAAAATAACACAAGCCACTGCCAGGGCAACTCTACAAGGCCAGGGGCACAGAAAGCACAAACATTCACACTTCTAACAAGGCTGCTTATTGAATACATTGGCTTATAGATCACAAAACAGTTCTGTCATAATACAATGCTAACTGCCGACACAGGGCCCATTTAAAATAGAAAATAAAACACAAACACTATACTAACTTAACTGCCAACTCACACACCTATTATGTAACATACACAATATATTCATGTTGTCATCTGGCAAAAACAAACAAAAAAACACTTTATTAGCCGTGTCCACTGCTGACACAGCAGGGTTGATTTGGATATATAAATAATTTCTGGGGAAAATTAAAGTGCAAAATCTACTGTATATGCCTTTAGAAAATCCACCCCAAAGTTAAAATTCTCAAGCTAAATATGCATTCTGAGTCAGCCAGAATACAAATTCCAAATGAAAAGGTCAACCTATCCGTGAGAACATTTACTATCTTGACTATAGAACAGATTTTTCTTTTGCCCCAGCACGTCATCGGTTTCTAAAATGTGCATCCAGGCAGAGGAAGATTGGGCGTAAACTTTTAAAGTGTAGGTTCACCTTTACAGTGAACTTAGACAGGTCGCCCTCCACGTCTAGTGGTTGGAACAATCATCAACTCACGACTCGACTACACAAACTCCCTCTACTTAGCACTACCGAAATACCAGATTGCACGTCTACAAGTCGTCCAGAACACGGCAGCCAGACTGGTAACAGGTAAAAAGCCGTGGGAATCAGTCTGAGGAAAACAAGGGAAGAGGCGCCTCTGGGTGTAATAGTTTAAAACAATTTAATGAGGTTTAAAAACTTAGGTAATGGTCACTCACATTTTCGAAGTGACAAATAGGCATACAAGTCAGTATTCCTGAGCTGTGGAGAGGTGTCACCCGGCCGTCACTGTCATCCAGGGTCTGCTAGAGCGCTTGTATGGATCCACTGTCACCGCTGATGGAGGAAGCCAGCTGCGGTGGAGAATCGTCCAAAACGAGGCTTGGAGCGCAGATGGACCGCAGGCGAGGGATGATGGCGTCACCGGGTATGCGACGCGTTTCTGAGTGACAGGCAGCGAGTGGTGAGGCTGCCGCACTCCTTTATCAAGCAAGAGGCTTAGTGATAAAGAGGGTAAATATCCAACAGGGACACGGACCGCAATGAAAACCTGACAGCTATTTTAACCCTTCTCCACTCCATCCAAAACTAAAAAGAAGAAGTTTTGAATTTAGTTCTACTTTACATACTATACAAAAATTTGTAATGCAAAAATAACCTCTGGACTGAGTTCAGTTCACCACATTTCTTTCCAAAAGGTATTACACATAAAAACACTTGCATATGTCAGATATCAAGTAAATCCTTTATGCATGTTTTACGAAATGTAACTAAAGCCATGTAAATGTAATGCAAGCTTTCCATATGACCAATGTATCTAAATGGCTGGACAGGAGCAGTGGCAATATCGGTTGACAATCTTGCACGTCCTCCTGCAGCAGCCTCTCATGCCGCTCTTTAGAGCATGCTGTGATGTTATATGTAACCCGCAGTGAGTGACTCTGGTACCAGGTGATCGCTGTGACCAACCAGTCACAGTAGTAAACAAATGCTGTCATTGATTACTACTGTATGAGCTCTGTGATTGATCACAGCGGCCTCCTCACCACCTGCTTTAACCCCTCGGACCATGCATAAGCAATCCCATTCACTTGAAAGGGTCACAATCAGCAGGCGTTCAGGGGGTACAATTTCTGTTGAGGCTGTGAAGCAAAGCATCACAGCCATGGTAGGTGTACCGTTCACTGCCTCTACAGCTTAAGGGGTAGCGGAAGAGGCGCACAAAAACCATGGCTCAACCATGAGATTTTACCAAACCACACCCCCCCCCCCAAACCTCACGTGTGAACGACCCCTAAGAGTGCAGCCAGTCACAGTTAGTGGGACCATCGTATCAAGAGTTTGAGCATTAATAAATACAGTTGACTGGAAAATTTATTCTGGCCATTGGAATGCATAACGATTAGGGTTGTCCCGATACCGATACTAGTATCGGTATCGGGACCGATTCCGAGTATTTGCGGGAGTACTCGTACTCCCGCAAATACCCCCGATACCCAAATAGAATACTTGCCCCCCCGCCGCCGTGAAGCCGCATCCCGTCGCCATTCGCCGCATCCCCGCTGCCGCCGACTGTGTCATACGCCGGGAACATTACAGCTTTGAATAGCTGTAATGATTGGCTCCGCGCATAGACACTCCCCCTCGCTCGGGTGAACTGTCCAATCCCGAGCGAGGGGGAGTGTCTATACGCAGCGCCAATCATTACAGCGATTCAAAGTTGTAATGTTCCCGGCATATTACACAGTCGGCGGCAGCAGGGATGCAGGTAAGTGGGACATGGCTGCATGGGGGGAGACGCTGGATACATGGGGGGGAGACGCTGGATGGGGGGGGAGACGATGGCTGCATGGGGGGAGACAATGGCTGCATGGGGGGAGACAATGGCTGCATGGGGGGAGACAATGGCTGCATGGGGGGAGACAATGGCTGCATGGGGGGAGACAATGGCTGCATGGGGGGAGACAATGGCTGCATGGGGGGAGACAATGGCTGCATGGGGGGAGACAATGGCTGCATGGGGGGAGACAATGGCTGCATGGGGGGAGACAATGGCTGCATATGTGGGGGGACATCGCTGCATTTGGGGACACATTTAAAAAAAAGTATCGGTATTCGGTATCGGCGACTACTTGAAAAAAAGTATCGGTACTCGTACTCGGTCCTAAAAAAGTGGTATCGGGACAACCCTAATAACGATTAACCCAGCCTAAAGAAGAAGTTTAGCGTTTCGACGCATTTACATTCGTTTAGCATTTTTTCTGCTTTTCAGCTCCTCTCCTGAACGTGCTTTTGAAGAGTATTTTTTACCATCCTGTAAATGCTCCCCCTTTAACACGCCATGTGCGCATGAACTTTTTCCACTTTGTGTTATATAGTCTTCCTTTACTGAGGAGTAAGAAACTGCACACTGTCAATAGATCAGTTTGGCTTATTCAAAGCATGTTACAACCACACAGCTAAAAAGGAACAGACAATGCAAAGCAACAATGAAGGACATATCCAAAAGATCACACTTTACAGAACATGAAAGGAAAAACAGTAGGAAAGCAGGTCACATCATCAGAGGAAAGATATGAGGGGAAGAGAAAGAGCAAAACAATTAAAACGAATGACAGATTTAACACGAGTGGCAAAAAAAGAGGGGAAGGATGACAAACAGGTTATTATTGCAAAAACAATGTTTCAGAATGTACAGTAACATTTATGAAATGTCTCAGCAACGAGAAGCTGTTCCACATCCTTTTTCCCAGAGATGAAAAACATCTCAAAAGAAGCATTATCCATTTTGCACACTTAACACCACGTGTCTTCATACAATAAGACCTCTGTGTTAAAATGGGTCTTGAGCCAGAACCTGAACGAAAGCCTGCTGAGGAAGGAAGGGAGACCTCTGTGATGATTAAAGTTAAGCATGAGATTAGGATTTGTACATCTAAAAACATTCAAAGTCTGCACCTCAAGAATGCCTAGCATTAGGGATTCTAAAACACCCTTTTAGACTAAAGGACATATAGACAGAAAGAACATAGGATTTTATTGGAAGCAATTACTCCAGAGCAGTATTTGTTCTGTTTTAAAGGATTTAGACCCCTTTCACACTGAGGCAGTTTTAGGAAGTGCTGCAACACAGGAGTTTTTAACCCCTTGTTTGGGGTTAAAAGTGCCCGCCAGTGGTCGAAAAGCGCCGCTCGTTTTAGGCTTTCAGTGTGAAAGCAGCCTAAAATACATTTCTTGTGCTAGTAACTATGAAGTTTATATTACAAAAGGAAACAAAAACATTGAGAACGAAAGTCTCGCAAAATTAAAGTGGAAAGAATCACTAGGAAACTAAGCATTTTGCAGAATGAACTTTGCATGCATCTTCTGCTGAACAAAACACTGCGCACAGTGCACCATTTCCCACAGAAAAAAAAGGCAATCCCGCTGCAGTGGGTGACCAGCATTCTGGATGAACTAGTAAAGCAAACAAGCAAACCCTTTTAAACAACAACATTGTCAGTCTGGGGAGAGGCTAGTGTTAAAGTAGAACTATAGCTAAAAGCCCCCCCCCCCAGGCTAGTGTTAAAGTAGAACTATAGCTAAAAGCCCCCCCCCCCCCTAGGCTAGTGTTAAAGTAGAACTATAGCTAAAAGCCCCCCCCCCCCCTTTTAAATATAGAGTAAGGAAGGATTATAAACCCTGCAAGTTTTTTTTTTTTTTTGTCATCTGTGTGGCATTGGGGAGATTTACCTTCATTTCTTGTCCCATAAACAGGAAATGAGAGGAAAGTCCCTGCAAATTAGGCAATTCCTTAATAAGGCTCTAAGATCACCATCTCATTGGAAAATATCCCCTTTTCTGGGGACAACCCAAAATTTTGAATTTTCTTTCACGGATAATGGAAAACAGGACACAATTTAAATTTCCAGAACGGGGACACAGACAGCATTACAAATGTAATAGGTGTGCTTTTTAATGCTTTTCCACAAAAAGTTTTGCCTTTAGTCATACTTTAACCACTTCAGCTCTTGAAGGTTTACCCCCTTCATGACCAGGCCATGTTTTGCAATACGGCACTGCGTTATTTTAACTTTTTGGTCACCTCTGTGGGTTTTATTTTTTGCGCTATACAAAAAAAAAAAAAAAAAAACAGGAATTAAAATGGATTGTTTGAGGATTTGCATAATTGAATTTACAGAACATGCCCAGAACCTCTGTCCTAGCCTCAAATCACACAGAGTGGTACAAGTTTTGCTCAAGAAGATCTCTGTATTTAGCACCATCCAGCTTTCAACTCTGACCAGTTTCCCAGCCCCGACTGCTGAAAAACATGCCCACAGCATGATGCTACCACCACCATGTCTCACTGTGGGGATGGTATTCTTTGGGTGATGTAATGTGTTGTGTTTGCGCCCGATAGAGTTTTATTTGATGGCCAAAAAGTAACATATTTTAGTCTCATCAGAACAGAGCACCATCCTCCGTACATTTTGGGAGTCTCCCACAAGCCTTTATGCAAAATCAAAAACGTGCAGCTTATTGTCGTCCTATGTACAGATACTCCAGTCTCTGCTGTGGAACTCTGCAGCTCCTCCAGGGTTGCCTTAGGTCTCTGTGCTGCCTCTCTGATTATTGCCTTCCTTGCCCGCAGCTCCTCCAGGGTTACCTTAGGTCTCCGATTAAGTCCCTCCTTGCCCGGTCCGTGAGTTTTGGGGTGCGGCCGTCTCTTGGCAGGTTTGCCTTTGTGCCATTTGGTTATGATTGATTTGATGGTGCTCCTAGGGATCAAAGATTTTTTTTTTTTGTTTTTTTTTTTTAAACCTAACCCCGATTTGTACTTAACAACATTGTCCCTTACTTGTTTGGAGAGTTCCTTGGTCTTCATGGCAGTGTTTGATTCGTGGTGCCTCTTGCTTAGGTGTTGCAGCCTCTGGGGCCTTTCAAAAAAGGTGTGCATATTAGATAGACATCATTTCACTAATTATGTGACTTCTGAAGGCAATTGGTTGCACCAGAGCTTTTTATGGTTTTCATAACAAAGGGGGTGAATACATACGCACATGCCAATTATTTTTTCTGAAAAATAGTTTTATGTATATATTTTTCTAATTTTACTTCACCATTGTGTTCTGATCCATCACATATAATTCAGATTAAAAAAACATTGAACGAAAGGCTGCAATGCAACAAAATAAGTAAAAAGCCAAGGGGGGGGGGGGGGCGGGGGTTGAACACTTTTGCAAGGCACTGTAGCCAAGAAAAAAAAAAAGATTTCTTCATCAATTTAGGCCAATATGTATTCTGCTACATATTCTGCCAAAAAAATTTAAATCCCAATAAAGTGTATATTGATTGCGCAAAGGTTATAGCGTCTACAAGCCAATGGAATTTAAATGTATTAATTTTTTTAACTAGTAATGGCGGCGATCAGTGACTTATAGCAGGACTGCAACATTGCGGTTGACAAATCAGACACCAAGTGACACTTTTGGGAGGCTTTGATCAACACCAAAAATATGCACTGTCATTGTACTAAAGCCACTGGCAGGGAAGGGGTTAACATCTGGGGCGATCAAAGGGGAAAATGTGTGCCTAAAAATGTGCATGGTTAGTGTGGGGAGGGTGATTGTACTATGGGTAGGCAGAGATCCATGTTCTTGCTTTACAAAAACACAGGATCACAGGATCACTACCTGACCGAACAGCAGTCTGCCTTATTTACGCGTCTGTCCCAAAGGATTGGTGGGTCCCAGCAGACATGGAATCCGCTGGATCTGCCGATTGTACACAGCGGGAATCAATTACAGGAGTAGGTTTCCGACGGTGCATGTGTGCGCCTCAGACCCCAAAGTACAGGATCGCGTAAAGAAGAGCCACCTTGCCGCCGTATATGGTCGGCAAGTGGTTAAGTAGGGATCGACCAAATTTCGATAAGCATAAAAAAAAAAAAATAGTATTTTTTCATTATACTTACTGGTAAAATCCTTTTCGTTGAGTACATCACGGGACACTGAGTGAGGCCATTATTAATTACTTGCTGGGTTATACTTCATCTCCAGGTGAATGGACACTGGTAGACCAAAAGGTCTTTAGACAGGGAGTGATACCCTATATTACTACTCCTATACAGGAAGTACTTCAGTTTTGTAGCAAGCACCTAAGAAGGGGTTATTAACCCTCTTTTTGAACATACATATCATCCTTACCTCAACTGTGCAGTTAGTTTTGCACAGTATGGCCCCGATCCTCCTCTTCTGGGGTCCCCCCCTACGGCACTCGCGGTTCCTCCTCGCATCGGTAAACCCCCTAGGAGAAGCGCTCTCCCTGGGGGTTACCTTACGGCTGCGCTCCCGAGTCCAGAATTTGCGTCCATAGACAGAATGCCAGACTCGGCCCTGCGCCCCCAGCTCCCACATCATTGGATTTGATTGACAGCAGCGGTAGCCAATGGCTGCACTGCAATCAATCTATCCAATCAAGAGCCGAGAACCCCAGGCAGAGAGGTACAGCGTGTCTTCACCAAGGGAACAAATGGGCTCAGGTGAGTAAAACTGGCTGGGGCTAGGAAACCGGTCAGTGTCAAAAGTTTTTTTTACCTTAATGCATAGGATGCATTAAGGTGGAAAAACACGAGGGTTTACAAACCTGTGAACCGTGATGTACTCAAAGAAAAAATAGGATTTTTTGTACTCACTGTAAAATCCTTTTCTCTGAAGTCCATGGACGGACACAGCTCCTTAAATCTTGACAAGTGGGTTATGTTCCCTGTTTACAGGAGGGGACTAGGCAGAAACATGTTAAATAGTTAAATACATGTTACATTAACAGAGTTGAACAGCCCAGCCCAGGGGGCGGTCCCTCCAGACATAAACCCTCCTCACTGCAGCTTGCAGCCTCAGTTCGTAACAAGCAGTACAAACCTAAAAAGGAGGGGTGGGAGCTGTGTCCGTCCATGGACTTCAGAGAAAAGGATTTTACGGAGAGTACAAAAAAATCCTATTTTCTCTTATCGTCCATGGACGGACACAGTTCCTTAAATCTTGACAAGTGGGACAACCCCAAGCAGTGTCAAAAAACGAGGGGTGGGAAATATATCAGTAAAACCAATTTTAACTTCACCCCAAAACAAGCAGAGCTCCTCAACGGAGGAGGTTCAACTTCAAACAGCCTCCAGCAAAAACTAGCGGCTGAAAAAAAACATCATAAGATGCACTCGCAGCAATCATGTAAATTCTGGAAAAAGCGTGAACAGACGACCAAATCGCCGCCTCGCACACCTGTAAGACCCCAGGAAGCACCAATTGCCCTGGTCGAAAGTGCCGTGACCGAAAAGGGGGGCCCGCCCCTTGGGAGCATAGGCCTGTATGACGGCCTGCCTGATCCACCGAGAAATGGTGGTCGACGAGACCGCCAGGCCCTTTGTGGACCAGACACGACACAAAAGAGAGTCAGAAGCTCCGAAACTGAGCCGTAGTAGGCTGGTATACCCGCAAAGCACGTACCACACCTAAAATATGAAAGGCCGAAACCTCCTTCGGAAGAAGGGAAGTTCGCGGGCGCACCATCACCTAATCCTTATGGAGGATCAAGCATGGCGGCTTGCAAGACAAGACCGCCAACTCAGAAACCCCTCTAACAGAGGTAAAGGCCACTAAAGGGGCCACCTTCTGAGATAGTGTCAAGAGAAAATCTCTCTGAAGTTTCCAAAAGGAAGGTTCCTGAAGAACCGAGAGCACCAGAGTCAAAACTCATGGGGGAAGAGATGGGCCAAGAGGGGAAAGTATATGACAAACCCCCTGCACACAAAAAAAGGGGACCCACCAGGGAACGGGCCGCAAAAATGCCACTGAAAGAACACAGCCAAGGCTGAAATATGCCCCCAAACGGTGCTTTAACCACTTGAGACCCAGAGGACGTCCCAGGACGTCCTCGGCTTTGTGCGGTGATATCTGAATGATGTCTGCAGCTGCAGGCATCATTCAGATATCGCCGTCTTCAGCCGGCGATTCTGTGCACCAGAAGAACGATCAAAGCGGCGGTTACGCCACTCGATCATTCTTCTAGGCAGCGGGAGGGGACGTCCCCCCTCCCGCCGCCATCCGGTGCTTCTCCGAGCTCTTCCGTGCCATCGGGGGCCCGAATCGGCCGGCGCTCGTTGGTGAAGCGTAGAGATGACTGATGACCAGACGGTCACAGACATCTCTATGACCGTCGGAGGACCGGGCGCGACGTTATGACATCACGCCCGGTACCCGAAAGTAAACAAAGCCGCAATCGCGGCTGTCAGCATGTAATCAGTGATTTTTTTTCACCGATTTCATGCTTGTAAGCCTGTAGGAGAGATGTGGGGTCTTATTGACCCCACATCTCTCCATAAAGAGGACCTGTCACAGTGATTGTTATTACAAGGGATGTTTACATACCTTGCAATAGGAATAAAAGTGATAAAAAAAAAAATGTAAACACTGTTCAAACCCCACATGTGAGGTATCATCACGTGCAACAGTTCTAGCACTAGACCTCCTCTGTAACTCAAAAATAGT
The DNA here is from genome assembly GCF_905171775.1 of Rana temporaria. Classification (NCBI taxonomy): domain Eukaryota; kingdom Metazoa; phylum Chordata; class Amphibia; order Anura; family Ranidae; genus Rana; species Rana temporaria. The sequence goes on along the minus strand of NC_053492.1, from coordinate 206,204,355 downwards.
AACCTGTAAAAAAAAATTAAAGCGTCGCCTATGGAGATTTTTAAGTACCGAAGTTTGGCGCCATTCCATGAGTGTGCGCAATTTTAAAGCGTGACATGTTAGGTATCTATTTATACAAAAAAATTGGGCTAACTTTACTGTTTTGTTATTTTTAAACTCATGAAACAGTTTTTTTTCCCTAAAAAAGGCGTTTGAAAAATTATTGCGCCAATACCGTGCGAGAAAAAAAAGTTGCAATGACTGCCATTTTATTCCCTAGGGTGTCTGCTAAAAAAAAAAATATAATGTTTGGGGGTTCGGATTAATTTTCTAGCAAAAAAATTGTGATTTTTACATAAAAGGAGAAAAGTGCCAAAATAGGCCCGGTAACAAAGTGGTTAAGCAATTTTTAGATCCACTCCAAGCTTTAAAAACAGCAGGACCCTGGACACCGAGTATGTCCATGGACGTCACTCCATCCCTTCGCACCAAGAGAGGTGCGACGGTAGATCCTGCGGAAGAAGACTACGGTGCCCTGTTGAGATGACCGAGTCAGACAAACCCCGGTCACCTAAAGTCTGGCTTCCAATAACCATGTTGAGCATGTCAGTGACTGTACAACAGGAGGAAGTATGGGACCTTGAGACAGAGGAACCTCCTGCCCTGGCAACTGCCAGGGTACCTCCGCTACCAGGCGCCCGATATCAGCGTACCAAGGACGCGGAGGTCAATCTGGAGCGATTAGAATCATCGGGATCTCCTCAGCCTCCACTCTGTGGAGCAGCCGAGGAAGCAACTACCATGGAGGAACGGCAAAAAATCACTGATACAGACCCCACAGGGCCACCAGCGCGACTGATGCATCTGTACCAGATCACTAGACCTGGCCACTAACTTTGACACCCTTGCGGCAGGGACGAGCAGCCAGGAGATCCATGCCCTGTGAGGCTCACCTCCTGCAAGGGAGCTGAAACACCCCAAGCACAAAGACCAGTCGCCCTGGTCCAGCATCTGGCAACTCCAGTAGTCCGCCTGCCGGCATACCTTATGGTAGACCGAAGCCACGGCCGTGGCGTTGTCCGGCTGAAAACAGATCGGTCGACCACAAGGAGAAGCAAAGCCCGATAGCCTAAAATAGTAGGACAATGAACAGTAGACAGCACCTGGTATTCCCAGGCGGTCTCCCACCAGGCACTAGCCAGGCCTGACCCTGGGTAGCTACCAAGACCAGACACATTCAGGGAGGTGTGGCCGTAGGTCCACGCAAGTCCAGCGACTCAGGGCCGACTGGAAGGAAGAAACAACTTCCCGGACCAAAGAGTCGGGGATCTCTGTCACCAACTCAGAGACTGACTAGGTGGCGCACAGGAATCTAATGATTTCAGAGACAAGAGATTTTTACCACCTGGACAGTATTTCCCCTGGAAAACCAAGGTGTGGAACTGGGCATACAGTACCGCCTTGAGGGAGGCTACCCACAGGCCCCGAACCAGCAGGCGCCCGGAGAGAAGACCGATTGCGTGATGCCAATACCTTCACCGTAGACTGAAGAATCAGCATTTTCTCCAGGGGAAGAAGGACCTTTGCCACGAGGAGTCTGGATCAACACTAGATACTCCAACGCTGAGTCGGAACCTAGCATGCCCAGGATTTGAACCCTGGGTCGCACACATGGAGGGCAGGTCTGCTGCCAGTGACCTACACCTTCTGGCCTAAACGTTTAACACCCACCCGATTCTTCGGAGGGTCTGAATGGGAATAACCCATCCACTAGGTCGGAGACAGGAGCTGCTCTCAGAAGAAAGTCGTCCAAGTAGCCAATGAGGCAAAGCCTCGGTGTCCCAACAAAGTTAGGATAAGTGCGAGCTCCTAGCTGAAAACCCATGGTGCTGACACCAGATCAAAAGGGAGGGCCACAGGCTGACAGAGACCCTTCTCTCATCACGAAGCACAGAAAAAAAAACACTGACATGCGCAAAACGGGACATGCATGTATACGTCCCTGATGTCCGAGGACGTCAGGACATCCCCCAGATGGAGTGCAACTACCACCGAACAAATGGATTCCATGCGGAACTACCCGACGTTCACAAAAGGTATTTAGGGCCTGAGGCTAATAGAAAACCCCAAAACTCTCGTCTTGCAGGAAAGGTAAAATTACCCCGCAGCTCAGCAAATCCCACACTGCCCAAGGCAGACCGACGGTCCGGAAGAGGAAGACACGAGGAAAGAACTTTGTTCTGTGGATAGGAGGAAACCCTATCTAGTACTCCGAAGAGACCACCTTGTAGACTCACTGGTCGGAGAGCAGGGAGGTTTCACCGAATTGTGAACCTGCAAGCCGCCCCTCCCACCTAGAGACAGGGAGGGAAGGCTACATACATTGGCAGGATTTGGGTGCCAGCGTGATTGGCTTATGCACCCAGGTACGGATTAGTCCCTCAGCTGGGCCTTTGACGGCCTGGGAGGGTTGCCCCTAAATAATACACACACATAGTGTGTATGTATATTATGTAGGTGTATGCACACATGCCTTTGAAGGAAAGCGGAGTACCCGGAGGAAACCCACGCAGACACAGGGAGCGACAATGCAAGCTCCAGGCAGATTGGCATCAGTGTCCGGATTCGAACCAATGACTCTCTTGCTGCCAAGTAATGGAGTTAACCACTACACCACCGTGTGCATAAAACCATTCTGAAACAGACGCCCTGGATAACAAGGGCGCAGCATTCAATGAAGCATCACAGACCTATACGAGGCCCTGGACCAGCTGGTCCGCTAGCCTAATAACCTCAGGAGAGAGTCGGTGCTCCTCCACTGTCTGGTGAAAAATGCTCACTCTGAGTTGTATACAGCACTAGGGGTCAGGACTACTCCAAGATGGCCGCCGTGCGTTCAGAACGCGGCCACAGGAAAATGGCCGGCACAATGTAAGCTGCGCCATATCGCGGCTACGACAAAATGGGCGCCAATGGGAGTTTTCAATGTAATTAAAAAACCTCCCAAAAAATGGCGCCAGCGCCGACTGAGACCCCAGTGTAGTGGCCACAATAGGCCGCAAGCCAGACCCCAGCATGGTAAACATGGAACGGGTCAGTACTTCGGATCTTCTATCAGTCAGATCCATACAAGCGGGGGTTCCCGCCCGGCGGTGAGGGACTACAAAAGCCCTCAGCGGCTTTTCTCATTCCGCATCTCAGAAATTATCAAATAAGGGCACAGAAGGAAAAAACCTACACAGCGGTCTGATTTGTGTGATCCAAAAAAGACCTAGCCCTCGGCGGAAACCCAGCTGCACTATGCAGCTTAGGAGAGTACCTTGCAGCAGTAAAAAGCGCACCCATAAATGCCTTATTCTGCTTTTCTTTTTCTTTTTTAACTAGGTACCTGGTCCATAGCTTCATAACAGAGCATTCCCCAGGGGAGAGCGGGGGAAGAGGGCACTATTTTACCGCCCGCCCGCAGTCCACCCCCACCCTGGCACAAACTGTGTCCAGGACAAACAATAAAATCTCTGTGGGAATCCCAGGTGCTAACACCTGCTGCCACCACCAGCATGTGGGGAAGGACCCAGGTACTGACTCCAATATTTACATATAGTGTGTATTATAATATGCACACCTGTCCATACAAATAGACAAAAGCTCCTAGAGCCCTATTCAGGGCCTCTCACCCACTTGCTGGGGTAACCAGGGCACTCCCTCAGGAGGAGACTGCCCAGCGCTGCCTGTGAGAGGAAAAAGAACCGTGAGGTAACTTCTGCAGGGACCTGTGTTTAAACAGGAAAAGCCTCCTAGACCTTTTTTATTTAACCACTTGCTTACTGGGCACTTAAACACCCCTCCTGCCCAGACCAATTTTCAGCTTTCAGCGCTCTCACACTTCGAATGACAATTACTCAGTCATGCAACACTGTACCCAAATGATTTTTTTGTCCTTTTTTTCATACAAATAGAGCTTTCTTTTGGTGGTATTTGATCACCTCTGGGTTTTTTATTTTTTGCGCTATTAATGAAAAAAGACAGAAAATTTTGAAATAAAAAATGATTCTCTTAGTTTCTGTGATAACATTTTGCAAATTATTAATATTTCTTCATAAATGTTGGCCACAATTTATACTGCTACATGTCCGATAAAAATAACCCAAAATTTTTGGAAATCATTTGGTCTGTGTGAAAGTTTTAGAGTCTACAAGCTATAGTGCAAATCATAATAAATTATCACATCTGATCACACCTGATGTACTGAAGGCCTACCTCATTTCTTGGGACCCTAACAAGCCAGGAAAGTACAAATGCCCCCCAAATAACCCCTTTTTGGAAAGTAGACATTCCAAGGTATTTATTAAGAGGCATGGTGAGTTATTTGAAGTTGTATTTTTTTCCCACAATACTTTGCAAAATTAAGATTTTTATTTTCTATTTAAAAAAACTCTCAAAATTGTCATTGTAATAGCTTATTTATCTCACATGGCATGTGCATACCACACAGGACACCCCAAAATACATTCTGCTACTGCTCCTGAGTAAAACGATACCCCATGTGTGAGACTTTTTCACTGCCTGGCCACATACAGAGGCCCAACATGCAGGAAGCGCCATCAGGGGTTTTAGGAGCATAAATTGCACATCTAACTAGTTGACTACCTATTACACTTTTGAAGGCCCTGGAACACCAGGACAATGGATTTACCCACAAAGTGACCCCATTTTGGAAAGCCAATACCCCAACATATGAAAGAGGGAGGTTCCCCAATGGGCCTATAGGCAGCAGATAAAACAATATAAGTAAGAATAAATAGTATTTATTACCGAGAGTCTCGGATAGCAACAATGAGTAAAAAGGTTACATATGAACAGTTGTACAAATTAAAAGAGTCACATTCCTTGTTTGAAAGAATCACATTCCTTGATACAGTAAAAGTGGATAATAATACATATTGCAATTTTATGTATGTACAACGTTGACCCCGACGGGTTTCGACCAATAGGGTCTCTTCAGGGGGACAGAGTATCTGGGAAATAATAATTACATGGGTTCAAAAAATGGATGAAAGGACACATGTCAACATACATCCCATTAAAATAGCCATCATATTGGGTTAGCCATAGTGTTTATAGTTACTACTACATCAAGGAGTCAATTGTGTATCTCGGAAGGGCACAAGATGCCCCCGTCCACCCAGTAGTGGAGGGCCTATCCCGGAGAACTTGCAAGGAGCCACATTAAGATTGCCCCCGAAGGGTGACGAAGGAGCAGACACCCAAGAAAACACCCATGATACCCATAGTTAAAATTATATGAAGGTAGGTAGATACAGGAGGTAGCTGTTGAAGTGACAGTTAAGCCTATAATTGCGTAGATTAATGGGATAATGGGGTTAGGCAAAAAATAGTTGCCAACGTAATTGATAAGGGTCAGAGCATCCGTAAAGGTCCAAATGAATAATTATATGAATAAAAATATATATTAAATGAGTATTTGTACACTTACTTACTTTACATCTGTATTACAATTTATTTTAATTTACCCATTTTTCCCCTAATTTTTTCTCCTTTTGCACATATCACACCCAGATATCACATATCACCGTTATTGCCCTATATCGGCAATCATATACTTTACACATTTACTTTCACTCATTCACTACAACTATCATTACACCTATAAACAATATAACAAAACAAATACTCATTAATATATATTTTTATTCATATATTCACTTGGACCTTTACGGATGCTCTGATCCTTATCAATTACGTTGGCAACTATTTTTTGCCTAACCCCATTAATCTATGCAATTATAGACTTAGCTGTCACTTCAACAGCTACCTCCTGTATCTACCTACCTTCATATAATTTTAAACTATGGGTATCATGGGTGTTTTCTTAGGTGTCTGCTTCTTCGTCGCCCTTCGGGGGCAATCTTAATGTGGCTCCTTGCAAGTTCTCCGGGATAGGCCCTCCACTACTGGGTGGACGGGGGCATCTTGTGCCCTTCCGAGATACCCAACGGCATCACACACACAATTGACTCCTTGATCTAGTGGTAACTATAAACACTATGGCTAACAAATATGATGGCTATTTTAATGTGATGTATGTTGACATGTGTCCTTTCATCCATTTTTTGAACCCATGTAATTAATTATTTCACAGATACTCTGTCCCCCTGAAGAGACCCTATTGGTCGAAACGTGTCGGGGCTCAACATAGTACATACATGAAATTGCAATATGTATTATTATGCACTTTTACTGTATCAAGGAATGGGATTCTTTCAAACAAGGAATGTGACTCTTAATTTGTACAACTGTTCATATGTAACCCTTTTACTCATTGTTGCTATCCGAGACTCTCGGTAATAAATACTATTTATACATACTTATATTGTTTTATCTGCTGCCTATAGGCCCATTGGGGAACCTCTCTCTTTCATGCAATTTCAGGGTTAGCGGCTCTTTCATCTCTAACCATATGTGTCTTTTCCCTTTTTCATACCCCAACATATAATCTATGAGGCATAATGAGTCTTTTGAACGGTTTATTTTTTTCCAGCAGTTTTTGGAAAATGTGGAAAAAAAATTTAAACGCATTGTTTTTTACACAAAGTTGTCCATTGACAAGATATTTCCAACACATAGCATGTACATAGCAAAAAATACACCCCAAAATACATTCTGCTACTCCTCCTGAGTAGAACGATACTCCATGTGTGAGACTTTTTTACTGCCTGGCCACATACAGAGGCCCAACATGCAGGAAGCGCCATCAGGGGTTTTAGGAGCATAAATTGCACATCTAACTAGTTGACTATCTATTACACTTTTGAAGGCCCTGGAACACCAGGACAATGGATTTACCCACAAAGTGACTCCATTTTGGAAAGCTAATACCCCAACGTATAATCTATGAGGCATAATGAGTCTTTTGAATGGTTCATTTTTTTCCAGAAGTTTTTGGAACATGTGAAAAAAAAATGAAAAACACTTTTTTTTTTTTTTACACAAAGTTGTCCGTTTCTAAGATATTTCCAACACATAGCATTTAGATAGCAAAAATGACACCCCAAAAGACATTCTACTACTCCTCCTGAGGACAACGATACCACATGTGTGAGACTTCTACACAGCCTGACCACATACAGAGATCCAACATGCAAGGAACACCGTCAGGTGTTCCAGAGACACATGGCATGCGCATACCAAGAATTACACCCCAAAATACATTATGCTGAGCAAAGCGTAAACAAGAGATTACCTGTGGTAATAGTAGCGCAGTTCTACACAGCAGGATAGCACTGGTCCAGGCAGCAGGCAGGGACTTGGTCAGCAATGTCCAGGCAGGGATACTGTCCCGTCAGGGTTAGTGCAGGTGGTCAGTTCATGCAACAGGCAGAGGCATGATGGCATAGGTCCTACAGGCAGCAGGCAGAAGTAGGGCCTCGTTAGGGACAGAATGGAGACAGGGGTAGAGGCTTCTCCCACCCAAATTTCTTTGAAGCCTCCGGGCAACCAGACCCTAATCTAGGATGAGAAAACAAAAAAAAGTTTTCTTCATCCAGAAAAACTTTTCTGGAGCCCCTCACATATGTGAGACCGCAAAATAATAATATATGGGCAATTGAAAAAAAAAAAATGGCAACTTTTTTGTACCAATGGTACGTCCGCCTTGTGGCAAGATAGGGTTCAAGCATCTGGTCATTGAAGTCGACCCCCCCTATAAACAAATTGTAGTCCTGGATGCAAGTGGGCTTTCGGATGGTGGTGCCACGCCTTCTGCGAATTTCAATGACGGTATCATTGTGGATGGTAGATAACATGTACACATCCCTTCTGTCCTTCCACTTCACCGCCAGAACCTCATTGTTTCGCAGACTTGCTGATTCTCCTCTTTTCAGATTTTTATTCACCAGGCTTTGAGGAAAGCCTTTCCTGTTATTTCTGATGGTGCCACATGCTGGCGTCTGCTTTCGGTGCAGGTTGTGGAACAGGGGAAGCGAGGTGTAAAAGTTGTCCACGTACAAATGGTATCCTTTTTCTAATAGGGGGTTAATGAGTTCCCAAACAATTTTGCCACTTGATCCCAAGTAGTCTGGGCAATTCAGCTGGGTGTCCTTGCCTTCATATACTCTGTAGGCATACAGGTATCCCGTGACTCGGTCACACAATTTGTACACCTTGACACCATAGCGGGCTCTTTTGCTGGGTATAAATTGTTTAATTTGTAGTCTGCCACTAAATTTGATAAGGGACTCATCCACGCAGATGTGTTGGTCCGGGGTATACAATTGGGGGAATTTCTCAGAAAAATAATTCAGTAAGGGTCGAAGTTTGAAAAGCCTGTCATTATCTGGGTGATTTTGGGGATGGCACTGGGTATTGTCGTTAAAATGTAGGAATCTCATGATGGCGAAGTATCGGGATCTGGGCATTACGCTGGAGAAGATGGGCATGTGGTAGATCGGGTTTTTGGACCAAAAGGAACGTGAAGCGTTTTTTGGGTTGAGTCCCATACATAATGTGAGGCCTAAAAAAAAATTTACCTCCTCCACCGTAAAGTCTCTCCACTGGAAGGGACGGGCATAATATGACGTGGGATTGTTTGCAATAAATTGCTGTGTAAATAGGTTGCACTGGGCCACAATTCCGGATAGCATGTCCTCTGTGAACATTAGGTTGAAATAATCAATTGGGGTAAAATTCTCCATGTCCACCTGGATTCCTGGCTGGGCAGTGAAAGGGGGAATGTTGGCTTCTCCTGAAGTAGGAGGAAGCCACAAGGGGTTCTGAAGGGCATAGGGAAGGCTGGCGTGGGTCCTTGAAGTTTGTTGCCGAGGCACTGCGGTGCTGGCGGATGGCACTGCGGTGCTGGCGGATGGCACTGCGGTGCTGGCGGATGGCTGTGCTGGCGGATGGCACTGCTGTGCTGGCGGATGGCACTGCTGTGCTGGCGGATGGCACTGCCTCCTCACCAGAACGCTTTCGTTTAGCCGGCCGGCTATCTTCCTCCTCTGAGTCACTCAGTGATGGCTGGCTCATAAGTGACGTCAAACTCCGAATCAGAATTGGAAATAGAAATGGAGTCTGGAAGAGAGCTCCACGTTGCTCTCGTCTGGCGCTGAAAGAATTTGGTATGCCTCCTCGGCGGAATATGATCTTTATGACATTTTGCTGGTGTGTGCTAAGCCTTCACTGATGGGCACTAATGAGGTGGAGCAGGTGGGCACTGATTGGCGGCACAGGCGGGCACTGGGATGGCACTGTAACACTTTGTATCACTTTGAATAAACTTTGTATCACTCACAGATCTTTCTCCCTCCTCACACGCTGTCTCTGTGTGAGGAGGGAGAGGCGGCAATGAGAGATGATCTCATATGTTTACATTTGAGATCATCTCTCATTGGCCGCACAGATCGCATCGCAAACGGCCACTCTTATTGGCCGTTCGCGGCGATCTGTAATTGGCTGTGTCCCAGGGACACGGCCAACACAGAATTTCCCCGCTGCGCGCTCTAAAAAGATAGAATTGCGTTTAAAGCACTCTGTCTGATACATAAGTGCATCCATGGGAAGGCCCCCCAATATCTATGCGAAAAAATAAAAGCTCACAACCCCAATCGCGTTCTGCGATCCACAAATCAAAATCTGCTCCAGATACCCAAAGCCAAATACAAGTCCAAAGGAGAGCGAAGATTTGTGCTCCAGGGTCCCAGACTATGGAATGCGTTACCAACCAGCATTCGGTTGGAGGAGAATCACTTGACCTTTAGAAGAAAGATCAAAACTCATCTCTTTTGATATCAAAAGAGACAGGAACACCGAGCGCCCAGAGGCGATTTAGTTCGCATGTGCTGCGCTATACAAGTTCTTCACTCACTCACTCACACTCACGCGGGGAACGAGCAAAGGGGCGGACGTCAGTTGACGTCCACTTGGATTTTCGGATCCGCGCTGTAGCCGTCATTCGACTATAGCGCGGGTCCCAAGCGGTTAAGGATAAGACACAGATGCAGCATAAAAAGCAAAAACGTTACAGGTGTCACCAATCAGTCAGCGTCTGCTGAAGTATATTCATAAACATCTGTGCTCATCACAGGGCTTTTTAACAGTGAAAAATCCCTCACAGGAAAGCCCAAAACAAAAAAGAAAAAAAACACAGGCCAGATAACACAGTCCCCTCAGGAAGGCCCCCTCCCCCCTGACAGCAGCGATGTTAGCAATGCAGCAAGGTAAAGGAGCAGGGAAGGGAGGAGAAGGGACCCCCGCCCCCCAGGAATGCCCAGCCGTACCAACACACCGAAGCAGGAGGGACTGTACTTACCCGTCCAAGCGAGGACTCGCTGACGCATTCCTGACAGAACTACAACCGAAATGGAAGTAGCTGTCGGCCCGGTCCACTGTGAGTGAGACAACACCACAGCCCAGTCATATGTGGACCTCGGAGCAAAGCTCACCGGCCACCCCAGGAGTCATGGGGTATGGCGTGGCAGACCAAGCCTCTTTGCAAAGGTGTGCCCATGCTTGCTGGTCGGACTGAGTAGACTACAAGGATCTATATTATCCAGCCTGTTTCTCAGCCGACAGTTGAAAGAAGATTCTTCAAGAAAAAGTAAAAAATAAAAATTTCTCCTCAGGGCGCTGGGCCCAAAGGGAGCCATACATCCTTCTCCTTGCTAGGCAGAACGAAACTGAGGTTGCAAGCTGCAGTAAGGAGGGTTATGTCTGGAGGGACCGCCCCCTGGGCGGGGCTGTTCAGCTCTGTTAATGTAACATGTATTTAACATGTTTCTGCCTAGTCCTCCTGTAAACAGGGAACATAACCCACTTGTCAAGATTTAAGGAGCTGTGTCCGTCCATGGACGATAAGAGAAAGGATTTTACAGGCAAGTATGACGAAAAAAAAAATCCTATTTTCTTTTTCATACTTCACGGGACACATGCGGCTGTGTACACGCACAAACTAATCCTCTTGAGTCATCTTAGAGCTATGGCGCATGCGCGGCTCAGTGTACACACACACACAAACATACTACGTGGCAGGCGGCATTCGCCCTGGCTGATCAGTAGCCATTATGAATGAGCTTTGTTTTCGAGTCGAACTCATGTTCGACCCTAACATCGTATGTTCGATCGTTCGTCGAATTACAAATGTTTTGGGCCGTTCGCTCCAAATTAGAGTTGTGTTTCACGGCCCATAATTCACTGCGGCATCGCAGTGCATTGCTGGCTGATGATTGGCCAAGCATGCACTATGACCTGCATGCTTGGCCAATCACAGCTTGCAAAAAACAGAGAGCCATAATTGGCCAAAAGCCAGGGTGGCTTTGGCCAATTATGGCTCAGGGGGTTTATTACACGCCCCACACTATAAAAGGCTCTGTAGTGTGCACCTAAAGCAACGTGGTGTGTGTACTGCCCGTGTCCTCTGCAGTGTGCACCTAAAGCTACGTGGTGTGTACTGCCTGTGTCCTCTGCAGTGTGCACCTAAAGCTACGTAGTGTGTGTCTGCTATTTTTCTCAATGATTTTCATCCATATTGCAGGGACCAGACATTACATTAAAACCGCAAGCAGTTTTAAAATTACTTTTTTCTTATAGTAATCTCATTTTGTGCAGGAACAGTTCTAAAACACGTGCCATTTCACAGGCATACTATAGACACCCAGCAGGTACGATATTTAAATAATTTTTTTTTTTTCCCACTCTAAGCATCAATAAAATCACTGCTCCAGAAAGAACGACCGTTTTTAAAACTTTTTTTCCCATTGATACATGTTCCCTGGGGCAAGACCCGGGTTCTCAAAGACATTTTACGACAATAACTTACATATTAGGCTTTAAAATTAGCACTTTTGAATTCGAACTTTCGAGTCCCATAGACGTCAATGGGGTTCTAAATGTTCGCACGGGGGAGTGCTCGGCTCATACCTAGTAGCCATGAACGATCATGTACTCTGGCAAATGCTTTAAATGATTCATTCTGATGCCTAGTACACAAATTAAAAAAAAAAAAAAAAAAAAAAAAAAAATCAGATGAAGAATATCGCTTCCCCCTTTAAAAGAATAAAAAACAAAAACAAAAGACACACACACATTAATCCAATATTCTCATCGTGTGTACGAGGCTGAAATGCGTTTCCTCCAATATATAGTACTTCTGTTGTAAATGAATGCATACGTTTGTAAATCAGATTATTTGACCAAACAATCTGTACTGTAGCTTCCATACAGACCCCCACTCCACCAATAACAAAGTGGTTCTAATAGGCCCATTAATCACAGAAAACAAAACCTCCAGGGGATTCTCACTTGCATTCATAGCTTCTGGCTGAGCACCAAACAAAAAGACTATTTCTTACACACACACACCCCGCTCAAAGCATTTACATGCACAAAATGCAATAGCAGAAAAGCCTCAGGAGGTTTTCTTACTGGCTGATTTATTGGTTACAAAACTTGGCAATCATGAGACCAGACAAAATGTTATACAAAATTGGCTTGTTCTCACACCGTCAAGCACAACTATAAGTCATGGTTGGTAAATAACTGCATAGGTGTTCAACATCTTAGACCCATTTATTAAAAAAATAGGTTATGTATATGTCCACCTAAAAATAAAGTTTTGCCTGGGGTAGTTAAGCGGAGTTCCGCCTGAAAAATAAATAAATACCAGGGTTTGACAAATTTGCTTGGAATCTAGGAGCCAGCTAAAAAAAAGTTAGGAGCCAGAAAACGCACCCTGTCCCGACGAGCTTGCGCGCAGAAGCGAACACATACTTGAGCAGCGCCCGCATATGTAAACGGTGTTCAAACCACACATGTGAGGTATCGCCGCGATTGGTAGAGCGAGAGCAATAATTCTAGCCCTAGACCTCCTCTGTAACTCAAAACATGCAACCTGTAGATTTTTTACACGTCGCCTATGAAGATTTTAAAGGGTAAAAGTTTGTCACCATTCCACGAGCGGACGCAATTTTGAAGGGTGACATGTTGGGTATGAATTTACTCGGCATAACATTATCTTTCATAATATAAAAAAAAAAAATGGGGATAACTTTACTGTTGTCTTATTTTTTAATTAAAAAAAGTGTAATTTTTTCCCAAAAAAGTGCGCTTGCAAGACCGATGCGCAAATACGGCGTGACAGAAAGTATTGCAACAATCACCATTTTATTCTCTAGGGTGTTAGGATAAAAAAATATATATATATAATGTTTGGGGGTTCTAATTAGAGGGAAGAAGATGGCAGTGAAAATAGTGAAAAATGACATTAAAAATGCTGTTTAACTTGTAATACCAACAGCCAACACCTGATGGCGCCAGCTCACCCAAGGAAGAGCTGGGGACTTCACAAGGCCGCACAGCCGCAGCCTCAATTATCAGACATCACGGGTCCCCCCCGTGATCGAGCGGCGGGGGAGGTGGGGGCCTAGTCCGCCGCGATCCTGGGGAAAAGGCGCTCTGCGGACTAGGCCGAAGCCGCGGCCTCACCTAAAACATCCTGCCTGCAGCGATCCTGGGAAAAGGCCGCAAGCGGCAGATGCCGCTCGCAGCCTTTTCCCAGGATCGCGGCGAGCTGCGGTCGCCAGTCCGCGGAGCACCAGTCCTATGGAACAAATTGTTTTTATTTTATTTTTTTGCCCACCTTCCAAGTCGCCAGGACGCTATTTCTAGTCGCCATGGCGACCGGGATTTGTCGAGCCCTGATAAATACAATTAAAAAGTCAGCAGCTACAAATAGCAGCTGCTGACTTTTAAAATATGGACAATTACCTGTCCAGGGCGCCCATGATGTCCTCATCTGAAGCTGACCCATCCTCTCGGCTCCGGATGGAGGCGCCATCATTGCTAGTAAGGGAATCAGAAAGTGAAGCCTTGCGGCTTCACAGCCTGGTACCCTAGTGCGCATGTGCAAGTCATGCTGCGCAATCTGACGGGTCCCTGCCATCTTCTGGGCCGTATGCATTTCCCAGAAGACAGCGGGGGGGCAGGACATGGTGTGGATCGCTGCGGATACTGCGTCGACCTTTCGCTCGAAGTGGGAGCAAAACCCTGTATTAAAACAGGTATCTGCTCCCCTCTCCTCCTGAAAAATGCGACACCGGAGAGGAGGAAAGGAAAGGATATAACATACAGGAGAAACTCCTGTTTTCTGAACAGCAAGGAGCTCCATAGCCAAAAAGCAAATAGGAGGGGTGATAGAGGACATCCCTGCCTGGTACCGCTGGTAATTGGGAAGGTCTGTGACATGGAAATTAATCTGTATGAGGGCTAGTGGTGAAGTTTAAAGAAGACGTATCCATGCTGCGAGTCGGGGGGCCAATCCCATATAGTTGTATTACGTGAAACAGATAAGGCCCATCTACAATGTCGATGGCTTTGCAAGCATCTAGTGACACAATAACACAGAGGTGAAGTTGTGGGTAGGTCAGATTGTGAAATAGTCTACGGATATTCATTCTGGTTGAGCGGTCTCGTATAAAAGCCCCCCTGGTCACTCCCAACCACCTTATTCAGACGATTGGCTAGGACTTGGCCAAGATTTTGACATCTACATTGATGAGGGTTATCGGCCAATAAGAATCGCATTTAAGAGGATCTTTCAGAGGTTTTAGTATCAAAATAATTAATGCCTCTCTCAGAGCGAGGGAGTACTCGGTCTTTCAGGGCTCATATGTATTTAGAAGGATAGGACACAAGAGGTGCCGAAAGTGTGTATACCAGGGGTCTCAAAGTACCGGCCCGTGGGCCATTTGCGGCCCGCGGACCGGTTTTAAATGGCCCGCAGGCAGGGCGGGTGCCGCGGAAGTTTAGATCGAGGTGCATGAAGAGTAGCGCAGGAAGCGTCCGTCATAAGTTCACTTGTCTCTCATGTCACACTGCTACTCCCCGGCGGCCCCTCCTCTCTTATCGTCCATCCTCATTTGCTTGTGACATCATCTGAGATAGACGAGAAGAGAGGGGGGGCTGCCGGGGAGTAGCAGCGTGACATGAGAGACAAGTGAACTTATGACAGACGCTTCCTGCGCTACTCTGCCTTTGAAGAAAACAACAAGTAAATGCTGACCTGTGCCCTGATGTGCTTTCATGTGCCCCGATGTGCCCTCACGTGCCCTGATGTGCTCTCATGTGCCCTGATTGTGCTTTCATGTGCCCCGATGTGCCCTCACGTGCCCTGATGTGCCCTCACGTGCCCTGATGTGCTCTCATGTGCCCTGATTGTGCCCTAATGTGCTTTCATGTGCCCCGATGTGCCCTCACGTGCCCTGATGTGCTCTCATGTGCCCCGATTGTGCCCTAATGTGCTTTTTCTGTGCCCTGATGCGCTTTCATGTGCCCCGATGTGCCCTCACGTGCCCCAATGTGCCCTCACGTGCCCCAATGTGCTTTCATGTGCCCCGATGTGCTCCCATGTGCCCCGATGTGCTCCCATGTGCCCCGATTGTGCTCCCATGTGCCCCAATGTGCTTTCATGTGCCCCAATGTGCCCCGATTGTGCTCCCATGTGCCCCGATTGTGCTCCCATGTGCCCCGATTGTGCTCCCATGTGCCCCGATTGTGCTCCCATGTGCCCCGATTGTGCTCCCATGTGCCCCGATTGTGCTCCCATGTGCCCCGATTGTGCTCCCATGTGCCCCGATTGTGCTCCCATGTGCCCCGATTGTGCTCCCATGTGCCCCGATTGTGCTCCCACGTGCCCCGATTGTGCTCCCACGTGCCCCGATTGTGCTCTCACGTGCCCCGATTGTGCTCTCACGTGCCCCGATTGTGCTCTCACGTGCCCTGATGTGCTCCGACGTGCCCTGATGTGCTCTGACGTGCCCTGATGTGCTCTCATGTGCCCTGATGTGCTCTCATGTGCCCTCATGTGCCATGATGTGCCCCCATGTACCCTCATGTGCCTCATGTACCCTGATGTGCTGGGCTCTGTACATCAGGGTACCCTGTGCCCTGTCCTGATGTGCCCCATGTGCCCTGATGTTGCCCTGATGTGCCCGTATGTGCCCCATGTACCCATATGTGCCATGGGGCACACGAGAGCACATCAGGGCACAATCAGGGAACATGGGGCACACCAGGGCAAATGGGGCTCAGCACATCAGGACAGGGCACATGGCACATCAGGGTACAGGGCACATGAAACAGCACATCAGGGTACAAAGCCCAGCACATCAGGGCACATGGCACATCAGGGTACAGGGCACATGAAACCGCACATCAGGGTACAAAGCCCAGCACATCAGGGTACATGGGGTACCCTGATGTGCTGTTTCATGTGCCCTGTACCCTGATGTGCCATGTGCCCTGTCCTGGTGTGCTGTGCCCTGATGTGCCATGTCCTGTACCCTGATTTGCCATGTGCCCTGTCCTGATGTGCTGTGCCCTGATGTGCTCTCATGTGCCCCATGTTCCCTGATTGTGCCCTGATGTGCTCTCACGTGCCCTGATGTGCTCTCATGTGCCCTGATGTGCCCTCATGTGCCTCATGTACCCTGATGTGCCTCATGTACCCTGATGTGCTGGGCTCTGTACATCAGGGTACCCTGTGCCCTGTCCTGATGTGCTGTGCCCCATGTGCCCTGATGTTGCCCTGATGTGCCCGTATGTGCCCCATGTACCCATATGTGCCATGGGGCACACGAGAGCACATCAGGGCACAATCAGGGAACATGGGGCACACCAGGGCAAATGGGGCACAGCACATCAGGACAGGGCACATGGCACATCAGGGTACAGGGCACATGAAACAGCACATCAGGGTACAAAGCCCAGCACATCAGGGCACATGAACCATCAGGGTACAGGGCACATGAAACCGCACATCAGGGTACAAAGCCCAGCACATCAGGGTACATGGGGTACCCTGATGTGCCGTTTCATGTGCCCTGTACCCTGATGTGCCATGTGCCCTGTCCTGGTGTGCCCTGATGTGCCATGTCCTGTACCCTGATTTGCCATGTGCCCTGTCCTGATGTGCTGTGCCCTGATGTGCTCTCATGTACCCTGATGTGCTGGGCTTGTTACCCTGATGTGCTGGGCTTGTTACCCTGATGTGCTGGGCTTGTTACCCTGATGTGCTGGGCTTGTTACCCTGATGTGCTGGGCTTGTTACCCTGATGTGCTGGGCTTGTTACCCTGATGTGCTGGGCTTGTTACCCTGATGTGCTGGGCTTGTTACCCTGATGTGCTGGGCTTGTTACCCTGATGTGCTGGGCTTGTTACCCTGATGTGCGCTGTGCACTCATGTGTGCTGTGCCCTGTGCCCTAATGTGCTGTACCCTGATGGTGAGTGGTCAGTGTGTAGTGTAGTAGTCAGTGTGCAGTGTAGCAGTCAGGGTTAATAATGCGTTCGCTGACACCAGTACTGTTTATGAAGTTTGAAAGTTTGCATGCGGCCCCCCCATGGGATATGGAAACTTGTCTTGTGGCCCTCAGGTAATTTGAGTTCGAGACCCCTGGTGTATACCATTGTAGCAAACCCCAGAGTTAGCCGATTTTGTTTGTTCAGTCCGTTACTCTGCCTTTCAACCCCAATGAACCGTTCCAGCCCCTCTGGCACACCTAGCAATTTGATTAATGGAATAACTCAACAGGAATAAACAGTTCTGTTTGTAGTTTACTTGAAGAAAAGTTCAGGTTAACATTAGTCAGTCAGGACCTGTGTAGGTACCCAGGACTTGGTTGAAACAGTTTAGAGAAAACAAAAGCAATAAGCAACAATATGTACTGATTAAATAGAATCCCCAATAACTTTTGGTGTGTGTGGGATGCTGTGGCTAATGGGGAACCCCAGGCCTGCCTACGATACCTCTAGTACACACCCAGTGAAAGGATCTCAATACCCGTGGTGTGTCCCCTTTAAGAGCAACCGCGGTAATGTCCTGGAGGCAAAGCTTTGCGTTTTATTATCTTCACTAGCAATGTAGGAGCTCTGTGGATACTATTTGGATGTGGTATTCTATGAAAAGCATTAAAAGGTTCCTGGGCAAAGCCCCCTTCACCAAATCCTGTACACATTCAGCGGTCCTCCCCTGAGCGATCGATCTTAGATGCAGGTGTGTCGCAGTGGCATTCAGTCCTTGAGCTGTTGCAGGGTGTCCTTTAGCTGGAGTTGCAGGCTTGTGCCCCTTGGTAGGCCACAATTACACACACTGCTTCAGCAGACAAATGTCCCATCATAGATTAGATCAGTCTGGAGAAGTACCTGTTACACCATTCAGCTGGAAAGCAATCTAAGCCTGGCGTCTTATGAGTCAGTAGCTGCAAAATTGCAAGCAAGAGCTCTAACTATAACTTTGCTATAGAGGCACTCTATACTATAAAAGAAAAACTAACTAAACTTGTTAAAATGAGTATTCGCTAGTCAAGCCATCACATCAGCTGTACTGCCACTATCTACAGGTGGTCAGGGGAAACCCAAAAAGAAACTCTAAAAAAGAAAGTAAAAAAAAAAAAAAAAAAAAAAAAAAAGAAGAACAGAGGGTGCACCAGCCTTGTGACACTTTAATATTGCAAGAAGTTAAAAAAAAAAAAAAAAAAAAACACATACTCAAAACGAGTGATAAAAATCAAGCATATTGTATAAAGCCACCATTAGTTTCATCCAGCAAGATCCGCTGGCCAGTAAAAGTTCAAAGTTCAAAGAAAGCCGATGTGTTTTGAGCTCAAAAATTTTTTTTGAAGGAAGACATGGTTTTTGTATGAACAGCAAAAGTGAGAGCAGGCTCAGGGAGCTTTTATCAAGCCATCTATGTATAGCATGTATTTATAGCACTAATCGCTGTATAAATGTGAATGGTCCCAAAAACGTGTCAAAAGTGTCCGATGTGTCCGCCACAATAAAAAAAAAACGCAGATCGCCGCCATTACTAGTAAAAAATATATATAACAAAAATGCCATAAATCTATCACCAATTTTGTAGACATTATAACTTTTGCGCAAACCAATCAATATACGATTATTGCGTTTTTTTTTACCAAAAATATGTAGAAGAATACGTATCGGTCTAAACTGAGGAAACTTTTTTTTTTTTTAAATTGTGATATTTATTACCTAAAAGTGTAAAAAAAATTTTTTTTTTTTTTAATTGTCTCTTTTGTTTATAGCGCAAAAAATAAAAAAACACGCAGAGATGATCAAATACCACCAAACTAAAGCTCTATTTGTGGGGGGAAAAAACAAAGATTTAATTTGGGTACAGTGTTGCATGACCGCGCAATTGTCCTTCAAAGTGCAACAGCGCTGAAAACTAAAAATTGGTCTGGGCAGGAAGGGGGTGAAAATGCCCCGTATGGAAGGGGTTAAATTATACACCACACTTTTGTTAAGGTAATTATCCGATCAATCGAAACAATCAAATTGGCCAACTAACCGATTATAAAAATAAATGTTAGTTGCAGCCCTAGACCTCAGAAATGTTGCCGATAATCATTTCTAGTCTATCAGGTAAGTGGAATAGTGGTGTCAGGCCCCCGGCTCCCCGGCTCTTCAGCAGCAGCTGAAAAGAAATAACAAATCCATTCCCATAAAATAAAACATAATAAAAAATATTCTAGAACTGGTAAAAATTGTGACCTTCACTTTAACAAACAAATTTATCTCCGTAGGTACTAATAAACAAGATTTCCATGGTGTTA
Organism: Rana temporaria; assembly: GCF_905171775.1. Lineage (NCBI taxonomy): Eukaryota > Metazoa > Chordata > Amphibia > Anura > Ranidae > Rana > Rana temporaria. Next base: position 206,184,735 of record NC_053492.1, on the reverse strand, counting down.
CCAGCATTCATGAAGTGTATTAACCACTTCAGCCCCAGAAGATTTTACCCCCTTCTTGATCAGATCACTTTTTGCTATAATTTTACACTTCATGAATAATGGTAACACCATGGAAATCTTGCTTTGTTGGTACCTAACCAGCACAAAAAGTGTTGGGATTTTTGTAGACACAAGCAACACAAGGTCCTTTATTTTATTTTATTTTTTTTTAAATCAAAGTAAAAAGTTATCGTTTTAGTTCAATTCTGAAGTAAAGCTAGCTTACTGTTTGTAGCCATGACTAAAAAAAAACCACACACACACACACACACACACACACACACTAACAAATAATCAAATACAATCACATTGTACATGCCTCATTCAGCACCAAAAAAAAAAAATACTGTCCCCTACCAGTGACATTTACACAGTAATCAATGCATATTTATAGCACTGATCGCTGTAGACGTGTCAATGGTCCCCAAAAATGTGTCCGATCTGCCGCAGTACTGCTAAAAATCGCAGATCACTGCCATTACTAGTAAAAACAAATGCCATAAATCTTTCCCATAGTTTGTAGACGCTATAACTTTTGCGCAAATCAATATACGGTTATTGTGATTTTTTTTTACCAAAAATATATGTAGCAGAATATATATTGGCCTAAACTGATGAAGAAATTATTTTTTTTTTTTTATTTGAGGATATTATAGCAAAAAGTGCTCTGATCAGAGTAAAATCTTCTGGGGCTGAAGTGGTTAATACACTTCATGAATGCTGGTAACACCATGGAAATCTTGTTTATTGGTACCTACGGAGATCAATTTGTTAAAGTGAAGGTCACAATTTTTACCAGATCTAGAAAATACAACAAAATGATGCATAGCATAGCTGCCAATTCTTACAGTGAACTTTTTTCAGTTTAATGATTCCACAGCCAAATCCTAAAAAAGCTGTACAATCACAAATCATCCAAATAACTTGTTGCTTCCTATGGAAATCAGTGACAATATTATCACTTTGCCACATGACCCTTTCGATACAGTATTTCACAGTCAGCATTTCCAGATGGAAGCAATTAGCATAATTGTGATTGCGCTCCTTCGTTCAATCAGCCAGCAAAGGAAAAAGCAAAGTGTGAAGGTAAGTGGCAGAAAAAGGCATGTGTAAAAGGGGACTTTCAGGGAAACAGGAAATGCCATTTACTGCTAAACCCTATATAGTGACACGGTTGCCAGCTTAATTGCCTACAAATTTAAAATTTTAAGTAGAAATTAAGCTAAAACTTGAAATTATATAAATAAAAATGAAATTGGGGGGGGGGGGGGAGCGCTCATAGACCTACAATATAAGTCTAGTTAACAGGTACAGGTCCACCCTTAGGCTGCATTCACACCTCCGCGACAAGATACGCCGCGTACGCGGCATATTTTGCCGCGAGTGTGTAACTTTTTTTTTTTTAAACAAAGCCTTCCCATTGCTTTGTATGGCCGAACGCCAATGCCGCTTGAAAAAAAGGGTCCGGGACTTTTTTTCAGGCGGCAGGCGTACGGCGTCTATGAGATGTGAACCATCTCATAGATAGCAATGGGAATTCTCCCCTCCAGCGGCACGAGCGTCCGGCGTTTTGTCGCGGAGGTGTGAATGGGGCCTTACTTTCACGGTCTGGTAGAGTACTGGAGAAGATAAATTAGTCTTATGCCACTGGGACATAGGTTTCAAAATCACCAGCGGGATTTCCTTTTATTAAGGGTGTTTATTGCTATTGGTGAAAAACATTTTTATGGTGGAATTTGCACAGAATAAGGAGTCACAGCAAGTGGATTTTCTTCTTTTAACCAAACAAACAGTGCAAAACACTGCCATTAAGGCCCCATTCACACCTTCGTGACAAAACGCCGGACGCTCGTGCCGCTGGAGGGGAGAATTCCCATTGCTGTCTATGAGATGATTCACATCTCAGACGCCGTACGCCTGCCGCCTGAAAAAAAGTCCCGGACCCTTTTTTTCAGACGGCATTGGCGTTCGGCCATACAAAGCAATGGGAAGGCTTTGTTAAAAAAAAAAAGTTACACACTCGCGGCAAAATACGCCACGTACGCGGCGTATCTTGTCGCGGAGGTGTGAATGCAGCCTAATAGTGACTATATTTGTGTAACTCAGAGCAGGGGTTGACAAATTTGCTTGGAATCTAGGAGCCAGCTAAAAAAGTTAAGAGCCAGAAAACGCACCCCGTCCCGACGAGCTTGCGCGCAGAATTGAACACATACGTGAGCAGCGCCCGCATATGTAAACGGTGTTCAAACCACACATGTGAGGTATTGTCGCGATTGGTAGAGCGAGAGCAATAATTCTAGCCCTAGATCTCCTCTAACTCAAAACATGCAACCTGTAGAATTTTTTAAACGTCGCCTATGGAGATTTTAAAGGGTAAAAGTTTGTCGCCATTCCACGAGCGGACGTAATTTTGAAGCGTGACATGTTGGGTATCAATTTACTTGGCGTAACATTATCTTTTATAATATTAAAAAAAAATGGGGATAACTTTACTGTTGTCTTATTTTTTAATTAAAACAAGTGTAATTTTTTTTGCCCCAAAAAAGTGCGCTTGTAAGACCGCTGCGCAAATACGGCGTGACAAAAAGTATTGCAATGATCGCCATTTTATTCTCTAGGGTGTTAGGATAAAAAATATATATAATGTTTGGGGGTTCTAATTAGAGGGAAGAAGATAGCAGTGAAAATAGTGAAAAATTACATTCGAATTGCTGTTTAACTTGTAATGCTTAACTTGTAATACCAACGGCCACCACCAGATGGCGCCAGCTTACATTTCTGGTGGTAATAACTTTTAATACCAACGGCTCACCACCAGATGGCGCCAGCTTACATATCTGGTGGTAATAACTTTTAATACCAAACGGCTCACTACCAGATGGCGCCAGCTTCCAAGCAAAGTCGCTAGGACCCTATTTCTAATCGCCATGGCGACCGGGATTTGTCGAGCCCTGCATTAGAGTACACCTCCATTTAAGAGAATGTATTTTGTTCTTTACACTTGGCATCTAGCATGTATGTACACATATACACACACACACACACACACACACACACACATATATATACACATTATATATACACATATATATATATATATATATATACACACACATACATACATACATATACACACACACACACACACACACACACACAGTGATAATTACATAGTGTATTTGCAGTTATTGTTCCAAGAAGCGATAATTTGTGGCCAGCCCTTCGAGCAGTTCCGACAACTGCAAGAAAGCAATTCTGCTGCTTTACTGCAGCAGGACAAGACCACTACATGTTCTTCTAGATCTCACAAAGAAGGCTGCACTCCAAAACAATAATTTACTATTGCGGTTTAGGGCGAACATAGTTTCACTGCATAAAAACATCCTAGTCAGCTATAATTAGACAATGACCTTCAATTTTCCTTAGAAACCCCCTTTAATGACTAACATGGAAATAAAAGGAAAGCAGTCATGTAAATGAGCCTGACTTTAGTGTCCTTGAAAGAGGAGTGGAAGTTATTTTTTCACACAACCGCTTTCCTGATAATCACAACTTTATTGCACACATCTTCCATTCTGATAAGCTTCTGAAACTCTCCGAAAGTAACCTGTTGTCCCTATCTCCTATAATAACCCGTTTATATTTCTTGTTTACTGAACATTGGCATACTGGGACAGAAAACAAAGGTCATCTGTGCATCAGTCCAAAGAGTTTTAATTAAAAGAAAAAGAATGGGGTACACATTATCCAGCTAGTATTGACATGGTAGCAACTGTGTGTGCCCTGATAGACTGCCAGATTAGATAAGGCGTTATCTTGGATGCTGTCAAATAATGTATGTTTTTTCATCTACAGCTATTTTATGAACTTGCATTATCTTTGAAGGACAAGAATACTGATAATATGTATTCTTCATTTACCACTTTCCCATGTTACAACATTAGACCCAAAAGGTGTTTTCCTAAATTTATACACACATTCTAAAATGGAGAAAAACCTCTATAGATCGTACAACGCACTTTCAGCAGAGATGTACTGAATAAAGCCAACTTTATGGACTGGTTTACAATCATTTCTCCCAGCATATACTCCCAAAATTAAATTAAATTCTGGACTTTGAAGAGATGTAGAGAAGACTGCAGATAAGTTCTACTTGTTTATGTATGAGGATTGGTTTCATCTCTATCACCTGAGGATGGACACTTCAATGGGTATATGTAAGGGTTTACAACCACTTTAACCCTTTCACTGTCAGGCCCATACATCATACGAACCTGACACCAAAGGTTCACACACACACACACACACACACTGTGAGCAGTTTGTCACGTTCGGCAGTGCTGGCAGCACACCCCCCATAACCTGCGCACCCCCGCTTTCCCATTTGCTGGTCCAGGACCGGCATAGCAAGTGCCACCTTTTGGGGGAAAGGAAATGAGTGGACACAGTCCTCTCTCTCCTTCCCTTCTCGTTGTTGACCTGGAAGGGACCCATTTGATGTCACTTATGTGTTCCCCTGTCAGCTTCCCGGGCCAATATGTCAGGAAAGAATATAATGCAATGCGATCTGCACTGCATTACATTCAGTAGAGCACAGGGGAGACACCCAGGGTCTTTTAGAACCCGTCGCCAAATAAAAGTCTCTATTCGACTCAAAGCAACAGCGATAGCACTTGACATGGAGATCAACAACTTTCGAGGAGGTCCCTCTTGGTGCTTCCGTTTTATGAAAAGGTGTAATCTCTCCATCCGCACAAGAACTACTATCTCACAGCAACTGCCAAAGAATTACGAAGAAAAGCTGGCCATTTTCCGCACCTACTGCACGAACAAGATCAATGAAAAGAAGATCCGGCCAGAACACATCACCAACATGGACGAGGTTCCCCTCACCTTTGATATCCCCGTAAACCGTATTGTTGAGAAAACGGGGACCAGTACGGTATCTATACGCACTAAAGGAAACGAGAAGTCATCCTTCACTGTAGTTCTCTGTTGCCAGGCTAATGGCCAAAAACTACCACCCATGGTAATTTTCAAGAGGAAGACTGTCAAAAGAAACGTTTCCGGTTGGCATCATTTTAAAGGCTAACCCAAAGGGCTAGATGGACGAGGAAAAGATGAGTGAGTGGCTGAGAGAGGTTTACGTCAAGAGACCGGATGGCTTTTTCCACAAATCTCCGTCCCTATTGATCTGTGACTCCATGCGCGCCCATATGACCGATACTGTCAAAGCCCAAGTGAAGAAAACTAATTCAGTGCTTGCCATCATTTCAGGTGGATTAACCAAAGAACTCCAGCCGCTAGATATTGGTGTCAACAGGTCGTTTAACGTTAAATTGCGAGCTGCGTGGAAGCATTGGATGACAGAAGGTGAACACACGTTCACCAAGACAGGAAGGCAACGCCGGGCAAGTTACGCCACTATCTGCCAGTGGATCGTGGATGCCTGGGCGAAGGTATCAGTCTCCAGTGTCATCCGAGCTTTCAGGAAGGCCGGAATCATCACTGAACAGCTAACAGCAATGAGACTGACTCTGATAATGATGAGAGGGATCCGGGCATGCTTGATGCCGAAATCGCCCAACTGTTAAACTCAGACACTGAAGATGAAGAATTTGATGGATTTGTGGTAGAGGAATAAACTAAAAAAAGTCAGTGTATTGTTTTGTATTTTATGTGTTACAACTGAACAATGTTGAGAGTTATTGTGAAAGAGTTGAATAAAGTTTGATTTGAGTTTTGTTTCATTTAATGCGCCTTATAACCCAGTGCGCTTTATGTATGAAAATAAACCCGTTAGCAGTCGATCAATGATATTGCGCTCTATAACCTGGTGCGCCTTATGGTCGAAAAATACAGTACTTAAAAAAACACTTTTTTAAACCATGGTTTAGGGTCACTTTAGGTTCACAATTACAATATTGTTTTTTATATCATATGGAATTATGAATATTTTTTTCATCTTTTGATTTTTAAGCTCGCCATTAACATTCTTTAAATTGCCACTCTTCTCCCCACACAAAATGTTATGTCAGTCCTATGAACTTCAAAAAAAGAGAATTCATCTGGTATGCATCACTTTGCATCAAAGCTTGGTGGCCAAGTAAAATGTTGCATGCAAGGCCTCATAAGCCCTGCATCCAGAACTAAATTATTAACGATTACTGACATTTGTTAAAGGGCAAATTGGTAACATAACAGTAAAAGCTCAACAAACCATGGGAGACAGCTAGATCCATAGTTTAAAAATTAAAGCATACATTAAATGAAGCCTTTTGTATGGTCAGCAATACAGAAGACTGTATAGAGCCCTTTCTTGCCTATTCCAAGACTGAAAAGGCTGGTTCCTGACTCATACGTTCATCTCCTGTGTTGTGCACTAAAACATACAAAATAAACCAAAAAGGCACCATTGCAGATAAATCTTTAATTATGGTTCTCATATTTTTCTTTGCACATTTCAAACACATATCAGTTGGTGTTATTCTGCCAAAGTCAGCAGGTAGAAACTGATAGGCCTGCGTGTTTGTGCCATTAAATTTAATCTCAGTGATGTTGACCTTGCCGCAGACAAAATACCACCCACCAAGGACAGTGTACGGACAAGACAGATGCCAGTAGGAAATGAATATAAAAGACATTTTATCTTTGGGCACAAATTAGATTAGGATAAATTTGGACAGGGTAATCATAATTTTAAAAGTAGAAAATGTAATTTATAATAATCTTATCTAAATATCATACCAATGAATGTCCTTCAAAAAACAAAAATGGGCTTCTTCTTGCAGAATGTATTTAATAAAATGTGACATGGCTCCTGCAGGTTTCGACATAAAATGTCTTAACAGGCTACAAATGCCCTGTCAAGGTTTGAAAACAATATCCAGGTCACACATTAGAAACTGAACACAAGGCATCAGAAGAGAGGCAAGCAACAAGGATTTTGACAGCATTTCAAAATTTGGCAATGCTATACAATAGAACAGGAGTTTAAAACTAAATTTCATTGCAGGCTGCATCAGCAATATCGTTGCCCTCAAAAGACGGATTGCATCTTCAGAGATACCCTATACACAGTGAGCATCCCTCAACCCCCTCCCCGCCCCCATTTCTCTCTCCTACATGACCTGGCTCTACTTTAGTACCTCCCTGTGTAGCCAGCTTTGCCTTGCAAGGAGACTGCTGCTCTCTCCAATTCTGGAGCTCTGTCCCCACCGTTAGTGCGTGTAGGGAATCTAAGTTAGTTCCAGGTTTTTGTTGAGAGCAAAGCTGTCCCTTGTAAACACAGAAGGCTTCTGTGTTTACAAGCAACAGCCGTGGAGTGGAGGGTGAGAGCAGATTCCAGATTCACAGCCCACGGGTTTTGCATTTGACATGTAGGAAGGCAGGATGCAGGCCCGCTTGAATTTGTGAGAGGATTCTCTCGCCTTTTAAAAGGCCAACCCCGATCCTCCCTTTTGTCAGCATTTCTTCTCGTGTTCTCTCATGCACCCATTCCCTTTTTTTCACTTCTTTATTTCTAATTACTTCTTGGGTATGCCCCCATTTAGGCATACTGACCTCAGCACACCACAGGTCATATTCCAGCTTTCCTTCCATTTCCTTTCCTTAGTTATGCACAAGAGATGCATTAGAGGGAATTGTGAGTCAATAATACCGTTCTCAGTTACATCACAAAAAAGGTATACTTTCAATTTTTCATTTTTTTTTTTTCTCAATTCTAACAGAGTAATACAGTCCTTAATGTGTGCTAGAGCATGAAATTGCCACGATGGTTGAAGACTGAAAAGGGTCCCGAACCAATCTACATTCAACTGTCATTTCCACAATCCAGCTCTGAAAATGACAGAAGGATTCTAATTAGTTGCTTGCAGGCAACAAGAAAATAGCCTAACCAAAAATGTGTGTTTTTGAGCTTTTGGGGAATGAAATTTGATTAGAACTGCTACAGGATTGTTCTGTAACAAATGTTACAATTTATGTTAAAAATAAAAAGGTGGACAATACAGCACGTGTGATCAATGGAGAGCACTTTTTTTTTTTTTTTGACACCCTTACAGCAGCACAGTCAGAATACCAAAAAAAGGAAAACCAATGCCTGTAATAAACACAAAACTAAGGGCACATTATTAGGGGCTGGTGTACAGCAGGCTATGATGCATGCTGGCAGACAATGTGCCCCCTCCTCTCTCTTTTTTCCCCAAAGAACTTTACTGAAATGTCACACTTGCAATTCTTTACACCACTGCAACTAGAGGTCGACCGATGTGGGTTTTTTCTCCGGCCAGTGCCGATATTTAGAAAACCGGGGAGGCCGATATATGATGCCGATTTTTGCGGCCAATATTTTAGGACAATTCTTTTGTTTTTTAACACACACACACACACACAGTCAGTCCACCCGCGTGCTCCTGTCACTCTACCAAACACTTGATGTCGTCAGTACAGTTGGCACTGGTAGGTTTCACACCAAGCCGATTAGTGTATGGCCAGCATTACACTATACAAAAAATCAGCCTAAATGCAGTCATTTAGACCAGCGTTTTTCTCAAGGCGCCCCAACAGGTCATGTTTTCAGGATTTCCATCAGATGAAACAGCTGTGGTAATTACTAAAGCAGTGAAACTGATCAAATCACCTGTGCAAAATAATAGAAATCCTGAAAACATGACCTGTTGTGGCGCCTTGAGGACTGATTCAGACAGTTTGTTAGTTTTTTCGGTCACTTAATGGGCACAAAAAAAAATCGATAAACGCTGGGAAGTTTGAGCCATAAAAGGACAAGTTTGGAAATTTTCTGCCGAACGAACAATTGACGATATAGCGTACAATTGACGTGCCCACCGCGTACTTCCGTGCCCATGCTCAATGTCCGCTGGTGTCACAAAGCTGCAAAACAGGGAGATGCCTATGTAAACAAGGCATTTCCCTGTTCTGCCTAGTGACAGGACAGTGATCTACTGCTCCCTGTCATCAGGAGCAGTGATCTGTCATGTCATTTGGAGCTCATCCCCCCTACAGTTAGAATCACTTCCTAGGACACACTTAACCCCTTCATCACCCCTAGTGTTTAACCCCTTCACCGCCAGTGTCATTTACACAGTAATCCGTGCATTTCTATAAATGACAATGGTCCCAAAATAGTGTCAAAAGTGTCCGCCATAATGTCGCATTCATGATAAAGAAAAATAAACTGCAGATCGCCGCCATTACGAATTATAAAAAAAAATAAACATTATATATTTTTTGGGGGATATAGCAAAAAGTTGCTTTTTTTCAAAAATTGTAGCAGTTTTTTGTTTATAGCGCAAAAAAAAAAAACCGCAGAGGTGATAAAATACCACCAAAAGAAAGCCCTCTTTGCGAGAAAAAAAAAAAAAAAAAAAAAAAGTCAATTTTGTTTGGGTTCATTGTTCGTTAAAGCAATGCAGTGCCGTATCGCAAAAAGTGCTCTGGTCAGGAAGGAGGTAAATTCTTCCGGGGCTGAAGTGGTGAATGTATTTCCCATCCGAACTGTCTGCACTAGGTATATGTAAAAAAAGGCACCATCTTTTGAGATGATGTTGGGGTGGGTGGGAGAGACCCAGCAGCTATCAAACACCAGCCAATGATTGTGCTGCTTAAGAAAGGGGGCAGGGCCACATACACGTAGCAGCCCACCCAGATCCCATTGGCTGGTGTTTGATAGAGTCTCACACACACACACACACACACCGGCTCTGAAAACGTCAAACACCGCCGCTCTGGAGGAACACTTGTGGGCACGGTGTTAACTATCGGCCTAATTTGGATAATAAATCGGCCGATGCTGATCAAAAATGGCCAAATATCGGCCAACCTCTAATTGCAACACTGATAAATCACGGCAAACTTGAATGCACAAAGCTTGTCACCCAAAAGAAGCTCCTATTTTGGCAAACAAATACGCACTGCGTTTAGTTTAGATGGCATTGAAAATGGATGGCACCCAAACATGCGTATTGCAGTGCGATTAGATATCAAGGGCAGAATTGCAGCAATTCTGCCAGAGATCCCAAAGGACCAAATATGAATAAAGCCCAAGGCTGGGTTCACACTGGCGCGCTGTGTGAGATCGCATGCGATTTGCACTGCAGTGCAAATCACATGCGATGCGATTTCAGCCATACAGATCGTATGGCCGCATTCGAATCAAACTCGCACAGGACCTTTTTTGGTCCACACCAGAATCGGATTGCAAGGGTGTCAACACCCATGCGATCCATTTCCTGTCCAAACTGTCAAAGCATCGGGAGCATTTGCGCGAGTACAAGTACTCGCGCAAATGCTCAGTATCGGTACCGATACTAGTATCGGTATAACCCCAACTGTAGGCCTTTACAAATGTCTTTGTACTCGTCACCTGGTTGCCGCCACACACGCTTGACACCAACTGAACTAAATACGTGTATCTTGGGTCTCATAAGACCACAGGACATGGTTCTAGTAATCCATGTCCTTTGTTTGTCTTCAGCAAACTGTTTGCGGGCTATCTTGAGCATCATCTTTAGAAGAGGTTTCCTTCTGTGACAACAGCCAATTTGATGCAGTGTGTGGCATATGGTCTGAGCACTGACAGGCTGACCCCACCCCTTGAGCAGTGCTGGCAGCACTTGTACGTATAATTCGTTAAGGCAACCTCTGGATATGACGCTGAGAATGTGCACTCAACTTCTTTGGTCAACCATGGCAAAGCCTGTTCTGAGTGGAACCTGTCCTGTTAAAATCACTGTATGGTCTTGGCCACCATGCTGCAGCTCAGTTTCAAGGTCTTGGCAATCTTCTTATAACCTAGGCCAGTGATAGTGAACCTTTGGCTCGCATGCACACACTGACCGCCCATCCCTTTAACATCACCTTCAAAATCCTATATGTGAGCGAGCCTTCATTTCAGTCTCACTCTGTGCTCCCCCCTCCCTGCGCTCTCCAGCCCCCCCCCCCTGCTGGATGCTCAGCGAAGCCAGAGAAACAAAGCAAAAAAGCGTCTTCTCCTCCGTCCTGTGCCCAATTTGCCCCGGCAGCATCATATCTTTGGGTAAAGACAGACCGGAGGGGAGAGTGAGTACTCTGCCAAGGCTTCCTATTGTCCTCTGGGGGAAAACAAGGAGAATAATCCAGAGCCAAGATGGTAAAGGCTAATAAATCTTTGGTGAAGCAGGCACCAGCAGAGTGGCACACGAGGGCATCGGGGAAGCTTGAGGTGCCGAAAACCCGCCATGGGAGCTCAAGAACAGGAAAGCGGCTATGAAGAAGCAGGTGAAGGAGGACGATGTGCTGAAGCTGGGCACCGGATCAACTTTATCTCACACCCAAGTGTTAGCCCAGAGGAGACTGACAAACTTCTGCTGGACTCCTAGTGAATATATACAGAACTAAGGCTGCATTCACACCTAAGCGACAGCCGCGTACGCGTGTAGCGGCAGATTTGCCGCGATTACAAATGTTTCTTTTTTTTTTTTTTTTTTTCTAAAGTATTCCCATTGCTGTCTATGGGAAAACGCGCGTGTCGCTTGAAAAAAAGGGTCCGGGACTTTTTTTCAGGCGACAGGCGTTGCGCGTCTATGAGATGTGAACCATCTCCATAGACGGCAATGGGAATTCTCACCTCTAGCGACAGAAGCGTCCCGCGTCGGGCGTTTTGTCGCTTAGGTGTGAATGGGGTCTTAGAGTGTGCTGTGATGTCTGGGGGATGAACATGGGACACAACAGAAATCATTGGGCTGTGTCGTGATGAGAAACCGTGATCTTTAACAGCTATGTATTATGACAATCCTGCAAACACCATAAATACAAAAAAAAAAAAAAAAAAGAAGAAGGATAGACAATGCGGTCACCCTAAAAAATGCACTCAAGGGACTATGCTGTGCGTGTTCCACTGTCAAACACGCACAGCATAGTCAAAGATGGTTACAAAACCTTTTTCTGAACCAATTTGGGTTTAATTGCAGTGTTTGCACTTTGAAATAAATTAGTTGGTTTTAGGGGTGCAACTAACGATTATTTTCATAAATCGATCAGTTGGCCGATTATTGTTTCGATTAAATCGGATAATAACCTTAAAAAAGTTTGCATTTTTTAAAAATTTGGGCCCAATTTGTTGTTGGGCAGATTACAAAACACAAATTGCCGCAAAAACACATTACATGCTTTTCAGCAGCTTCTACGTTGAAGTATATTAAACCAAAAAAAAGAAAATAGCACCGTTTTGTGTTAAAAAGTCCCTGCCCTTTCCAAATACGCATCAGCTTAAAAAAAAAAAAAAATCATGAAGGAAAATGTGTCCCATAGGAAAACATGTAAATGAACTGTAGTGCGTTTCTGCAAAAAGCACCAAAAAACAGAGGTGTGAACCCAGGCCTGAGAGGTTTAGTAACATGATGGGGTTAAAAAAACAAAAATAAGTACAAAAAGAGCAAATAATCGCTACTGTAAGGGGTTCATTTTTTTTTACTGTGGGACAGTGAAAGGAATATTTACAGTAGCGATTTGCTTTTTTGTACTATAAAGGGCCAATTTTTTTTTTTTAACCCCATTATGTTACTGCCGATTAATCGATTATGAAAATTGTAATCGACTAATTTCATAATCGATTGTTTCGGCCCTAGTTGGTTTTGTGTCGCAGTTTAGCACTCTAGGCTAAAAAAGGTTTGCCATCACTGGCCTAGGCCATCTTTATGTAGAGCAACAATTTGAGTGCTCCCCACTCACACCCGAGACCTTGTAACACTAACGAGTCGCATGACAGCAGGGAGGGAAAATGGCCAATTGGGCCTAATTTGGAAATTTTCACTTAAGGGGTATAGTCACTATTGTTGCCAGCAGTTTAGACATTCATGGCTGTGTGTCGAGTTATTTTTGTAACAAATTTACACTGTTATACAAGCTGTACAGTCAGTACTTTACATTGTAGCAAAGTGTCATTTTTCAGTGTTGTCACATGAAAAGATATTACAAAATATTTACAAAAATGTGAGGGGTATACTCACTTTTGCAAGATACAGTATGTTAACCCGGGACTAATGGTCCATGTGCATGATCCCTTGGTTGCAGTTAGTTTGTAACAGTTGTGTTTACATTAGAGGGCTGGCAGGCTGTCAAGATATGTTTTTGTTTTTTTAATAAGAAAACCGTGCCCAAGTTATGAAATTTGAAAATTAATTTCTACACATTGCTTATAGATACAGAAGGCTTGTTTGCGGTTGAAGCCATCAGGAGCCGCATTTAGGCAGCCCATGTGACTATGGGAAGCTGTACGAACATAGCCACTCCTAATTTGGCAAGGGCAGGCGAGTGGCCCCAAACACAGACCGTGTGCATTCAGGGTCATTCACCTACCCCTACATGGCTGTGAAATGTGGTCATGCAGCCCCATACAGCCACAGCATCTGTGTAAAAGGAGGCCGCCTTCTTCAAAATAAGTAGATTGTAGTGTACATGGTCTGTGCAGAGGTTCACTTAAAGCCTCAAGTAACCAACATTGCATTTCTAGTTTTTGTATTCTTTGTTGCTGTTGCCTAGGTTACATAGGTGTTGTCTGGGACCAAGTTAAAGTAACCTTCAAAAAAAAAAAAAAAAGATTTTTCATATAATGCATTCTCTTACAGCAGTAGCACACATAACTATGCATGCCAGAATCATGGCGGGTAAACAATGAATGTCATTTGGGAAAACCCAACCCAAAATGCACTAATGTGTTCAGTTCCCAAACTTGCTTGTTCCATAGTAGACACTAAGGGCAGCAGAGCGGAATGTTCCGGCTGCTGATAGATTTGGTTTAGTTTGTTTTTCTGTAAATGTGTGGATAATTGGAAGCCCATCAGAAGAAGGTAATCTGTCATCTAAATGAAAGCCTCACAGTACTGATGTTAGAAACTTTAAAGAGAAGTTCATTTTCACTTGAAGTTTTCATGCCAACAGAAGAGCTATCACTGTATACTGGACTATGAAATGATGCTATCAGCAACAACTAAAGGTTAGATTAATGAACTAGTGAATTATTACCTGGGAAGAACTGGCTTTGTCTTGTGAAGAAACATGCAAACACTAAGCACAGCAACATTGGGTTAAAGTGAAACTTCACTCTCTCAATTAACCATTCAAGGACTGAGCCTCTGACACTTTTACAAGTTAAAATCAGTTTTATTTGCTGTAAAATTACTTGGAACCCCAAATATTATATATTTGTTTCAGACACTCGAGAATAAAAATGGCGGTTGTTGCAATACTTTGTCACACCGGTCTTACAAGAGCAATTTTGAAAAAAAATAATAATTTTAAAACAGCTTATACCTGTATAATCCTTTTCTTGGAGTACACCACGGGACACAGCGTCTAAGTCCTTACATATGGGTTGTATAGTTCACCAAAGGTGATTGGACACTGGCACAACCAATGAAGACAAGTTGCGCCCTATATAACCCCTCCCATAAGTAGGGAGTATCCCAGAAGAGAAGAGGGATGGGATCTCTGTGTCCCGTGGTGTACTCCAAGAAAAGGATTTTACAGGTAAGCCGTTATAAAAATCCTATTTTCTTTATCGTACACCACAGGACACAAAGTCTAAGTCCTTACATATGGGACGTCCCAGAGCAATGCTCAATATGAGGGGAGGGAGACACAGATCAAGCAGGCCGCAATCGGACAAGAGGCCCTGCAGTGTGCTGCCTGCAGCACACTACGCCCGAAGGCGGCATCCTCATGTCCTCTTACATCTACTTGGTAGAATTTGGTAAATGTATGAACTGAAGACCAAGTTGCAGCTTTACAGATCTGAGCCATCGAAGCCCGATGATGCACTTATTGTCTTGGTCTAATGCGTCTAACAGGAAAATTAGGAATTTTATTCCTTAAATCATAAGTTTGAATAATCACTTGTCAAATTCATTTAGAAATAGTCAATTTTGATGCTGCCTGGCCCTTCTTGGGACCATCAGGCAGAATAAAGAGCACATCTGTTTTACGTATCTGAGCGGTTGCCTGCAGATAAACCTCAATTGTTCTCCCTATATCCAGAGAGTGCAATAATTTCTCTGCCGCCGATTGCGGTTCAGGAAAAAAGGCAAAACAATATCTTGATTAAAATGGAACGGGAAGACCACCTTCGGAAGAAACGTAGGGTGGAGCCGTAACACAATTTTGTCTTTATGACAAATAAGGCTCCTTACACAAGAGAGCTGCCAATTCAGATACTCTCCTAGCAGAGGAGATAGCAACCAGAAACGCCAATTTGCAACTCAAGAGAATCAATGGAATATGATGAATGGGTTCAAAAGGCTGTTTTTGCAAAACCTGAAAGAACCAAGTTCAAATCCCATGGGCACAAGGGAGTTCTAACTGGCGGATTTACCCGTAACACTCCCTGAATAAAATGTCCTGATCAAGGAAAGAGATGCGGTCTCTGAAAAAGGATAGATAGAGCCGAGATTTTACCTTTAATAGTAAAGAGGGCTAATTTCATATATACCCCCAATTGACACAAGGCCAGAATCCTACCGATGACAAACTTTTGAGAGTCCCACCCTCTGGATTCACACCAGGAAACATGTGTCTTCCAGACTCTATAATAAATGATTTTGGAGGCTGGCTTCCTAGCATCAATGATAGTAGAAAAAATCTGGGCCTGAGAGCCCCTGCTTCTTCAGCATGTAGGTTTCAATAGCCAGACCGTCAAATTTTAGCTTTTGTAAAGAAGGATGAAACACTGGACCCGAGATAGCAGGTCTTGGCGAAGGGGGAGAATCCAAGGTTCCTCCGCCGCCATCCTTATGATCTCTGTGTACCAGGACCTTCTGGGCCAGTTCGGACCACCAAGAGAGCTGGTATCCCTTCTTTCCGGATTTTGCAAAGAAGTCTCTGCAAGAGTGGAATTGGAGGGAATGCATAGATCAGGGAATCGTCAGAGCATCCGTTCCGCAGGATAGGGGATCTTTTACCCTTGACACAAATTTGTCTAATTTCCTGTTTAACCTGGAAGCAAAACAGGTCCACATCCAGGGATCCCCATTTCCGGCATATGTCTTAAAAACGTCGAAGTGGATAGACCACTCCCCTGACAGCAATTGCTGGCGGCTTAGGTAATCCGCTTGCCAATTCTCTACCCCTGGTATGAAGATTGCAGAGGAGGCAAGGAATATGAGCTTCTCCCCAAGTTAAAATCTTGTTCACACCTCTCTGAGCATCCCGACTCCGGGTGCCCCCCTGGTGGTTTATGTAAGCTACTGCAGTAGCATTGTCGGATAGAATTCGAACTGGGTAACCCTGTACGTCCAGGCTCTGAGGGCTAGATATACCGCCCGAATCTCCAAAATGTTGATGGGCAGATTCTTTTCGGACTTGGACCAAGTTCCTTGAGCTGAAGCCTCTTCCAGCATTGCCCTGCACCCCCCACCCCCAAGCTCTAACAGGCTGGCATCTGTAGACACCACCTTCCAAGTGTCCGGGAGAAAGGATTCTTCTGCTCGTAAAATTCTTGGTGCTTAACCACGAGCTGAGGCTTTGACGCACTTCTGAAGATAGAAGCATCGGGCAGTCTAGAGCCTGGATCCTTCTGTTCCAGGTTGCCAGGATACTGTTCTGAAGTAGTCTTGAATGAAACTGGGCATACGGAACGGCTTCGAAAGAGGCCACCATCTTTCTCAGTAACCTCATGCAAAGGCGAATTGATGGTTTTCACTTTGCTTTGATCTTGCGGACCAAATCCCTCAGGGATTTGACCTTTGACTATGGAAGAAAAACTTTGTTTTGGGTTGTGTCTAAAATCATGCCCAAGTACTTCACCCTTCCCAGAGGCTGTAGAGAGGATTTTTGGAGGTTTAGAATCCAGCCTAAATACTCCAGGTATTTCACCGTACTGTGTACACTGTGATCTAATCGTGCCACTAACTGTTCTACCAAAAGTAGATCGTCCAGATAGGCCGTTACCATTATGCCCTGTGTTTTTAGATTTGCTAGAAGAGGGGCCAGAACCTTTGTAAACACCCGAGGTGCCGTGCCAAGCCAAAAGGTAGAGCCACAAACTGATATTGGCGGAGTCCCATAGAGGACCTTTAGGAACTTTTGGTGCAAGTATGCATCCTTGAGGTCTATGGACGCCAGGAATTCTCCGCCTTGTAGGGTGGAAACCACTGATCGAATAGTTTCCATTGGGAAATGCCGAATGTTTAGAAACCGATTCAAGGCAAGTCACGTGCCGAGTGATGCAACGCGTGGGGGGGGGAGCTTAGTGACGCGATCAACGGACGTTCATCCGTGTGAGGAGATCGATATACCGAGCGGCTTGTAAGGCTATGTTCAAAGGCTGTATCTGAAGAGGGGATTCGTGAGTGCATTTGCTTTTTTGCTGTTGTCCATGCTTAATCTGTGATCCACAGTATTGCACCATATCTCTTTTTCTTTTTGAGTTATATCGCCCTGAAGCAGCAAGGCGTCCTCATATGCTGTGCCATTTGGAAGCAATTAAGCACCAGTCCACACTTATAAATCTGAAGTTTCAAGGTGTCTGCCTGTGTTTTGTTTGAAAGCTTAACAACACGATAGCTTAACAACACTTGATAGCAAGTGGGTGTGGAACCCTTTTTGTATTATAAGTACTACTACTCAGAACTGCACATTGCTACACTTGGTTGTTTTTTGCACTTATGGATCATCTCACAATTCATTTGTTTTTTATTGTGTTATCTTATTGATACCCTCCTGAGTGTATTTTTGGTATAAATTCTGCACATATTGTACACATATTATCAGCAAAAGTTGATTTCAGCGCATCACTATTTTTCCTTTTTTGCCTTTAGGAGTGCCTATAATTCAACCACCCAGAGAACTCACGTGCCCCCACTGCTGTGTCCCTTTCAGTTTGGTCCGTCAGGCGTCTGAGGCCGTTATTTAAAACCTTTTACGCATGCGCAGCATGCACAACGACGTGCCTGCCCTCATAGCCACACCCCGTGTGACCTCCTGGAGTAAAAGCGCGCACGTGTGTCTTAGAGGACATGGTGGCACCCAGGGAGCCGCATACACTGGCCGAAACCAGCCTCCCAGGAGAGAGATTGTCTGTGCTGTCCGCCTTGGGGGGGGGGGGGGGTGGCCATGGGGCCGTAATGTGACCATATGCACAGCTTGCAGCAGAGAAGTGTGCTGACTGACACTGAGCTCCAGCTCCTGACATGGTAAGTGGAGCTCTGGCTCTTTATTCCCTCCAGTGGTGATTAAAAGGTATTATGGGAGGGGTTATATAGAGGGGAACTTGTCTTCATTGGTTGTGCCAGTGTCCAATCACCTTTGGTGAACTATACAACCCATATGTAAGGACTCTGTGTCCCGTGGTGTACGATAAAGAAAATACAGTTTTTAAAAGTTTTTGAGAAGTTAGCCCAATTTTTCTTATATTGTGAAAGATAATGTCACACCGAGCAAATTGATACCCAACATGTCATGCTACTAAATTGCACCCCTTCAAGGAATAGCGTCAAAATTTGACCCTTAAAAATCTCCATAACCGACATTTAACCATTTCTACAGGTTACCAGTTTTGAGTCACAGAGGAGGTCTAGTGCTAGAATTATTGCTCTCGCTCTAACGATTGCAGCAAATTCTCACACGTGTGGTTTAAACACAGTTTTCATATGCGGGAACGACTTGTGTATGCGTTCGCTTTTGTGCGCAAGCTCGACGGCTCCGGTAAGCCACGGAGACGACCAGAGCGTGGTGGGGAAGAAGGGGGGTACCTCTCCTGCCCCCGATAAAAGTGACCGTGCGGTGAATCTGCTGCTGAGACCACTTTTTATCTTAAAGAGGACGAATATAAGAAGTTATATACTGTGGGGAGTGTTGGGTTAGAAGTGTTCTTAAGGGGCCCTGGAGCAACAGTTAGGCCCCTTTTACACATGCAGATCCCGGGAAGATCAGTTTTTGGACATCTGCTTGCTCCGTTGATACCCGCTGAGCCAGCGGATGACTAGTCTGTCTCTGCACAACCGTCTGTCCGTTTTCATCCAATCGCCAGACTGATCGGATGTCAGCGGACATGTGACCGCTGACAACGGACGTGACAGAGGTACACTGAAAAGACTGACAGGTGGATTTGAACGGTCCGCACATGTGAAAGGGGCCTTACTGGTGCCATAGTTTGCTGTGAAGAGTTCCAAGTTTATTTTAAAAGCTACACTAATCGGATCTTGGATTTTGAAATAAAGGATGACAAGATAATAGAATTACTTTGGACGTAAATCTTATGACTGTACAGTTCATAAAATGTTTTTATTACAGAGATAAGAACGTATTAGTGAGATAGTAGTAAATGCAACCTTGCAAAAGCCTTTGACTAGGGCTACAGGGGGTAATCTTTAATCTCAGAGACTGGGAAAAAAAATATATATATTTAAAAAATGGCTGTATAGAGCTACCGTGGGAGATTGCTGGAACAATTAACTTGTGAGCGCAATCTCACATGGGAACACTTGAATGCGAGGCGGGGGGGGGGGGTCCAGGAATTTGATAGCCAACCTGCATTCAAAGTCAAGGGGGACTTTGTTAGCAAATTATGCTTTAAAATTAATTTGCAGCTTTGTTGGTCCAAAGAAGGACGCTGCACCATTATGAAAATCTTGTAGCAGTTCACATTAAAAATAATGTAACACAAAGATCAATTTGTGTTTAATACTTTTTTATTGAGTTACAAGATCACAATAAGGCAACAAGGGTTGGTGGCACAACATAGTTTAAAACACATTGTGAATTTGAGATAGCCATCATATTGGTCTACTGCAATAGAATGAGCTATGCACATAGTTATGGTTTACAAGAGTAATGACAGTCACCCAAGTCTAAAGCTTCGTACACACGATCGGATTTTCATCGGACAAAACGTATCACCTTTGTCCGAAGGGCGTTGGCCACGAACGTGTCTTGCATACAAAACACGGCAAAGGATTCGTCGGCAATAATGAAACTACGTGGCTTTTTAGCTCTTTAGCGCCACCCTTTGGGAAACTTCTGCTAATGTTGTGTTATGGTTAGCATTGCTTTCGAGCATGCGTGTTTGTACTTTGGAGTTTTGTCCGACGAACCTGTGTACACACAATCGGATAATCTGACAACACACATTTATTGGCGGAAAATTTTAAAGCATGCTATCCCACATTTGTCCACAGAAAATCCGACAATTGTCCTACAGAGCATACAAGCGGCCATATTTTTTCCGTCAACAGCCTGTCATTACACAAATTCCCGTCGGATAATCCGATGTGTCAGATTCAAAGATTTAGGAGGCATGGATCAAAATGTGGAGGTAGATAGTGTTGTATCCATAAGTACCATCTCAAAAGAGGTAATTTTATCATTCAATACTACAGTCATCTTTTCATTAGACATAATCCAGAATACCCCTGTTTTAACTTCCTAGGAGCTGGGGTCAGATTTCCTTGCTTTGGCTTTGTTCTATTTCGTTGCTGTAAGAAAATGCATCACAAGTTTGAATGAAGAATGTGTGATCCCCTCTTGCTTCATAGTAAAGCTTCACCAAGGTCTTCTCCAGTGGGGTATTGAAGGAGAAAGTACATAATATTAGAAAGGTGCTAGACCATAATTTACTGATGAATGGACATGTCCGCCTTATGTGGCAAAGTAACAAAGCCAAGCGATATGGGGAGTAAATCTAGCTATGTGGAATGATAATGTCTGAAGAGCAATTTATAATTCACATTATGAGATCTATATTTTGTCTGCCACATTTGAGCTCAGTCTTCTACTGCCAGGTTCATCTCCAACTTGTCCTCCGTCCTTCCACTTGGTAGTGTATGTAGGGAGTGTAGGAGAGAAGTCTTTCAAGCATTTGGACGCAAATGCTAAGTGATGAATGATGATTGAGAGTGTACCCATAACGTAGCATTTCACTTGAAGGTATTGAAAGATTCAGAGCAGGAAAGCACATTTATTGATTGCAGATATCTCAGTCTAATAAACTATTTATCCACATATGAATAAATCCAACCAAAGCCCTGCAATGGGAAAAATTGTCCTACCAATTCAGTAGAATATTGAAAATATACTCATTGGGTTTATTTCTCTACAACAATCAGATCAGAATTTTCCAGGTGCCTACATGGCAGCATACACGTGGTTGGTTGCTCTGTCCACATCGATCTAACCCATTGCATGCTGCCATGGTTAAGCACCAAGAAAGGAAATAGAAAATAAATATCAGGGAAAGTAAGTATTACATTTTCTGTTTTCCTGGTCGCTACATGGCAGCATACACATGGGTTGAATGTGGGCAGAGCAACCAACCATGTGTAGGCAGACATGGATAGACATCAGCAAATAAAAAATTAACTATTCAGTTTTCAAATTTCTTTTCTCCCACCCTTTTTTCACCGATAGACCACATCTTTACCAAATTATTCTTGCTACTGCTAACCAACGACTCTTCCCTTGTACCAATCTACTGGTCAGATCATGATGCCACTGGTGGCTGTTTTGCTTCCCCGATTTGGAAAAATATAGATAGTGGATGGTTCTAAAGCGATTTGCTCTTTCAGATCCTGCTGTATGCATCACCATACAATTCCTTACTAAGAATTATGTCACTCACAACAGCTCCTTAGAAATATCCTTACCAACTGTGTGGGAAGCTCATAAAGCAGCTCATTCAAATAGCCTCTTGGCTAAAGAAAGGCAGAATAGCTAAACTAAAACAACTTGAATCTGAATGCAATATCTGTTGTTATCAATCCTACAAAGATAGCCAAGATGAGTTTCATTGATCTACCATGGATGCAGTGTCTGTCTTAATAACTTAGCGGAAAATTCAGCAAAACACCTCACAAATGTTATCTTAAAAAGCAAGTAACAAGACACAATGCTTGCCAACACACTGAAAACTTTGGACCCTTCATGAAAATCTATTATTCTTTATATAGGCTGTGATACACACACCACTTGAGTTCAGAAGACATACTTTACAATTCTCACACTTTTGACTTTTTCACTCTTCTGTTGCAGACAGACACTTATACCATCTCAATTCCCCATAATTCCTTAAAGCGGTGGTTCACCCTTAGAGGGCACTTTTTTCCCTTAGCTTCCTGCTCGTTTTTACTAGGGCAATCGGCTATTTGTATTAAAATATGAGCTGTACTTACCCGTTTACGAGATGCATCCTCTCCGTCGCTTCCGGGTATGGGCTGCGGGAATGGGCGTTCCTTCTTGATTGACAGTTTTCCGAGAGGCTTCCGACGGTCGCATCCATCGCATCCCGATTTTCCGAAAGAAGCCGAACGTCGGTGCGCAAGCGCAGTATAGAGCCGCACCGACGTTCGGCTTCTTTCGGCTACGAGTGACGCGCTGGATGCGACCGTCGGAAGCCTCTCGGAAGACTGTCAATCAAGAAGGAACGCCCGGTCCCGAAGACCCATACCCGGAAGCGACGGAAGAAGATGCATCTCGAAAACGGGTAAGTACTGCTCATATTTTAATACAAATAGCCGATTCCCCTAGACCGAACGAGCAGGAATCTAAGGGGAAAAATGTTATAAATGGGTGAACTCCCGCTTTAAACCTAAAAACACAGCGATTAACAAGAGGTCACTGTTACTGAAAGTTTACTAGGCAAAAAGCAAGTCGAACCAAAAAACAAGCCAGGACCAGATTGCTTCAAAGCCACATATTATAAAAAAAACATTCAAAACTTCCAGCCCTTATGCTTAAGAATGCATTTAATCACTTCAGCTCTAAAAGGATTGGCCCCCTTAATGACAGGTCATTTTTTACAGCACTGCATCACTAACTGACAACTGTGCAGTTGTGCGACACTATACCGAAACAAAATGTATGTATTTTTTTCCCCCTCACAAATAGAGCTTTCTTTTGGTGGTATTTTATCACCTGTGGTTTTAAATTTTTAGCGCTATAAGAAAAAAAAAAAAAAAAAAGCGACAATTTTGAAAATAAAAAAGGCAATATAATTTTACTTTTTGCTACAATAAATTTGCCGCAAAAGATTTTATATAAAAAAAAAAAAAAAATTCTTCCTCACCTTAGACCGATATATATTCTTCTGCATATTTTTGTGAAAAAAAAAAAAAATGCAATAAGCATACATCGATTGGTTCGCGCAAAAGTTTTAGCGTCTACAAAATAGGGGCTATATTTATTGCATTTTTATTATAAATGTTTTTATTTTTATTTTTTACCAGCTATACAGACAGATCAGACACTTGACACATTTTTGGGACCATTGACATTTATACGGCGAGCAGTGCTATAAAAATGCACTGATTACTGTGTAAATGTCATTGGCAGGGAAGGGATTAACACTAGGGGGCGATCAAGAAGTTAATTGTGTTTCCTCGTGTGTTTCTGACTGTGGGGGGATCTGACTGACTAGAGGAGGAGGGCGATCGCCGTTCTTAACTAGTAGGAACAGATGCGAAAATATATACCAAAAAAAATGGCGCCTCGTGGGGATAAGAACATATAAACCAACAGCTGCCCCCTTTAAAGTGAACAAATCACTAAACTGTGTAGAATTATAAAGTAAAGAATAAGGCCCTATACATGTTCATGTGAAAAACTGGCACAAAGAAAAAACACTGCATCAAACTTAAATGCACATAAATGAAAAAATAAGCAAGCATAAAGTCCATAAGTGAATAGAATACTCTTATTAACCACTTAAGGACCGCCTCCTGCACATATACGTCGGCAGAATGGCACGGCTGGGCACAAGCACGTACCTGTACGTCCTCTTTAAGTGCCCAGCCGTGGGTCGTGGTCGCGTGCCCCGGTCCGAAGCTCCCTGACCGCAGCCGCGGGACCCAATCGCTGCCGGAGTCCTGCAATCGGTCCCCGGAGCTGAAGAACGGGGAGAGGTGTGTGTAAACACAGCTTCCCCATTCTTCACTGTGGTGCTGTCATTGATCGTCTGTTCCCTGATATAGGGAAAGGCGATCAATGACGTCAAACGTCCAGCCCCCCTACAGTTAGAAACACATATGAGGTCACACTTAACCCGTTCAGCGCCCCCTAGTGGTTAACTCCCAAACTGCAATTGTCATTTTCACAGTAAACAGTGCATTTTTAGCTGTGAAAATGACAATGGTCCCAAAAATGTGTCAAAATTGTCCGATGTGTCCGCCATAATGTCGCAGTCACAAAAAAAAAAAAAAAAAAAAAAAAAAAAAAAAAAAAAAAATCGCTGATCGCCGCCATTAGTAGTAAAAAAATAAAAATAAAAAAAACATTAATAAAAATGCAATAAAACTATCCCCCATTTTTTTTTACCAAAAATAGGTAGAAGAATACGTATCGGCCTAAGCTGAGGAAAACATTTGTTTTCCTATATATTTTTGGGGGATATTTATTATAGCAAAAAGTAAAAAATAGATTTTTTTTTCAAAATTGTCGCTCTATTTTTGTTTATAGCGCAAAAAATAAAAAACGCAGAGGTGATCAAATACCAGCAAAGGAAAGCTCTATTTGTGGGGAAAAAAAGGACGCCAATTTTGTTTGGGAGCCACGTAGCACGACCGCGCAATTGTCAGTTAAAGCAAAGCAGTGCCCAATTGCAAAAAGGGGCCTGGTCCTTTACCTGCATTTTGGTCCGGGTCTTAAGTGGTTAGAGGTAATTTTATTACTAAAATCACAGTATATATTTTTTACAGTGGTTAATGGGCTGCTTTCAAACCTATCTGCAGGTTACCTGAACTGAGCCATAGACTTCTGTTATTACCTGTGAGTTTGGTGAGCCTTCTGAAAGTGCACCAAACCTGCAGAATATAATAGAAGTCTATTGCAAAGTGCCGGAAAGTCAAAAGATACACTGTGTTACACCCACGGTGCAGGAAAAACTGCAGTGCATCAGTGTGAAATCAGCCTTGGGGCCCCTTTCACACACTCAATCCGACCCAATTTGACCCGTCCACCCTCTCTGCTCATTGTAGCCCATGCCCGGTTACGGAGTCGCTCTTCAAAAGGTTGGGCACCCCTGTTCTAGCCCCTTCCTGAGTGGACATTGGAGTGGATTTATGCCATTAGTGGAACCAATCTGGTGTTCCCAAAGCGTTTGACCGTCCTGTAAAAAAGGGGTCAAACAGCTCTGCTGAGTGGCCATCTTCATACTGAGCACTCGTGGTGGAAGATCTAGAAGTTTTATCTCAGAGCATTCCGTTTTGGTGTTGGGATTTATTCACTTAGACTTAATTTTTTCATTTATGTGCACATTTAAGTTTGATGCAGCTTTTTCTTTGTGCCCGTTTTTCACATGAACATGTATAACGCCGTATTCTTTACAATTCTACATAGTAGGAACAGATTATCTGTCTCTCCTCTCCTGACAAAATGGGGATTTGTGGGGCTCTCGTGCCGCTATTGTGCGTGGCCGGCGACATCAGACGTGTGCCTCCGGCCCTGCTTTAGCTGTTTAAAGGGCCAGTGCACAACTACGGCGATTTGCGCAGGAGAACCGACCTGCGGCAGTAGAATGACGGCGAATGGTTGACTAGTGGTTAATGCTTTACTATAGTCAAAACATTTTTTCTCCAGACAGGCTATGAGCAATATGTTATATGTTGGAGTCCCAAACACTGACACTACCCATCAGGCTAATGTGAATAGCAAGCTCTGACAAAGCATTTGCAGAGCTTTCAGTAAGCTTTGTTGAAGCTCTTCTGTTAAAAAAATTTTATTGGTAACAAATCAAAAAGTATCAATATGTATACTTTTGAAGACAATGAAAATTACGGTAAATAGAACGATCAAAAAATACAAAGTTAAAAGCATTGGTTGTAAGGGCACATAGCATTATTGAGTTACAGCAAGAGTATGCATACTGAAGGCTTCCAAGATGTGCTTCAAAGTTGAAGCTTGCCCACTGTAAAAAAAAAAAAAAATTAGGGCCGAAGCCCCAGTGTTGGAGTATAAAATGTAGGTAGGACCATGAGACTGTGACGAACGCTTTCCTAACATCAAGGGACAGGAGGTGCATGGGTATCTTACGGAATCTAGCTAGGTGTTGTAATAAGATTACACAGCAATTGTTGTCGCTAGGTTGGCGCCGCGGTATGAAACACACTTGATCTTTATGGATTAGCTCCCCAATGACCGGGTTGAGTCTCAGTGCCATTATTTTGGCTAGGATTTTGACGTCCAAGCTGAGCAGGGAAATGAGCCTGTAATTGGACCAGAGGGTATTATCAGTATTAGGTTTGGGTATCATGAAGAAGATGGCTGTCAACGTGTCCCGACCAAAGGTGTGTTGCTTCAGCAGAGCATTGAAGGAGTTCAAAAGGAGTGGGGTAGTGCATTTTTAACCGCTTGCCGACTGCCTCGTGCACTTATACGTCGGCAGAATGGCACGGGCAGGCGCTGCGATCTCCGTGACCATGCCTGCGGAACCCGCAGACTCAATGTCCACCGGTGTCCCGCGATCAGGTCACAGAATGGCAGAACGGGGGGGATGCCTTTGTAAACAAGGCATCTCCCTGTTCTGCCTAGTGACAGGACACTAATCGTCTGCTCCCTCTGATCGGGAGCAGCGATCAGTGTTGTGTCACAGTAAGCCCCTCCCCCTAAAAGTTAGAACACATCCCTAGGACACACAACCCCTTCCCTGCCCCCTACTGGTTAACTCCTTTCCTGCCAGTCACATTTATATAGTAATCAGTGCATTTTTATAGCACTGTTCACTGTATAAATGTGAATAGTCCCAAAATACCATCAAAAGGTGTCTGATGTGTCCGCCATGATTTTGCAGTCATGAAAAAAAAATAAAAAAAGAAGTATAATAAAAATGCCATTAAACTTTATGTAGATGCTAGAACTTTAGCGCAAACCAATCAATATACATTTCTTGCAATTTTTTTAACCAAAAATATGTAGAAGAATACGTATCTGCCTAAACTGAGGGGGGGGGGGGGGGGAAATTATATATTTTTGGGGATTTATTAAATAGCATTAATATTTTATTAAAAGTAAAAAATAAATATTTTTTTCCTAAATTGTCACTCTATTTTTGTTTGCACAAAAAATAAAAACTGCAGGAGGTGATCAAATACCACCAAAAGAAAGCTCTATTTGTGGGGGCAAAAAAAAAAAAAAAAAGGACGTCAATTTTGTTTGGGAGCCACGTTGCACAATTGTCAGTTAAAATGACGCAGTGCAACCCGTAGCTGCAGGAAAGAAAATTGCTTAGTCTATGGCCGGCCTTAGCATGTATGCAGTGCCACTCATTCCCTGTAGTCCAAGGGAGGGGGCGAGCACGACACTCCACACCAGGGAGAAAGCCTTGCCTTCCTTTACCCACTCATTTTGAAGGCACTCAAACACACAGTAATGCAATGTTACTGCTGGAAAAATAGAACAAGTGCATTTTTTCTGTCTGTGCTGGTGCCTTAGCAGCCCTTCAAATGAATGAGCTGCCTTACCGGCATGCATGTTAATGGTCAAAATAATGCTCAGCATTAATGCACTACAAAGGTGTAAATTGGGCCTTGAAGTGCATCTCTAGCCCCAGTGAGTTTTGTTTTTTTAATTAGAAATGGTTAAAACTGCTGTGAAGTTTATTTTTCCTGGCTGTGTGCCACAGAACGATTTCCCTTCACTGAACATACAACAGGAAGGGAGAGGAAATCTTCTTAATCTCCATGACAGTTGTCATAGAAACCAACAACCCTATTGAAAGATTTCCCTTTTTATCAAGGCCTTGAACATGCCTTCAGTGAAGTTGACCAATACAGGGAGTGTTCAAGTAGAATAAAGCAGGTCATACATTCATCTTTTTTTGTTCAACCAGTAGGTTCAACTGGGAAAAAAAATAAACCCCACTGTGCTATTAAGTTCTGATGGCTGGGAGCCGTCCCTGCCATCAGAACACGATGATCAGTGTTGTTGACTATAACCAGCAGCACTGATCATTCCGGAAAAAACAATCAGGCTGGTTGTCCAGAGGTTGGTCGAGTGGATCAATCGATTTACTGCCAGTGGCAGTAATCACATATAAGCAAATCAGACAGGCTGGTTGCACTGAGGTTGATTGGATGGATGGATCAACTCCAGTACACCCAGCCTGCCCTTACATGGATCAAAATTGATCTGTCCCTACTGAATCAGCCAAATTTTGATCCTCAGATGGATGTCTTAACAAAAGTAGGAGGTGCAACATCTATAGTACAAGTAGTATGGTGGCCAAACTCGCTTCAATAAACGATCAATGCCTTTTTCACATGATCTCTTCCGATTGGAATATTCAATCTACAGTCGATAACCTTTTAGACTGAAATCCATGTTCTTGTGGCATAGCAGTCGATAGGAGGGTAACTTACGATCATAAGTTATTGATCACCTTGCGGTTTCCACTATGTGATCTCATTATCTGATCGTTCAATTGTGTTTATGAAGTATCTCAAGCCTTAGAAACAATGCAAAAAACAAAG
This sequence comes from Rana temporaria, assembly GCF_905171775.1. Lineage (NCBI taxonomy): Eukaryota > Metazoa > Chordata > Amphibia > Anura > Ranidae > Rana > Rana temporaria. Next base: position 206,156,251 of record NC_053492.1, on the reverse strand, counting down.
AGATAACATTCTTCCCCGGTCGATCAACTCAATTTGACGGAATCTGAACAAAATGGAGTCTTGAGCCCCGTACACACGATACGATTGCTGGCAGGGGATTGTCGGTTGACAGGCTGTTGTCCTAAAATCTTACCGTTAGTATGCTCCATTTGACAATTGTTGTCCAAATTTCGGCTAACAAATGTTGGATGACAGGCTAGTAAATTTTCGGCGGACAACGGCTGAACGTCTGATTTTCTGATACTCAGTACACAAATCCGTCAAACATAAGTCAAAAGTACAAACGCGCATGCTCGGAATCAATGCTCACCAAACACGAAATTAGCAGAAGGGGCCAAAAGGGTGGCGCTCAAGAGCTGAAATTCCTTGTGGTACGTCACTATGGTCGTGTTTGTCGGCCGACAATTGTGTACCGTTAGTATGCAAGACAAGATCCTGGCACATGCCCTTTTGACAAAAATCAGACGCTCAGTTGGCCAACAATCGTACAGTGTACGAGGCTTAAGGCTAGGTTCACATATCTCCTCCGCATTTCCCCTCCGTTTTCACTGAAAATGTCCCAAGCAGCTGTTAAGCTGCGATTTAGATGCGTTTGTCTTTAATAACGTCGATCTCCGGCTTGTTCGCAAGTCCCACATGCAGAGCCTGTCAAGAAGTCGGCACAGCGCTGCGCTAATCACAGGCAGTGAGACATTTCCCGATCTCTGCAGCCGTGCATCGGGACAACGTGTCACTGCCTGTGATAAATGCAGCGCAGTGCCGACTTCCTGATGGGCTTTGCACGTAGGGTTTGCGAACACGCCGGAGCTCATCCTTATGGCCCATACACACGATCCGAATATCGTACGACTTTTTTCGCTTAATAGTCGCAAGTAAAATGAAATAGGTTATTAAAGTCACGAAAATTCTCGTACGACAGAAAAAAATAAATCGGAAGTGATGTCATGTGTTGTAATGTATTTGTATTGTATTTTCGGACGACAACTATACTGACTAAACGAAAATTGTACGATCTGACATCGTACGAGGAACATTTTCGTGCTTGTCCGATCGAATAATATCGGATGGACTGTCGTGATCGGCTCTCGAAAGTAGTGTACACACAATCCGAAAATCATATGATTCTTCCTCGGATGATCGTTTTCGTCCGATATTCGGATCGTGCGTATGGGCCATTAGTCTTTAACATTAACTGGTTGTTAAGGAGTGGGCCAGGAAGCCAGCCGCCGTGTCCTTAAAGCGGATCTCGACTCTAAAGTGAAGTCGCGCTGATCGGCACCCTCCCCCCTCCGGTGTCACATTTGACACCTTTCAGGGGGGAGGGGGGTGCAGATACCTGTCTACAGACAGGTATCTGCACCCACTTCCGGCCCTACGATACGGGCAAAAGACGGGTTTTTTCCTTGCTTCCCGTCCGTCCCCCGTTGTATGCTGGGAACACTCGGCTCCCAGCACACAGCGGGAGCCAATCGGCGGGCGCAGCGCGACTCGCGCATGCGCCGTAGGGAACCGGGCAGTGAAGCCGGAGCGCTTCACTTCCTGGTTCCCTCACCGTGGATGGAGGGGGGAGCAGCAGGGTGACGAGCGATCGCTCGTCCTCTGCTGCGGACGGCGCTGGACTCCAGGACAGGTAAGTGTCCTTATATTAAAAGTCAGCAGCTGCAGTATTTGTAGCTGCTGGCTTTTAATATATTTTTTTAGTGGCACATCCGCTTTAACAACAGCTGACTCATTAACTGTCTGCTGAAGGTAAAAAGGGCAATAGATAAAATAAAAAAATGGCGTAGGAGTCCCCGCAATCCATACCAGGTCCAGTCGGGTTTAAGGGGAACCCCATGCAAAAAAGAAAATGATAATATATGGTGTTGGTTCCACCTCAAATCCATACCAAACCCTTATCTGAGCATGCAGGAAATGGGGGCTATTCAATTGCATGCGGATTCACACACACACTGATCAGAGTATAAAAAAAATAATGGATACGAATACTAAAGTGCACGTTGATCAGATAAATAAAAATAATAAATATAGCGATTAAAAAATAAAATCCATCATTAGCCACTGAAAAATAAAGTCAAAGAAACATTGAAGTGTTGCTTGTAATGTAATTGGTGTTCTAATGATACACAGTAACGTTATCCATCTCCTTCCACACCGACACTGAAGTCCTGTCACACTTCCACTCAGCCTTGCTCCTTCCTATCAGACACACACAGTCATGGTCAGACTCAGTGGTGGACAATGCTGAGGTGACAAGAACTTGTGAAGTGTCTGAGGGACAAGACAGGTATAGGGCTCCCGAGGGAGGTTTACACAACCCCCCCGGTGAGTGGGTGAAGAGGCACGTCCCCCGGACAGAGTACATAGGACTTGTGTACATTGAGTGGTGTCATGGCATTCTCCCGCTCACTCACCAGAGTCTGCTCGTATTTCAGAGCCCGAGGCTCCATCCCGTTGCCCGGCATGTCCTCAGCTATGTTCTCCGCTTCTCTGCGGCTCCTGGAATGTCTACTGCCCACCGCCTCTCCAGCTTGTTCTCATTCAAGACAAGTCTCTTTCCTTCAGTCCCACGTCTCTCTCACTTGCCCCTCCCCGGACACACCCCCTTCCCGGGGAGTCGGGGCTCCGTCATGGCCTCCTGCTCTGTGTGCTATCTGCTCTGCTACATACTGACAAGTGGCGGCCAGGCAGTGACCGTGGTATGACGTAGCAGTCCTCGCTTTGTAGGGCACCTCACAGAAAGAAGACTCTTGTACAACGGTTGCCATGAGCAACAGCACACCAAACATTTGCACAGAAGGTCTTTACCTCACATGGAGGTATTATATGCTTAAAGTGGAACTTTACCTGAAAGTTGAAGTTCTGCTTTTTCGCCTCCTCACTCACACACTCCTCTAGCTTTTGGTTACTTTTGTGTCAGGAAAAAGTCGTGCCTATGGTAGTGTTGGGGGAACGATTTGGCCTGAGCAGGAGTTCAGGCCAAACATTTGCTTGTTTGGCCGCTCATTGAACACCCGAATTTGCAAGGTGTTCACCCTGCTGAACACCCTGCAATGCACTGAGCACTGAGCAGTGCATTCTGCACCCTGATTGGGAAAAGCTTTGCCTAATCAGGGCGCAGCGTAAGCTGGTGGTTTAGGAGTGGGGCTGGGAAGCTGGCCATCACATCCTTAACAACCTGTGACTCATCCGCTCTTAATGGTTACCCCGCTGACAGCTGAATAATAAAAAAATTGCCAGATAAAAAATGGTGATAAAAATGATGTTGGGTCCCCCCCCCCCCCCAGTGCATAACAGGCCCTTCTAGTCTGGTATAGATTTGGAGGGAAACCTCAAACCCAATTTCTTTTTAAATGGCTGTTGGGGAAAAGGGGGTGGGGGGGGGGGGCAAGCGATTGGCCTCCTTCCTCCTGAACCATAGCAGGCCACATGCCCTCAACATGGGGGGGGAGTGGGTGCTTTGGGGCAGCGGGGCTCTGCCCCCCTCCAAAGCAACTTGTCCCCATGTTGGGGGGAAAGGGCTTCATCCCCACAAGTGTGGCAGGCGGGGGGCTTATTGGAATCTGGAAGCCCCCTTTAACAAGGGGTCCCCCAGATCCAAACCCCCATGTGAATGAGTATCTTTGGGTCTGATATGGATTTGGAGGGGAACCCTATGCCAAAATAAAAAAAACTATGTGGGGTCCCAGCCAAAGGTCAAACCAGACCCTTATCTGGGCATGCACTCTTGCATGTCAGGAAAGGGGGGGGGATGAGCGGGCACCCCCCCTGAACCATACCAGGCCACATGCCCTCAACATGGGGGGTGGGTGCTTTAGGGCAGGAGGGCTCAGCGCCCCCACCCCAAAGCACCTTGCCCCTATGTTGATGTGGACAGGAGCCTAATCCCCACAACCGTGGCCGATGGTTTTGGGGGTCTGCAGGCAGGGGGTTTATAACCTGGAAGCCCCCTTTAAGAGGGGGGCCCCCATATCCCAGCACCCCCCCATGTTGTGAATGGGTATTGGGTACATAATACCCCTGCCCATTCACCAAAAAAGTGTCAAAAAGTATTAAAAACAAGAAAAAAGTTTTTAAAAAATCCTTTATTAAACAAAAAATAATAATCCCACAATGTAAATCCATTGTCCAGTCACGCTGCCCCCCGCACCGCAGACCAAAAAAACTGAAATTACAAAAATACGCTCCGCCATCTGGGACGGCCACCCACCAAATGCCTCCTCTGTGCTTTGACAGCTCTTATATAGGTAAGGGCAGTGCCAGCTGACACTGTCACCTGGTGGTCCCACCCTCATTGTAACATCACAGGCCCAGCTTGCCCCATGCTTCCAGATTCCGATAAGTCCGAAATGTCTGAATAAGTCTGAAATGGGCTACAACAGTGGTCCCCAACCTTTTTGGCACCGAGGACTGGCGTTGTGAAATAGAATCGGGCCAAGGCTTTTCGCAGGCAATTGTTTGAGGAAATGGCTGGTGTTAGCGCTTCAATCATCGCAGAACAATGGCTGATATGGTGTTGGGATGATTGAAGCGCATTATTTGTCATTGCATTGTAATGTAAAATGAAATAGTTCAAACTCACCATAATGCAGAATCTGCCACCAGATGAGGTTTGTCACTTGCCACGTCACCTGCCACCAGGTGTGGATTGTCACTTGCCACATCACCTGCCACCAAGTGTGGATTGTCGCTTGCCACGTCACCTGCCACCAGGTGTGGATTGTCACTTGCCACATCACCTGCCACCAAGTGTGGATTGTCGCTTGCCACGTCACCTGCCACCAGGTGTGGATTGTCGCTTGCCACGTCACCTGCCACCAGGTGTGGATTGTCGCTTGCCACGTCACCTACCACCAGGTGTGGATTGTCGCTTGCCACGTCACCTACCACCAGGTGTGGATTGTCGCTTGCCACGTCACCTGCCACCAGGTGTTGATTGCCATGTCACCTGCCACTTCATGTCCCATGGTCCTCTGCAATTGGTTTCTCCCCTTGGCCAATGGGAGGGGAGGGGTGTTGGAGCTTTGGCAGCCAGAATCCACAGAGTTGCCCTCTCTCCCTTCTCTCGTGCTGTTACAGAAGGTGAGTGGGGGGAGCAGGGGAAGGAGACACTGACAGTCACTCTGTCATCTTATGCAGCTGTAAACCCGGGCGGGAAGAAGAGGGGGGAGCAGAGAGAGCAGCAGGTGGGAGAGGACATACATGCCTGCAGCTGCAATGTCCATCTCCCTGTAGGACTGGTCTGTTGCAGCACTCCGAGCTGTGGGGGGAAGCCCCCAGCCGCCCACAGCACAGCCACCCCAGTCCCCACTGTCACTACTTCCGGGTGGGCGGCGAGAGATAATCTCATCTCTCTGTTCCCGCGCCTCGCCACAGTATAGCAGCCCCGCTGCGTGGGCGGAAGTGCCGTGTTCTGGGCGGGCGGCGAGAGATGATCTCATCTCTCTGCGCTGCAGTGTGTGGGCGGATTATTTTAAGTTCCTCGGGCGGCCCGGTACCGCTTAATCCACGGACCGGTACCGGTCCGCGGCCCGGGGGTTGGGGAACACTGGGCTACAAGATCATCTCCAAGCAGCTTGATGAGAAGGTGACACCAGTTGGTGTGATTATTCGCAAATGGAAAAAACACAAAATAACTGTCATCTCCCTCGGTCTGGGGCTCCATGCAAGATCTCACCTTGTTGCGTTTCAATGATCATGGGAAGGGTAAGGAATCGGCCCAGAACTACACGGGAGAATCTTGTCAATGATCTCAAGGCAGCTGGGACCATAGTCACAAAGAAAACAATTGGTACCACACTACACTATGAAGGACTGAAATGCTGCTGCGCCCTAAAGGTCCCACTGCACAAAAAAACACATGTACAGGCCCATCTGAAATCTGCTAATGAACATCTGAATGATTCAGAAGAGAACTGGGTGAAAGTGTTGTGGTCAGATGAGACCAAAATTGAGCTCTTTGGTATCAACTCAACTTGCCGTGTTTGGAGAAGGAGGAATGCTGCCTATGGCCCCAAGAACACCATCCCCACTGTCAAACATGGAGGTGGAAACATTATGCTTTGGGGGTGTTTTTCTGCTAAGGGGACAGGACAACTTCACCTCATTAAAGGGACGATGGACAAGGCCATGTATCATCAAATCTTGGGTGAAAACCTCCTTCCCTCAGATAGGGCATTGAAAATGGGTTGTGGATGGGTATTCCAGCATGACAATTACCCAAAACATACAACCGAGGCAACAAAGGAGTGGCTCAAGAAGAAGCAGTTCCAGTGACCAAACGTCAGCCTCGAAACCTTAAAGTGGAGGTTCACCCTAAAACAATTATATAACATTACATCCAGCCAGGGGCGTACCTAGAACATTTGGCACCCGGGGCGGATTCAATATCTGGCCCCCCCCCCCCCCCCACGGTAAAATGTAAAAACACCCCACTGTGCCCCCTGCATACCTCTGCATCCTTCAATATCTCTTTGTCACTACTGTGTACCCCCTCTCCACATCTGCACCACGGGACCCCTTTACATTACACCGCACCCTGCATCTCTGGACCCCTTTACATTAAACAGCACCCTGCACCTGTGGACCCCTTTACATTAAACAGCACCCTGCACCACTGGACCCCTTTACATTACACAGCACCCTGCATCACTGTACCCCTTTACATTACACAGCACCCTGCACCTCTGGACCCCTTACATTACACACCACCCTGCACCTCTGGAACCCTTTACATTACACAGCACGCTGCACCTCTGGACCCCTTACATTACACAGCACCCTGCACCTCTGGACCCCTTACATTACACAGCACCCTGGACCCCTTACATTACACAGCACCCTGCACCTCTGGTCCCTTTACATTACACAGCACCCTGTATCTCTGGACCCCTTTACATTACACTGCACCTCTGGACAGTGCAGACCCCTCCCTACAATACAGACCCCCCTACAGAACCCCCTTACAATAGACCCCCCCCCCTACAGTTCAGAACCCCCCTACAATACAGAACCCCCCCTCATATACAGAACCACCCCATATACAGAGAACACCCCCCCAGAATACAGAACCCCCCAGAATACAGAATCCCCCCTCATATACAGAACCACCCCCTACAATACAGAACACCCCCCCCACAATACAGAACCCCCTCAGAATACAGAACCCCCTATACAGATACCACCCCCCTACAATACATAACACCCCCCCACAATACAGAACCCATCCTATACAAATACCACCCCCCTACAATACAGAACTCCCCCCACACAATACAGAACCCCCCTCATATACATAACCCCCCCCCCCATACAGATACCACCCCCCAGAATACAGAACCCCCAGAATACAGAACCCCTCTCATATACAGAACCACCCCCTACAATACAGAACACCCCCCCCCCCAGAATACAGAACCCCCCCTATACAGATACCACCCCCCTACAATACAGAACTCCGACCCCCCCCAATACAGAACCCCCCAGAATACAGAATACCCCCTATACAGAAACCAGACCCTATAATACAGAAAACCCCCCCCACCACACAATACAGAATCCCCCAGAATACAAAACCCCCCTCATATACAGATGCCACCCCCTACAATACAGAACACCCCCCCTCATATACAGAACACCCCCCCTCATATACAGAACACCCCCCCTCATATACAGAACACCCCCCCCTCATATACAGAACACCCCCCCCTCATATACAGAACACCCCCCCCTCATATACAGAACACCCCCCCCTCATATACAGAACACCCCCCCCTCATACACAGAACACCCCCCCCTCATATACAGAACACCCCCCCTCATATACAGAACACCCCCCCCTCATATACAGAACACCCCCCCCTCATATACAGAACACCTCCCCCTTACAACACACACCCCCCTTGCCTTCAGACCCATAATGCCGTCAGACAGATGATCATCAGCGCGCCACGTGTTACACTACACACACAGGCAGCACAGCACAGGGGGAGGCGGCTGCAGCTTCACGCTCCTCGGCTGTGTGACTGTTAGTGTCAGACAGTCACAGCCGTATCTATCAGAGCCGCGGGCGCTGCGCTGCCACAGAGAAGGGGATAATTGCGGTCCCGGGTATGGGTACGGCTCGCACGAGTCACACCCCCCCCCTGAAAAGCCACGCTTCAGCTGTGTCTTACCTAGACTGCCGCTAGCGCTGCCTCCCTGTTACCGCGCTATCATCATGCTGCACGCTACAGTCCTCTTCATTCGCGGAGGGGGGGGCGTCGGCCTGACACCCCTCCAGGGTGTGGCACCCGGTGCGGCCCGCCCCCTCCGCCCCATGCTTAGTACGCCTTTGCATCCAGCATACTTCCGACATGTACAGTATGCTGGTATTTTTTTTTTTTTCAGGGGGTGGCTCGGACAGCTATCCCTAACTGCAGGCACTCACTTTGTGTGTGGCAATTAGGGATGGGGGGTCAGAAGGGCACACTGTGTTGAGGGAGGTGCTGGTGATCTGGCTGCTTAAACCACTTATCACTGGCAGGAGTGACTGCAGCATCACTCCTGTCAGAAGGAGTAACTTGTAACTTATTATGTGACATGTCACATGACTAGAGAGGGGAAGGAGAAGCTGCCTTCTCTGCAGGTGAGAACAGAACAGTATTTGTGATTTGTGAGTACAAGGGGGAGATACAATTCAGCCCCAGACCTCCCCTCGCCTCGATCACATCTGCAAATGTGTGAATGGAGCCTTAGGGCTAGTTTACATTTTCATTAGCCTTCTGAAGAGCAATTTGCATTGAATTGCTTTTCAGAGGGCATTTGACAGACTGTGAGAATGCATTATGTCACCTCCTCACCTCCTGTTTTAGCCTGTAAAATACTGCATCGCGGTGCCAAAACTTTGTGCTGTTGCAGTTCCTCCAATTCACTTACATTGGTAATTTTCAGCAGGTGGTACTGCCCGTCAAACCTGACTGGAGATCATTTTTGCTGCACATGCACTTACCCCATACTGCCTTTGCAGCTCAGAAAGGGGGAGGGTGGGCGGGAGGCAGGAAAAACATGGCTCAATCTCCTGTTTTGACCCCCCACCCCCCTCAACCATAAGGCATTGAGGCTCATTCACGTGAGGGAAGTAAAATCAAGCTGCTGAGCTTTGTTTTTACCACCCCCTGACCACCCACCTAAAGATAAGGGTGTACACATGCCATGGCCTGATGCTTTGCTTTGCTGCTATGGCATAAAGTAAATGGAAGGGGGCCATGCTGCAACTGCATGCTATGCACATGGCAGCAGCGCAGTGGGTGAGTAGGTTAAAACAGGCAGAAAGCAGGTGAAATATCACCCCCTCACTGTCTATCAAACACCCTCTAAAAACTGATGTGTCACAGATCATTTTTTAGAAGGGCAGTAATTACAGCCCTTTAAGTGCCCCTTCCTCACTCGGAGCCCCCCTAGGTCCCATTAGTTCTGTGCATCCCTCAGAGTATGACAGTCCTCCTCAGACTGACACCAGCGATGCAGTGGCAGTTTTTGACACTGTTGCAGCATCATTGGGCCAGATCCACAGCCAGCCAGCGCAACGTAAATTTTTCCATTTAAGTTACACTGCCGCAAAGTTGCCAAGTTAGGTGCCGATCCACAAAGCACTTACCTGGAAATTTGCGGCGGTGTAACTTAAATCCGTCCGGCGCAAGGCGGGTCAATTCAAATGGGCGAGTCCCATTTAAATTAGGCGCGCTCCCGAGCCGGACGTACTGCGCATGCTCCGTCGGGTAAATTACCCGACGTGCATTGCGCTAACAGACGTCGCCCTGACGTCATTTGCTTAGACGGTAACGTAAATGGCGTCCAGCGCCATTCACGGACGTCTTGCGCAAACGACGTAGAGTTTGAATTTTCGACGCGGGAACGACGGCCATACTTAATAGGGCTTAGTCAAATAGGACTCAGCCCTATTTTTACACAGCGTAACTCGACGTAAACAACGTAGAATTAGCGCGACGGGCCCGTCGGAATGTTCGTGGATCGCCGTAAGTGTTCATTTGCATATTCTAGGCTGGCCGCAATGGCCTCGCCACCTAGCGGCCGGCCTAGAATTGCATCCTTAAGATCCGACAGTGTAATTCAATTACACATGTCGGATCTTCTGTCTATCTCTTGGAAACTGATTCTGTGGATCAGTTCCAAAGATAGAAACAGGGATACGACGGCGTATCAGTAGATACGCCGTCGTATCTCTTTTGTGGATTACCCCCAGAGTTCCTTTCAGCAAAGACATCTGAAAAAGTTAGGTAAAAAGAAAAATGAAGCATAAAATACATGCTTAAGGTTTCTAAAGTTGGGTTTTAAAGCTGATGCAGTTTACAGTAGCTACCGTTAAGTTTAAAGTTGCTGCTGGTTAAGATAGGCACTGCTGGTCATTTTAAAGTCCACTGAAACTTATAGGCTGGGAAAGAATCCAATCAATGAAAAGCTAAAATTTGACTTTGAACTGTATTACACAACTATAATAAGCCATATCACAATTGAGGTATTCTTAAAGCGGGGGTTCACCCTTAGAGGGCACTTTTCCCCCTTAGATTCCTGCTCGTTTTTACTAGGGGAATCGGCTATTTATTTTAAAATATGTGCAGTACTTACCCGTTTACGAGATGCATCCTCTCCGTCGCTTCCGGGTATGGGCTTCGGGAATGGGCGTTCCTTCTTGATTGACAGTCTTCCGAGAGGCTTCCGACGGTCGCATCCATCGCGTCACGATTTTCCGAAAGAAGCCGAACGTCGGTGCGCAGGCGCAGTATAGAGCCGCACCGACGTTCGGCTTCTTTCGGCTACGAGTGACGCGATGGATGCGACCGTCGGAAGCCTCTCGGAAGGCTGTCAATCAAGAAGGAACGCCCGCTCCCGAAGACCCATACCCAGGGCCGGACTTACCATTGGCCTTGACTGGGCTCAAGCCCAGGGGCCCCACCCAATAGGGGGCCCCCTTTAAAAAAAAAAAAAAAAAAAAATTTTTTTTTTTTTTTTTTTTTTTTAGGGGTCCGGAGGTCCCCGGGGGCCCCCAGGGCCCTGGACGGCAACCCCCCTTTTTTTTATTTATTTTTTGTAAAAAAATGTTTTTTTTATATATTTTTTATTTTTATATATATATATATAATATATATATATATATATATATATATATATATATATATATATATATATATATATATATATATATATATATTTTATTATTATTATTAAAGGGCCCAGGGGTCTCCAGGGCCCCCGGATGGCAACCCACCTTTTTTATTTTTTTATAAAAAAAATTACATTTTTTTTATATATATATATATATATTTTTTTTTTATTAAAGGGCTCAGAGGTCCCCAGGGCCCCATGTGGCAACCCCCCCTTTTTTATTTTTTTTATAAATGTTTATTTTTTTATTTTTGTTTATTTTTTTATTTTTTATTAAAAGGCCCAGAGGTCCCCAGGGCCCCGGATGGCTACATATATTTATATATATTTGTTTTCTTCTTTATTTCTTCTTTTTTTTGTAAAGGCCCCCACGCTTCTCAATTTCAGGCGGCAGCACCCCCACCCCCCCTAGGTTCTCTGCTTCAGGGGGCCCATGCCTTAAGCTGTGCAAGGGGCCCCACAATTCCTGATGGCGGCCCTGCGCATACCTCCCAACACGCACGGATTCTGTGGGACTTTCCCGCACAGACAGCTTCTTCCCGCAGTCCCGCAAAAGGGTTAAATTTCCCGCACTGCAAGAGGAGGCAGCACGGAAGCAGGAGGAACCGGAGCGGTGTGTGGAGGACTGTGGCTGCTGAAGGGAAGAAAGCCAACAGCCGGGCTAATGACAGTCTGTGGCCCCGGCTGTTGGCACAGGTGAGAGGCACTCCCCCCTCAACAACTGCAAAATCCCCCCCGCTCAACAACTTTAATGCGCTCCCCCCCGCTCAACAACTTTAATGCGCTCCCCCCCGCTCAACAACTTCAATTCGCCCCCCCCCCCCGCTCAACAACTTCGATCCCCCCCAATTCTCGGCTCCAGGGGGCCCCTTCAACACTCAAGCCCAGGGGCCCCCACCACCCTAAGTCCTGCCCTGCCCATACCCGGAAGCGACGGAAGAAGATGCAGCTCGAAAACGGGTAAGTACTGCTCATATTTTAATACAAATAGCCGATTCCCCTAGACCGAACGAGCAGGAACCTTATGGGAGAAAAAAAAAAATTTCATAAATGGGTGAACTCCCGCTTTAAGCAGAAGACTTTTTCAATCATATTTTGGGACTTCACAGTTACATAAAAGTTGTGTTTAAAAAAATATAAGAAGTGTATTTTTTCTTAAATTTTTATCAAATTAAAACCTATTAAATAAAATACATATGCCAAAACCTACTTGTCAGAAAAAATATGTATTGTATGTTGGTAAAGACTTCACATGACACATGTTCTAGGGTGTGTAAACAGTACATTTCAAAAATTAACAAAGAAACATTTTGGGACTATACAGTATATAGGAAAGAGTAAGGGGAAGGGAGGGGAGGAGCTAGGACTGAAATTGTTGGACTGGAGTATAAATCTTTTTTTATTTTTATTTTTTAATGACTTCTTTTCGGAAATTTTGACAAAGCCAAGGAACCGCCAGATAACACATATTTTAGTTATGTATAGTCTGAAGAAATTCTATTACTCTTTGTATTGGTTTATATGATGATACCTGTGTGGAAATTTACTCATGTGTGTCATCATTGTAATATAAGGACAAGGAACAAGGTAACAGAGAACTCCACAGTACAAGAAGACCCAGGCAGAAATATATCCTAAACTTCGCTCATGTTCAAAATGTTTCCCACTGCAAAAAAAAAAAGTAAAATACTTTTTTTTTTTTGGCTGTGCCCCCATTTGAAAGATTGCCTATTAATTCCTTTTCCTTTAAAATGTATTTTGTGCCAATTGTCAGACCTCAGCCACAGAGAATCTACTATTCTCAGAGGTGTAACTAGAACCTTCAGGGGCCCGGTGCAAGAAACCTTAAAGGGCACCCCTGACCCTCAGCCGAGGCTCTCCCCCATGGTGGTGGAACGCCCTATTTAACCTTTGCTACCCTGGTTCCTCCACTGGTGTCAGTAGTTTTTACTTTTGTATTATTTTTTTACCATTTTAATACAATCATTTTTTTACCATTTTATTTGTAATTTTTATTAAAAAAAATTAGGAGCCCATTTTGGAGCTTTTGGTGAAATATCAGGGCTCTAAACAGACCTCTGATGTTCCACCTTCGAGACAGAAAAAAGAGATTGAAGACACAGCCCTCAATCTTCATCTCTGCAGCCTCAGCTGCACAGAAGAATTAAACAGGAATAGCTCTGTACAAAACTTCCTGTTCATTCACAAACTGTAGCATATTCAACACAGGAGGAGGGGGATCGGTAACTCTATATGCCGCCCTTTGCCCCTCCTATCCAGGAGTACAGCCGTCCGGCCCCCTGGAGCAAAAATTACAACTCCGAGTGCTGAATTTAAACGTCCTGGAGCCAAACTGGGCTGCCACCACATGACGTAATTGTATATAGAAGCAATAAGGGTAGTGATGCTGAGTTCAGCCCTCAGTGTGGAGAATGATTTAAATGTCCCAGAGAAAAATAGCTGATGAGCATACTTTAGCCCAAAACAGGCCCAACGTTGTACACCAGAAAGCCCAGCGAGCTCTGCCAGATTCTCACTGAACCACAATGGGGCATTCAGAGACTGGGTTAGGGAGAAGCCATGCATGTTTCGATTACAGATATGGAACATTTTATAGGAGAGCTTCAGGACATCCACACCTGTAGAGGGATAAAGTTAATTCCAGAAAACGCAAATGGAGCAGGGCCTCATATGAATGCATAAGAGCAGCCTGGGCCATTCCCGAAGCATTATCTATTTTGGGGCTGAGCAACCATATAATAGCACTGCAAATGGGACAATGCCATCCCATCCCTTTGCACTGGTAATTGTAAGGTTTCCTTGGAGATTCTAGGGGATTAAGAACCCCAAAGAAAGGAGGTTAGCTGGGCATTAATATCTACGAAAATCTTCTTGGGTAAGTTAATCGGCACATGCCAAAATACATAAAGAAATTAGAGTAAAAAAATCATTTTGAATAGGTTTATCTTACCCAATAAGTTTAGAGGTAGTTTGGCCCATGTACTAAGGCAGTCTTGCAGTCTTTTCACAAGTGGATAGAGGCTATTGTCAAGATACAGTTTCCAGTTTAATTGTATCTCAATCCCCAGGTACCAGAATTTAGAGAGCCATTATTTCTTAATGGTACCCCCATGTAGGTCTTTGTGCGTGTCAAAATGCTAGTGTCTCAGCACCATGTGGTTCCATGCAGCATGATTTTTTAAAAAGTGTCGGGAAAGTTTATCCCACCTTTTTTTTGATAGAGCAGCCAACTGAAATGAATGGGCTGTCTTACTTGCATATTGCAGCTGCACAATTTCGAACCAAGCCTAACTCTGGGCTTTCTGTGCTTAGGGTCATGTGACCATTCCTATCCATTAAAAGGGTTGTTCAGGTGGAGCAAATGAATACAGTAATGCGTCCACTAAAAAACAATTAAAGGATAAGTTCAACTTTGGAAGCATGTTTCATGTTCCGTCTGTTTTTAGGGTGGAACATGTAACGTGTTCCCAATGCTGCAGCTGCCACTCGATCCCCCCACTCCCTGTGACAGCAGTGCGGAGGGAAGTCCCCCATACAGTTTTTTAAATCAGCGCGGCGATGTGGGGCACCGCCCACGCGGCCACATCATTCATACACAGAGCTCTGTGTATGAATGAACTACAAGTCCTGACATCCTTTGCAGCTGTCAGCTTGTAGTTCTCAATGAACTACCATCATGCTGTGGAGCTCCGTAGTAGTTCATTGATTCTTTCAGTATATCTGCTTGCCCTCTCAGATGTACAGTCACTCAGACACACTGACATGTCTGTAGGACACCTGCATGGTACCAGCAATCTGCTGATTGCTTGTGCAATGATAAAAAGTGCATTTTATATACAACTATATAGATCAGACCAAAATGAGGGACAAATGAGGAGGAAAGAGAGACAGAGGGACATTGCTCGAAATCAGGGACAGTTGGGAGCTATGTCTTAAATATTCTGGGACAGGTCAGCAGTGGAGTTCGGGTGGAAGCTAGAGATGGAGTGTTGAGAAAGCTGTCGGAGGCTCTTGAGGTTAGCCCCCTATTCTGGGGCGGGTGACGTTAGGTCCGGGGCTTGGATGCAGGAGGGATCCTCTCACAACACATGGGGGAATTCTGTCCAGTGGCATGTCCTGTCCAGTGGCATGGGAGTAGGTGTGAGGACAGCAGGAGCCAGCGAACTCATCCAGAAGATCTTCAGGGAGAAGAAAGCCAGGTGGCTGGTGATTGAGACAGTCGGGTAGGGCTGAGAGGCAGCCTGAGAGGACTAAGGAGTGTCAGTCTGGGATGGCTGTAGAGTCAGTCTGGAAGGACTGTGGAAGATTAGCCAGGAGGGCTAGTGAAAGGGGCAGCTGCAGCCAGGTGGGTTGGCAGTGCTAGTATCAGTAGCCACAGAAAGGCAGCTAAACTGGGACTTTCTACACACCAAAGGGACCCACCCTCTCTGCCTGTAAAGGGCTGTTACTGGATCTGCCTGGGAGTGCCTTGCCAGATCACCCAAACAGTGTTCCAGCTGGACCTAAGTGTTTCTGCAAGCAAGATTTGTCCAGGGGGAAGAAGCAGTGTGTAAATATGGACTGTATATAGTTGTTACCCTGAAGAGTTCCTTTTGCTGATGCGTCAAGTCGACATCCCATAATATCCCTAGCTCCATCCAAGTTTATTACCCTTAATAAACAAAACAAACAAAGCTGCCACGCTGTTTCCTGACTAAAGTGTGCTGTGGAAAATCTGTGTTCATCCCATTGTAGTGTAACATGGCACAGTCTACATCAGGGGTCTCCAAACTGCAGCCCGGGAGCCAGATGTAGCCCCTTGCTTTCTTTTATCTGGCCCTTGGGGCACAAATTCCATCCAATGACACAAAAATCAGTGCAAAATTCCTCCTACTGGCACCAATGATAGCGCACAATTACTCACACTGACACCAAAGTCAGGGCATTGTTTTTTTCCACTGACATCGGGATCTTTTCTATTCCCAGTGGCCATAGTCTGGCCCCCAAAAGTTTTAAGGACAGTAAGCTGGCCATTAATTTAGAAAGTTTAGAGATCCCTGGTCTATATGAGAGTGGCAACTCTGCTGTGAATTCAGGAGCAGTGCAGCATTGTTGCCGCACCATCCGCGGATGCTCGAAAGTCCCGCGCTCGGTCCCGAGATCGTCTTCGCCGCTCAGCCTGGCCGCTGATTGGCTAGAGCGGATGGATTGAGAGCAGCGCAGCCATTGGCTGGCGCTGCTGTCAATCACATCCAGTGACGCGGCACGCCGAGGGGCGGGGCGGAGTGATACAGTGAGCGGCTATGGCCGCTCGCTGTATCATGGGAGCATGCCCGCAATTACTCACCACCATGCGAGCTCTCTTGTATGACTGTGGTCAGTACTTGCTGGGAGGACCAGAGACAGCCGCCGAGGGACCCCAAAAGACGCGGATCGGGGCCACACTGTGCAAAACGAACTGCACAGTGGAGGTAAGTATAACATGTTTGTTATTTTAAAGGAAAAAAAAATTCCTTTACTAACCCTTTAAACAAGTATATGAGGGATGGGGGGGGTTAAGAGAAAAGTGTGGATGCACTTTTAATTACGTGCTGTAGCACATATTTTTCATGGGGCATGGGTTTTTGACAAAGTCTTGGCATCAACTTTTTTGAATGCACCTTTCTTAAAATGCATCTTTCTTTATTAGTGCTATGTCAGATTAACATATTTGTGGGAGAAAACATTATAGATCCCTAAATAATGTTAAACATAACTGAAATAATCAAGACTTCTGAGTTGTACTCGAAAAATTTGAATATTGTGCAAAAGTTAATTTATTTCACTAATGCAACTTAAAAGGTGATGATTATGGCTTACAGCTCATGAAAACCCCAAATCTACAATTGCATAAAATTAGAATATTACATGCAATCAATAAAATAAGGATTGTCCATAGAACAATATCGGACCTCTGAAAAGTATAAGCATGCATATTTACTCAGTACTTGGTTTGTGCCCCTTTTGCAGCAATTAATGCCTCAATGCGGCGTGGCATGGAAGCTATCAGCCTTTGGCACTGCTGAGGTGTTATGGAAGAACAGGATGCTTCAATAGTGGCCTTCAGCTCTTCTGCATTGTTCGGTCTCATGTCTCTCATCTTTCTCTTGGCAATGCCCCATAAATTCCCTATGGGGTTCAGGTCAGGCGAGTTTGCTGGCTAATAAAGCACAGTAATCCCACGGTCATTGAACCAGGTTTTGTTGCTTTTTGCAGTGTGGGCAGGTGCCAAGTCCTGCTGGAAAATGAAGTCAGCATCCCCATAGAGCTCGTCTGTGGAAGGAAGAATGAAGTGCTCCAAAATCTCCTGGTAGACGGCTGCGTTGACCTCGGACTTAATGAAGCACAGTGGACCAACACCAGCAGATGACATGGCTCCCCAAATCAACATAGACTCTGGAAACTTCACACTGGACATCTTGCATCTTGCAGTGTGTGCCTCTCCATTCTTCCTCCATACTCTGGGTCCTTGGCTTCCAAATGAGATGCAAAATTTGCTCTTATCAGAAATTAGGACTTTGGACGACTGAGCAACAGACCAGGTCTGTTTTTCTTTAGCCCAGGTAAGACGCTTCTGACGTTGTTTGTTTTTCAGGAGTGGCTTGACAAGAGGAATACGACATTTGAAGCCCATGTCCAGGATCCGTCTGTGTGTGGTGGCTCTTGATGCACTGACTCCAGCCTCAGTCCACTCCTTGTGAAAGTCCCCAACACTTTTGAATGGCCTTTTCCTGACAATCCTCTCCAGGCTGTGGTCATCCCTGCTGCTTGTGCACCTTTTTCTTCCACACTTTTCCCTTCCATATAACTTTCTATTAATGTGCTTTGATACAGCACTTTGGAAACATCCAACTTCTTTTGCAATTACCTTTTGAGGCTTTCCATTATGGAGGGTGTCAATGATGGTTTTCTGCACAACTGTCAGGTCAGCAGTCTTTCCCATGATTGTGATTCCTACTGAACCAGACTGAGAGACCATTTCTAATATGGGACATAAACACTCAAATCAAGAACACCTCATCCCGTTTATTTGGAAACAAAGAAAATAATGGACAAAGGGTAAAGATACCCTGGGATTTTTAAACGGTGTTCAATTAATGAAGTGAAAATACAAAAGTATTAAAAGTTTACATGTTTATTTGAAAAGGTAAAAAACACACAAGCATTTATAAAAGATGGATGGTTCTTTTATAAATGCTTGTGTGTTTTTTACCTTTTCAAATAAACATGTAAACTTTTAATACTTTTGTATTTTCACTTTATTTAATCTGCAAAATGCAAAAAGCACTAAAAAATGCATAGGTGTGAATCCAGCCCGAGAGACCATTTAAAGGCCCAGGAACCCTTTGTAGGTGTTATGGCTTAATTAGCTGATTAGAGTGGGACAATTTGAGCCTAGAATATTGCACCTTTTCACAATATTCTACATTTCTGAGATTTGGGATTTGGGCTCATGAGCTGTAAGCAATAATAATCACAATTATGACAAATCACGGCTGTAACTATTTTGCTTTGCATTTATTGAGTCTATATCATATATTAGTTTCACCTTTTAAGTTGCATTAGTGAAATAAATGAACTTTTGCACAATATAAAAAAAAAAAAAAATTGAGTTTCACCTGTATGTTGTATTATAATACGATATATCATATACAGTATTTATCGGCGTATACCGCGCACTTTTTTGCCCTGAAAATCAGGGCAAAATCGCGGGTGCGCGGTATACGCCGATACCTGCTTTCCCGCGCCGAGTTTGAATACTGCGCCGACATATACCGAGCGCAGTACACTCGGGTATAGTCGGGCAGTCTCGGCTCCTTCCGCGCTCACGTCCTGGACGTACAGGACGTCAGCGCGAGAGTTGCCGAGCCTGCCCGACAATACACGAGTGTACTGCGCTCTGTATATGTCGTCGCAGTATTCAAACTCGGCGCGTGAAACGGGCGGGGAGGACGCGAGGACGCCGCAGAAGGACGCCCGACCCGACGAAGAGGACACCCGAAGCCGCAGACGGACGCCGGACCCGACGAAGAGGACACCCGAAGCCGCAGAAGGATGCTGGACACGACGAAGAGGACACCCGAAGCCGCAGACGGACGCCGGCCCCGACAAGGCCGCCGATGGACCCCGCGCAAGACACCAAAACTGTAAGTACAAAAAAAACTTTTTTTCCACAGGATTCGGGGCAACTTTAGGGGTGTGCGGTATACGCGGGAGCGCGTTATACCGCGATAAATACGGTACATTATACATGCCAGTGACAAAAACTAAACAAAATTTTTTTTTTAATAATATGTGAACCCTTTAGAAGCTTGTACTGACAAAAAAATATGTACTACAAGTCTGTACAATGGGCTGGATTCAAGAAACAATTGCGCCTGTGTAACCATAGTTACACAGGCGCAATTGCTTACTTGCCCCGGCGTAACGAATGCTCCTGATTCAGGAACCCCGTTACGCCGACTGCAGCCTAAGATATGCGTGGCATAATGCTCTTATGCCCGCATATCTTAGGCTGCATTCTTGCGATGGCCGCTAGGTGGCGTTCCCGTTGTGCTCAGCGTACAGTATGCAAATTGCATACTAACGCCGATTCACAACGCTGCGCGAGCCCTGCGTACGCAGTTTACGTCGTTTCCGTACAGCGTCTTTCGCGTAAGGCTGCCCCTGCTATTTGCAGGGGCAGCCAATGTTACGTATACCCGTTGTTCCCGCGTCGCGAAATTTCAAACTTACGTACTTTGCGTAAGTGATTCGTGAATGGCGCTGGACGCCATTCACGTTCACTTTGAAGCAAATGACGTCCTTGCGACGTCATTTGCCGCAATGCACGTCGGGAAAGTTTCCCGACGGAGCATGCGCTCTACGATCGGCGCGGGAACGCGCTTAATTTAAATGATTCCCTCCCCCTACGGGATCATTTAAATTGCGTGCGCTTACGCCGGGCATTTTGCCGGCGCGCCCACGCAATTTACGGAGCTACTGCTCCGTGAATCAAGGGCAGCGCAGTAATTTTGCGGGGGCGCAGGGCAAAATCGTTGCCCTGCGCCTCCGTAAAAAAAGCGCAATTCTACCTGAATCCAGCCCAATGTGTTTTGTACTGGTTCAGTTTATTTACCAAAACCAAAAGCTATGTTGGTTGTATAAATATGAGAAAAAAATAAACTGTTGTGTGCTATTTCAAGAATATTCTCTGTTAAACGGTAATTACAGGAACCATCTGAAATGGCAGGAAGGATTTCATGATGGCACATATCAATAAATTCTAAACTTAGGCATAGATAAAAGATGCTGGTTGTACAGAGAGACAATCCAATGGCCCAACAGTTTCTTTCTTTTAACGGCTAGTGCATCAACATGCATGGTGGTATTGTCCAGGGATGCATACCCATGTACTAAGCACACTATGTGCAGACAGGCTGGGTAAAAACCCTTTAACTGGCTATTAATGCAAAAATAAATCAACATTAGTTTAACATTTTGGTATGTGCATAAACTGTACACAATTACAACCTAATAACTAAAAAAATAAGCAAAAAAAGAGGCTGAGCTGTCACAAACGGAAGTCAAATGGTTTCCATTTAACATGAAAACTGTCCCCTTATATTAAAGGGTATCTATAGCCAAAAGTATTTTTTAACTTTTAGGTAGAGTAGAGAAGGATTAGAAAGTGTTTGGTTTTATAGCTCATTTACACTTGCGGCAGCCTTTGCCGTGCCTCTGAATAGTGATCCGCAGTGGATTGATTTTTAGTGAGTGTAGCCAAGTCCCGGGCCTCTCCAGGCCTAATGATTACCTCCAGAGTTAGGGACAGCGGACATCATTCTGTGTAGAGTGGGTTACGAGGCATGGTGGGTGCAATGTAAGGTAGATTAATGGGCACCAGACATTTCTTGAATGCAAAGAGATTTATATTCTCTTAAAGTGGAGGTTCACCGAAAAGTTAATTTTTAACATTAGATTGATGCTCATTTTGTCAAGGGGAATCGGGTAGTTTTTTTTAAATCGAAGCAGTACTTACCATTTTAGAGAGCGATCTTCTCCGCCGCTTCCGGGTATGGGCTGCGGGACTGGGCGTTCCTATTTGATTGACAGGCTTCCGAGAGGCTTCCGACGGTCGCATACATCTCGTCACGATTTTCCGAAAGTAGCCGAACGTAGGTGCGCAGGTGCCGTATGGAGCCGCATCGACGTTCAGCTTCTTTCGGCTACTCGCCAGTTTGTTAGGCAGACCTGAACGGGCGCTCCGTGCTCCTCTATGGAGCCGCGGATGTCAGCGGTGACATGCCCGCTGACATCCGACCCCCTCCGATCCGCCAAACTGTGACGGAGGAAAAACCTACTTTTCCATCCGTCTGGCGGATCGGATCGGGTGAACACGGACAGACGGTCTGTGTTCATCCGATCCCCCCATAGGGGAAAGCAGAGAAAAGACAGGGCAGTCCCGGCTCAGCAGGGATCAACGGAGTGATCCTCGCTGAGCAAGCAGAGGTTCACGGGGCGGATCATTACTGATCCGTCCCGTGTGAAAGGGTGGATGACGGAGAGTTACCTTAAACTCAATGGATCGAAACCAGAACTTCTTCTGCTCCACGCCAACCGAAAGAGACTTGCTACGACAACATGGACACCCCTGCCCATTTTGGGACAAACCATCACCCCTAGCACCAAAGTCAAAAGTCTCTGAGTCACTTTTGACTCCGACATGACAATGGATTCACAAATAAGTTCAGTAGTCAGGGAATCCCACCATCTGCTGCACCTGCTACGTAGACTCATTCCCTTCATCCCAAAAGAAGACATAGCAGTCGTGGTGGGAACGATAATCAACTCCAGACTCGACTATGCAAACGCCCTTTACCTCGGACTCCCAAAGTACCAAATTGCTTGTCTACAAGTCGTCCAGAATACGCCGGCACGACTTGTAACAGTTAAAAAACCCTGGGAATCAATCTCTCCCTCCCTCATGTCCCTCCACTGGTTGCCCGTAAAAAAAGACAGAATTACGTTTAAGGCACTATGCCTGACACACAAATGTGTTCAAGGAAGTGCGCCCCAATATCTATGTGAAAAATTAAAATGTCACAACCCCAATCGCGTTCTCCGATCTACTAACCAAAATCTACCCCAAATACCCAAGGCCCGATACAAGTCCAAAGGAGAACAAAGATTTGCAGTCCAAGGACCTAGACTATGGAACTCTTTATCAACCATTATCCGAACGGAAGTGAATCACCTGGCCTTCAGAAAAAAACTCAAAACCCATCTATTCTGAAGGAAAATACAATAGGAAATGGATACCAAGCGCCCTGAGGTGATTCAGTTCGCATGTGTTGCACTTTACAAGTTTCTCACTCACTCACTCACTCACTCATAGGTAAACAGCCATACAGGGAAAGGCATCCAGCCGGACACCACATCTGCATGTGTAGACACGCTGTCTCCTATGGGAACAATCTTGAACAGTTTCTAACAGAGGTTGTAATGAACTCTTTCACTTCCTCTCACAATCTCCTTGTTTAAATCTTCACTCAACTGAGTTCCCAGTCTATCACCTAGACCCGCTGATCCAGTGCCACTGGATTTCCTGAGCTCTTCCAAACTTCTCACTGAATATCTTCCTCAAGCATCACCCCCGCATCCCTGCTGGGTCTCTAGCTTGGCACTCACAGATACTCCTCAAACGTCACCCCACTGGCCTGCTCGGTCCCTGGCTTGGCACACAATATTGCTCTGCAAGCGTCCCCTCCGCTGGCTGGGGCCATGGCTTGACACCTGCTGAAGTTTCCCAATTCTTCTTACTTACTTCTTCTTACTGCCTTTGGGGACTCTGCTAAAGATTCCTTCACTTCCCGTCTGGTAAAAAAATGTTGACTTTAGGTAAGAAAGTGAGGGGAAATCTCTGTAAAAACATTACAGACAGAAGTAAAAAAGTTGAAGTGATAATAAACCGCAAATTTTTGAGCACTTTCAGCAGCTGATCTAATCACTTACTGAGCAAGGCTGTTTTCACAATGGAGTGGGCGGATGTTGATGGTAAAACACTGATAGTTTTAGCAGCGTTTTACCGTCATTTTAGCGGCGCTATTCGGCCGCTAGTGGGGCGCTTTTAACCACGCTAGCGGCCAATAAAGGGGTTAAATGCGCCCATGTAGTGCTGCTGTTGAAGCGCTTTGCAGGCACTTCGTCAGCCATGCCCATTCATTTCAATATCCGCCGCTCCTTCACCGATCCAAATATGCTGCTTGCCAGTGGCATAGCATGGGGGTGCGGAGGGGGCTGTGGCCCTGGGCATGACATTTAGGGGGGCGAAATTCCCCGCCAGTATGTGTCACAGTGGCTGCCTCCTCCTAAATGTACTTTCCTGTGTCCCCGTGCTCTGGCCGCCATGTTCAGTCCCAGGGGCCCCTGTGATTGGGCATATGGGGTCATGTGCGGCGGCGGGGCTGGCCTGTCCACGATCGCAGTTGTTCCTGGTGTCCCGCCTCCGTCCCATGTATAGTCTCCGGCACCCTTTGATTGGGCAAAGGCGGGACTCCAGGAGCAACCGCGATTGTTAATAGGCCAGCCCTGCTGCAGCACATGACCCCATACGCCCAATCACAGGGTGCCAGAGTCTGAACATGGCAAAGCACGGGGGACACAAGAAATTAAGATTTTAAACTGCCGCTGTCTTCTCCTCCTCTTCTCCGGAGCGATGGATAACAAAGAAGAGAAGGTGAGACTCGTGATCGTGAGAGTCTTGTTGCTGGCCCGTGGGGAGATAGAGCAGCCAGCCAGAGAGAGAGAGTAGAAGAGCAGCTAAAGTCATGCAGCGTAGTGGTCAGTATAGTGTAGTGGTCAGTGTAGTATAGTGGTCAGTGTAGTATAGTGGTCGGTGTAGGAATCAGGTAGGTCAGTGTAGTGTAGTGGTCAGTATAGTGGTCAGTGTAGTGTAGTGGTCAGTATAGTGGTCAGTGTAGTATAGTGGTCAGTGTAGTGTAGTGGTCAGTGTAGTATAGTGGTCAGTATAGTGGTCAGTGTAGTGTAGTGGTCAGTATAGTGGTGAGTGTAGTGTAGTGGAAAGTATAGTGGTCAGTGTAGCATAGTGGTCAGTAGTAGTGGTCAGTTCAGTGTAGTATAGGGGTCTGTGTAGGAATCAGGTAGGTTAGTGTAGTGGTCAGTGTAGTATAGTGGTCAGTGTAGTATAGGGGTCTGTGTAGGAATCAGGTAGGTTAGTGTAATGGTCAGCGTA
This sequence comes from Rana temporaria, assembly GCF_905171775.1. NCBI lineage: Eukaryota > Metazoa > Chordata > Amphibia > Anura > Ranidae > Rana > Rana temporaria. The sequence goes on along the minus strand of NC_053492.1, from coordinate 206,131,815 downwards.
GTATAGTGGTCAGTATAGTATAGTGGTCAGTATAGTATAGTGGTCAGTGTAGGGCTCAGTATAGTATAGTGGTCAGTATAGCGGTCAGTGTAGTGTAGTGGTCAGTGTAGTGGAAACTGCAATGTAGTAGACAGTGTAGTGTAGTGGTCAGTATAATAATCAGGTAGGTCAGTGTAGTGTAGTGGTTAGTTTAGAATAAGGTAGGTCAGTGTAGTGTAGTGGTCAGTTTAGGAATAAGGTAGGTCAGTGTAGTGTAGTGGTCAGTGTAGGAATCAGGTAGGTCAGTGTAGTGGTTGGTGTAGGAATCAGGCTGGTCAGTACTATTGTAGGAAGGGAAGGGGCTCGGACAGTGTAGTGGTCAGTGTAGTACAGTGTAGTGAACAGTATAGTGGACAGTGTAGTGTAGTGGACAGTATAATGGTCAGTGTAGTGTAAGGATCAGTGTAGTGTAGTGGGAAGTGTAGTGTAGTGGTCAGTATAGTGGACAGTATAGTGGTCAGTGTAGTGGAAAGTGTAGTGTAGTAGACAATATAGTGGTCAGAGTAGTGTAATGGTCAGTATAGGAATCGGTTGGTCGGTGTAGGAACCAAGCTGGTCAGTTCTATTGTAGGAAGGGAAGGTACTCGGGGAGTGTAGTAGTCAGTGTAGTACAGTGTAGTGGACAGTATAGTGGACAGTGTAGTGTAGTGGACACATGGGTGTAGGAACCCTTACAAATCTGGGGGGGACAGCATTTTTACCGACCCCCCCCCCCTCCGGCGCGCACACGCCATACATTATATCTGTGCTTCATTAACCTTAAATGGTTATGATGCTTAAAGTGATCGTTTAACTTATTTATCTTTTACAGAGAAAGATAGCATAGATGGCGTTATTCTGCATTGCGTTATATATAATGTACTATTGCTGGGATTTGTTGTTCCTCTGTAACTGCTGGTAGTCTCCATTGCGTTGTATAATGATTATACTGTGCAATGCAGATTACCACTGACCAGTTATAGAGGAACTACAAATCCCAGCAATAATACATTATACAGCGCAATGGAGAATACAACCAGCTATAGAGGAACAACAAATCCCAGCAATGATACATTATATAAAACACAATGCATAATACCAGCAGTTACAGAGGACTACAAATCCCAGCAATAATACATTATGCAGGCTGTTTAATATATTATTGTAGGGATTTGGTGTTTTTTTTTTTTAAACAGGAAACTTTAAAACAGGTCCCCCTTACCTGTTTCTGAAGCCTTGCAAGTCGCGGTGGCGGCTCTGCGGGGGGCGTGTGTCCGGCCTGTGTGGTGAGCGTGGCGTGGACTCGTCCTTCAGATGCCACCCGCAGCGACAGCCCACACACACTGCTGCCCCCCAGGACAACCCCCCCCCCCCCTCCATTAGTAAAGACCCCCCCTCAGGACAAACCTCCCACTTCAATTAGTACAGACCCCCCCATAAACCACCCCCCATTAGTAGAGACCCCCCCATCCATTAGTACAGACCCCCGGACAAACCACCCCCACCATTTTTACAGACCCCTCACCACAAGCCATTCCCCACAATTAGTACAGAGCCCCCCCACAATTAGTACAGAACCCCCCACAATTAGTACAGAACCCCCCCATGATCCCCCACAATTAATACAGACCCCCCCACAATTAGTACAGAGCCCCCCACAAGCCACTCCCCCCCACAATTAGTACAGAGCCCCCCCACAAGCCACTCCCCCCACAATTAGTACAGAGCCCCCCCAAACCCCACCCGGGCGGCAGCTGGAGAGGACAGTGTGCAGCTGCGCCGCCGGGGTGGAGAAGATGAAGATCGTGGATGGAACAGGAGGGAGGACTAGGAAACACCGCGGCGGTGGCCTCAGACAAGGAGAGGAGGAGGGAGAGGCGCACTCTGGCGCTTGAGCGCCACCTCTGTGGCACCTGGGTGAACTGCACCCCGCACGGCGATATGACAACACACGGTGTGTTGTCATATTCTGACAACTAGCTAGCGCCGGCCCAGCAGTGCTCCAACTTGGGAGCCTCCAAGTCCTCCTAACCTGGGGGGGATTTTACAATACCTGTCCCCCCCGCATTATTTCCTGGGGGGGGTGCGTCCCCCCCAGTTCCTACGCCCATGAGTGGACAGTATAGTGTAGTGGAATTCCATTTTAAGAGCATTGGGTGGAAGTGATGTTTGCCGTCGCTTCTGCCCTCCAATGCTATGGAGCACAGCGGGGGCCATCTTTTCCTCACACGACATCCAGGCAGTGAGGGAAAAGGACCCAATCATCTCCATAGCTACCGACGGCTACAGAATTCTGGCTATGTTTTGACTACGTTTACCAGTTGTACCATTACTATTTTATTAAAAGGTGTGATTTTTTACAGAATTTTCTGTCTCCGTCTGTTCCATGGTTCTTGACAGTATACAATTTCTTTATCATTTAAATGTTGCCTATGTTCCAGTGCCATGAGCACCATCCCAGGTTTCCTGGTTCAGGGTGGCTCCTTTCTCTTACAGCATCCTATAAAGTCACCTTTGCATGCAAGGGCTAGAGCTGTGTCTTCCTACATTGTGTACACCCATAGAAACCTACGGCCCCATAGCCTAAGATGGCAAGGCACCCCCCGATGCCTCAACCCTCCTCCATTTTCTAAGCTAACAGACACTAGCAACCTAACAACCACTCTGAGTGGGACACTGTCCCATTTTGCAGTGGTAGTAGTACTGCTGCTAGGTTCTGCTCGGCCAAACACCCCATCAATTGAGCCATTCACCAAGCCTCTGAAAAAGCAAAATTTGGATATGGGTCAATAGTGCTCCATCTTTGGTGTCAGTGGAAGAAATAGTGCCCCATTGTTGGTGTCAGTGGGAGGAACTATGTCCCACTGTTAGTGTCAGTGGAAGGAATACTGCTTTATATCAGTGGGAGGAATAGTGCCCCAAGGTCTGAAAAAAGCAAAGGGCCACATCTGGACTTGCTAGTAAATAGTTTGGAGATAATTGCACTAGATCCTCATACAGGATATTCATATCACCAGTGAAAGGATCTTACAACCTGACTTACAAAAAGTTAATAGTACCTTTCTATCATTAAAGTGGATGTAAACCCACTTTCATTGTTTCTAAACTTCTGCCATAGTGCTGATCTATAAGGATATACATGCCTCCTGCATATATCCTTACCTGTCAAATGTCTCCCCTCTGTCTGTTATAAGAACTGAAAAACTGCAGATTCTGTGGGTGGATCTGTTATCTGGAGCTCGGTGGGTGGAGTTGTGATGTCAGTAGACTCCCTGCCCTCCTCTACACTCCCCTTGTCAACATGCATTTTTTCCTGTGTATTTGTTACACTAAATTCTGGTATGATCACTAACATCCACTCAAAATCCAGAAAAGTAACCACATGACTTCAGAAAATGAGTGGGGGTGGGAACTCGACTAAGGTTTTTCTCTGTAAATTTGTTTTATTTCACTGAACAATAAAAGAGGATTGCTCGGAGCTGGATTAACTCTGTGTGGCAAGACTGGGCACAGATGATAGGAAATCTTATACTGTACATTGTGACATCAAAAAAATAAATAAAAACATTTGGGTTTACATCCACTTTAAGGATGTACTGCTTATATATTACTCCTATATTGACCTGTGCTGGCATAATCCCTGGCACAATCCCAGACACACACATACACAGAGCCCTACGGGGAGCAATGTAGAATGAGGTCAAAACTAGGCATGTGCATTTCGTTTCATTCCGAATCGAAATTCGGCCGAATTTTTCATTATTCGGACATTCGGATGCATACGAATTCCCGAATTGCAATATTAATGAATTTACCGAATCCGAACGAATGTTTTCGATTCCGAATCGAAAACCCGCGGACGAAATTCGATCAGAATTAAAAAATAAAAATAAAAAATTCGATCGGAATTCAAAAAAAATAATTTGAATCGAATTCGAAAAGACATTCTATTCGAAAAGAGACTATTTGTTTTCGAATCCGGTCGAAAGATTTTCGAATTCGACCGTATTTTTCGAAATTCGGTCGAAAACGAACAAATTCCGAAAACGGTAGAAATATTTTCGAATTCGACTGGATTTTTCGAAATTCGGTCGAAAACTAACAAATTCCGAAAACGAATTTAACACATGTAACGAATCTAACTTAACGAAATTAATTAAATAACGAATTAAAACGAAACGAAACGAAACAAGTTTTTCCCTTTTGCACATGCCTAGTCAAAACACGAACACATAATAATGCGTCACTCGTGTTTTATTTCCTGGTTTAGTATCTTAAATACAATATATTGTCAGGATGTGACCAAGCGATATTTACACCATTACACCAATAGAAAAATGTCCACCCATTGCTTGTCATCATTAAAGACAAGCCCACATTCACAGAATTTTTTTTACACTTATATTTCCCCCCCCTAATACCACCTGTTAGTAATTATTACACATCTTCATAAAGTATATACAGAACATATGTATTATTGTACAATGGAACCTTGGATTACGAGCATAATCCGTTCCAGGAGAATGCTTGTAATCCAAAGCACTCGCATATCAAAGAGAGTTTCCCCATATAAGTCAATGGAAACAAAGATAATTCGTTCCACATTGACTTCTATTGCATGCAATACCGCACGTGGCCAGAGGGGGGGTGCTGGAGAGACTCGGAAATACTCAGAGACTGCTCGGATGCACTCGGAAATCATTGGAAAGGCTCAGAAACACTTTCGGAACCGAGTATTTCTGAGTGTTTATGAGTATTTCTGAGTGTCTCCGAACGTCTCTGAGCATCACCGGCGCCCCCGCACCTCTAGCCAAATGCGATACTGCACAAAGCAGAGGCTTGACTCCTGCTCGTTTTGCGAGACAACACTCGCAAACCGAGTCAGGATTTAAAAAAAATAATAGCTTGTATTCCGGAACGCTCGTTAACCGCGTTACTCGCAATCCAAGGTATCAATGGATTGTGATACGTCATTTCCGCAGTTTTTTGAAGCGCAGCTGTAACGCACCACGGCGTCTTCATCAGGGGAGGGCTGGCAGCCTTAGGCCTGGGGGGCAAGTCCAGTCAAGTGGCCCATAGACCGTGGAAAAGTGATAGATCGAGGAAAACAGTCTAAGATTTTTCATGATCACAAAAGTGGGGGGAGGACAATGTGGCCCTCCAGAAACCCTGGTAGGGGCTGACTGGCATATTTTGGCCCAGAGGCAAGTATAACCCAGAGGCCCATGGTGGAGCAACTTTGCCCCACTCTCCCTCTTGCCTGCCTCCTCCCAACTCCCACTTTTGTCATCCATGTTAATTTACCTTTTCTTAGTCAGAGCCAGAGAGAAGGGGATGTCAGCGCTGGTGTGCGCTGAGGCTGAGCTATGTGTGAGACGAGACATAGCTGAGCTCTGCAGTCATCTACCTCGGAGCTGACACAGGCACGGCTGCACAGTGGAAGGTGAGCAGCGGCCGTGACCTGTGTTAATAGAGCTCCAGCAGGTATATTCCTGCTCTGCAAAGACAGCATTTGGTAGTGGCGAGCGGTGGCTGTGCATAGTGTCACCGGCCCGGAGGGAGATTTCCACCCTGCCCCCCCTGCCAGCCCTTCCCTGGTCTCCATGCACATGGATTTTTAAGCTGCAAGCATTTGCTGTTTTATCTTGTTTTTATAATTTTTTTTTAAATAAAATCATGACATACTTCACTATGGAAGCCCTTTCTTTTTGAGTTTTCCCATTAACCATTGGACAACCCTCTTCAAATCGTTTTTGCCTGGGAACGTTCTCAAACGATCTGGATTCCTTTTTTAGTGTGAGTGTCCTGGAGGTTGGTTAAACATTGGGATCATCATTGGGATCATGTACAACTCCTGCTGGATTTACCCATATGTGCTTTATGACTACCTGTAATAGGAGTCATGGAAGTCTGGTGAGTAGGATGTGTGACAGGTGATGGTGGTGGAAGAAATTTCAGTCAGATATACCTACTGTCCAGCAGGGATTTGAAGATTGTGTACACTATTTGAAGAAGTTGATACATTGTCTGAGGACTCTGATACATTGTTTGAACATTCACTATTTGCACTATTGAACTAATTTTGTGTTTGGACTTTTTACACACATATTAGCATGTCGGTGTTTAGTTGAAATCACTTTGCACATTTGCACTTTATAACGGAAGGAGCGCGGTTTAATCAATTTAGTATTGATTTATATTCATTTATTTTCTCTTATACAACGTGCTTCTCCTTATCAATACTCACCTGTTTAATTACTTTAAATACTCTAGTTGTTGTTACTAATTATATTTTCACTTTGTGCTGGTTCTGTGTTTTTTAACCTCTCATTCACAAAAAAAAAACCCAGTTCTAAGGGGTCTATTTATAAATAGGATATTAATATATTAATCCTGTAGAATAATAATAATTTTGGGTACAAACCAATATCTGGATTGGATCTCATTATTCAGCATTCACCTCCCACTATCTGTAAGATTCATATATGACTCGTGCCATTTGGATTTTAGGCTCACCTGCAGGGTGGCAGTTGTGGTGGGTGTTCAATGGCAATCAGATGTGATAACAATTGTGATAAAAAAAAACAAGCATGGGGGTCAATCCAGACAGAGTTTTATAACCATGATGCATGATGTACAGTATATATAGAATTATTCATGATTTGGAGCATCAAGGAAAAAGGAAGATCATGACTACATTTTATGCATACAGTTATGGTGCGTGTGTTCCCTCTTCTGGAAGATTTTGGTATAGCATACTGAAACTTGCCGTACAGTACAGAGAATTTTCAATCAGTTTTGTACTATTTTGTACAGCTATTTCTAAAACATAGTAATTGCAATAAATGTCTATTATGTAGAAGTAGTTTGATTTTAAAGTATAACTCCACTCCTTTTCTTGGCTTTTGATAGAGTAAGTTAGGTTTGTATTGCTGCCTGTTTCCCCATTTGTAAGGTCAGGCACTGATGTGGACGAGAAGGCCTGGCTTGCAGTCTCCGCCCTTATTCATCCCAAAGATGTTCTTTTGGGTTAAGGTCGGGACTCTGTGCAAATCAGTCAAGTTCCTCCACCCCAAACTCACTCATCCATGTCTTTATGAGTCTTGCTTTGTGCACTGGTGCACAGCCATGTTGGAACAGGAAGGGGCCATCCCTGAACTGTTCCCACCAAGTTGAAAGCATGAAATTGTCAAAAATATTATGGTATGCTGACACCTTAAGAGTTCCCTTCACTGGAACTTATGCCCTGTACACACGATCGGAATTTCCAATGGGATAAAATCCGATAGAATTTTCCGTCGGAATTCTGTTCAAGCTGTCTTGCATACACACTGTCAGACCAAATTCCAACCGTGACGTAAAACACTACGACGAGCTGAGAAAAATGAAGTTCAATGCTTCCGAGCATGCATTGACTTGATTCTAAGCATGCATGTTTTTTTCTCCGTCGGAGTTCCGCACAGACAATTGGAATTTCCGATATATAAAACACGTTCTATTTCTAAACTAGAGGAAAAAAAGTCTGATGGGGCCCACACATTTTCGGAATATCCCATGAAAAAATTCAGTCTGACTTTTTTCATCGGCCAAGCCCAACCCCTGAAAAACAACCCCGCACCATAATCCCCCTCCACCAAATAATTTGGACTAGTGCACAAAGCCAGGTTCATAAAGACATGGCTGAGCGAGTTTGGGGTGGAGCAACTTGACTGGCCTGCAGAGAGTCCTGACTTCAACCCGATAGAACATCCTTGAGATGAATTATAGCGTAGACTGCGAGCCAGGCCTTCTCATCCCATAGACACACTCCTAAACATTGTGGACAGCCTCCCCAGAAGAATTGAAGTTGTTATAGCTGCAAAGGGTGGGCCAACTCAATATAAAACCCTACTGACTAAGACTGGTATGTCTTTAAAGTTCATATTTGTGTAAAGGCCAATAAATACTTTTGATAATGTAGTTTAAGCGTAAATCTCACCAATTTGAGGGGTAATCCAACATAAATTGTCAACGGAACAGGTGTCCTTATTGGAATATATCCCGCCTACTTCTGTTTCATTGACAATCACAATATTTTGGAATATTTGGAGTATTAACTATACTATTTCTCAGTAACAGTTATCTCCAGGACAAAGTGTAAGGTTATTTTTCCCCTACAGGGAAACATATTAATAAAAACCTGATAGAGAGTATAACCCATCTCACATCCCAAAATTAGAATAAAAAGTTTTGACTGAAGTCACTACATTAGGGTAATCTGGTGTTTACCAAAACCTGCTGCCTGAAAAGCTTATGATGGAGCCACTCATATTCTGCCTATGGGCTGCATTCACTTTCTATCTAGAGCAGTGGTCTCCAAACTGCGGCCCAAGGGCCAGATGGGGCCCTTTGATTGCCTTTACCCGGCCCTTGGGGCACTATTCCTCCCACTGATACTATACACTATTTTGCCATCTGACACCAAAAATGGAGCACCATTTTCCCACCGACACAAATAATGAGGGCTCTATTCTTCCCTAGGATTCCATCAGTGGAGCACTCACCCCCCCCCCCACCCCCACCAAATCTGGTGATGTATACTCCCACTGATGCTAGAATTTCTACTCCTGCTGGCCACAATCCGGCCCTCCTAAAGTCTGAAGGACAATAAAATGGCCCTTTGTTTAACTGGTTGCCGGCCAGCCGCCGCAGTTCTACGTCGGCTCTCCTGCGCGAGAGCCCGTAGCTCTACGTCGGCAGGCGAAGCGGCCACTAGGGGCACGTGCGCCATAAAACTACCCCCTTTTTTGTAAACGCTATAACTTTTGCGCAAACCAATGAATAAACGCTTATTGCGATTTTTTTTTTTTTTTACGAAAAATATGTAGAAGAATACTTATCGGCCTAAACTGAGGAAAAAAAATGTTTTTTTATATTTATTTTTGGGGATATTTATTATAGTAAAAAGTAAAAAAAAATGTTTTTTCAAAATTGTCGCTCTATTTTTGTTTATAGCGCAAAAACTAAAAACCGCAGAGGTGATCAAATACCACATGGTCCGGGCGTTAAAGAGGAGTTCCACCCAAATTTGGAACTTCCTCTTAACCCACTCCTCTCCCCCTTACATGCCACATTTGGCATGTAATTTTTTTGGGGGGGGAGTGGGGGCTTCAGCACGAGTGGGACTTCCTGTCCCACTTCCTCCTTCCTGTAGGCGACTAAGCTTAATCGCCTTCAGGAAGTGGCTGCTGTAGGCGATCACCTAGGACACGTCACAGGTCCTAGGCGATCTCCTGGCCAATTACACGGCGCAGCGCCGGGCCGCGCCGCTCGCGCAGTGCCGCGCCGCTCGCGCTCGCGCATGCGCAGTGGGTGCCCGGCCGTGAAGCCGAAAGCTGTCACGGCCGGGTGCCCACACTGAAGATGAAGACGCCGGCCGGGGAGGGGGGGAGAGGAGCGGAGCCCCGGCCGGCGTGTCGCTGGAGCGCTGTAGCAGGTAAGTGCCTGTTTATTAAAAGCCAGCAGCTACACTTTTTGTTGCTGCTGACTTTTAATAAACATACAAATGGCTGGAACTCCCCTTTAAGTGGTTAAAATGTTTGGAGTCCCCTGATCTAGAGCAATAAAACTGCATTTTTTCAGCTTCCCTGCTAGAAAATCACTATCCTGGACCTATGCAGTCTGCAGATTAGTAATGAATGCTTTCATCAGATGGCTGCTGACGTGACTGGTTTGTTTAATTATAGTTAACCATTGAAATGTATGGTATTACAATACTGATATTCATTTTAATATCTGTAGTGTTACAGTACTTCAGTGTTTATTGATTAGAAATGGACATAAAAGAGCAGAGTTCAAATGGATATTTCATGGAATCCTGGACTTCACAAACATTATTTTCATCTTTTGAGGAGCGGCAGGAGATAGCTTTGACTTTGGAATGTGGATAAACATATCTTCAAAGATAGAGGAGGGTACACTGGGGAAATATTGACAGTTTTACAGGTTATATAAATAAGACTATTATCAATGATCAATAGGATGAGTAATCACCTGCTAAATATGGTTCATAGCAACGTGCACATGAATGATTTTCATATCAGTGTTCAGTAAACTGTATGACATTTATAAACCTTAACCCAACAACATTCACTGGATAATAAACAGAAGTGATTTACATTAAAACCTGAAAAAACGTACAGACAATCGAAAATTCCGACAAGAAAACCGTGGATTTTTTTCCGACGGAATTTCGGCTCAATCTTGTGTTGCATACACACCAAATTCTGCCCGGCAAGAACGCGGGGACGTACAACACGTACAACAGCACTGTAAAATGGAAATTCCATTCCGAGTCCGCCACCCTTTGGGCTCCTTCTGCTAATCTCATGTTAGTTGAAGTTTGGTGAAAGATGATTCGTGCTTTTCAGCCTTCGTGCTTTTTTAGTTCGTTACTGCTGTTCAGTTTGTGCTTGTGGGTTCGTATCTGTTTTACAGTGCATGTAGTCAGTTCGTATCTGGTTTTCAGTGCGTTCTTGTCCGCTCGTTCTTCATAGGCCTTTCTGTTCTTCAGTGCGTTCTGTTAGTTTGTTCTGACCAGCCGACCGTTTTCTAGCCATGTTGCCGCTACGTACTCGTCACAGAGTTTGTGCTGTGCAGGGGCTTGGTGTTGGGGTTCTTGCTTTGGCCCAAGCCCAGTCCATGAGCAGGGTGGGGAGGAGTTCATGGATGAATAATTGGTTGCTCCAGCGTGACCAATTCTCGCATATGCCTTTGCTGCGGGAGATCCAGGAGAATAATTCTGATGATTTTAGGAATTATCTCCAGGTGACTGACCCCGTTTTTCACCGTCTGTTGACTTTGCTGTCCCCTTATATCACGAAGCAGGACACCTGCATGCAGCAAGCCATCACTCCAGAGCAAAGGCTAGTCACCACGTTGCGGTACTTGGCGACAGGAAGAAGTCTGCAGGACATAAAGTTCACGACAGGCATCTCCCCCCAGGCTCTGGGGATCATTATTCCAGAGACCTGTTCTGCCATCATACAAATCCTGCAGAAGGACTATATTAAGTAAGTTTTCTCCTTTAACATCACATTCTATGTATTTAATGTATGCTAATGTATTGTATTTCTTTCATCATTTCCTAATTACCATGATTGTAATATGCTGTGAATGTTCCCTTTTCCCCCATGCATGCTGTAAGCTTTTAATGCTCCTTTTTTGGCCTACATGCATATTTGCCTTAACTAACCTCTCCAGCATGCTATCCTGGGCCCATACACACCTAGCCTAGTCACTTAATGTATTTTGTCACCTCCATTGTAGTGCTTTACCCTAAAAACCCCCTAAAATGTGTACAAATGTTATTGTTTTCATTAAATTCAGGCAGAGTGCCAGAGGCTTTTTTTGGGGGGTCCCAAACTCATTTGGAACCCCCCTCTAAATTGTTTACAATGGGCCATCAGTGGGGGTGAGGAATCTGATAAGTGAACCTTATATTTTTTTCTTTAAATACTCCTTAAAATAAATGTTATACTGATGTTTACCAAGAATATTTGTGTCTAATCTGCTTGCAATGTTATGTGCAAAAGTACAATTTTTTTTTCTGGTTTGACTCCAGTTTCCTTAAACGCCACAGGAATGGCAGACTGTGGCTTGCCAATTTGCTGAGCGGTGGGACTTTCCCAACTGCGGAAGGGTAATCGATTGGAAACAAGTCCACATCATCCCACCACCCCACTCAGGGTCATACTATTTTAACTATAAGGGGTTTCATAGTATTGTGATGATGGTGGTGGTGTGGGCAACATATGAGTTTTTATATGTGGATGTGGGGAAGAATGGCTGGATGTCGGATGATGGAGTCTTTGCCCAGACCAAGTTTTTCAGACGGCTCCAGAGTGGTTGCTTGGGCTTGCCCCCTGCTGAGGATAACGTGGAAGGACTCCTGTTTGTCTCCATCGCTGATGAAGCATTTGGTCTGGGCGAACACCTGATGAGGCCATTCCCCATGAGGACTCTCACCCCGGAGAAGAGGGTTTTTAACTACTGGCTGGCCAGAAGAGTAGTGGAGAATGTCTTTGGGATAATAGCCAGCCGGTTCCGCCTATTCATTAAGGTAATCAACATGGCGCAGTATAAACTGAATCTCATTGTGCTAGCATGCTGTGTTCTTTATAACTTTTTAAGGAGAAATGCTACAAATTATGTGGCCTCAGTTGGGCCTGAGGCTGGACTTCATTAAATAAATACCCTGACGGCCCTGGAAGCTGGCCATCCTGGCTTGCCCCCCCCCCCCCCAAAAGCATTTGTGAAGTACGGCAAAATTTTAAACTGATAAAATCATGAATTTGATTTACTGCTTGTGTTTCCTTTAGCTGTCTCCTAGGTTCTCCTAGTGCACTTGCAGTGCCAAGTGGGTTTTACTTTATTAAATAATCCCCATTGTCACTGTAAACACCAACTTAATACAAAAACTGGTATTGAGCATTGAAAGAAGGAGCCACGAAGTCACTGTTATTGAAACTGTTAGACCGACAAGTATGCAAACAAACTAGATACTTATCTTATAAGTACTATGAACATGGCAACAAATGTGGCCGCATGCTCGCACGGGCCCTTCGTAAGAAACATGCTCAGGCCTATGTTCAACAGCTCCGTTCCCCATCGGGAGTGGTGGCGACTCAGTTCTCTAAAATTGCCTCAGGGTTTCAGGAATATTACTCACAACTTTACAATTTGTCCCCTGACTACCCCTTAAACGCTCAGAACCCCAAATCAGTGGCTATACGGGACTACCTGGCTTCGGCAGGAGTCACACCCCTGACCAAGGATCAATGCACTGACCTGGAGCTTCCTGTTACCCCCGGCGAGATTGAGCTAATCGTGAAATCCCTGCCCAATAAGAAGAGTCCGGGCCCAGACGGCTACACCAAGGCCTATTATAAAGCTTTTTTACCTATCTTGGTATCCCCTATGTGTATCTACTTCAACTCTATTGCTGAGGGTTCCCCTGTCCCTTCTGAGGCGCTGTTGGACCATATCACAGTATTGCCGAAAGAGGGCAAAGATCCAATGGTGCCTCAAAGCTATAGACCTATATCCCTTTTAAATGTAGACGTAAAAATTTTAGCGAAGGTCCTTGCAAACAGACTGAAACACATTGTGCCCCAACTAATACACCCCGACCAGACTGGATTTATTACTGGGAGGGAGGCGAGGGACAATTCTATTAGAGCCATACAACTTATCCACTGGGCCCGTTCCCGTCCTGACCAAAAGACGTATATAATCCTGTCGACTGATGCCGAGAAGGCCTTCGACCGGGTAGACTGGTCGTACCTGCGGCCCAGGGGTCAGGATTGCGCATGTTGACATCAATTATGGCCTTATACTCCACTCCGTGCTCGCAGGTCAAGGTAAATGGGGTGCTCTCCTCCTGCTTCCCGATCGGGAATGGCACGAGGCAGGGGTGTCCCCTTTCCCCCCTCCTCTTCGCCCTGGTACTTGAACCCTTGTTGCGTAGCGTCAGAGCGAATACAGACATAAAAGGCCTGAAGGTTGGTAACACTGAACATAAGCTTTCAGCTTATGCTGATGATGTGCTCTTTCACATCTCAGAGCCGTTAGTCTCGTTGCCAGTCCTGATGGGAGAACTTTAGCGGTTTGGAACCAGAAGCCGTGGTCAAAGTCCCCTAGAAAAACATCATGGAAAAAGAACAAAGCTCATAATCACTCTCAGAACCAACAGAGTAGTGAACAAAGTCATCACCGGGAGTCTAATCACTCTAACCAAGAATGGAGAGATCCGAGAGATGCTTACCCGCAACCAACTCCCTATTATCAATATCAAGGAGGACCACCCCAGTATTACCAGCAGAATGCTCCACCTCATGGTAATTATTACCAACATGACAACAGAAGAAGTCCAATTCATACCCAAAATAAGTATGAACCGTTAAGTAACTATAGGGATGAATCGGACTCACGATCTTTTTTAGAATATCGCCGAAGCGAAAAAACGCCACCCCGGTACGAACAAATCAACCACCCCCGAAGTCCAAATGAACGAGGGGATGCCGAGGGGGATACAAGATCAAAAAGGCGCAAAGTACAATAGGTGAAGGTATATACAATATAAGCGGAATTGAACTCGCCCCAACAGAAATGATCACATTGGACAAGGGTCTAAAATTTGCTCCTAAAAGGAATTTAAATAAATTTGATGTATTTGTTGATGTCCAAAAATACACGAGGAGACTTAACATCAAGAAGTACATGCTGAACCAACCGATTAGAAACCAAGCTGATAGGAATATGGAAGAGGCACCCTAAGGAATAAATCCCTCTTCAACCCGCAGGTTTCTAATAATCATCATGTAGAGGTTTTTAGTAAAATGGTTCTGAAGGATCTGGAAAAATTTAAATTTAAAAGAATACCTGACTCAAAGGCCATTCACAAAGGTATTAAGGAACTGGAAGAAAATAAAGAAATCATTGTTAGGCCAGCCGACAAAGGCGGGGCCATAGTGGTTCTATCAAAGGAATACTACTATGAGGAACTTGGTACCCAATTAAGTGACACAGATACTTAAATCAAACTCAGAGGTAATCCAACTAGAGAATATAAAGAGGATCTCCTCGAGTTGGTATCTAAAGGGAGGAAGAAAGGAATTTTGAACAAAAGAGAGGAAAAATATTTGGCCCCAGATGTTTGTAGGGTCCCGATTATCTATACAGTCCCTAAAATTCATAAAAATCCCCTAAGACCACCAGGGAGGCCCATCATAAATGGAATACAGTCCATTAATTCCAGATTGGGCGAGTATGTTGACCGGTTTATGCAACCATTGGTGCCCCAAACTCTGGCCTACCTGAGGGACACCAAGCACTTGATCCAAATCTTGGAGACGATTGTTTTTGATGCCGACAACACATATCTGCTAGCCACAGCAGATGTGGCATCCTTGTATACAATCATTAACCATGAAGAGGCCATCGGGGCCTCCAAATGGGCTTTGAACAATTTTAGTACTCTTGTTCCAAAGCAGAAACGCTTCATTTTGAGATCTCTAGCATATGGCCTCCAACACAATTATTTTTGGCATAAATCGGATTACTTTAGACAATTGAATGGAATTGGGATGGGAGTAAAATATGCTCCGAGCGTAGCAAACATCTTCATGTCTGAGTGGGAGGAAACCGCCATATATAACAACATACCAGAAGAATTGATACTATATAGGAGATTTATAGATGACTGTATAGTTATCTGGAAAGGTGATATCTCTTCACTAACACAGTTTTTTGAGAAGCTCAATGAGAATGGAAAAAATATCAAACTGACGTACACAATAAGTGAATCCTCTATTCAGTTTTTAGATCTTGAAATCTCATTGCAGTCACAGAGAATCACCACAAAGACCTACTTTAAACCAGTAGATCGCAACAGTTATATACCAGTGGACAGTTGCCATTTTGAGCCCTGGCTTATTAACATCCCAAAAGGCCAAATGATGCGAATCAGAAGAAACTGTTCAGATCCGCAAATATTCCTGGAACAAGCTAACATGATAGGCACCAAGTTCATCAAGAAAGGATATAACCAGGACTTTGTACAAGAACAAATAAAGAAAGTCCAGGACATCCCAAGACCAGACCTCATAAAGGATAGAGAAAAGATCCAAAAATCAGAACATGAACTTCCGATCATTTTGAACTACAACGTTCAGCATAAACAAATCAAATCCATCATTAAAAGACATTGGCCTATTTTAAAGGCAGATAGGCAGTTGCAAAGTATATTACCCATTGTTCCCAGGGTGGTATACAGAAGAGCGCCCACGTTGAGGGACTTAGTGGCAAAAAACGTCCCTGACCCACCAAATAAATCGAGTCTCCTGACCTTTTGGCAAGGTAAAGGGTTCTTCCCGTGTAAACGCTGTTATGCGTGTAAGAAAACTAACCAAAACGGCCAAAAACGTACTTAGGGCCAAATCCACAGCCAGCGGCGCAAAATAAGTTTTTTCTAACTTATGTCATTTAAGTTACGGCGCCCTAAGTTGGTGTCGTAATTGCCGTATCCACAGCGCATTTGCGCCCAAAAGTGCGCCTGCCGTAACGTAAATTCGGAGGCGTAAGGCGGGGTTATGGCAAGTGGGAAGGAAGTGGGCGTGCTTCATTGTAATGAGCCGTGACCCCATGCAAATGAAGGTCCGGCCGTACTGCGCATGCGCGCACGAATCTGCTGCTCACTGCGCATGTGCAGAACTTTGCTTGGCGCAATCAGTGAGATAGGTAAAAGGCCAAGTGTACTTAGTTTGAGGATCGCACTGTGCTTAACTAGCTCCAGTCAAACACACTTCATTTGCAAAAGTATTTCCCTGTGTTCCCTTCCATGAGCAATTTGCTTCTGCTCTTAGTTTGTCAGTGTTTGTTGGTAAGTTGTGTTTGATAGAGAAGTGTTGGAGGAGTAGTAGATAGTAGTTGTTGTTTGTTTGTGATAAGTGTAATTTTTGTTTGATTGTTTCTGCTAATTTTTTTGTTTGTTTTTTTTCTGCTTGGATTTTGTGTTTGGTTTTTGTGTGTTTGTATTTGACTTTGTAGTAGCTGTCTGTGTGTATTTTTGTGTATTTGTTTGGTGTGTATTTTTGTGTGTTTGTATTTGACTTTGTAGTAGCTGTCTGTGTGTATTTTTGTGTATTTGTTTGGTGTGTATTTTTGTGTGTTTGTATTTGACTTTGTAGTAGCTGTCTGTGTGTATTTTTGTGTATTTGTTTGGTGTGTATTTTTGTGTGTTTGTATTTGACTTTGTAGTAGCTGTCTGTGTGTATTTTTGTGTATTTGTTTGGTGTGTATTTTTGTGTGTTTGTATTTGACTTTGTAGTAGCTGTCTGTGTGTATTTTTGTGTATTTGTTTGGTGTGTATTTTTGTGTGTTTGTATTTGACTTTGTAGTAGCTGTCTGCTTGTGTGTGTATTTTTGTGTGTTTGTCCTGTTTGGCTTCTTGTTGCTGGGTGGTGTCTGTGATGGCCCCCAAACGCAGGAAGCTGAATTTTTCACATGTTGAAAAGCAAATCCTAGCCAGGTATGTCATACAATATGGAAGATATCTACATGGGCCTGATAGCCGGAACACCTCCCCGGCCCAAAGGAAGAGGATCTATGCCAAAATAACAGATCACATAAATGAGGCGGGGGGAGGGGAGACGAGGACCCCCGCTGGCATTAAGAAAAAGATCAATGATCTGAGGAGCGT
Organism: Rana temporaria; assembly: GCF_905171775.1. NCBI lineage: Eukaryota > Metazoa > Chordata > Amphibia > Anura > Ranidae > Rana > Rana temporaria. The sequence continues at coordinate 206,114,558 of NC_053492.1, read as the reverse complement.
GGTCCGCAATAAGGTGGCCAAGCTCACTGCGCATAGGAGGGGCACTGGAGGAGGGGGACCATGCCCCATCCGGCTGACTGAGGAGGAATGGGCAGTGGCCCGGTGTTTCGAGCCAGAGCAGGTGGTGGGCCTGCCTGGTTATCAGTCTGATGTTCCTGTGAGGCCAGGTAAGGTTTTTTTTTATTTTTTTTTGGTGATTAGCATGTGTGGGTGGGGGAAGGGAACATGTGCCAAGTGTGTGGATCCTCAAACCTGTGATTGTTTGGTGTCTTCCACAGATGACCAGGAGATTGCTGGGCCATCAGGCCAGGCTGCTGCACCACCCCAAAGACAGGAGGCTGCTGAGGAGTCCCCAGGGGAGGGGAGTGGCCAAACCTCCCCTCATGAGGAGGCTGAGGGGGAGGAGGATGAGGGGGAGGAGGATGAGGGGGAGGAGGAAGAAGATCTCCAGATTGGCCGGGAAATCATTATTGCCACAGATCTGATGACCTTTGATGATACCCTTGAGGCTAGCCTTGAGGCTCCCCTTGAGGCTACCCCAGAGGCTCCCCTTGAGGCTACCCCAGAGGCTCCCCTTGAGGCTACCCCAGAGGATCCCCCAGAGGCTGGCACCAGTCAGGCCACCATCAGGGGTAGCCCCTCCCACTCCTCCCACAACATGCCGCAACCCACAAGGGTCACTCTATCCCCTCCTACCTGGCCACAAGCCTCAGGGGCAGGCAGGATGGCGACCCAGGACACCAGGGTGGGGTCTGAGCATATGCCGGCCAGTCTGCTGAGGGACAATGCCAAGCTGACCCGCAGTCTGGGTGACATCAAAAAAACTATGGCCAAGATGGAGCACAGCCTGGATGTAATGAGGGAGTCACTCAGTGATGTGGCCACCAATTCATTGGGTGTCATCACCTGTTTGTGGTCCCTGCATACCGCCACAACAGGCGTGGGCCAGGAGGTGACTGCCCTCACCCGGGCTGTGCAGGACAACACCCGGGCTGTGCAGGAGAACACACGGGCTGGCCAGGCCAATACGGCTGCCATCACTGCCTGCCTGACCAGGATAGCAGTGGCCTTGGAGGGCAGGCCAGCCGGAGGTCAGACACCAGGGGAGGCTCCTCCCTCCCCTGCTCCCCCCCCCAATGAAGATACTCCCTCCCCTGCTCCCCCCCCCAATGAAGATACTCCCTCCCCAGCTCCCCCCCCCCGTGAAGATCCTCCAGGTGGCCGTGCCCGTGGCCGTGCCCGTGCCCGTGCCCCTGCCCGTGGGCAGCCTAGACGGAGCACTCGCCGCCGGACTTAAATACCAGGGGTACTTTTTTTTTTTTTTTTTTTTTGATTTAAAAATTTTGGTTATTATACTGTACTTATGATTTGGTTTATGTGTGTGAATGATGTGTGAATGTGGGGGGGTGGCATTCCTGACAAAATAAGGGTGTCCCCCTCAGTTTTGGTGGAGAAGGGATCCCCAGGACCAGGGAAAAGTCATCCTAGGTTCCTGAATGGTGTATGAATGCACAGTGACATAATTGGAGCCGTGGCGGGGCGTTACTGCTCCCAAGTACCAAAGGGGGGGGGTACTTGGATCTAATCCAATTCGATGTGCATGTGATGTGTTTGTGCTAGGGACCACAGTGGTGTGCATTCATGCATTCTCATTGTGACATAAATCATGTGCGTTTCCAGAGACAAAAACATTCTCAATGTGTCATTAAACATGTGCGTTTACTGTGCAAATCAACATTCTCATTGTCACATAATTCATGTGCGTTTGCAGTGAAAACAAATAATAACATTGTCACATAATTCATGTGCGTTTGCATTGAAAAGAAATAATAACATTGTGACATGATTTCTGGCCATTTACTGAGAAAAGATGCCTTCTGCCAGGCGTCTCCTGGCTACTGTGCCCTCAGTAGACCGGGTAGAGTGGGCTAGGGGGGGATTGCCTGGGTGGGGGGTCAGGTCAGCACGCAAGTTAATCTCCAGTCCCCTTCTCGTTGCAAAGTTATGAAGAATGCAACAAGCCCCTATTATTTGGCACACAAAGTCTGGGGAATACAGCAGTGTACCCCCAGTCTTGTCCAGGCATCTGAAGCGGGACTTCAGCAGGCCAAAAGTACGCTCCACTACTGCCCGGGTGCGAATATGAGCCTCGTTGTAGCGTTGCTCTCCTGGGGTTTGGGGGTTCCTGAATGGGGTCATCATGTGAGGGCCCAGGGCATATCCAGAGTCACCTGGAAGGCAAAAGACAGGAGGATATTAGTCATGCATGTGCCCCATGTGATGTCTGCATCATGGGGGGGGACAGTCATACCTGACACACATGTCACTCACCAACCAGCCAGCTGTCTCCATACACGTTCTGCTCCAATTCACGTGCTATGTTGGTCTGCCTAAAGATGTAGCTGTCATGGCACGAACCTGGAAATTTGGCACACACATGCCAGATGAGGCCATGGGCATCCACGATTACCTGGACATTGATGGAATGCCAGTTTTTGCGATTCCTGAACAGGTGCTCTGTATCATGGGGGGGCTGTAGTGCCACATGGGTACAGTCAATGGCCCCGATGGTCCGTGGGAATCGTGCAATCTGATAGAAATCAGCCATGCTCTTCATTCGCTGGTCCTCCTGGGTGGGCTTTTCAAATTGACTGCCCATGCGTCTCAGTATTGCAGGGACAACCTGGTGCACACACCTGCTCATCGAGGACTGTACCATCCCAGCCAGACCTCCACATGTTCTCTGAAAAGACCCAGTGGCCAGAAAATGCAGGGTGGCCATAACTTTAATGTGAGCTGGCAGGGCATGGGATCGTTGGGTTGGGGTGTTCAGATCATCCTGCAGGATCCTGGTTAAGTCCAGGATGGCTTCCTGGTTTAATCTGAAGTGGCCAATGACCTCAGACGCAGTCATGCCAAAGAGATCTTGGCGTGGGCGGTAGATCCTCTCCTGTGCCCTCCTCCTCTGTGCCCTCCTCCTTCTCTGCGCCTGTAAAGTGGCGAGTGCCGTTATAATCATTGATGGCCCAGGCATTTTGGCAGTCACAATGAAGTCAAGCAAAGAAGTGTTGGCAGCTCTTCCTAAATGGTGTTGCTTCAGCAGACCTTTACAGGGCTGGTGTAAAATTAGGGCTGCTTTTATAAAGTCTAATTTTGCTCCAGAAAACTAACAGGTGCGCACAGGGCGTTATCTACGGCGCACAGGGCGTAATCTACGGCGCACACACTTAATTTTGAGGATCGCCCTATCTCCCTCATTTGCATCTTTGCCTATCAAATAAAGCGGCGTGACTAGCGTAATTTGCGTCAGAGGATGCGCCAGAGTAATTATTTTAAGTAGGACGGAAAAACCGGATTTTTCGTTTTGAGGATCGGGCGCAAAGATACGCGCGGAGTAAAATTAGAAATCTCGAGTTAAGTCGGCGCATCTGCTTTGTGGATTTGCCCCTAAGTTTATATCTAACGTGACTAAAAAAGAATATGGAATAAAAGATCTAATAACATGCAGAACAGAGGGGGTGGTCTATGTACTGCAGTGTCCGTGCTCATTGCAGTACGTGGGACGGACAAAAAGGCCGTTATGGAAACGCATTCGGGAACATGTGCAAAACATAGAGAATGGTTTCCCGAAACATAACGTCTCACGGCATTTTGAACAATGCCACCAAAAAAATCCTCAGGATTTAAAATTCTGGGCTATAGATAAATACACACCCCACTGGAGAGGTAGCCACAAGGTACGGGAACTAAGCAAATGTGAATCACGATGGATACATGAGATGGTCACTCTAGCCCCAAATGGCCTGAATATTGAGTTTGACCTCAATTGTTTCATCGCGGATTACTAATCAGGGTTTTTTTCTAAAATGGTTTTAAAATGTTTTTAAAATGTGATTATTTAATTTTAATAGTTTTTATCGTATTTTATAATTACATTTTAATTTTAATTATTTTATATTTGACATACTGGAAGTGGATTAAAGTCACAAAAAACGAATATTGATATTGATGATGAGTGGGACCGAGATACATGCATGAATGCCTCATAATCATGTAAATGTATGTTCTTGTGGCAATGGAGTCCAGAGTGTCATTGTTTTTGAATTAATGGTGTGGCCCAATGCAATACTATTTTTACCCACTGGAGGGAGTGCGGTTCTCTAAAATGAACTTAGCCATGTTCATAGAGGAATCCTTGTAATAGCACTCCGTGTCCACTGGGGGCCTTTTGGACCATGCCCTATGTCAAAAACATTGTTTTTAAGATTAAATTGTCTTTTTACATTTAGTATTGTGTAAATTAAAGTTTAATATCATTGTATGCCAATATGCCTTTTCAGTTGAATTTGGTATATGCTTTGCGATGATGTGATTGATCCCTCCGTCGCCTGCTTTCCTCCACAGCCAGCTCAGATAAAAGCTCGGCTGATAGGGTCACATGGTAAACCCATGACTAAGTCACGTGCCTAGTGACGTAACGCGTGGGGGAGGAGCCTAGTGACGCGATCAACGGGAGATCCGTCCGAATGAGGAGATCGCAACGCTGAGCGGCTTATCCAAATACTGCCATCTGAAATGCTGTGATTGATCGGGGGTTTCGTGAGTGTTTAACCGCTGTGATTACTCTGCATACCCTCTATCTGAAACAGTCTTGCACTATGTTTGTTTCTCTTTGCCTTACATGAGCTGACAACCTGTTTGAACGGATGAACATTTGGTACACCTTTTTTCACGGCTCATACTACCATCAAGCCCATCTGGGAAAACTCCCTTTGGTTCAATTTAACCTTTTATGTGCATTATCCATCGGCTGATAATAGGACATTCCATATATTAGTGTGTCACTACTTGGGATTGTTTGCACTTGCACTTGGTTTGATTTAGGATGGATGTGTTCTATCCTAGTGTTTAGGCACTTTATATTATATTTATTTAATTTATTCATTTGCACATTTTGGTACCTTTTGGCTCGGGTTATATATGGTATCATTAGCACTATTTTGTACTTACAGCAGCAAGTGTTGATATTAGCGCATCACTTATGTTTCACTATTGGATCACTTTCCAACTTCAAAATTAATTTCTCAAAGTCGGTGATTCTCCCCGTAAAACTTTCCCCATCCCTGACTGACTCCCTGCAGACAGCTTTTACTTTCACATGGGCTAAGTCTTCCTTTAAATATGTAGGCATCCAACTAACAGACCGCTTTGACACCCTATATACAGCTAACTGTCCCTCCCTTCTTTCTGCGATTAAGAGAGACCTGACCCAGTGGACTAAGACTGCCTTTACCTGGCTAGGCCGCATAAATTTTATTAAAATGACTATTCTACCGCATGTACTCTTTTTTTCTTCAAATGTTGTCGATCCCTCTGCCAAGAGGTTTCTTCACCCAAATTTCTAGTTTGCTATCTGGGTTTGTGTGGAATGCGCGTAAACCCCGCATAGCAATGCGGATACTAAAGCGCTCTAAGCGGACTGGAGGTTTGGGAGTCCCTGACATAGCGAGGTATTATAGAGTGGTCGCTCTGCAGAGGGTCCTCAACTGGCATTTCCACGCACATTCCAAGCTCTGGGTCTCCCTTGAAAAATGTTTAGCTGGGAGAAATCTAGCATACGCACCATGGCTGTCCAGGGAGTTTAGGGGGTTGTCAGACACCACCTCTCCATTGACGATGCACACCCTTTCGGTCTGGGACAGGGTAAACGCTGCCCTAAACCTTTCCCCCCGAATGTCTCGACTGACCCCGCTGGGCGGATTTCTTTGGTTCCCTCTGGGTGAACAAATGGCCTTTTTTGGCCCTTGGGTGGAAGATGGAAACGCTAGTTGCGGGAAGCTCATGAGCAACGGTAGACTTCTCAGCTACGAATCTCTACAGGCCAGACATGCTGGCTCGGGATGCTTTTTTGGAGGTATAGGCAACTTCACAATTTTTTTGAAATTCATGGTCATTCTATTAGAGATATTACCTCCCTCACGCCATTTGAGCGCCTTTTTGTAGACGAAGACCCGCTCCCTCACATGATCTCCGAAATGTACCGCCTTTAGGCTCTGTCACCCTAGACCCCAAGCCCGCACACATACGGGTTTGGGAGAGAGATTTACAACTTTAATTCGCTGAAACTCAGCTGACACACATGTACCGGCTCGCTCACTCCAGTTCTGTGGATTCTAAAACTCAAGAAACAAATTATAAACTTTTGGCGCTCTGGTACAGGGTGCCGGCTGACTTAGCCCGTATTTACCCCTCCGTGTCGGATCAGTGCTGGCGAGCATGCGGCCATAGAGGCGCGCTTCTACACGTATGGTGGGGCTGCCCCCGAATCAGGCCCTTTTGGGAAGACATCAAACTCCAAATAAAAGAGATTCTGGACCTGGACATTCCCCTTTCCCCAGAGCACTTCCTTTTCCACTTCCTTCAAATCCCAATTAGTAGATACAAGACAAGTGCATTACTGCATCTTCTTAACGCCGCTAAACGCATAGTCCCCATCTACTGGAAACGCTTGCAGGTTCCAACAAGGGAGGAATGGGTGGCCAAAGTAAATGAAATTAGAGAGGCTGAACTCTGGATAGCGACCTGTAAGGGTACCCTGGACCGCTTTAATACGGTGTGGGCACCTTGGGTGGAGTATGTGACTGACTCTGGGGAGGTATCCTCAAACCTAGATCTGGCACTATTGGAAATGGCTGAACCGGCCCTTAGAACCCGGGTGGGGGTGATGCCCTGATGCCCTGAAGCAAAGATGGCTTGACCCTGGACCCGGCCCCCTCAGTGCAGATTTGAAGACTTCTACTTCACTAGCAGGTATGCTCTGAACTATCTCTCTTCTCCCCCCCTCCCATCCTCTATCACTACTCTTTCACTACTTTCTCCCCTATCTTCTTTTATTATCAAATTCTTTCCATCTATGTGTAGCCTCGTGGTGACTGGGAAGCTGTTTTTCTTTTTTGTTCGATCTCTTTGGACCTATGGTTTTACTACTTAGCAAGTGTGAGGAAGGCCCACGATGTAGTGTGGATATCCTTACTCCCTCTTGGCAAAAGCATGCATCTTGAAGTGTTATGTGCTGGGTGGGGCACTGGTGGAAGTTTGACGGAGGCGTATTTGGCCCCCCTCCACTGGCGTCAACTCCGGCGAGCCACATCTAGGAGGGACTATTTCACCAGTAGACTGTTGTTTTAGGTCTAAGATCGAGCTATTATGCTTACCATACAACTCTGTGAGGCTGCTAACATTACAGTTGTATTATCGTTGTTTTGTATTTGTCTTCAAACAAATAAATACAGATTTTGCAAAAAAGAAAGAAGGAGCCACACATTGTTGAGTCTAAAAACGTTTACTCCGTGCACATTCACATGTGCGTTTAAAAAAAATGTAACACCAAAAAAATCTTTGTTTAATAAAGTATGACAATATTTTTTATTTTTTTTAACAGGCATGTTTCAAACCATAACATACACAACTCTGGAACTTACAAAGTTCAACGTAGAAAAACTTAAGGCAATATCAAACAAAATGTGTTGATCTTGCATTCATCAGATGGGGAGATGTCACCCCTGTAAAAGCCAAATTTTGAAGATGCACACATATTGTGAGTCAAAATGGGGATTTCCCTCCTGATTAGGGATGAGCTTCGACTCGAACATCGTATGTTCGATCGTTTGTCGAAATACGAACAAAACGTGTCGTTCGCGCCAAATTCGAGTGTCGCGCCACGGCCCATAATTCACTGCGGCATTGCTTGCTAATGATTGGCCAAGCATGCTCTATGACCCGCATGCTTGGCCAATCACAGCGCCGTCAGTACAGAGAGCCATAATTGGCCAAAGCCAGGGTGGTTTGGCCAATTATGGCTCAGGGCTTTAGTACACGCCCCACACTATAAAAGGCCACCTGCAGGGCATCATTGTGTAGTGTGTTCCGGCGCTGGTTCCAGATCAGTCAGAGAGAGAGAGAGATTGTCTTTTTTTCTAGCTAGATAGAGCAGGCAGAATAGTCAGTTAATTTTACAGTGTGTAGAGGATATATATACATCCCAGGTGTTGTACATATATTTATACACTGTATAGTTTCGTTAGATTAGTTCTTCCTAATCTGTCAGGCAGTTGATTGTGCTAGCTGCAGTGTTCTCACGTGTTGTATTGCCGTGTGCTCAGTGCACCTAAACCTACTTGGTGTATACTGCAAGTGTGCTTATTAGTTTACACCTAAACTTACTTGGTGTATACTGCAAGTGTGCTTATTAGTTTGCACCTAAACCTACTTGGTGTATACTGCAAGTGTGCTTATTAGTTTTCACCTAAATCTACTTGGTGTATACTGCAAGTGTGCTCATTACTTTGCACCTAAACCCACTTGGTGTATACTGCAAGTGTGCTCATTACTTTGCACCTAAACCCACTTGGTGTATAATGCAAGTGTGCTCATTACTTTGCACCTAAAACCCACTTGGTGTATACTGCAAGTGTGCTCATTACCTTGCACCTAAACATACTTGGTGTATACTGCAAGTGTGCTTATTACTTTGCACCTAAACCTACTTGGTGTATACTGCAAGTGTGCTCATTACTTTTCACCTAAACCTACTTGGTGTATACTGCAAGTTTGCTCATTACTTTGCACCTAAACCCACTTGGTGTATACTGCAAGTGTGCTCATTACTTTGCACCTAAACCTACTTGGTGTATACTGCAAGTTTGCTCATTACTTTGCACCTAAACCCATTTGGTGTATACTGCAAGTGTGCTCATTACCTTGCATCTAAACCTATTTGGTGTATACTGCAAGTTTGCTCATTGCTTTGCACCTAAACCCACTTGGTGTATACTGCAAGTGTGCTCATTACCTTACACCTAAACCTACTTGGTGTATACTGCAAGTGTGCTTATCACTTTGCACCTAAACCTACTTGGTGTATACTGCAAGTGTGCTCATTACTTTGCGCCTAAACCTACTTGGTGTATACTGCAAGTGTGCTCAGTAGTTTGCACCTAAACCTACTTGGTGTATACTGCAAGTGTGCTCAGTAGTTTGCACCTAAACCTACTTGGTGTATACTGCAAGTGTGCTCAGTAATTTGCACCTAAACCTACTTGGTGTATACTGCAAGTGTGCTCAGCAGTTTGCACATAAAGCTACTTGGTGTGTACTGCACGTGTCCTCTGCAGTTTGCACCTAAAGCTACGAGGTGTGTGTAGTGTCTGTGTCCTCTGCAGGCCATTATAATGTCTGGAAGAACAACAAGGAGAGGCAGAGAGTCACGAGGGCAAGCAGGCTCTGCGTCTAGAGGCAACAGTGCTGGTCGTGGACACGGTGCATCCTCTTCAGCACGTGGCCGTTGGACACGCTCGTCCTTGTTTTTGTGAGCTGGCCGTGTTGAGCCTGAACATGCAGAAGACTTGGTAGAGTGGATGACCAAGCTGTCCTCATCCTCCTCATCCTCTCTCACCCAGGCTGAGGTTACTTTGTCTGGCAAAGTAGCTGCCAAGGCGTCCTCTTCCCTCTGCTCAATGGCATCACTAACTCCTTCCCTAGTCCCACCATGTCCTCCTGAGGAGTCCCCCGAACTGTTTGAACACAGTGTTGGGTACATGCTGGATGAGGATGCGCAGCGTTTTGAAGGCTCCGATGATGGTACACAGATAGAGGAAGACAGTAACGTGAGCCCAGAGAGAGGGGGTGCCCAAGAAGGACAGCAATCTGGCAGTCATGTTCCCCCAGCTGCAGCATACTGCCAGGTTTTCGACAGTGATAAAGAGGGAGGGGAGGATGAGGTCACTGACTCTACGTGGCTGCCTGATAGGAGAGAGGAGGAGGAGGCACAGGCACATCTCCAACGAGGTAGGATGCCCTCCAGGGGCCAGCTTAAGGGCAGCACACCGACTGCATTACAACGCAGAGCTACGCCTGTGCAGGGCGCAGCTGTGTCTCAGCGTTATTCAAAAAGTTCTTTGGTGTGGGCCTTTTTTGAGACGAGTGCATCAGATCGCACCCTTGCTATTTGCAACATATGTCTCAAGCGTATCTCGCGTGGCCAAAACATCACCCGCTTGGGCACCACAAGCTTGACCAGACATATGTCGACCTGCCATGCAGTTTGTTGGCAAGCATACCTCAAAGACCCACACCAAAGAACAAAGCGGACCTCCCCTTGCCCCTCATTAGCTGGGATCTCCAACCCCAATATACCCTCAGTCCTCTCTGAAGCCTGCACCGATAGGACTGAAGGTGTAGAATTAGGTGTGTCACAGCCTAGTACATGCGGGCAATCTACTATCGGTACACCGATGGCAGATTGTACGAGGCAAATTTCCCTGCCCCAGCTGCTGCAGCGCCGAAAGAAGTACTCTCCCAGCCATCCACATGCCCAGCGGTTGAATGCTAGCTTAGCCAAATTGCTAGCACTTCAACTTCTGCCTTTTCAGTTGGTAGATTATGCCCCCTTCTGTGAGTTTGTGGAATGTGCGGTACCTCAGTGGCAAGTTCCCAAACGCCACTTTTTCTCACGGAAGGCGATTCCGGCTCTCTACTGGCATGTGGAAGGCAATGTCCATGCCTCGCTGGACAGGGTGGTCAGTGGTAAGGTGCATATTACCACTGACTCATGGTCCAGCAGGCATGGACAGGGACGTTACCTTGCTTTTACGGCGCATTGGGTGACTCTGCTGGCAGCTGGGAAGGACGCAGGGCAAGGTACAGTAGTGTTGGAGGTTGTTGCGCCACCACGCCTCCAAAATACTACTACTGGTTGTGACACACCTCTCTTCTCCACCCCTCCTCTTCTTCTTCCTCTGAGGCCTCTTCCTGTGCTGATGTGTCCTCGAAAACCAGCGGTGATCCATAGGCGTACGAGGGGCTACGCAGGAATGCAGGCAAAGAGATGCCATGCGGTGCTTGAGCTGGTGTGCTTGGGAGACAGGAGCCACACTGGAGCAGAGGTTCTGTCAGCTCTGCAGGGGCATGCTCAGAGGTGGTTGATGCCTTGCCAGCTTAAGCCAGGAATGGTGTTTTGCGACAATGGCACCAACCTCCTCTCTGCCCTGCGACAGGGACAACTCACCCATGTGCCCTGTCCTTAATTTGGTGGTGCAGCGGTTCTTGGGCAGGTACCCGGGCTTACAGGATGTCCTGAAGCAGTCCAGGAAAGTCTGTGTGCATTTCCGAAGGTCATATAATGCCAGTGCTCGGCTGACAGACCTCCAAAGGGAATACAACCTGCCCAAGAACTGCCTAATTTGTGACATGCCCACCAGGTGGAACTCTACGTTGGCCATGCTGCAGTGGCTGCACACGCAGCAGAGGGCCATCAATAAGTATCTGTGCCAATATGGCAGCAGAACTGGGTTAGGGGAGCTTGTTTTTTTTCCCCCACGCCAGTGGGCCTTGATCAGGGATGCATGCACTGTCCTGTCACCATTTGAGGAGGCCACGAGGATGGTGAGCAGTGACAGTGCATGCATCAGTGAGACTGTCCCTCTTATTCACATGTTGGAGCACACGCTACATGGAATAATGGACAGGGCCCTTGAGGCAGAACAGAGGGAGGAAGAGGAGGACTTCTTTACCTCTCAAGGCCCCCTTTATCCAGACAGTGGTCCTGCTTGCCTGCCTAACACAGAGGAAGAGGAGGAGGAGGAGGATTGTATCAGCATGGAGGTGGAGCTTAGCACTCAGCATCAGCAGCAGTCTTCAAGGGATCAATTACTGTCCCAAAGAACCCATGGACTTTTACGTGGCTGGGATGAGGTGGCTGTGGATCATGTCATCCTCAGTGACCCAGAGGACTCTGCCCCGAATGCCTCAGCAAACCTACGCTGCATGGCCTCCCTGATCCTGCAAAGTCTGCGTAAGGATCCCCGTATTCGTGGTATCAAGGAGAGGGATCATTACTGGCTGGCAACTCTACTTGATCCACGTTACAAGAATAAGGTTACGGACCTTATCTTGCTGTCGCAGAGGGAGCAGAAGATGAAACATCTTCGGGAGGCCTTGCAGAAAGGTCTGTGCAACGCGTTCCCAGAGACTGGGGGGGTTACCAAACCCTGGTCCTGGACAACGTGTTGCTGAGGCTTCGGTGAGTCACAGAAGGAGCGGTGGAGAAGGTGGCCGTCTGACCGATGCGTTCAGACAATTTTTTAGTCCGCAGCCCCAAGGTATGACCGGTTCCAGCAACCATCGCCAGCGTCTGTTTTACATGGTGCGGGAATACCTAGGGGCAAGATCAGACTTGGACACCTTTCCCACCGAAAATCCTCTGGCTTACTGGGTCTTGAGGATGGATCACTGGCCAGAGCTTGCACAGTACGCAATTGAGCTACTGGCTTGTCCTGCATCCAGCGTTCTTTCAGAACGCACATTCAGTGCTGCTGGAGGCTTTGTAACCGATCACAGGGTGCGCCTCTCCACCGACTTGGTAGATCGACTGACCTTCATAAGAATGAATCAGGCTTGGATCACCACCAGCTACCAAGCACCTGATGCTGATGTAACTGAATAATTTTTTTTAAATGTCAGATCCCTTGGAGACTGCCTATGCTGATGCTGAGTGACTATCCCGTTATGCTGACTGAATATCCTTTTCCTCCTCTTGCTGATAGCTTGTAAGAACATTGTTGGTTCTGGGCACCACCACCAGTGCCTAAGGCCCAATTTTTATGCCCCTGTTTAACAGGGGCGTGTAATAACAATTTTTGATGCAATGTATTGCAGCGGGCTGATTTCTGTGCTCCAACTACAGTATCTGTGAGGGGGTTGCAGTGTTGTGGCACCAGCACCAGTGCCTAAGGCCCAATTTTTCTGTTTAACAGGGGCGTGTAATTACAATTTTTGATGCAATTCTTTGCAGCAGGCTCTTTGCTGCGCTCCAACTAGCTCCAACTACCGATCTCTCTATTTTAAAGAAAAACACATGGTCAAATTTTGTCAGTAAACATAAAATAAACATTTATTCTGGTATAATAAAAGTAATAGAAATTAAAGACTGATGGCAAACTAAAGGCAAACTTAATAAAAACAAAGAAGCCAGGAAGGCAGCACTGGAGAGCCTGCTTGCATTTGTAAAGACGCAGATCCCCAAAGCAAACAAACAAGGATGTGACCACAAAAATTTCGATCATTAGGGGGCCGGGGCATCACAGCGCTGCAAAACCCTTTTCTTCGCTGGGTTGCTCTCGGAGGGCCGCAGTTGCCTCGCGAATCAGGGCCTGGGTCTCCTCCTCCATTTGAAAAAGCCGCCTGGCCCTTTTCGCGGGAGTGCGGAGAGAAGGAAAATGTGAGATGGTATCACGCCGTGCCTCCTGTCTCCCACTGGTGTCTGCCTCCCCCTGGCTCCCAATGCGGTCTGCCACCTCCTGTCTTGCAGTGGGGCCTGCCTCCCCCTGGCTCCCTGTGGGCTCTGCCTCCTCCTGGCTTTGCTCTGTCTGTGTATAAAAAAAGGTATATCGTTTATTTGTTGACTTCATAAATCACACACATTTTTCAAATCATGACATATGCAAATTGAATGCTAATATATATTACAGACAGGGCCACCATCATGAATTATGGGGCCTCTTACACAGCTTCAGGCATGGGCCCCCTGGAGCAGGGCGGGTGCTGCCGCCTGAAATTGAGAAGCGGGGGCCTTTACCCAAAACAAAAAAATTGGGGAAAAAAATACATATATATAAAAAAATTCTTACAAAAAAGGGGGGTTGCCATCCGGGGCCCCATTTGAACAAATTCTGTGAAGAACTCTTGTTCTCTGAAGGCCTCCATTATTTCTAGAAGTCAAAATTAAGCAAAAAAAGCTAATGTCAGTCAAGCCTCTACTACTAAGCTTTCTCCCCATATCTAGCCCACAAACTCATCCCCTGATCATAAAGTCCAAAATCAAGTTACGTACCGTCGTAGTACACGGTCGTTTCTTCCACCTTCTTCCACAGACTGTGAACAACGTTTTCACTCACACGGTATCCCTTTATACACTGCGCATGTGTGCAGCTCCGCACGTTTCCCTGCCCCTGACGATCATTCTTGTACTTTCCCCGCCCCTTCTCGGTCGTTTAATGCAATACAACATGGAGGACACTCGGCAAGTTGCAACCTCAAGCCAGGAGCGAAGCCAGGCGGTAGCACACACGAGATACAGGAGCAGGAGGTACAAGGCCACAAATATGGCGTTTGAGGAGATGGTGGAAATGGTGGCAATATTAAGGAGGGAGGATTATGACGGAAAACATGGCCCTTACAAGAATCCAAACAAGGTGAAGGCCCAAATCATGGACAAAGTGCTGAAGCGTCTCCACCATAAATTTGGGTTGCGCAGGTCAAAGGAACAGCTACGCAAAAGGTGGTCTGACCTAAAATTAAAGCGGGGGTTCACCAAGTCGAACGTCGAGTCGGCGCTATACAGCGCCTGCGCACCGACGTTTGGCTTCTTTCGGCAACTCGAGTTTTTGTCATCACGTCAATCACTAACTGATGCATAGGAACGCCCACTCCCACGGGATACGAGGTATGTACACCAAAAAAAAAAAAAAGATCTGCATAGTGTCAATGTCGGTAGTGAGCTGAATGTAATAGAATTTTTTTTTTAGGGTGAACCCCCTGCTTTAAGAGAGCCGGAAGAAATGGAGAAGATTAAAAAAGTCATTAGAAGAAGTAAGTAATTTTCATGTGTATATATACAGTTCAAGAATAGATGTCTCAAGTTTCATGTTTGTGGGCGCAATAATTGGTCGTATGAGTCGTCGTTCATTCGCTCACTAATAATAAAATACGATCTTTTTGTCTGATACAGTGTTTAGGAAATGTCATCATGCCTATTTAGGCATGGACAAATGGGAGTTTACACTGTATCAGACAAAAATATTGTATTTTATTAATAGTGAGCGAATGAACGACGATTCATATGACCAATTATTATGCCCACTGACCACAAACATGAAACTTGAGACATCTTGATCTATTTATGTGAGACCAATTTTTTATTTAATGTAGATGTGTTCTTAACTAGATTTAAATAATCCAACTTAAGTCAATATACAGTAAAAGGAGAGTATGCTCAGCAGTTGTTTACACATATGGACTCAGTAGCACAAGTGTTGGCCACAAGAACAACCTATTTAGGGTGTCACACACAGGTGATTCAGTGGATACTTGACCAAAGATAGGGAAATGTAACAGCTTTGGTAATGGATACAATCCTGTGTTAAGCTTAGAAGGATTGTAAAAACAGACAATTGTACCGCACTTTATAAAAAGAATGATTCATATTCCTCTTTCAGGCCTCTAATCTTTTTGAATCATGTTACCCTTTTTTACAATCTCATAGAGCGCAATCAAGCTTCCAGACAGGAGCAGAGAAACCCCACACATCATACCCAAGCCCCACCCCCGCGGGATGTGCAGGAAGTGGAAACTGCCACCACATCAGGTCAGTGTCATACACCACAGCTTCAGGTAATAGATGTAGGCCTGCATAATTTTAATACATGGTTTGTTTCCAAATTTCAGGAGGTTTTCGTGCTAGTGATGGTGGCTTGGACACATCCAGCGCCCAGCTGTTAATTGGAGAGGTGTTGGCCTGCAGGGCTAAAAATCGAGGACATCCACATCTGTTTGGGGCAGATGAGAGAAAAAACAAGAACGGTGGAGCGAAAACTAAAAAATGTAATGGATGTTCTGGGGAGGTTTATTTTTATGTTTTCTTTGTTTTTATATGTATGTTTGGTTTTATATTTTTTAACCACTTCCATACAGGGCACCTACGCACCCTTCCTGCCCAAGCCAATTTTCAGCTTTCAGCACTGTCGCACTTTGAATGGCAATTGCGCGGTCGTGCTACACTGTACCCAAACAAAATTGGCGTCCTTTTTTTCCCACAAATAGAGCTTTCTTTTGGCGGTATTTGATCACCTCTGTGATTTTTTTTTTTTGCGCAACAACTAAAAAAAGACTGAAAATTTAGAAAAAAAATTAAATTTTTATTTTTTTCTGTTAATTTTTTTGTAAATAAGTAAGATTTCTCTTTCAATTACGGGCACTGATATGGCGGCACTGATGGGCACCGATGAGGTAGTACTGACGGGCACAGATGAGGTGGCACTGATTGGCGGCGCTGGTATGCGGCACTGATGGGCACACATAGGCGGCACTGATGGGCACACATAGGCGGCACTGATGGGCACACATGGGCGGCACTGATGGGCACACATGGGCGGCACTGATGGGCACTCATGGGCGGCACTGATGGGCACTCATGGGCGGCACTGATGGGCACTCGTAGGTGGCACAGATGGGCACTCATGGGCGGCACTGATGGATAATTATGGGTGGCACAGATGGGCACTGATAGGTGGGCACTGGGCATGGATGGGCACTGTGGGTTGGCACTGGACACTGTGGGGTGGCACTGATGGACACTGGTGTGGCACTGATGGACACTGTGGGGCGGCACTGATTTACACATGTTGCCAATCAGTGCCCATTTGTGGGCACTGATTGGCATCTTTTTTTATTGCTTTTTTTTCAGATTTTTTTTTTTTTTTTTCAATACTTTTTTTTTTTTTTTTTTAAGACTTTTTTTTTTTTTTTCGCTTCCCTGGTGGTCCAGGGTGGGCTTCCCTGGTGGTCCATGTGGCGATCCGAGGGGGGGCTGCGCTGATAAACAATCAGCGCGAACCCCCCCTGTCAGGAGAGCCGCCGATCTGCTCTCCTCTACTCGCGTCTGTCAGACGCGAGTGAGGAAGAGCCGTCGACGGCTCTTCCTGTTTACATCGTGATCAGCCGTGGTTGGACACGGCTGATCACGTGGTAAAGAGTCTCCGTGAGAGACTCTTTACCGAGATCGGTGTTGCGGGGTGTCAGACTGACACCCCGCAACAACGATCGCCGCGATGCGCGCCCCCGGGGGCGCGCAGCGGCTGAGAATCCTGAGGACGTCATATGACGTCCGGTCAGGATTCTACAACCACTTTGCCGACGTCAATTTGTCATTGGCGGGCGGCAAGTGGTTAAAGTGGAATCTCTGGTTTTCTGGCTAAAACGCATGAACAATGGCAAATGCTAAAAAGTTGGTCATTGTTCGTGCGTTTTAACCAGAAATTTTTTAATTTTGGGATTCTCAAACAAAATACACAACAAAAAAAAAGATATCTAAGAAAAAATAAATAAAAAGACATCTCTAAAAAAATAACAAAATAAATTATAAAAAAAAAAATATGTTGACAAATATTTCTAGCCAAAAATATATTTCTTAATAATAATAATAATAATAATAATAAAAAATTTCTAATAAGATATTTTTGGATAAAAAAAAAAAAAACATTTTAAATGTGAAACAATAAATATTTTTGGATACTCAACAATGTGTGGCTTATTATTATATCAATGCTGCCTAAAAGAACAAATCTAGATTTGTGGTGTTTACATTGACAATGATGAGTATTTAGTACAGGAAAATAAACATGGCACTATGATAACCTAGGAGAAAGCTACAATAAACCCAAATTAGAAAATAATCAAGCAAAGAAAAATACTAGAATTTTTCTTTCCAAAAAAAAAAATGTATTCAGCCAAGATCTGGCATTGGAATGGCCCCCCCACCCCTAAAATAATCGACATAATAATGGAACATCAATGGCCTCATCAGGCACAAGTGTCATGTAGTTTGTTGAGTGTCTCTTTAGGAAATTGTGCAATATGCATCAGCAAAGTATGACATGGTTCAGATTCTACTTAACAACAAACCTACAGTACCTGTCTTGTTTGCACTGCCTGTATACTTCTGTTCAAAGTATATAGAAATAAACAAAAACCAAAAGGTATATAGGGCCAAAGGGGTTTGTAATGACCTGGGGGAAGGGGGGCGGGAAACCCATGCTATTTTTCTCAGTGATTTTCATCCATATTGCAGGGACCAAACATTACATTAAAGCCGCAAGCAGTCTTAAATTACTTTTTTCTTATAGTAATCTCATTTTGTGCATGGACAGTCCTAAACACGTGCCACCTCACAGGCATACTATAGACACCCAGCAGGTACGATATTTACATTTTTTTTTTCACTTTAGGCATCATTAAAATCGCTGCTCCAGAAAAAAACGACCGTTTTTAAAACTTTTTTCCATTGATACATGTTCCCTGGGGCAAGACCCGGGTCCCCAAACCCATTTTCCGACAATAACTTGTATATTGGGCTTTAAAATGAGCAATTTTGAATTTGAACGTTCGAGTCCCATAGACTTCAATGGGGTTCTAAATGTTCGCGCGAACGTTCGGTTCGTTCGAAGGTTCTGGTGCGAACCGAACAGGGGGGGGGGTGTTTCGGCTCATCCCTAGTGAAAAGGGCTTGCTTCTCTCTAAGGAGAGAAAACGTCCATTCTTCTAGGACATCAGCAAAAAACAGAAGCATGATGGAAGTAGGAGGAGTTATCCTGGCCGACTAGTAGATTTTGTTTGCCGGTGTTCAAGCTCATGTAAGCAGCAGTATAATCCTTGCGCCTCAAAATTACTTCTACCCTGTGTCCCTTAAAGTGGCACTACACTGCATCTAACACCACACCACAAACCAAAACATTCATTTTAATATTCAATGAAAACTCACCCATACATCCATGTCTCCATACTTTATTTTGCTGTAAAATCACTTTAACCCTCTTGGCGGTATCCCCGAGCGTGACTCGGGGTTGATTTTTTAGGCTGAGATCGGTATCCCCGAGTCACGCTCGGGGTAGCTGTGCAGAGCCTGCAGCGCGCGCTGGCTTACCTTCTCCTTGATCCAGCGATGTCACCACGCTGTGTGAGTGAGCGGGACCTCGCTCGATTCACACAGCGTCCTCCTGTGCCGTCGATCTCCGTTCCCTGCGACGTTACGACGCACGGGAGCGGAGATCGGCGGCAAATTCAAAAACGTAAACAAACACTATACATACAGTATACTGTAATCTTATAGATTACAGTACTGTATGTAAAAAAAACACACACCCCTTGTCCCTAGTGGTCTGTCCTGTGTCATGCATGTTCTTTTATATAATAAAAACCTTTCTTTCTGCCTGAAAACTGTAGATTGTCCATAGCAACCAAAAGTGTCCCTTTATGTCAAAAATGGTTTTAGATCAGCTAGAAAACAGCAATAATAAATTATAATCACTTGCAGAATTGTGCGATAGCGATTTGTGGGGAAATTTGTCATAAAAAAATAAAATAATGACAGCGATAATTCTGCAACTGAGCAAATTTCAGTGATTTTGAGTTGATTACATTATTGAATAATTTTTATTAGAATTATATTATTGTTTGTTATAATTATTTATAATTATTTATTATATTATAATTTATAATTTTGTTTTTAAAAAAATGTCCCGGGATGCCTATTAAACTCTGGTTTGGTCAGATTTAAGATTACAGGCCTACAGTACAAAACACCAAATTTCCTTGCAAATAATTGTACCGCTTTCAGCATGTTTTTTCTGAAAGAATCATACCGCCAGGGAGGTTAAGAAACACCCCCTAGCTTCAGTGATGGCAAACCTTGGCACCCCAGATGTTTTGGAACTACATTTCCCATGATGCTAAACTGCACTGCAGAGTGCATGAGCATCATGGGAAATGTAGTTCCAAAACATCTGGGGTGCCAAGGTTTGCCATCGCAGTAACATTTCTGGCCGTGGCCTTCTTGAGTAAGGGCAGATGATTCATGTAGCATTTACTTCCTGGATCCATATTTGCTTAGCTCAGGCAGGCAGGAGGGTGTGCTTAGATGAGAAAACCACTCCTACCCTCCTGAAGACTCCTGGGATGTATGACATCATTTGCCTATGGCTGGAAACCAGGAAGTAATGTAACTGGAAAAAAAAAGTTTAAAACAAGAAAATATGGAATATTTTATTTTCTATTTACTAATGCTAGCAGCATAAGGATTAAATATAGTCAATGTCGATTAACCACTTGAGATCCGCGCTATAGACGAAATACGTCCGCAGCGCGGCTCTCAAGTGCCAAGTGGGCGTTTAAAAACGGCCTTTTATGTGCATTACCCGTGCGCGCCACTGGGTGGCGTGCGGCGGGTAAAAACTGTCCCGACGCATCGCCGAAGACCCGATGCGTGTACCTGGCGGCCGCGATGTCCGCCGGGTACACGCGATCGTCGGTGACACGGCAGGTGACAGCAGGGACGTGGAGCTCTGTGTGTAAACACAGAGCTCCACGTGCTGTCAGAGGAGAGGAGACCGATCTGTGTCTCTTGTACATAGAGACACAGCATCGGTCCCCTCCCCCAGTCACCCCCCTCCCCCCACACAGTTATAACACACCCAGGCTACACAGTTAACCCCTTCCTCACCCCCTAGTGTTAACCCCTTCACTGCCAGTCACATTTATACAGTAATTTGTGCATTTTTATAGCACTGATCGCTGTATAAATGTGAATGGCGCCAAATTTGTGTCAAAAGTGTCCGATACGTCCGCCGCAATATCCCAGTCCCAATAAAAATCGCAGATCGCCGCCATTACTAGTAAAAAAAAAAAATAATAAAAAAAATCATAATTCTGTTCCCCATTTTGTAGGCGCTGTAACTTTTGCGCAAACCAGTCGCTTATTGCGATTTTTTTTTTTTTTTTTACAAAAATACGTCGAAAAATACGTATCGGCCTTAACTGAGAAAAAAAATAGTTTTTTAAAAAAAAATTGGGATATTTATTATAGCAACAAGTAAAAAAAATATATATTTTTTTTAAATTGTTGCTCTTTTTTTGTTTATAGCGCAAAAAATAAAAACCGCAGAGGTGATCAAATACCACCAAAAGAAAGCTCTATTTGTGGGGAAAAAAGGACGCCAATTTTGTTTGGGAGCCACGTCGCACGACCGCGCAATTGTCAGTTAAAGCGACGCAGTGCCGGACGCTGAGATTTCGCCTGGGAACGAAGGGGGTTTATGTGCCCAGTAAGCAAGTGGTTAAGAGAGGGAAGTTGTGCTTTAATGAATGATTAGGAAATTTTGTTTTTACTAGCACAATTTTGCTATTAAATCACTACTGATTTTTCACTAGGTATAGTAATTGCTTTTCTAAACAGATGGAACAAATAGCTCACTATAGAGCAGGCTACACAAATGGAATGCAAAAGCATCTTGTAGCCATTAATTGCACATGGCTGGAGCATAGTTCGATGCTCCGCGATGATGTATGATTGCTGTTTGCTACTACAATATATCTTTCCGGTTCTGCCTGCGCACACCGAAGCTCTGGTAATTACAGTATCCAAATAAAAGAAACTTTCAGGAACAGCTTCATTTTCCAATAGAAGAAAATGTTAATGATTTCTTCTGCATGTGACGCTGATAAAGTACTATTCTCTTAATTATTGCAGGTATTTTTAAATAATTTGTAACAGGTTTTTAAAATAATTCATAACACAATCCACTGACCAAGCTTCTGCTTTTTTATATTTATATATATATAACTGTCTGCACAGTCTAGACACACAGCTAAGATGCCAGCCAGACCTTACTGACATGATCATCCTGTCAGGAAAATAAAGGTCCAAGATTTAATGGCAGCCAAAAAAAAATTCATAAAAAAGTTTACCTACGGTAATTATTAGAAGCTAACCTATTTAGCAGCAATCCAAAAAAAACAACTAAAAAAAATCAGAACCTTGACCACAACTGGTGTGCTTTTCTGTCATTTCTGAATGCATTCACAGCCTGTTAGTTTAGGACAGATTATTATATGTTCCCCAGGTTGTTGCAGTCTGAACGTGGAGGTTACTATAAGGACCGGCAACAAACTGTATGTAAATGTGGTCAGTGTAATGCATATGATCTTATTACTGCATGGTAATGCCTTAAAAAAATTGTGTAGCTTTAATTATCTTAAAATTAGTTACTGTAAGAAATGGGACCGGACACTTTTTGCCAACCACAATTTAGCATTTATGTTGACTGCACTTGCTGACATGATAGTCAAAAAGGGACACATTAAACACAGTAATAAAATACTACCAAATGTGTACTAATTGCTTGAATGACGAATAGCCTATTACGGTTGGATGTTTGGAAGGTGGCTATATCTATACATTTCAGGATTTCCCTCTTATATAGTGTATATAATACATTTTGGCATTTCTGGTCTCTCTTTCACATGATACACTGTAGTACACGGTCTATAAGCCATACTGAGACATTTAATTTTCCAGAGTTGCATAGATTACAGGCCATAGTTATATAGTAAACACAGCATAGAAATGCAATCAGGGGAGGCAGATGAACATGAGAAAAACGGGGGGGGGGGGGGGGGGGTAGGTCAGCCTAAGCCAATGGTTTAAAATCACCTGGATCCAAACTAACCTTTAAATACTATTACACAGATGAATTGATTTGTCTTAGAGATGGGATCCGCTAATTGGACAATATAGATACTAGAGAATAAGGGGGGGGGTGGGGGGTTGGGACCAAACAATAATCTAAAAGCGAATCAACCACAAATAATCATCAGTGAATAAACAAGGCTTTATTGACGAGCATACAAAAATATAAATAAGATTCCCCTGAAAGTATATACAAAACATATTGGGGCAGATTTACTTACAGCGGCGCATCTGTACGCCGGCCGCAGCGTATCTAAGATACACTACGCCGCAGTAACTTTTTTATTTTATTTCGAATCCTCAAAGAATTTGCGCCGTGAGTTACGGCGGCGTAGTGTATCTTTGGCGGCGTAAGGGCGCGCGATTCAAATGGATGTAATGGGGGCGTGTTTTATGTAAATATGTCGTGACCCGACGTAAACAACGTTTTTTTTACCTGCGCATGCGCCGTCCCTGGGGGGATCCCAATGCGCATGCTCGAAATTTAACCGGAACAAGCCAATGCTTACGATGGTGACGTCATTCTACGCAAATTCCTATTCGCGAATTACTTACGCAAACAACGTAAAAAATTAAAAATGCGAGACGGGAACGACGGCCATACTTAACATTGAGTACGCCTCATAACAGTAGCTTTAACTATACGCCGGAAAAGGCAGAACGCAAATGACGTAAAAACAATGCGCCGGCCGGACGTACATTCGTGGATTGCCGTAACTAGCTAATTTGCATACTCAACATGGAAATCGACGGAAATGCCACCTAGCGGCCGCCAAAAATTGCAGCTTAGATCCGACGGCGTACTAAGACATACGCCTGTCGGATCTAGCCGAGATGCCGTCGTATCTTGTTTTGAAGATACAAAACAAAGATACGACGCGTAAAATTTGAAATTACGCGGCATATCAAGAGATACGCCGGCGTAATACCTTTGTGGATCTGCCCCATTATCTAAAGGGGAATGTTCCTCCAGGATATCTATATCAATATAAATAACACTGTAAAAAGTACAACTTTGTATTAAAAGAGAGTGGGGAGTTGAATTAACCACAAGACCTAAATAATTTAAATAAACCCCTACTTATCCGGATGAATACAATCATCAAAGTATGGCGGTGATGAAAAATTCTCTGAGATTGGATATTGAAAATACTGGAATGGCTGTGAATCTGTAGATAAAGCTAGATGGTTGCTTCAGCAAATAATAAATAGCTTATTAGTCATAGTTCCAGTAAGATAACTTAGCATCAAGGATGATAGAGGCATGAAAAATCACTTTAACCATAAATCCGAAGAATCAGTCTGTCTGTAACAAGGATAGTAGTCAGGTTCCTTGTTCATGGGTTACAGTGTGTTTGTCCACAGTATAAGCACTCAAAATCAACTTGTGCAGTGTTGTAAATATGAGAGCCAGTCACATCTCCAAACTCATAAACAGCAAAGATACAGAAGCCTCGGGTATCCGAACGTTGATGGAACACAGTTGCTTACCCGTCCTGGGCTCCGTGCTGGTATATACAGCGAGCTAGGAGAGTCCTGCGCACAAAGCGTCCTAGGGTCATGTGACCGCGTCCGCCTGGTTCAAGGTTCAGATACGTGGTATATGGTGGCTCAGCTGGAGTCAAAAGGAGATGTCTTTTCTCTTAGAATAGTCTCGCTCAGAGTGATTAAACTGTCGTTGAAATTAAACGGATTGGGGTCCAGTCTTAGTGGTCATAGTCATCTACTACACACAGCATCGTAACATCATTACCCCAATCCGTTCGATTTTAACCCCTGTTTCTCGAGTAGGTAGCCTAAGTCCTACCCCACCACTGGTAAAAATTTGAGGCTCTTACAATTTATGGTTCCGGAGATACGCGGCTCCTTGTGCAGCCTGTCACAAGCTATATACAGAGTGACCAGTTTAAATACAAGCTGGCACTCTCTTTTTGCAGCAGACTGAGAGGTTGAGCTCACAGTGCCTCTCACTTCTTGTCAGAGGCACTGAGCTCAATGGACAGCTGGTCTGGTAAAGTACCATTAGCCCCAGTTGTCCAATAAAAATGCTGCTGTGGAGGCAGGCCTCTCACTGCAGTGTCATAGAAGGGGCATGTGTCTAAAAGACAAATGCTCCCTTCCATCCCAGCCCTCTTAACCACTTCCCTACCGGCCCATAGTAAAATGACGTCCACAAAGAACTTCTGCCGTTCAGAGTGGACGTCATATGACGTCCTGGGCTTTCCGGGTGGATATCTGAATGATGCCTGCAGTTAGAGGCATCATTCAGATATCCTTCTAAACTGCCGGCGATTCTGCACAACGTAAGAACGATCATAGCGGCGGTTCCGCCGCTAGATCGTTCTTACAGGCGGCGGGAGGGGACATCCCCCCCTCCCGCCGCCATCCGGTGCTTCTCCGGGCTCTCCCGTGCCATCGGGGGCCCGGAGAATGAATCGTCCGGCGCTCGCAGGAAGCATAGAGATGACTGGTGACCAGATGGTCACCAGTCATCTCTATGACCGTCGGAGGACCCGGGCGCGATGTGATGACGTCACGCCCGGGTCCCCGTAAGTAAACAAAGCCGCGATTGCGGCTGCTAAGCAACCACAAGCATGAGATCGGTGAATTTTTTTTCACCGATTTCATGCTTTCCAGCCTGGAGGAGAGATGTGGGGTCTTATTGACCCCGCATCTCTCCATAAAGAGTACCTGTCACACACATTCCTATTACAAGGGATGTTTACATTCCTTGTAATAGGAATAAAAGTGATAAAAAAAAAAAAAAATTAAAAAAAAAGTGTAAAAAAAGAAATAAATATATATAAAAAAAAAAAAGAAATAAAAATTTATTTTTTTAACGCCCCTGTCCCCGGTAGCTTGCGCGCAGAAGCGAACGCACACGCAAGTCCCGCCGACATATGTAAACGCCGTTAAAACCACATATGTGAGGTATCGCCGCGTGCGTTGGAGTGCCAGCAACAATTCTAGCACTAGATCTCCTCTGTAAATCTAAACTGGTAACCTGTAAAAAATTTCAAATCGTTGCCTATGGAGATTTTTAAGTACCGAAGTTTGGCGCCATTCCATGAGTGTGCGCAATTTTAAAGCGTGACATGTTAGGTATCTATTTACTCGGTGTAACATCATATTTCATATTTTACAAAAAAATTGGGCTAACTTTACTGTTTTTAAATTTTTTTAATTCATGAAACAATTTTTTCCCCAAAAAAAGGCGTTTGAAAAATTATTGCGCAAATACCGTGCAAGATAAAAGGTTTCAATGACCGTCGTTTTATTCCCTAGGGTGTCTGCTAAAAAAACATATATAATGTTTGGGGGTTCTGCGTAATTTTCTAGCAAAAAAATTATGATTTGTACATGTAGGAGAGAAGTGCCAGAATAGGCCCGGTATGGATGGGTGTATAACTGCCCTGTATGGAAGAGGTTAACTACAAGGAAAAAACATGGGTTTATGGGTATAAGACTTACCCACAATCCCATGTTTTTCTCACACAGTTAAGAGGGAGAATGAGAATCTGCTGCTGTTGAAAAGGTACTGTTATAATCAAGCTAAATCATATATTATTATGCTATATGTTATAACAAAATAATTTAATATTTATCTATTTACTGTGAAATTACTGGTTTGAAGTTATAACTTCAAAATTCAGTAATTTGTTCGTTAAGCCACCTGCTTGAGTACAAAATTTTGAAAATATAGTAAAATACCTTAACCACTTAAGGACCCTTTCATGCCGATAAACGTCGCCATCGCCGCTGGAGTCCCGCGATCGGTCCCCGGAGCTGAAGAACGGGGAGAGCCGTGTGTAAACACGGCTTCCCCGTTCTTCACTGTGGCGGCGTCACACTTAAGGTCACACATAACCACATCAGCGCCCCCTGTGGTTAACTCTCAAACTGCAATTGTCATTTTCACAATAAAAAATGCATTTTAAATTCATTTTTTGCTGTGAAAATGACAATGGTCCCAAAAATGTGTCAAAATTGGCCGAAGTGTCCGCCATAATGTCGCAGTCACGAAAAAAATCGCTGATCGCCACCATTAGTAGTAAAAAAAAAAAATTTTTTATAAAAATGCAATAAAACTATCCCCTATTTTGTAAACGCTATAAATTTTGCGCAATCCAACCGATAAACGCTTATTGCGATTTTTTTTACCAAAAATAGGTAGAAGAATACGTATTGGCCTACACTGAGAAAATAAATGTTTTATATATTTTTGGGGGATATTTATTTTAGCAAAAAGTAAGAAATATTGAATTTTTTTCCAAATTGTCGCTCTATTTTTGTTTATAGCGCAAAAAATAAAAACCGCAGAGGTGATCAAATACCACCAAAAGAAAGCTCTATTTGTGGGAAAAAAAGGACGCCAATTTTGTTTGAGAGCCACGTCGCACGACCGCGCAATTGTCAGTTAAAGCGACGCAGTGCCGAATCACAAAAAGGGGCAAGGTCCTTTAGCTGCATTTTGGTCCGGGTCTTAAGTGGTTAAAAAAACAATATATAATAATTATTTGTATATTACTTATGGTAATGAATCCCTTGCCACCCAGGCCAATTCTGACACTTCTCTCCTACATCTAATAATCATAATATTTTTTTTGTTAAAAAATTACTCAGAACTCCCAAAAATGATATATATATATATATATATATATATATATATATATATATATATATATATATATATATATATATATATATATATATATAATTTTTTTTTTTAGCTGACACCCTAGGGCAGGGGTCCTCAAACTTTTTAAACAGGGGGCCGGTTCACTGTCCCTCAGACCGTTAGAGGGCCGGATTATAAATTTCCTATGCACACTGCACATATGTTATTTTGAAGTGAAAAAACAAAATGGGAACAAATACATTATTTAAAATGAAGAACAAGCCATCATTGCAAGCCCACCCTCACCGTCATTTTAAGCCATCATTGCAAGCCCACCCTCACTGTCATTTCAAGCCATCATTGCAAGCCCCCCCTCACTGTCATTTCAGACCATCATTGCAAGCCCCCCTCACCGTCATTTTAGACCATCATTGCAAGCCCCCCTCACCATCATTTCAGACCATCATTGCAAGCCCCCCTCACCGTCATTTCAGACCATCATTGCAAGCCCCCCCTCACCGTCATTTCAGACCATCATTGCAAGCCCCCCTCACTGTCATTTCAGGCCATCATTGCAAGCCCCCCTCACAGTCATTTCAGACCATCATTGCAAGCCCCCCTCACCATCATTTCAGACCATCATTGCAAGCCCCCCTCACCGTCATTTCTGACCATCATTGCAAGCCCCCCTCACCATCATTTCAGACCATCATTGCAAGCCCCCCCTCACCACCATTTCAAATTCAGGCCATCATTTCAAGCCCCCCCTCACCACTGCAAGTCCCTCACGATCATTGCAACCCTTCCCCTTCATCATTATAAGCCCCTCATTGCAAGCCCCCCCCTCACAATCATTAATTGCAAACCGATCATGATCATTGTAAGCCCCCCCACCTCACCATCATCATTACATCATTATCATCATCATCCCCTCATTGCAAGCCCCCCCTCACCATCATCATTGTAAGCTCCTCATTGCAAGCCCCCCCCTCACAATCATTAATTGCAAGCCGATCAAGATCATTGCAAGCCCCCCCATCATCATTACATCATCATCATCAGCCCCTCATTGCAACCCCCCTCACCATCATTAGCCCCTCATTGCAACCCTCCCTCACCATTGCAAGCCTCTCATTGCAAGCCCCCCCCACCTTCATCATTACATCATCAGCCCCTCATTGCAAGCCCCCCACCATCATCATCATCATTACATCATCATTTCATCATCATAAGCCCCCCCCACCATCATCATCATCATCATCATTACATCAACATTTCATCATCGTCAGCCGCCCCACCATCATCATCATCATTACATCATCATTTCATCATCATCAGCCCCCCTCACCATCGCCAGCCCACCCCCTCCCTCGACTCACCATCGTAAGCCCCTCACAGCCTTACTCCTTACTGTGCCAAACTGCTGTCACGGTCCCGCTGTGTCACGATCCCGCTGTGTCACGAAGCTCACAGTGTTGGTAATAGTTCTGGCGCTCCTCCTCCTAGACCAGCTCGTGTGATAGACAGAACACTGGCTCTATCACACGAGCTAGTCTAGGAGGAGGAGGGCGGGACATTTATCATAGCGCGCCAGAACTGTTAACACTGTGATCTCCGTGACACAGCGGGATCGTGGTGTTACAACCTGCCGTGTAACCCGGCGTTGCTTGTCAGGGTGGGGTGGGCCGGTTAAAAGTCCTCCGTGGGCCGCATGTGGCCCACGTGCGGTAGTTTGAGGACCCCTGCCCTAGGGAATAAAATGTCAGTTGTTGCAACTGTTTATGTTACACTTGTAGCGGCCTGCTACTTTTAAGCCGGCGCTGCTTCAAATTTAGAGGGTAGTTTGAGAGTTATTTGACCGTATGATTTTTCTAAATTTGGGCCTCTGTTCCAGCCATGGCTGTACTGTGAATGACTTCTATTGTTGTCTGGTGTGCCGTTACCACCCCAGGCCAAGGGTGGAAGCAGTCAGGTCAAGGTGTTTCGGGTGTTCCCCTTCGGGAGCCAATCAGTGGGAGTTGATCGTCCTGCTGTGCATGCTGGGGAGGAGTACTTAAGGGACAGACGCCATTGGACCGGGGTCGTCGATCCTGAGTCTGTTGTCCCACCACCTTTGTGAGTGGCCCTCCTGGCCGGGGGTGCGTGTTCAAGTGTTCCTGGCTCCGGGACCACGTTGGCCCGGGCTTTTGATCTACTAAGTAGGCCCGGTAGTCAGACTGGGTCTACGTTTGCAGAGTGGTCCTGTGCTGTCCGTCCTGGAGAGAGGATACCACTCGATGATGAACCTATTTGAGATAGCACCGAGCACGATACTGGTATCTCAGGAGAGGCCTTGAACTTCATCGAAGGACGCACCATTACTGAAAGGCTGAATGATGGTCGCCTGTCAATTCTAAGTTTCTAAGAAGTTAATCGGGAGAGATCCAGGTGCTTAATTCTGTGTTGAGAGGATTTTGGACCGAACATACCTCCATCTGTGGGAAGGTCTGTGGCAGAGACTTTACCAATTTCCGTGCGCCATCTCGGCTGCTAGGCTAGTGAGAGAGGAAGGGCCGTCTTTAAGGCAGGGCAAAAGGGGTAGCTGCCCTGGACCCTGTCATTGTTTTGGGGCAAAAAAAGGAATTGCCTCATACTTCACAACTATCCCAGTTCAAATTCCCTTGTCCCTTGACGTTTTAGTCATGTGCTGTGTCCTGATATTGTGTGAAGTTCTGTTACTAATGCTGCTCAGCTCTTCCCTATTTTCATGTACAGATGTTAACATGTAAATAACCGTCATTCATATGTAAATAGCGGCACAATTAATATGTTAATAGTGTTGGGCCATTTGCATTGATATGTAAATAGTGGCAGCATTCATATGTATATCATGCCTTCCTAAGTACAGTCTAGCAACCAATCAATGAGCAGTACTAAAGTGCAGCAATCTCTAGCAACCAATTAACAAGCAGAAGTCATGTGCTGTAACCTCTAGCAACTAATCAGTGATCCATAATGTGTGCTGTAACCTCTAGCAGCCAATGAGCGGTAATGATATGCTGTAACCTCTAGCAACTAATTGCAATAACTGCCTGATCTGATTTAGTAAACAGATTTTGAGTCTAGCTGCTATTTATTGTATGTCTCAAAGCAGGAGGAGCATGAAATTGCATGGGGGGGCCCCAAGAAAATGTCTGCCCAGGGTCCAATCACTAGTAAAGACGGCCCTGGAGAGAGGCCTATCCAGGTGAACAATACCCACTCTGGCTAGAGTGGCGACGAAAGCTGTGTTGCTGGAAGCAGGAGTGTTTCCGGACAGAAGTTGTGCACCTGAACCTATTACCCTTCCACCTCTTCAACTACTTCTGTTATTCTTTTACCAAGTTCAGCAAATAAACCAAAGAAAAAGGAGTCTAAAGTGTGGACATTAAACTTGTTTTTAAATCTCATCTGATACCCTGGATGGCGAGGAAATAGAGGTAACATGCCACCCAAAGCAATCCAGCAGCTCCTCCGGGGGTAGTGCCTCACACTGTATTTGCGCAGCAATTTTTCAAACTCTTTTTGTGGCGTATGTAACCTGTGTGTATCTGGCTCTGATACTAGCCAGTGCTTCACTAGCTATTTACCCCACTGCACGTCTCTGAAACACAGGCCATATAAGGTATTTTACTGGGCCCCCCCGGTCACAAAATATCAACGCATACATATTATGGAAAAACTTGCAGAACCCCTAATCACTTAAAATACATGCTGGGAGCTGCAGTCTCCCAATTCCATCAAAATAGTATGTACATTAGGGTAATGAAGGCTGGTCGGCTGTCAGTCTGCAAGAATAAGGTTGGGTAGTTTTCAGATGGGTAATTGTTAGGCCTCGTACACACGACCGAGAAACTCGACGGGCAAAACACATCGTTTTGCTCGTCGAGTTCCTCTGAAGCCGTCAAGAAACTCGACAAGCCAATTTTCTCCATTCCCGTCAAGGAAATAGAGAACATGCTTTCTTTTTGGCTCGTCGAGTTTCTCGACAGTTTCCTCGACGAAAATGTACACACGACCAGTTTCCTCGGCAAAAAAATATCTCCCAGCAAGTTTCTTGCTGTTTTTTGCCGAGAAACAGGTCGTGTGTATGAGGCCTTAGCCTGGGAAGGGTTGATGTCAGTCTGTAGATCTGCAGTTGCTTGTTAGTGCATAAAGTCGTTACCTGGCGTGGGGTGGGTGGCTATTCATTCACAGGATTGAAACTGTCTGTTAATGTACAGGCTAGGCCAGGCACGGAAAGATCAATCTTCGAGCTTCATGAGATATAGGGTTAGGAGGTTTGAGAACGGTCAGTATGCTCAGGTCACAAACGCAAGAAAAGAAAATGAACAAGTAGAGAAGATCTTACATCATTAAGGCTGAAAATAGACATTTGTGCTGCGATGCGAAGCGGTAATGTGCATGAAATATAATAGCGTATTGCAGTGCCATTCGTTTTGAAGGCAATAGAGCTCAACTGCACATTCATTGCAGGTCCCTGAAGCGCACAGTAAAGTACTACCGTGGTGCAACGTGGTGCACTGTGTTGCCAAAAATGGTGCATGTCGTTTTATTACTTGACATTTTTGTGTGTTGCCTTAACACAATGCACGTAATGCATGCATTAAAAAAAAAAAAAAAAAAAAGCATTAATTTGAATGCATTAAAGCAATGCACCAGAATGCCAAGATGTAAATGGACCCTTAGGCAAGGGAAATGCAAGGCACACTCATCAATACACTTGAAAAGGGGTTAAACTCTATCTAGGTAGTCTTTCATCTGATGGGATATGGGCAGGGCTTACGGAAAAACATTGCCTGAAGGAACCTTCTGCCTTCTCTCACTTCTGTTTTGTGTTAACTGTGGGATGGAGAGCAAGCATATAAAATATAAAAGTCCCATAAAAAATGTAAATTGACTTTAGAATAATATCTCAATAAGTTTGTTCAGTGGAACTATGCTCATCTACACCTCCTTAAAGCTATAAAATGTGAAATGCTGTAGTCATAAGTAGTTGGAAACTTTCTGCAGTTTAATTGAAGTTTAATAAATACAATCACAATAATCAATTCACACAGTTGCTGCATCCAATTAAAACGCTATAAATAATACATACAAAATCCTCACAGGCGTTTGTGCAAAATCTGAAAACCCATGTGTATGTTAATACATTCATGATATATATCAGCAGTAGGCATGTATGTATGTACATACACATACTCAGTTGTTCTCATATCTACAATGTAATCCTTGTCTGTTAGCAATCACTTTTCATTCAGTGCTGCAAACCATCCCATGCCACAGGATACAGCAGAGTACATTATAGTTGTATGTTGTGATAAATGTTCTCCCAGAAAGGTACTCAATTTTCGTGGGGGCAGCTAAAACTGGAAATGCTTCCGCCAAACAGATGAACTGATAATTTGTTAAAGTCTGCATCACACTGTCACATTTTACACTTTGTACATCCCTTATACAGAACAGTAAAGGGTCGGTATGATATCATATTCTTGCAGTTGCCTATTTAGGGAAGCTCTGACATCATAGTTCTGCAAGTGTGATCCTTACACAGGATAACCAAGGATCAGTATGACATCAATCTTGCAGTTTCCTCATTAGGAAAGCCATAACATCTTAGTCCTACAAATATGTTGTAAAGGAAATTACGGCATCACTGTCCTGCAGTTGTCTTCAGACGATTCCTAGTAAATAATACCATAGCATAGTTCTATGGCAATTCTGAAATTCTTGCTGGCAAAGACAGTTATTAGGTCAAATCTGTCTTGAGGTGTCTTTTGGAGATTGGTAGGATATCACAGAGTCATAATGTTCAAATAAAGTATCCAAAAAGAGGATATGTCATCGGAGAGTCCTGCGGACTTGAAACTGTATTCCTGGGAATAACAAAAGATTCTGAATTCCAAATTCCCTTTCTCTCATCTTTAGTAGCTCCATGTACCCGCTGGCTCCTCAGAGTTGTACTTCTCATCTTCTTCCTGGGTTTGATCTACAAGTGAAGAAGTATCGTTAGAGAGGAGTGGTGTGGAGTTGTTCTCTTTAGGGTAATTACAGAGGACAAGGGGGTGCTCTTTACATTTGATGGAAGAGATTTAACCTTCAAGCCCCGTACACACGACCAGTTTTCATGGCAGGAAAAATTCCAGGAGATTTTTTGGCCGGAAAAAACGCATGTGTGTATGCTTCCTCGCAGTTTTCCTGTCAGGAAAACAGCCGGGAATCCCTGCAGGAAAATGGAGAACCTGCTCTCTATTTTCCCGTCTGGATTTCCAGCGTTTTTTTTTCCGCCAGATTTACTACTTACCTATGGGAAACACTGCGAGGCAGTGCCGATGGAGCATACACATGGTCGGGATTCCCTCCCAAAGCTCCATGGCAGTTTTTTCTGCCATGTTCTCTGCTTTCCCCTCGGTTTTCTCGGCGGTAAAAAGTCAGCCACGTGTACAGGGCTTTACACGTGGAAAGGTTTCTTCACAGTAAGAGGTAGGAAAATGTAGACTAGACTCTCTCAAGAACTAGTTTTGACCAGCTAAGTAGATTGTTTAAAAAAAAAAAGCTGGATGCACAAGAAAGACAACATTTTAACATAAGGTTGTGTGATGCATACGGCATACATTTGGAAGATACCTACCATGGCAGTCACTGCAGCAAAATCCGTCTGACTCCCCCCTAGTTTTACATTCGGGGTCACTGCATTTCCATTTCTGTCTGTTACACTGAGGAACACCATCCTGTCAAGATATAAGTGGTTGTATTATGTCACTGTGTAGTCACAAGTTTTTTTCCCACCACATTAACACTGTCACGCTTAGCTATATTCTGCCATTTTAGTGAAATTATACTTTATCATATTTCCTCATCATTTCGGTCTGAACCCACACAATTTCTACCATTTCTACTTACCACACAAACACAGGTCAAGCACTTCACCTCTCCTCCAAGTTGTAGAAAAGTTGGGTGCCACTTTTCATTGTTAGAATACACTTGACCCCTCACTTTGCAATTCCGTGGTTCATCAGACTGCATTCTGTCTACCAACCCCACAGGGGTTTGCTCCTCCTCTATAAGGGAGAAATGGTCCATTAGTCTTATTGGTAGAAGGTGAGAACATAATATATTTCAAGTGCATCTCCTAGAATGTTTCTGATAGCTTGTAAGGGTTATAACATCTATCAGGTATTAACTACTGTCATTGTCTCCACTGAAGATATTTCTCTTCACCTATGTAGCAGAAAATGCGGAAAAACCTGTCAGAATATTATTGCTGTCTGTGTCTCTATTGGGAAGGTTCTGCACCATTCCTGAGTACTCACTGGGACAGAAAATGAGGATCAATGTCCCTGGCAGGGACATAGACAACAACAAAAATCTTTCATCACTGCATCCAAACCTTACCTCCTTATTTTTCCCGTTCATGTAATGTGAAAGCTCTAACATACTATGTCTTTTAATAAATCTCAGTAAAAATAGCTTTAATGTGTGTCTCTATGTAATGTGCCACTTTCTCTCACCTGGACACTTCTTGCAGCAGTCCATTGGGTTGGCACGGATTGGATTAGCACAAGTAAGCCGTGGGCAAGTCTTTCTCACGCAGTGCAGGTCTGGAAGGTCAGGTGAGGAAGTCTAATAACAAAAGAGATGCATGAGTGGATTATATCAATTTATCAGCAGATACATGTTTATAGGACATAGAAGGACTAAGAAATCAAGTAAATCATACCTTGCAGGTGCAAGTTGCACAAAGGACTAGACCAAAAGGTTCAACCACTGGATGCCAATGTGTACCAGCTGCCCTCCAAAACCCATTAAAATAACACCCTGCAAAAGAGAGAGATGATTATTATCAAGTAACTAAGTATCCTTCAGAAGGATGGAATAAACAGTGTAGAAAGGAAAACTTTCAAACTGTTCTTACCTTCAGCTTGAGGTTTTACAGGCTTTTTCACTTCCAGGTTTTCTTTCTTTTCTGAAAAAAACAAAAAAAAAAAAATATTGGTATAAAGGAAAGAACTGAGAAGGAACTTTATGTTGTGAAAGGTAAAATAATTTTTTGTTCCGATTTGTTATAGCATTACACATGGCTAGTTATTTCTTAAAAATATTTGTTTTTACTCAAACTCTGTATCTGGATTACAGCCCTGAGTCTGTATTTTCTGTTTTTCCAATAGCCGCAAAATTCCATCTCATTGACTCATGTAAAAATGCATTTTGAACAACTTACCCTCACACACTGGACAGCACTGGTCAGATAATTGGACAGGCTCGGTACAGTTCAGAGGCTGGCACACAATAGGGTCACAGATCACAGTGCGTCTCTAAAAGAGAGATTGAGAAACAAAAATTCAACAGATTAAACAATGGCAGACAACGAGGAACCTCGCAGCGATCTAAAACACATTTGATCCACAAAGGAGTTGATTTACTAACAGATTTGAGAATCTTCAATAAATAAACTGTAGCTGTGTTCACTTTTGGGGAGATTTACTAAAACTGGAGCACTCAGAATCTGGTTTTGCATGATCCAATTTTAGTAAATAACCCCATAAGAATACTCAGTCATGTGCAGATGAAAAAAAGCAGGAATTGGATTTTCATATGATTGGATAATTAAAGTGAAACTGTGCTTAATTTATTGGGTGAAGATTCTCAACCCCATTGGTAAATCAGCCTCAACCTGTCATTTTTGATATTCTCCATAACTTTCAATGGGATCATACACAGATACAAAAACAATGTTTTTTGAATACATGTCACCAATGTTAGACATAGTCACAGTACTCAGGGAGATTTACTAAAACTGGTGCACTCAGAATCTGGTGCAGCTGTTCATAGTAACCAATCAGCTTCTAGATTTTATATCCAAAGCCTAATAATTGAACAAGCTGAATTTAGAAGCTGATTGGTTTCTATGCACAGCTGCACCAGATTCTGTGTGCACCAGTTTTAGTAAATCCCACCCTGGGCCACCCCCATTGTCTTCTCCCAGTCTTGTCGTTTGAGGATTTTGTATGTATAAAATCTTTAAAAGCTATAAATAAAGAATGCATAAGCCTGCATAAGTTGGAACACACGGTAAAGAAACAAGTGTATGTGACATCACGAAACACATCACCTGTCTGCTGCTTGAACTTGTTGGACAATAGTATTATAGACCTTTAAATGCCATCATCCTAATGTAACTGTTATCTATAACACATAGTCATATCAGAATACTATACTAGTATAGCAGTTATATGTAGCAGAATAATAATCAAATGAGTAGAGCAAATAAAATATTTGTTTTGGACCAAGAATCTTCTGTGCACATCATAATTATTTTCTCCCAGCAAACTGAACTTCGGCTTGGACTATATGTATGTTAGATGTCATGGCCCTATAGACAGTCACATGGAAGCAGTAATTGCTTATGTTTAATGTATGTCAGATGCTTTGGCTAACTTAAGTGTCAGAGCTATTATCGCTCAGTACACAAAAGCTAAACTGTTACAGATGACAAGACTTGCTACTAATACTTTGACATAGATAAATAACATCACATACACAAATTAAACTGCATGCTGCTTGTTGTTGCAAGTATTTCTAGAAGTTGCTGATTGCAAAACAAATTTAAACGGATAGCATGCTTCTTTTTTTGCAAAATAATATATTTTTACAGCAAAATTTCTAGCTTTAGTCTCTCTATGTTTTGTTGATAACCTAGGGAAACATAATGGATGGGAGTGTAGACACAGTAGCCTTGAAATTCTTATATTCTGCGACACGGGGGTGGAGCTCTGCATGGTAGCCAATCAGCTTCTAACGTCAGCTTCTTCAATTAAGCTTTGACAATAAAACCTGGAAGCTGATTGGTTTCTATGCAGAGCTGTGCCAGATTTTGCATGCTTCAGTTTTAGTAAATCCTCCCCATAGAGGTTGATTTACTAAAACTGGAGAGTGCAAAGTCTGGTGCAGCTCTGCATAGAAACCAGCTTCTGGCTAGGTTCACACTGCTGCGAATTCAAAAACGCGGTAAAATCTTGATTTTACCGCGATTTCACGGCTGCGATTTTGCCGCGATTTCGGCCGCGATTTAAGAGACATCTGTGCAGGGTTCAATGTAAATCGCGGCCCGAAATCGCAAAAAGTAGTACAGGAACTACTTTTTAAAATCGGTGCAGCCCCGCAGATGCGGCATCGCACCGATTAGGACAGTGCCATTGCCGACAATGACATGTCAAATCGCATCTCAAATCGTACCCAGTGTGAACCAGGGCTAAAACATTTTTTTTGTCAAAGCTTAATTGAACAAGCTGAAGTTAGAAGCTGATTGGCTAGCATACATAGCTGAACCAGATTATGCACTTTCCAATAATAGTAAATCATCCCTATAGTTTGACACTAGGATTTGATGTTGTTTGCTAACCGAACTGATACCCTATGGGCTCTTTAGAGGCACACTGTGATTTCCTATAGGCTGGAAAATCTCCTTACCTGACAACTGCATACTGTGCACTTCTTGTCATAGTCAGGGGCCCACTTAGATCCATGCGCCCTTAGTTTTCCTTCAAAATGACACGATCTGGAATCCTTTCCAAGATCTTCTGAGTGACGCTGGCTGCTCTTCTCAACTGATTCACGCTCAAAGTCCTCCGGAGACAGTGGTATACTTCCCGATTCACAGCTGTTTGGAATATGTACCTGTTAGAATTGGAATAGGTTAGAAGGACATACGGTTAGTGTTCATCGAATGTAATTATAATATCACTGTAACAGCACGCAATCTAGATCTAAGATCTGGAAATCCGTAATGGGGTATTTTAAAACAAACCATGCATTAAAAGTCTATTGTACTTACTCGACCCCGAATCTCTCCACGCGGATTAAGCTTTGTGCTGACTTGGATGAATGCATTGCCCTGGTTGAGGTGGCTGAACAGTTCAAGATCAAGGTCCTTTACACTACCCTGAGCCTGTTTAACATTAGAGAAAAAATGTCATTCGTGTTCAATATTCAGGTTAAAGTTATTAGAACATATTCCAGCCCAAACTGGCTAGAGACAGGAAGGGTTTAAAACTTCTGCAAGATATTTACTGCTATCCCTGTTGAGGAGATTTTTCCATCAGATTTTAAATGCTGTCTTTGTCCCCATAGAGAAGATTTCTCTTTCTCTTGTATCTAACATCTGTCACCAGGATGTGAGGAGGAATCCCCCTCATGGGGACACAGACAGTATTAAGGTTTTATTAAAAGGGTTTTAACCCTTCCCCATTTTGCTAGGAAAATGTCTTTTATAGCTGCTTGAGTCTCTCCTGGGATATAGACTGGAAGTTGGGAGATTTTCCTTCACTGTTCTGATAAATCTTCTAAACAGGGACACAGACAGCAATAAAAGCTTCCACACTCCTATCCAAAATGAAAAAAAAAAAAGGTTTGGGAGGTTGAGATTTAAAATATTAATTATAAATCAGAATAAAAGGAATGCTCACACACCTAGTGCATTACCAAACACATTTACAAAGTATTAAAAGTGGATACTCACAAAAGTGGCGACCCCCAATGAGCCATACAACTGCACAATGTTACGCGTTTCGGGGGCGCACCCCCTTCTTCAAACTGTGTTTGGTAATGCACTAGGTGTGTGCACTACCCTTTGTTCTGTTTTATCGTTTTTACCAGATTACCCCATCTGAGGAGGGCAGAATCTACCTGGTTTTGGAAGTGATGTCCTTGTTGCTGTTTAAACTATGAAAGGCCTTTTTAGCGCTGAAGGGGTTAATCATGCACATTGTGTAAAAAGGCTGTTTGATCTTGTCTTCTCTGATCCTTCCCTTTTTCCACTATCCCCAATTCATCTCCTGATAGAAGACTAACTGAGCACATGCTCAGTTTGGTGTGTATTGCTAGAGAGTTTTTTTTCTTGGGAGAGTACATGTGATCAGAATAGGGCTAATCAGCACTGTCCCGACAGAGGGTCAGGGGTCCTGCAGCCTTATAGGACAATCAGAGAAGAATGAAAACTCCTCCTACAAGCTTTAACAAGACACTGATAGAAGTCACAAGACTGCTATATACTGCTGATGAGAAAAGGTATTTAGCCGTTTATATTTACTAAAACTATTACATTTCCATGTTCTTTGTACTATGGAAGACCAGATATAGTGAATGCAGGGTCCTGGGTTTAGTGACACTTTAATGTAGTTAATATGATTTTTTAGGTAGGTAATAAACATACACATGTTTGTTAACGCAACACTGTGGAGCAAATACATGCCAGTTTTAATATATGCAGCTGATGTGTCTCTCACTTCTAAAATGTTGGAAGTCCATTTACACTTTTGCAATCACAATGTACGGTAATGCAGGTAACATGCGTTGCTGTGTCATTCATTTTAAAAGGCACCCCAATTGCACTAAGGCAACGTACCTGCATTGTAGTGTGCTGCAAGGCTCAGCATTGCACACTAGTGTGTTAGGATGTGTTGGAAAGAAAGGGTCATGTGCTTTCTTTAAGCACCTTAGGGTTCAACCTTACAGGCTACTTTAAGGCAACACACATTAATGTTTAAGTGTGACTTAAACCACATTAATGCACATGCATTAATGCACAAAGTAGTAAGATGGCCCTGCGACACTAGCCTCTAAACTCACCTCTGATCCATAGAAGCCTTTCAGC
Organism: Rana temporaria; assembly: GCF_905171775.1. Lineage (NCBI taxonomy): Eukaryota > Metazoa > Chordata > Amphibia > Anura > Ranidae > Rana > Rana temporaria. Next base: position 206,074,916 of record NC_053492.1, on the reverse strand, counting down.
AGCCTCTTGTGACCATTTGAGTTGTCACTGACTTCACCTAGTTCAGCAAAGCCATGCAGATGTACATTGAGTGTTGCATCCTCTGCACGCCCCAGACCAGTCACCATAATCTGATAGTGCAGGTGGCAGTGTTCATCCAGAGACACCCAGGCATGACCGGCTGATCCTGTCTTCACGGGTGGTGACACAAACTGACCAGCCAGGGGGATTGGAAGATCTAAAAATATAAACAGATGTGGAGAATGTTCAGCAAATAGTTCCAAAGAGGACAGAAAGTATGATTTTCATTAGGAGAATCAGCCAGCAAAGAGTTACACAAGACTGATTCCCAGTCATGAGCCACCTCCCTTTGTGAGGAGCAGGGAATATGAAACTTTTGTGAGCCAGGAGGGTGGGAAAAGCATGAAAACTGCAAGATTGACACAGAGGGAAGAAAGAGGGAAAGTTTTTAATAAATACACACATTTAGACGGTTTGCAAGCCACAAGATTATCTCTAGTGTACATAATTTCTGGTAGATCACACAACGTCAAAGCCACCTTCCATAGATTTTATTATCTTACTGCATTTACATAAATAGATGGCATATATATACATATACGTAGTTATAGAGAGGCAAGATAGAAATAAATACACACATACAGTCACCACACTTACTCTCATGTCTGGCCCACATCCCGCTATATAGTAAAGGTGTGATCTGTCCTCTCAGTTCTCCTTCCTGGAAATCTCGGGTGGCTACATTAAGGAAAAGTTCGCTCTGAAGTAACATGTGCAGATCCCGGGCATTAGCGCCTGTCCACAACCCAAAAGCCTGATCAGAAAAAAGTAAATAAATGATGGATCAAATATAATTTGTAGAGGAACTCTTCTATCACCTTTACATTCAATAAATGTAAAACATTAACGTGTCCAATGCCTTCTTCTATCAACTTTCACTGGTGTTGCTATACAAAAGTTAAAGCATAACATTATTCTTTGCTTTGTTATTAGTTCCCAAATTTCTGGCTATTTTTTGGGGGGGGGGGGGTACTTAAATTGGTGCACACAGAATCTAGTGCAGCAGTGCATAGTAACCAATCAGCTTCTTACTTCAACTTGTTCAATTAAACTTTGACAATACATTCTCAAAGCTGATTGGTCACTATGCTCAGCTGCACCAAATTCTGTGTGCACCAGTTTTAGTAAATCTCCTCTAGTTTGTCCTTGCATACAGAGTCTATAATGGAAAAAAAATCAATCTTCGGATGGTTTTCTTTTTTTAAAAACTAGTTACAGATATTAAAATCCTCACTGTAAACGAACCTTCCCATCACCAATAAATTCCAGAGACACAGCTAATCTGGTATCCTTTCACAGACACGTATACTGACTCACTAGTCGGAAATCACTCAGATATTGCCACCAGCTGTGCCGAAAACTACTGCAATTCCCTGATTTACTGTATATACCACTTCCTAAAGTATGCCCCCAAGTATAATGTTTACCTTTCTTCTTAACATATCCTTTCTAAAATTAATACCTTAGGACATTTATAGTGTTTCTAGGTTCTACCTCACATACATGTTTCCTTCACAATACATTTAGAGGGCATGACACAACTATATAGAATGTTTATCTTATATAGAAAAGGACTTTCAGTCCCTTGCACAGTAGCATTTTACAATTACAGTCCAGTATGCATGCGTTTTCCTTCTTGTATTGTCTGCATGAATGAATATGACTGCTGCATTCATTCTTGCTTTAGGCATGCTCAACTGTTGCTTTATTGCTCAGTGCTCTTCAAAACCACTTCATCATCCCCTTCTGTATTGAAATGGTGCACTATCCACTTATTCCAAGTGGTGGATTAATGAATAGTTGGTTTGTAAGATTTATCACTAATTTTCTTACCATCCCATCATGGTAATCCTTAGTTAGGTCATGTAGAATATTTCTCCTGATCTTTCTTCGAGGTTTGGTCTCCAATGTCACTGCTGTCACTTCACTCATAATGGCAGCAATCTGGAGCTGTAAGAATAAGTCATATATTAGAGTGACGACCAGCTAATGTCAGACATTGAATAAGGACACTGCTTCTCAGAAATGTTTTTCTCTACTTCATAATCTACAAAATGCAAAGCCAACGTGATCACTTCTAAAGTATACCTGATACTCCACTGTCCCGTTTTCATGAAGTGTGATAGTTGCAGAGCCCACTGATCCACTTTTTGTTGGGTTCAAGGCATCTCCTCCAGATAAAACACTCTGCAGAGCTGTGACAATAGAAGAGGTGTAAACATTTCATAGCTGTTGATCATATATACATCGGGATGTTTCAGTATATTACAGATATCAGTTGTTGACCTATTTTTTAACATTTGACTTCCCTCACAATAATGCCATACTCACAACATATTCATATAGTCTCACATACCCCCATTGTGAAATAAGTTGGTTGCTTCATAAAATGGCACCTTATAATGAGTAGGCAGCTAATGATCCTTTTAGTCTCTTCTTATTGTTTTTCAATGCAGGAAAAGGCAAGACAAAACTACCAACAATGGCTACATTTTCTCAGCATAGACATTTTTATGTATACAATCATTAAGAGCAGAGGTTTTGTGGCATTATGCAGGGATTTTGGTTGGCCATAACAATGCTTATGAGGAACAGATATTTATTTGAATCCATAAGTATAATTCTTGACACCTGACCAAGGCACACTACTATGTGCTCCCATATTGTAAGGAAGTGATATGCATGTTTGGTTAAAGATTTGCGATTAATTTTTATCTGTAGTCTTAAGTATCCCTCCTGACACTGTGCCATGTGACTGTGACTGTCACTGTGACTTTCCCTACTTCATGTCTCACTGATATGCAGGAATTGATAGGAAACCTCCCCAATAGAGACATCAATGACAATTAAAAGCTGAGGTTCCAACACTTCCCTATGCAATCCAAAGCAATAAAAAAGTTTTAACTGGAATTTAACTTTAATCCCCAAAGCTATTCAGTCTGACTATATCAGTCAGCACCAATCACCTGTACAACTTGGCACACTGGCCTGTTTTTGTCTAAAATGTTTTACTTACTGTCACATGACTTCCTGACTGTAATAATGCCCGAGATGCGCTGTCCATGCTTTCCCTCTGTCTGCACTGCAATCTTCAGCTGTCCCTGGCCAAGCCATTGCATCTCTCGGCTAGAGAGGTCTGGCAAAACCTCTGCAAAATCTGGCTCCTGAAAGGGACATCAAAAGTGAGTAGATAAATAAAAACAAGCATTACATTTAGGATAGAAGGATATAGAACATTTAATATAAAAATAAGCTACTATGTTGGGTTATAGGAACTTTACATAGCTGAAACATATAACAATGTTATGACTCCTACCTGTGTTGTAATATTGGCATGGAGCTCCCTTATAACATGATTGAGATGTATGATTTGCACAGTTATTGGAATCCTTTCTGTTGTGGGAAACAAACATTAGTATAATATAAAGCAATTCCTTGACTTATTTCTTTGTTTTTCATCCTCATCCTTAAAAAAAATCTATTTTCTTTTTGCTGGTCTACTTAACTATACAAGTGCTATACTAGAAATGCACATTTAGCTTGTGTCCTACTACTTTCCTTCACCGTCTTTCTAAATTGTAGTTTTAATGTTAGCTGTAAGTGATCAGTTTGTTCCCCTGTCCCACCTAGATTTTCCCAGCACAAACAGATCCTGATACAGCTCCATAAAAGGGAGTTCCAACTCTTGAATGAAGAATGTTCTATGTCAGACATGTAACACTTGAATAATACAATTTTAACACATTTTAATTGCACCTATAGAGTATTGTCTGAAAAAATGAGTAGTGCTGTGGAGAGATTATAGATGACTGTTGTGCACAATGCTTTCTACATATTCCCTAATATTTTACCTTGTTCTCCTCCTTGCATTCCTCTGAGCATAAGGATAAAGTGCAGATTGTCATCTACATCACTAAGCGTCAGCATGGCAAGACCTCGTTCCAATGCTTCCTCTGTACTTTCCGGTGTTAGAAGGGCACTAAAAGATTCTGTTAGAAATAATAAAAACATTTCCCGTTGAATAAAAGCTTCACTATTAACATAAGTTTACTGTAATTTATGGTTATTTTTCAGAAGCACAACCTGAAAATAAAGCTTTGTGACGGACAATCTTGCCAGAAATTTCAGGCTCGGAAAGTACTGTGGTCACCAGAGAAACAAGAACGTGTCCTAAACGGAGAAGGTGCAGAGAGGGGCGGGGAACAGATCTCCATATGCCACAAATCTAGGAAAAAAATAAAAAAGATATAGAACTTATATATTGGGGCAACAAGGATGAAAAATACAAAGCAATAGGCACTGCAGCATTACTTACTGTGTCAGTATGTGGGTACCCCACTCTGTGCACAGGATGTTCAAACAACACGGAGCCATCAGGGTCTGTGAAACGAACTCGGGAAAGGCCATGTATCCTAAAGACAATAAAATAGCACCAAATTAAGTATAAAAAAATAAGAACATGTAGAAGACAACATCTAAAAATGCATCAAAACATGACTAGCACATGCTGCACAAAAATCTGTAGACTGTGTAGCAGTATGCAATAGCTCAAACACAACCAATAAGAGCAAAGTCAAAGATAGTGATAAAGAAAATTTGTAGTTATTGTTGTAATGCCGCGTACACATGATTGGTCAAAACGATGAGAACGGGCTGATGGACCGTTTTCATCGGACCAAACCGATCGTGTGTGGGCACCATCGGCTATTTATCCACAGGTTAAAAAAAAGCAATCTTGTTTTAAATGTAACCGATGGATACCTAACCGATAGGAAAAAAAACGATCGTTTGTAGGCACGTCCATCGGTTAAAAATCCGCACATGCTCAGAATCAAGTCGACGCATTCTTGGAAGCATTGAACTTCGTTTTTTTCAGCACGGCGTTGTGTTTTACGTCACTGCATTCTGACACGATCGTTTTTTTAACCAATGGTGTGTAGGCACGACTGACCATCAGTCAGCTTCATCGGTTAACCGATGAAAGCGGTCCATCAGATCGTTCTCATCGGATGGACCAATCGTGTGTACGCGGCCTGAGAAAACATCTAAAAAAACAAACAAATAAATACAACAATTCAGAAGCAATCCTACCCTTTGTATGTGATGGAGAACAGTAAATTAGAACGCTGCAAATTGAATTTAGCCTTGGCAAGACCGCTATTCACTGGGGGCCACACAGGACTGGAAGCAGTCAAAAAGGCAACGTATTCTGTCAAAACAAACACAGACCATGTAAATAAACACCACACTGTGCATCGATCTGAACATGTGCAAACAAAACAGTCACAAGAAAAGTTGAAAGTGTACAGAAAATACTTTGCAGGCCAAAGTTACATGAAGGATATATCAGATTTTTTTTCAGATTATTGAAATTATATTAAATTATATTACCAGTGCCTGAGATTTGAATAAATAAGAAAACAAAGCGTTAAAACTGAGCAATGTCAGGATTTGGCACATACCCCCACGCTTCCCCTCCTTCCCTAATAAGCAAAAGCTGCATTAAAGATGTTTTCAGAAATGCTTACATATCTGTTTTTTTTTGTTTTTTTACTCAATGTTATAAACTAATGGAAACAAAAATCTGTTTTTAGTCATTTGCATTGTTTGAGTTTTGTGTTCATACCTGTACGGCTGTCTTCAGGACCGACATCATCAGAGCTGAGGTAAGAACGATCATTATAAAGATCATCGTCTTTTTCTTGGAAATACTCAAACTCCTCAAACATAAATTCAGATTTCTTCGGATTGAGGGGTAGAGGAAGAGCTGAATTGAGAATGGAAAAAACAAAACAAGTTAAGCCTGAAAAGTTGCAAAAACTTGTAAGGAAAAAATATCATGGGTGTTCAAGTCCTATTCACCCTTGTGGGTTGTGACAACGACATATTGTGTGGTAACACATGTGTGTTAACACACCTCAAGGGATAGCAAACTGTGAATAGGGCATCAACTGTTTAATATATAAGCCCCCCAGTAGTTAGTGATGTAAAGCTAAAATTCAGCTGACAAGTCCACAGACACAGAATAAAATGTCATTGATAAATATTGCCCAAAAGTGCAGGGTAGTAGACCATGCTGAATAAGGGCTAACCAATATTTTAAGATAACTTAAAAAAAATATCTTACCCTTTGGGCAGACTCGGCAGCATTGTCCAGGCATTTCAATAGGATTGGAACAGGTGATTGCAGGACAATGACCCTTAATGCTTTTACAGCCGATTTTACCAGATGTTTTTCCCCAATGGCTCCGCTGCTATAAAAAAAAAGACATATACCAGAAGTTTTACAGAGACGTTTTTTTTCTGCACAATCAAACCTACAAATTAAACTAACAAGTGACATAAGCAAGAAGATTTAAAAAAATAAGGAGTAATTGACATCCCTAACCTGCATCAGTTAAAACAAACCTATTGGTTGACATGTTTTTAAAGATACAGGTTCCAAGGCTGTGTCATCCAAACCTCAGATTTTCTCCATAGTAAGTGTTTGACCTGGAACAATTATGCAGGATGAGATCTCAAACTTTTCAAACTTCATTGGCTGCATGGTTGTTTCAGTTCTGTAATTAAAAAGTTATCCAAGCCAGAAACCTAATGGCGTCTTTGAATCCTGCATCTTTTAAAAAAAGTCAACCCCCAGACTTCTACTCTCACTTTGACCAGAGGTATTAAAGGCTATAATGACCAGGAGCATCTTCCTATTGCCTGTCAGTAATTGCCCTCAGACTGAGCCTTCCAATATACAAAACAAAGACTTCCACTTAGCATATTACTGCTTGCTTCTTCAGTCTTTCTAATTCATTATGCATCTTGTAATTAGCAATCAATCACAACATAGTCAGGATGTTTTCAACTGCTTTCTGAATAGCATTCTAATTTTCTGACTTTTTTCTTTAACTTTTTTTCTTTAAAGGGCACAAGGGCAAGCCATTCAACACATTGTACAATGCTAAAGAAGTAATGTACATATCATGAAATCGATGGCATAAAAAATATATCCTGTATTAACAAACATTGTGCTGTTTTTAATACAAAGGACATCAAACCTAATTTTCCTAAAGTGTAAAAGAAAATCTGAAGTGAATTTGTATTATCTTCAAAATTGTCCAATTTCCATGCATATGGTTAAATGCATGAAATTAATGTACACTCATTTCAGGCCCACAGAGCAATCAAACCTGCTTGACATTCAGGAGGAAAATAATGCTTGAAAAAGGAGACTGCGACCAAATTCTGACTTTAGGTAGCAGTTCATAGTGTAAAAGAGGGATCACCCCATAAAAGTTCCTTGTGGTCAACCAGGGTACCCTAAACCTTCAATCACACTTTAGGCAATTAAGGCTTGCATTGTCTTAAATATTATATATCCTCTCCTTAAATAAATACCAAAATCTATTTGCTGGTAGCATGGTATGCAACATTAAAACTCTCCATATTTACTTTTTACTGCTTTACCATTTATTTGAATAGGCTCCCAGAATGGCGGTTACACAGAAAAATTCATGCAGGTCACATTTTCTGTTAGGTGCCAAACTGCAGCACAGATATACTGCACAGGTGATAGTCCTATGATTGCTGAGCCATTCCTGCATCAGCTGTGTTGTACATCTGGAATAAGGCTTTGGGATATTTCCATAAATAATTAAATCAACTTCTAGTTCTAATTTAGTTACCAGTGACTTTATATAAACATTATTTTTTTTTGGTAATTTTATTGTTTATTTTATATTATTACAGTGTGAACATGCACAAAGTTGATTATTGATGTTTGTTTGACAACTCTCCTCTCCCACTATATTTTAAACATGAACCCACTTAGATCATAGATGTGGGTGCAGAGGTGCATTTTTTTTGTAGCATTTGGTGGGTACACTGTTTCCTTTGTGAATTGGCATGCATTTCAACGCACACTGGCATACTGTTCATTTTCAATGTGTTTTTGAATTTAGAATATAGAGTTGATACAACTAACAGTAATTGACTAAGATTTGTGAATATATGCTGCCTATGTATCAAAACTCATTTTATATGCATTTTGATGCAATGCCATTGACTTCTATGGGCATTCCAACACACTAAAATGCATAAAAAAATTCCTTATCATTGGTACCTCTTAAAAAGCTGCAATGCTGAAATAGGGACAGACACTATTTTTTTTATTATGGTGAAATTGGACACATGCATTTTAGTGTGTTGCAATGTGGACATTAAAACAGTGTAAATGGGCCCTCAAACTTTTCCCTAGCCATGTGTGCCCTTGATACTGAAGGAAAAAAAATATTAAAATATGTATTGGTATTACTATCTCCCCCTATTATTTCTGGATTCATGAATATGGATTTATAAATCCATAACAGGAAGCAATTCTACTTTTGGTTGAACATGATTATAATTTTAATATTCATTTAAAGTCTAGATTAAGTCTGATCCAAAATAATAAATGCGAGAATGCAGTAAACAACAAAAATGGCCCTGCAAAATTTGGTCAGTGAAACAATTCTAAATATGAAGCATTCTAGGTTAATTCACAAGAGAAATACAGGTGTAGGCATTGCTTTCTGCTCAAAATGCCAGTTGTCTGTTTTTTTTTGCCAAAGCTTAATTGAACAAGCTGAAGTTAGAAGCTGATTGGCTACCATGCACAGCTGCACCAGATTTTGCACTGTCCGATTTTAGTAAATCAAACCCAAAGTGTTAAAGCAAGGTATCATGATAGCCAGGCAGCTAGCATTTCAGACGAACTGGTAAGCACATGCAGCCATTATATTTCTCTTGTGACGGTTGATTACGGCTGAAGCTACTAAATGACTCATATATTTCTGCAAAACAGCACTTACCGCCTCACAACGGCATACCACACAGTAGGCTATTCCGAAGGGTTTTCCGAGGTCTGGGTGCCATGTGTCCCCCAGGGAGTAGACCTTATTTCCAAGGTGACAACCTAAAAAATAGATATGTATTAGGCAGCTGAATACAGGAAAAACATCTACAGAACAGCAAATAGATGAAAAATCTGGTGAAGGAGAAAATACGGAATTCAAAAGTTAACACAGAACTAAGCCCTGAAGAACGTGTGCTTCATCTTCAATCTCATCTGAAATATAGAAATCTTAACCTGTGCATCCCACAAACAGCCTGCATAGACATTGTGTGCCACAAACAGGATCTCACGGTACAATGTGGCCAGGTAGGGTGATGTCTAACATGATAAAAGTGAGGAGAAAAAAAACAACCTCTGAGTATGCTGAACATTTAATTAATACATTTACAATCTCCCAGTGCAAAATGCAAACACTAAATATACACTATGCACAGTCACAGAACGGTAGGCCAACGTGCAGAAACAAAGTGTGACAGATCTATTACTCCTCTCCAGCTGTTGTGGAACAAACTTCAGCAGGTATGGCTGACCAGAGAGTTTCTTGGCACTTGCAGTTCCACAACAGCTGGAAAGTCATAGGATGTTTGCCAAAATACACCAAAACTGCCAACCACAGGGCATTAGGCAATGGGTATGCAAAGAAATACGGATCCTAACTTTTCTGAATGTGAAAAGGCTGAATAGCTATAGTTCTACAAACCAGATGCTACATTTGGTATATTACACTGTAATAATGTCGTTTTTAAGGAAGAAGGAAAAATTTGACACAAAAGTGCAGAACTCTGAATGTCCGAATGAGACATGACTAAATCGTGTTCTGGCAGCTGAAGAGCTCTGTGCAATGGGGCTGAGTTACATAAACATTCTCTCATAACAACTAATAAGCAATTCTCTTCCTATGAGAGCCATTACTGTGACAAAACATTCCCTAAGTCTGCTCAAAAACCGTATTTACTGCAATTACAGCTCTGCCTCTTGTGCTCAAAGGCAGCCACAAAGTGAAAGACAGCCTTACCCCACAGGTCTGGGCTCATTAAATGTATGAGGGGGCAATTTGGACACAATCCCTAAACTAGTGTAAAGCCCATATAGTCAGGGCAAACGCAACTCTCCTGCCCTGTGGCATTATTCAAGAATCATGGTTTGATGCCTGTGCTTCTAGAGGTCCCATGACCCCACGATTACTTACTGGACCCCATCACAGACAGATCAGCGCTACTCTACCCCACCACTGACAGATCCATATCTTTGCTTCCATCACTGAAAGATGCATGCTATTGTACCCCATCACAGACAATTCTATACAACTGTACCTCCATGACCACTATCAGATCTGTGCTACTGTACTCAATCACAGACAAATCCATGTTACTGTAACCCACCACTGACAGATATGTGCTACTGTACCCCACCACTAAGAGATATGTGCTACTCTACTCAATCACAGATATATCCTTGCTACTGTACCCCACCACTAAGAAATCAATTTTTCCCCCCACACCCACACAGTTAATGCAATTAAACTAAAATTAAACTAAAAAAGAACGAGAAGTACAGTTTGGGAACCTAAGTGTTGTTATCACTCACCTATCTGAGACTTAAATGGCAAAGGATCCTGCTCAGGTTTGATTGGAAGTAGAAGTTTGCGACGTGAGGCATCAACATCTAGAATCCAGAGCGTCAGTAGGAGGAATTGGGCACATGTCATCTTCATTTTTCCAGTTGTTCAATAGTGTAGGCTGCAGAAATACCTTTCCCCCTTCCAATCCTTAATCCTACCAGATGAGCACTAAGATAAATCCTCTTCTCCACTGCCCTGCCACTGAGTCACTTGTGCCTGAGCAGCACTATGTGGCACTTTGCAACTACGCCTGTTACCCTGTCACTCTTCTCTTGCAGCAGGTCAAACTGATCAGAGGGCACAGTTCAATCTGAAATAGGCACAGATAGCTGATGCTTCCTCTTATAGCTGAGTTGGTCAAAAGCAGGTTTTATAGGCACTGTTAGCAAACAAAGCCCCCCCTCCTTGCCCCAGCCCTCTCTCCAATCTTGCCAAAGTATATTGCACTCACTCTGGGAGTTGATGAGTCGCTCAGCAGGGTTTCTGCCTGAGGAAAGTGTCTGTTAACAATATTGAATAGCTCAGCAGGGCACAGCAGGGACTCTGGGCTCCCCCCCAACCTGACACACTCAGACATAGCATCCTGACTCAGCCTAGACCCACCCAAAAGAGGGGAGAGGATGAGCAGAGAGGGGAGAGAGAGTGTGATACACTGAGAGCGAGGAAGAGGTGGGGGAAGAGGATGAGTACAGAAAGAGCCCTATACAAGCACATGCAGAATAAGAGTTAAAGGGGAGCTTAGGCTAGGAGATCAGGAAATATCAATAACAAATATGACTCACAGCAAAATTATACATAAGAGTTAATACAATAGTTTAATATCTGATCTTACAGCGGTCTCATAAATTTGCTGAAAACATTACTTTATTGACATCTCCTAATAGAAGCACAAAGCTATTTAAACAAACTTTTTTATATACACACATAACTTTCTCGATAGGTATTTTATTGTGCTGACAATTTCCTAAAGAGTGTTATTTTACAGTTCTACTCTTTTTTTTTTAAATAATCCAAAATTAGTCATTTGCACTAAATATAATTCAGTGACTAAAGTTAACTATTCACCCCTTAGTAAATTACTTTGTGCACATGCTAAGAAGCATACATCTCTTATAATAGCATTAAAAAAATGATATTCTGTCTATACAATTTTTTTTTTTTAACTATTAAGCCTTTTTGCTGCATATGCCGTGATCTGCTGAAAAATATCACAGGTCAATGGTCGTAAAACCTTCAATATCAAATTATATTTGTTCCCCACCATTACTGTTGAGATTGCGCGTAAATCTGAATGTATGTCTCTTTTGACTGTAAAACACTTGTTGGAATAACTGGAAGTTTTTTTTTTTTTAATAGTTTTTGTATCCTAAAAATCCAAATAAACAGATTACACATACAATTATTTGTTTACATTTTTAGGCATTCCATACCAATACAGACCTTATAAGTGGTCATTTATCTATCTACACATGATTTCACAATTAGATACTTTGTTTTACTCATCCCGATGAATATAATATCTGCATTGCATCATATGAATATAGAGGGAGAAAGAACAAAAGAGAGATGGAGAGGAAATTGCAGTAAGCCTAAAGAGGGTGATAAATTGTTTGGTAGAATCTGCAAATTACTTTTATAAAGTGGCAAACATATGGAAGTGTTTGCTTAGCAGATTAGTACTATGCTGGTGGCAGACTTGCCTGGAAGTTACTTTTCCTGAGAAGTATGCACTTTCTACTGTCTCTTCTGAGTTGCATTGCATTGTGGATTCCAGCTCATTTCTCTTTATAGGTCCAATAGTGCAATACAGTGACTATATATATTAACTCCTACACCTCTATGAAACATATCTTCTTTAGTTACACATGTAACACCTTGCATACTACATGTTATGTTATGTTCAGTGAATTTCTGCCTAATTTCGTAAGTATTGCACCAAAGGCAGCAACATTTCTTTTTTTTTGTAATCAACGATAGGCCTTACAGAGCCAATTAACACAGGAGCAGTAACTACAGATAGGGTCTGGTAGTCTGGATAACCTACCAGCTGCTTATATTTCTTGGGAACTTGACTAGAAAATTATTTCTGCCATCGTTCTTGGCTCTGTTTCCACCCACTTTGGAGTTCTGGGTGTTATCAAATGTCATAATATAAATTATATATATATATATATATATATATATATATATATATATATATATATATATATATATATATATATATATATATATATATATATATTTCTTAGTTAAGTATATAACACCTTTATAAACTTAAGAGCCACAGACTGCTGTATGTGGGGTTCAGGCTGTGGCTACCTATTTTCTTGGTGGGCAGATCCCCTAACCAGAGAAAAAAAACACACCTTATTAAATAAGCCCAGTTTAGTGTGACTAACTTTTACTAACTATACCTTGATAAATGAAGTACCTTGCAGACACATCCATACAGACAGTATAATAAAACCGAACACCTTGGCATAACATTTACTGTGCATTCAATATGCATCAATAATAACCAAGAAATAATGTATGCTGCAAAGACAGCCTAGCAAACCCAAATTCTGCCACTGAGGCAGCCTAAAATATTACATAGACACGGACCACAATTATACCAATCTGCATACATATATTTAATCTGCATACAATAAAGAAATAATTTTTATTTATTTTTTTTTAAATAAAGACTGTCATATTTTTAGAGATTATTGAATCAATTTTGTTTTTTGATTTTCTCTAAGTTTCAAAACATTGAAATGATTTTGCAATGCTAAAAGTGACGTGAAAACAGATAAAAAAGCGGATTTATATGCCATAAATTTTTTTTTTACAAAATACAGTAAAATGGGGGGGGAAAGTTTGCTGTCCCTCCTTCTGCCATACATTGGCAATGGTTATCTACAAATATTTTCAGCTTAGTCAAAATATGGTAGAATGAGTTTGTTAAGATATGTAAAAAACAACATTAAAATATCAATTTATGCTTCGATAGTTTTGTTATAAAGTTTTACAAGTGAGAATAAGTTCAGCACAATTTGTCAGGGTTTTCCTGCTGTCAGCCCTAACTGCATCAAGTGACAGTTCTGAAGGGTCAAAAAATTAACCCTACAGTGTTGAGGCTGGCAGACAACAAAAAGTGAAGGCCAGATATCATTACCTTACTTAAAGTATACCTAAAGCCAATGTGTTATGTTTTGGCTACAGCAGAAAAAAGGTTAAACCCTCACTCATTGAGATTTTTCTTTACATCCTGTTATGTGACACAAAAGGAAAAGAGGTAAAATCTCTCCAAAATAACAGAAATGCTCTTTTAGTTGCCAGTCCCTATTGAAAGAATTCCCTTCTAATCCCTAAGCTGGGCGTTTGTTGGCCATTATTTTTTATTTTTTTCCTTTTGTTCAGCCAAAGTTCAGAAAATTTAAAAAATATAACATATTCCTTATTCCACGCAAAATAGTTGGATGGAGGAGGACCCCCCCCCCCCCCCCCACCACCACCACCAGGACATTATATTCTGACAGCAACACCCACCACTGTCAGAATGCACTGATCAGCAGATGCAGCTGATTGGCTGTAGCCACTGATCCAGAAAGATTTTCCAACATATCCTTTCAACAGAAGTTAATCAAATGATTAATTTCTGTCAAGTGAGGACTGCCACACCCTGATCGAATTTTGATCACTATATGACCAGCTTTGTCCAGGAACAACGCAAAGTTTTAGATTTTCCTTTTTTTTTGTGACAATGGATCACAAGGATAAATAAAGGGGTTAAGTCTGCCACACAATAATCATTTTTTTGCGTTTATACCCAGCGGGTTGAACGCAAAAATGTACCAACGATCCGATTTTAATACAGCAACTTCTCCTGCTGAGCTATTGTGTCCTGACAGGGAGACAGCTCCCCTACCAGAACACTCCAATCAGTTCTCTACGCCCTTGGCTGAGAGCGCTGCACGGGAGCTGGTCGGCTGCTGGTTTTCCAGCATGCACATTCGACAGAAGCCAGCCTTACACACAGGCCGAACGTTGGATGGTTTTTAGTGAACTGGCCGATGTCAGCCGGCATTTGGCCCATATGTACGGGGCTTTAATCTACCCAGCAAGAACATAGTAATAAAATACTTGTTATGGGAGAATCAGATTTAGGGTATAGATAAAAAATGATTTAGCAAAAGTTACTTAAATAGTGAAATATATATGTAGCCCTCAGGAGAAAGACCATGTTATTACAATTATTTAAAATAGAGATGTGGGTCATGTTAGAAAGTCCTTATATACAGATTTGTAGTCAAGTGTGGGAGTTGTGTTCAGAAACTGAATACGTTGTTTCTTAGTATGACTGATCAAGACTCATCAAAGTAAGTGTCTCAAAATACATTATTACACAATGTTCTCAAATAAAAACCTGACAGCTGTAATTTTTCTCCACTTTATCCAAAATGAAAAAGATGGCTTTAATTTGACTTGAATTGATAATTATGTATTACTGGTAGGGGTTTTAGTGCTGTGTAGGCCACTGGAACTGAAAAGCAGCGGAAGGGAGCAATTATGTGCCTCCAGATAATTTACGGATGGGGAAAGTTTGTTTTGCAACTAGGAACTCTCAGGCCAAGTGAGGATGCTACATTATGGGGTAGATTTACTAAAACTGGTGCATTTAGAATCTTGTGCAGCTGTACATGGTAGCCAATCAGCTTCTAACGGTACTTGTTCAATTAAGCTTTGGAAATAAAGCCTGGAAGCTGATTGGTTCCAATGCAGAGTTGAACCCGATTTTGCACTCTCCAGTTTCAGTAAATAACCCCCAATATGAAGAAAAAATGGCACAAAGGAAAGGTGGAAAAGGTGAAATATAGAGAATAGAGAACAGTAATAGAGATAATAGAGAACGGTAAAGATAAGATAGGATCAAAACAGCAAGAAAAAAATAAAAATAAGAAAAAGAGGGGAGAGTTGGGGATCCCTATCTGGGTCTTCATCTCTTTAATGATAATAACTATTCTAATCTTACACATGGGCCGAATTTTGGATGGTTTTTGTGGATTTATTTGTATTGAATTTCCAACCTTTGTAAATAGAGCCATAGTATTAACAGCTCAGTTATCACACAGCACCTCAGCTTACAGCAAGTTGATTGCTGATTATCAGTCTGATTATCACATAATAAAAACAATTCTTAGCACAAATTGCATCTTTAACACAATAACAAAACACTTTTTTCTTCCACACTCAAAGTAAAACACATTCAATGAGTGGCAATACACAGCCTATTAAAGACACATATTATAAAACACTCTACTAATTACTGTGACTGCTTCACACAATAACTCTATTATCACATATATACATATCAATAGGAAAGGTTGAACTCATGCTGAGATCAATGCCCTAAAGGATAATACAACTGTATCCTTACACATGAAACTTCTGTGGCCTGGTCCTCAATACACTTGTATCACTGCATAACTACTTTCTACATAGAGGCATAGTTATTATTGGGTAGAATCATCCACTGCCCATTTTCAACCAAATTTCCATCTTGGTCACTCAAACTGTGAAAAACAGCAATGTCTGTCCCAATAATGCCAGTTTTGCTACCTTTTAAATCCAGATATTATTTGCTTCCTTGACTTTATAGTATATATATATATATATATATATATATATATATATATATATATATATATATATATATATATATATATATATATACATATATAATATAATATATTATTATTATTTATTTATTTTTTGACAGTACTTCACAGTATTTATCGAAAAATCTTGTCTAAAACAAGGTTTTTCCTAAAAAAAAACTTTTTTTGACTTAACCAACAGTCAATTACTGGCTTAATTTTTGTGACTGCTGTAAAAAAAAAGTAGCACGTTAGGCAAAGTCCAGAGGAGCAAAATTAGACTTTTTTTTATTATTATTTAAAGGCCTTTTTTTGTTGTATTTAGTAGGAGTTTATTTCCTTAATGTTGTGTTCTTTGTATTTTTCCCTTTTTTTGTGTGTATTTAATCATTATTTTTGTACTGTTATACTATTTATTTTTTATTTAACTCTCTTTTTTAATGACATTTTTTTAAATTATGGGATTAATAAATTGCTTTTTTGCCACAAAAAAAAAAAGAACTAGGGTGGTTGAAAGGAGCTTCCATAACTGTTAGGAGTCATTCAAAGTCCATTGCAGTTTTTAAACCATCAAAAAACATCTTAATTTTGCCCTCCCCAATGACTGTCAAAATGGCAAACTTTTGCAGAAATCTCCCACTTTTTAACGAAAAATTATGTAAATAAATAAAAACTCTAACTCCAACAACAAAAATTTGAGATCTGGTTCTCAAATTTTCCGACAACAAAATCAGTTTTCGTAAATTCCGAGCATATGTGTAGACAATTCCGACACACAAAATTCCACGCATGCTCTTAATCAAGTACGAGACGGAAGCGCTCGGTCTGGTAAAACTAGCGTTCGTAATGGAGATAGCACATTCTTCATGCTGTAACGGACTCAAAATTACAAGGCTGAAAAGCGTGAATCGTCTCTCACCAAACTTCTACAAACAGGACTGGTATTGAACTTCCCTTTTCTAGTGCCGTCGTACGTGTGGTACATGACTGCGTGCTTGGCGATCAGAATGTCCGACAACATTTGTGTGACAGTGTGTATGCAAGACAAGTTTGAGCCAACATCTGTCGGAAAAAAAATCCACAGTTTTGTTATCGGAATGTCCGATCGTCTGTACGCGGCATAAGGCTACAGGAGTTTTGTGTTCTGCCTGTAGAAGCAACTCAATGTTATCCTATGTATCCATGTACATTAGGGCCCGGATTCAGATAGAATGCTCTATCTATCTGCGGGCGTAACGTATCTTAGATACGTTATGCTGCTGTAACTTTGGGCGCAAGTTCCGTATGCAGAAAGAACTTGCGCCCTTAGTTACCGCGGCGTAACGTATGTGTGGCGGCGTAAGCCCGCCTAATTCAAATGGGCGTGTATTATTTAAATTTAGGATGACTCCGCGTTTTTGAAGTTTTTTTTTGAACGGCGCATGCACCGTTCGTGAAATATCCCAGTGTGCATTGCTCCAAAGTACGCCGCAAGGACGTATTGGATTTAACGTGAACGTAAATGACGTCCAGCCCTATTCGCGAATGACTAACGCAAACAACGTAAAATTTTCAAAACTCGGCGCGGGAACGACTTCCATACCTAACTATACGCCGAAAAAAGCCTAACGTAAACGACGTAAAAAAATGCGCTGGCGGGACGTACGTTTCTGAATCGGCGTAAATACCTAATTAGCATATTCCTCGCGTAACTATACGGAAGCGCCACCTAGCGGCCAGCGTGAATATGCAGCCTAAGATACGACGGTGTAAGACACTTACACCAGTCGGATCTTAGAGAAATCTATGCGTAACTGATTCTCTGAATTAGGCGCATAGATACGACGGCCCGCACTCAGAGATACGACAGCGTATAAGGAGATACGCCGTCGTATCTTGTATCTGAATCCGGGCCTAGGACTTTTACAGGCATATTTTGAGATTAGAGGCAGGAAAAAAAACCTTCTCATTCGCGTTTCTGATTGGAGCTAACTGGCAGAAAAAAATTAAAACTCTCCTAAACTCGTCTAAGCTTTGTACAAAAAATGCTCTATATGAGCATTTTTTACTCCAAAGAGAACAGACTTTTTTTTAAGCCCAGTGTGCCTGGAGCCTAAATGTTGCTTATCAAAATATTTGTCACAATTTGTTTGTTGAGAAGTGTATATGTCTATGTATTGGCATTTTTTTTTGTACTTTTGGATAGAGTGGTGAAGGATTAGAACCCCTATTAATTTCATTATTTTTATTTGTCCATTGTCACTGGGACTGAAAGAGAATGAACATCCAAAACATTGACTTGTAATCAGAACAGGAATAGAGGGGAATAGAGGGGAAAGCTTCCAATGGGGCACATTTTCTGGTGACAACTGTTGAATAGAGGAATCCCCCTCATTTTGTAGAGATTTGCACCCACTTCCTATTGCATCTCTAGAACAGAAGATGAACGTAAATCTCCCAAGGCTACACACACATCAAGAAAATACATTGACAGAAGCTAGGCTCTGACTCTTCCCTACTCTATCCAAACTAAAAAAAAGGGCTTAATTGTCACATTGATTAATTACCGGTATATGTTAGACCTAGTTTTGCACTTAAAGAATAGACTTGTATTCATAAGAAGGATCCAAAAGCTTTTGAAAAACACACCCCCTACCACTGCTGTGTTTTAGTCCCAATCCTGAACTTTTCCCAGTATTGTATGATGTTGATTAAGGTATTAGCATACTTGTTTGTGATGTCCTTGTGCTTTCATGTGCCATATCCCTGTGGATTGCATCCAATCACTAGATTGACTTGCATCAGGATGAATTGTCCCTGCTTTGTACCTCCAGGCTTATTTAGGGGAGCTTTGTGTTCTCATCAGGAAGTGATCCTGCTACACACTTTAACTGCGATCCCATTAGAGCCTCTATCAGTATGTCCCCAACTGTGATGTATAATCCTATGAATTCACACGAACACAAGTGAACAATTCAATTTCCTATATATGTTATATACATGTTTACACTTTCAAGTTATACAAGCATTCAGTTAAAAGTGAATTTCAATGTAAATGTTGTACTTAGCAGCCAATTTAACTACAATGATCTCAAATGAACATCTTTTTAGACGATCGATGGCCTTGATTAGGTACTAAAACTACTATCTTCCTTTTTTTGTTTTCCAGCTATAACATTTTGCTATACAATAAAATAAATATTTTCTCTCTTAACATGTAGTACTGGTGTGATTGATAAAATATATATGGTTTGCAGCTTTCGTTGACTAATGCATTACAATGTTTGATTAAAATATGGTTAAAAACGGCAGTGGAAAATTGTTAATATCATGCTTTGAACTAGATTTAAGTAAAATATTTTGCCTCGTGTTTGAAAAAGTGCTAGTTTTGATATCAGTGCAAACAGTAGTATAGTAACCCCTTAATGACAAATGTTAATGCCTAAATACAATTTTGCAACTGTGATATGTGTGATATGTGTTAGTATAACTGTGCAAATCATCACAACTACTTAGTGTATCCAGGACAAATTGGGCTTTCTTTTGGTGGTATATTGTATCGTATATCTCCTGGGTTTGCTATATATTTATTATATATATATATATTTCTTGCTATTACTATAATTTACCATCTAAGAACAAAATTAATTCTCCTGCTCCTGAGGATCGCAGCGATACCATATATGTGTATGTTATTTGTTAGTTTGTACCCACAGTAGGGCCCAGAAACAATAGTGCGCATTGTTTGCTTGTTTTGTATCCCACCTAAGGGCTCTTTCACACGTCCGTTCCGTTCGTCCGTTTTTTGAACGTCCGTTAACGGACCGCAATGCTTCCCTATGGGCTAGCGTCCGTTAGCGGATGAGCATCCGCTAACGTCCGTTAGCATCCGTCTGCGTTCAGTTCCGTTTTTTTGGACGGAAGAAAACCCTATTTTTCTTCCGTCTAAAAAACGGAACGGACGAAAAACGGACGTTAACGGATGATCCGTTCCGCTAACATCCGTTTTTCTATGTAAAAAGCCCCCCAAAAAAAAAAAAAAAACGGATGAAAAAACGGATGGAAAAACTGATGCAAAAACGGATGAAAAAACTGATGAAAAACTGATGAAAAACTGACGAAAAACTGATGGAAAAACGGATCAACTGATGAAAAAAAAACTGATCTGAAAAACTGAACGGACGTGTGAAAGAGCCCTAAGGGTCCTTTCACACGTGCGGAACGTTTTTTAGATCAGTTTTTTTATCATCAGTTGATCCGTTTTTCATCCGTTTTTCATCCGTTTACATCCGTTTTTCATCAGTTGTCATCCGTTTTTCATCCGTTTTCATCAGTTTTTCATCCGTTTTTCCATCCGTTTTTCCATCCGTTTTTTCATCCGTTTTTTTTTTTGTTAGAACTTTATTTTTATTACATATTTTGATGAAAAACGGATGTTAGCGGATCGGATGTTAAACGGATCGTCCGCTAACATCCGTTTTTCGTCCGTTTCGTTTTTTTGACGGAAGAAAAATAGGGTTTTCTTCTGTTCAAAAAAACGGAGCTTAACGGAGACGGATGTTAACGGACGTTAGCGGATGCTCATCCGCTAACGTACGCTATCCCATTGGAAAGCATTGCAGTCCGTAAACGGACGTATGAAAAAACGGACGAACGGTCCGCACGTGTGAAAGGACCCTAAGGGTCTATGCACACTGGCAGGTTTGTGTTTTGCCTGTAGAAGCAGCTCAGTGTTATCCTATGTGTCCATGCACATTAGGATGATTACAGGCAAATTTTAAGCTCAACGTTAGAGGCAGGAAATAAAAACTTCTTAGAAAATTGGAGTTTTGTGGGAGAAAAATATGCAAAAAAAAACGCCTAAACTCGTCTAAACTTTGTACAAAAAATGCTCTACAGTATATGAGTGTGTTGTTTGCCAGGGGAACTGGCGTTTTTTTAAGCCCATTGTGCATTGGTCCTTAGAGGCAGAAAAAAAACCTTCTGGTTTGGGTTTCTGATTGGAGTTTTCTGGCAGAAAAAAATACAAACTTGTGATAAACTCAGGCCTCGTACACACGACCGAGTTTCTCGGCAAAAACCAGCAAGAAACGTGCTGTTTTTTTTTTTTTGCCGAGGAAACCGGTATATATGCGTACGTTTGGCGGGAAGGGTTTACAGTCTAATAGGTTACTATAAGCAGCCTACCCTGAACCAAATGTATATAAAAATTAGCAAGGATACAAATTTTCATTTTGGCTTTGTGACATAATGGGGGAGATTTACCAAATCTGGTGCACACAGAATCCGGGGGAGCTGTGCATAGTAACCAATCAGCTTCTAACTTCAGTTTATTCAATTAAGCTTTGACAATAAAACCTAAGGTTACTATGCACAGCTGCACTAGACTCTTTTTGTACCAGTTTTAGTAAAACTCCCCCAATGTTTCTTACCTACTTTAGGTCACATGAATATGGAGCTTAACCACTTCCAGCCCAGCCTA
This sequence comes from Rana temporaria, assembly GCF_905171775.1. Classification (NCBI taxonomy): domain Eukaryota; kingdom Metazoa; phylum Chordata; class Amphibia; order Anura; family Ranidae; genus Rana; species Rana temporaria. The sequence goes on along the minus strand of NC_053492.1, from coordinate 206,053,254 downwards.
TAGCAGATTGAGGGCCGGAAAGTGGTTCTGTTATCCTGACTGGGTGTCATATGACGTTCAGCAGGATAACATAACGACAAGCCCCAGTGGGGGCACGCAGCGCGGCGATCGTGAGTGCGGCATGTCAGTCTGACACACCGGATCTCCGATCATGGCAAGAAGCCTCTGACAGAGGCTTCTTACCACGGTATCAGCTGTGACCAATCACAGCTGATCATCGTGTGAACCAGGAAGTGCCGATAAATGGCATTCCTCGGTTCGCGCTGACAGGAAGAGCTGGTCGGCGGCTCTCCCTGTCAGAGGGGGGTCTGTGCTGATAATCAGCATATTGATTATCAGCACAGCCCCCAAAAATTTACCCATAAGCTGCCAATCTGTGTCTAGTCAGTGCCCCATCATAACCCACTGTCAGTGCCCAATAAAGTGCCAATCAGTGCCCACCACAGTGAAAATAAGTGCCCACCATAGTGCCAATCAGTGTCCATCACAGTACCAATCAGTGCCCAGCATTTACACCTATCAGTACCTGCCCATCAGTGCCATCTATTAGTGTCCATCAATACCACCTATCAGAGCCAGTCAGTGCCACCTATTAGTGCCCATCAGTGCCACCAGTTCCGTGCCCATCAGTGCCGCCGGTCAGTGCCCATCAGTGCCGCCTGCCAGTGCCCATCAATGCTACCTGTCAGTGCCCATCAGTGCCGCCTGTCACTGCCCATCAGTGATGCATATCAGTACCACCTATCGGTGCCCATCAGTGCTGCATATCAGTGCCGCCTATCAGTGCTCATCAATTCTACATATCAGTGCCAACTCATCAGTGCCAACTCATCAGTGGCCATCGGTGCCGCCTCATCAGTGCCTGTCAGTGCCGACTCATCATTGCCCTTCAGTGAATGAGAAAACTAAATTTTATAACAGAAAATAAGAAAAACGCCTTTTTTTTTAAATGTCGGTCTGTTTTAGTTTGTTTAGCAAAAAATAAAACATGCAGTGGTGATCAAATACCACTGAAATAAATCTCTATTTGTGGGAAGAAAATGATAAAAGTTTAGTTTGGGTATACCGTTGCATGACCGTGCAATTGGCATTCAAAGTACGACAGCACTGAAAGCTCAGAATTGTCATGGGCAGGAAGGGGCGAAAGTGCCTTGTATTTAAGTGGTTAAAGAACACCGTTTATACAGGCATTTTGCTTTTTTTGTTCTTATGCCTTTATGGCTTCATTCACACGGCTGTAAAAAAAAACGTATATACTGTACAAGCATTTCTTTTAGTAAGGATCTGAATGCAGCTGCATGGTTTTCAATGGAACCATTCACACAGGTACCTTAAATGATAAGAAACGGAGGGCACACCAGCCTAGCGCACTACCTTTACAACAATTTATTGCTAAAAAAATATATAGATATATATTCACAAACAATGACAAAAAACACCCCCATACCAACAGTGAAGCTTGGAGGTGGGAACATCATGGCGTGGGGCTGTTTTTCAGCCTATGGTACTGGCAAACTTCATATCATTGAAGAGAGGATGAATGAAAAAATGTACCAAGACATTTTTGATTAAAATCTGCTGCCATCTACCAGGAAGATGAAGACAAAACGAGGGTGGACATTTCAGCAAGTCAATGATTCCAAACACAAAGCCAAGGAAACTCTCAATTGGTTTCAAAGAAAGAAAATAAAGCTGCTAGAATGGCCCAGCCAATCACTTGACTTGAATCTAATAGAAACTCTATGGAAAGAACTAAAAAGAGGAACTCATAGAAGAGGCCAATGGAACATTTAAGATTTGAAGGCTATGTGTGAAAGAATGGGCCAAAATCACACCTGAGCAATGCATACAAATAGTTTCTCCACACAGGAGGTGTCTTGAAGTGGTCATTACCAACAAAGGATTTTGTACGAAGTATTAAATACATTTTAGTTAGCGTTTTTAATACTTTTTCCCTGTGTCATTCCATTTTATTACACATAACTTAATTTCTGAACTTATTTGTATGTATGCATTTCATGAGTTGTTATCGACATGTGGTGAAAATATGCAGTGCATACTAGCTCATTATGCCTTTTGCCTTTCAGGTGTAAAAAAAATAAAAATAGTTGCGGGTATACAACCGCTTTATTAAAGCTGAGGGTTCTCGCCATATACCAAAAAACAAAAAAACCTTTTGTGATAAGAACACGCATTTGCGCTTTTCACAGATTCTGAAGTTTGACAGCCATTTTATTTATGTATTTATTTTGTTTGCTTGAATGTTTATTTAAAAGTTTTGTCAAAAAACAAAAAGTCAGGTGAAAAAAAATTGGCAACCATTTTAATGGTCCGCTGTTCCCTGTTCCAAGCCTGCAGACCTTGCTTCCCAGGACTAGTTTTTCAAGATTTGAAAACAGAGTTGAACAGTGTAAGGGAGGGTCATAACAGCTGTAATTTTTTTTCTTTTGTAACCTGTGTCCCAAAGGGGAGCTTTCTTTACACTTCCTATCCCATAGGAGAAAATCCCCCCAAAGTGAGGGAGTCCTAAGTTCCTGAAAATCTGGGACCCGTGGATAGCCTTTAACCTCCTGAGCGGTGTTCCCGAGTCTGACTCGGGGTGAGATTTTTGGGCTAAAATCGGTAACCCCGAGTCAGACTCGGGCTTGCCTCGCTGGATGTACAGGGAGTGTTTACTTACCGTGTCCCTGGATCCAGCGATGCCACCGCGCTGTGTGAGCGAGCGGGACCTCGCTCGATTCACACAGCGTCCTCCTGTGCCGCCGATCTCCGTTCCCTGCGACGTTACGACGCACGGGGACGGAGAACGGCGCCAAATTCAAAAAAGTAAACAAACACATTACATACAGTATACTGTAATCTTATAGATTACAGTACTGTATGTAAAAAATACACACCCCCTTGTCCCTAGTGGTCTGCCCAGTGTCCTGCATGTCATTTTATATAATAAAACCCTTTTTTTCTCCCTGCAAACTGTAGATTGTCCATAGCAACCAAAAGTGTCCCTTTATGTCAAAAATGGTTTTAGATCAGCTAGAAAACAGCGATAATAAATTGCAGAATTGTGCGATAGCGATTTGTGGGGAAATTTGTCATAAAAAAAAATTCTGCAACTGAGCAAATTTCAGTGATTTTGATTTGATTACATTATTGAATAATTTTTATTATAATTATATTATTATTTGTTATAATTATTTATAGTTATTTATTATATTATAATTTATAATTTTGTTTTTAAAAAAATGTCATACCCGGGATGCCTATTAGAATCTTGTTTGGTCAGATTTAAGTGAGTTATTTCAAAAAATTACAGGCCTACAATATAAAACGCCAAATTTCCTTGCAAATAATGGTACCGCTTTCAGCATGTTTTTTCTGAAAGAATCATACCGCCAGGGAGGTTAACCTCCCTGGCGGTATGATTATGTCCGATTTTTGCTGCTGAAAGCGGTACAATTGTTTTGCATGAAAATTTGGCGTTTTATACTGTAGGCCTGTAATTCTTAGGAATAACTCACTTAAATCTGTCCAAACAAGAGTCTAGTAGTAATCCCGGGTATGATAAAGTTTTAAACACGAAATCATAAATTATAATATAATAAATAATTATAACAAATAATAATGTAATTATAATTAAAAAAATTTCAATAATGTAATCAAATCAAAAACACAGAAATTTGCTCAGTTGCAGAATTGTCGCTGTCATTACTTTCAGTGTTTGATGACGAATTTCCCCACAAATTGCTATCGCTCAATTCTGCAAGTGATTCTAATTTGTTATCGCTGTTTTCTAGCTGGTCTAAAACCACTTTTGACATAAACTGACACTTTTTGGTTGCTATAGACAATCTACAGTTTCCAGGCAGAAAGAACAGTTTTTATAATATAAAACTGCATGCAGGACACTGGACAGACCACTAGGGACAAAGGGCATGCGTAATTATTTGATACAGTACTGTAAACTGTAAGATTACAGTATACTGTATCTATACTGTGTTTTTACTTTTTTTAAATTTGGTACAAAAATCCGCCCCCGTGTGTCGCACCGCTCGCAGGGAACGGAGCTCGGCGGCACTCGGCAGTCACCAGTGTGTGAATCGAGCGAGATGACAGCTCGCACACACAGCGGGGACACATCGCAGGATCCATGGACTGGATCATATGGGAACTCCATCTCTTCCCCTTCCATCCTCCCCAGGCAAGCTCCCTCTCCCCCACCGTTTCCTCTTTCTTCTTTCTTTTCTCCATTAGCCGTCGAAGATCAAAAGTGGACTTTCCCCGCCTTTTCCTCTTTCTCCTTTGGCGCTATGTTAATTTTCCGTGCGTTAGCGCCTTTCTTCCCCCCCTTATAAGGCAAGAGAGAGATTTTATAGGTGATATACGAGGAGTCTTTAACCTCCCTGGCGGTCTTCCCGAGACTGACACGGGGTTAGATTTTCTTGCTACTATCGGTAACCCCGAGTCAGTCTCGGGCTTGCCTCGCTAGATCCACAGGCACTTTTTACTTACCTTGTCCCTGGATCCAGCGATGCCACCGCGCTGTGTGAGCGAGCGGGACCTCGCTCGATTCACATAGTGCCTCCGTGTGACGCCGATCTCCGTTCCCTGCGACGTTACGACGCACGGGGACGGAGAACGGCGCCAAATTCAAAAACGTAAACAAACACTATACACACAGTATACTGTAATCTTATAGATTACAGTACTGTATGTAAAAAAAACACACCCCCCCTGTCCCTAGTGGTCTGCCCAGTGTCCTGCATGTCATTTTATATAATAAAAACCTTTTTTTCTCCCTGCAAACTGTAGATTGTCCATAGCAACCAAAAGTGTCCCTTTATGTCAAAAATAGTTTTAGATCAGCTAAAAAACAGCGATAATAAATTATAATCACTTGCAGAATTGTGCGATAGCGATTTGTGGGGAAATTCGTCATAAAAAAATAAAAGTAATGACAGCGACAATTCTGCAACTGAGCAAATTTCAGTGATTTTGATTTGATTACATTATTGAATAATTTTTATTATAATTATATTATTATTTGTTATAATTATTTATAATTATTTATTATATTATAATTTATAATTTTGTTTTTAAAAAAATGTAATACACGGGATGCCTATTAGAATCTTGCTTGGTCAGATTTAAGTGAGTTATTTCTAAAAATTACAGACCTACAATATAAAACGCCAAATTTCCTTGCAAATAATGGTACCGCTTTTAGCATGTTTTTTTCTGAAAGAATCATACCGCCAGGGAGGTTAAAAAGATTCCGCACCTTTATATTTTTGGGGAAAACAGTGAAGGCGGGAGTAGTAATTGGTCGCATCTGAGAGTGTTATGTGACTAGTCTGTCCGGCAAGCCCGCTGACCTTGCAGTTTATTATAAGAGTTGTCATGTTGTGGTGAAGTTGGCTGTGAAACTTATTTTAAAAGTGCAGAAACTTTTTGAAGAATCCTCGTCCATTACTACTGGATAGCCTCATGAGTTAGGTTGATACTGGATTTGTATACACACTAATCACCTTGAAGACTTTTTGTGTATTGACTTTGTGTCCTGATGGATTTGTTATCATGTACTTGCCTCTACTTTTATTCACCTTGTCCTAAGTACAATATTTTGTATACCTTGAGGGGTGTGGTAGTCATTTGAGCAGGAAAGCACAGAAAGCAATAACTACAAAGTTCTCTTTCAATAAATGTTTATTTAAGATTTACAATAAAGTTTTACAATAACAGTGCCATCATTTCAGACCTACTGGTAAAATGATGTACTGCACTGACATGAACACACTGAGCATGTTTTATCAGAGAGATAATTAATCAACATAATTTTTATATTAATAAATGTTCTACAGTAAATAAATAGGTAATGGGTCTTGGCAGGCAGTTTTGTATCTGAAATGAGCAACAGTGAATAGCAAAATAAAAAAAAAATAGAAAAGGGAAAAAGTCAGGTTCCCAGGATCTCCAAGCACTATGCTGTTGATTTATCTTAGGTAGAGGAAGTTTCCCATAATCCTATACATGTGTTAGTATAATTGGTTAACATAAAAGTACAATCTAAAATATAATTTTATTTGGCCTCTACAAGCATAATAAAATACTGTATGAAATAATATGATAATTTTCTCAAATTACTGCAGTAATAGGACTGATTTACTAACAGCCAATAGTCTGTTCACTTTGCAAGGAACAAATACCCAATCACGTGCAAGGAAAATGTAAAAAAAAAAGGCATTTTTGCTTGCACATGATGGCAGTCAAAATAAACCCAAAACCAATTAACCCAATAGGACTTTCAAGGTACGACAGAAATGGAAATCACTAAAATGTTGTTAAAAAATTATTAACGTTCATTCCATACAAAATGTCAAAAGGATAAAACCCAAGAAGTCTTAGGCCTCGTACACACGACCGAGGAACTCGGCGGGCGAAACACATCGTTTTCCTCGTTGAGTTCTTGTTAGGCTTGTCGAGGAACTTGACAAGCCAATTTTCTCCATTCCCGTCGAGGAAAAAGAGAACATGCTCTCTTTTTGGCTCGTCGAGTTCCTCGACAATTTCCTCGCTGAAAAATGTACACACGACCGTTTTCCTCTGCAAAAAAAATCTCCGACCAAATTTCTTGATGGATTCTGCCGAGGAAACTGGTCGTGTGTTCGAGGCCATATACATACAGAGCATAATAAATAAATTAAAAACCTTCATAAAGGGCCCATCAGAACATATGTAATGATAAATGATCTATGTAATTACATATGTACCAAAAAAGTATATTATTGTGCCTTTGCAATTGTTAAAAAATCACACATATGAATTAATATGTGTTAGGCCCAGAGCGCTGCAATGCATTTTGTGGACAAATCCACTTCTACAGGAAGGATATTCAGGAAGTATTCCTTTTGTATAATGTCTCATATTCATAAACTGTGCTACCAACAAGTGTGTAGAATGAGAACGTGCCCCAGGAGGGGCACGTGGGTGGTAAGCTATTTTTTTTGCGGGCAATGGCTGGTGTTGGCACTTCAACCATCACTGCACCATGCTTTATATTGTGTCAGGGAATATTTATATTATTATATTGTAATTTATAATGAAGTGGTGCAACTCACCATAATGCAGAAACAGTGGGAGCCTTGGGCGTGTCACTTGCCACATCTACTACCACCAGATGCAGCTTGTCACTTGCCACCGTCGCCTGCCACCAGGTGCAGCTTGCCACTTTCCACCATCACCTGGCACCAGATGTGGATTGTCACTTGCCACCGTAGCCTGCCACCTGATGTGGATTTTCACTTGCCACCCTCACCTGCCAGCAGATGTGGATTGTCACTTGCCACTGTCGCCTGACACCAGATGTGGATTGTCACTTGCCACGTCACCTGCAACCATTTGCAGATTGTGACGTCACCTGCAACCAGATGTGGCTTGTCACTTGCCATGTCACCTGCTACCATTTACAGATTGTCACGTCACCTGCCACCAGCTATGGATTGTCACTTACCACCATCGCCTGCCAACTGCTGTGGATTGTCACTTGCCAAATCACCTGTCACCATTTGCAGATTGTCACGTCACCAGCCACCAGATGTGGATTGTCACTTGCCACTGTCACCTGCTACCTGATGGCTTCAGAGTGGCCATGGCACATTGGTTAGGCAGGGACCCCTGTGGCAAGAGACTTAAGGTTATGGGCCGAAGATACAAGGCTATAGCCTTAATAGCCACCCCCTAGCGACGCCACTGCTATCCAGTCCTATTCTGGGGTATGGCCAGAGCCAGAGTCGGCAGTAGCCAAATGGCCATAATGTTGACTCTGACTAAGTCAGCCTCCTCCCCTGGTGGTTTTGAAATATATGTGCACAGTCGGAGTTTCAAATAAATAATGTTTTTTTTTTAACTATAACCACATATCTGGCTAGCAACACTATGCACTACTGGCTATTGGTAATGGTTTAAGTTGCTAATACTAGGTTAACTGCTTCAATCCCGGACACTGTCACCATTCCTAACAAGGCCAGTTTCCAGAGCTGTCACCCTATAAATGACAACTGCTCAGTCATGCAACACTGTACTTATATGAAATCTTTATAATTTTTTTTAATACAAATAGAGCTTTCTTTTGGTAGTATTTACTCAATTAACTTTTTTTTGCTAAATAAATGAAAACATTCCAAATGAGTAATTTTTCTTCTTCACCGATGTGACAAGGCTGCACTGATGGGCACGGACGAGGCTGCACCTATGGGCATTGATGAGACTGCACTGATGTGCACAGATGAGGCTGTACTGATGGGCACATCAGTGTGGCACCCACTTTAAGGGTGGCCACATGACGGTGCCCCAGCGTTATGGCCTACCTGGCCGTGGCGTGCGTGCCACGCGGTGTTCCTTGTTTCGGGGCCATGCTGGCCCGGAGCATCTGAACAGTGAGGGGGAACCAGTGAGTGACTGGGTTCCCACCTTTGAGGATCCCAAGCTGTACTGCTGTTCGGTGGGGAGTCAGTCTGAGGAGCGCCATTGAGAGGCTGGCGGTCCAAAAGGGCCTGGACAAACCACCGGGGATCGAGGTAGCTGGACATTGAGGGATTGATCACCTGTCAGTCAGTACCTGGGCGACAAGTTGAAGGAGATCCAGGCATAACTCATCTAAGGAGGGATATCTCCAAGAATCCAATCCAGAGAGGGCCTGTGGCAGAGGTATCTTTCTGAGGCTCACCGAGGAGGGTCTGTGGCAGAGACTTTTCCTCAAGTTCAAGTTCACCAAGGAGGGTCTGTGGCAGAGATTTTTTCCTACAATTGTCCGAGTGATACTCTGGCTGCCAGGTCAGTCAGAGAGGCCTGTCCTGGTACACTAAACTCACTCCGGCAGGAGTGGCGCAGAGAAGTGTTACGCTTGGGAGCAGGACTGTTTCCTTATCATCGCACCTGAATCTGCTATTCTCCCTTCTTCTTTAACTTTACTTTTCTTAACACAAGTTTACTGTTTTTACCCGGCTGGGTAATAAAGAGCACAGCAAAGAGCACCTGTCGTGGAAATTCCTTTACTTCTACTATATGCAATACGCATCACTCACCCCTAGGAATTTGGAGGAGCCATGAGGTAATGTGCCTCCCAAACATCCAGCAGCTCCTCCGGGGGTAATGCTACATCAGTAATGGGTATCAGTTTTTTTTTTTTTTTGCTATTTTAATATATAAAACAGAAAGCAACTGGAGGAAGAATTGTTTTGAACTGGCATGTATGTCACCAATAAGATAATCATTTTGCCAAAAAAACACATAGAGGATCTGACTGGTTATTCTGCTGTAACAATAATAGTAATTACAATTTTCAAAATCATTAGTATTTAATTACTGTGCAAACATTGCTTCCTATATTTCTTCTACAATACTCTATTCGTGCAAAATAGCACTGCCTGTAATATAAGACTGCAACTAATACCTTTTCAGAGATGAATTTATATCCTTGGCAAAATTGAAATGAACCATACAGAAGTATGTACTCTTCGCATGAAGATGTCATGAAGTGGCTGTGTGCAGTTTGTTAGCTCAAGTGTCGGGCAGATGTAGAATTTAAATATGTTGCGCATGATTTATACTAGCTCTAGTGTTGCTTCGAATTGTAACTCCAGCCAAAACTTTTTTCCAATTTTTAACTGTATCATGATGCTAGTAGAAACATAAAGTGTAACGCCAGCCACTTTTTTTTTACTTGAATAGTTTTTACTGATGTCTGTGTCAAAGCTGGGGAGATTTAACCTTGTTGACAAATGTCATTGGGAGAGAAAGTGAAGAGGGATCCAAAATGCTATAGCTGTTAGTAGAACAGATTAGAAGGGATAGCATCTGTTGGGGATATCTGTACCGATGACAACTATCAGGTGTTATTTCCCCTCACTTTGAGAAGATTTCGATTGAATTCCAATTGTGTCTCAGAGGATAAAAAGAGAAGGAAACTCTCCCACGTTATAGCAAAGATTGTGTCAACAGAACAGTGCAGTGTCATTATGGTTACATTGCACTGCAGGAGCTAGTTATCATGTACAATTTCTGGCTGATCTACTATCGCTGTATGTCAGTGCAGCCAGCCAGTACAATGTAACCAGAACAGTGCAGCCAGTCACAATGTTCCCAGTCACCACCACAACAGTCACAGTTTCACCATAATAGTGCAGCCAGTCACAGCATCCCCAATCACCACCTCACCAGTCGCAGTGTCACCAGACCAGTGTAGCCAGAAACAGTGTTTCTGATCGCAACACCAGGCCAGTGCAGGAAGCAACAGTGTTCCTGATCACTGCCATACAAGTCCCAGTGTCATCAGACCAGTGTACACCATCAACAGTGTTCTTGATTGCCACCCCATCAGTTCCAGTACCCCCAGACCAGTGTATGCCATCAACAGTGTTCCTGATCACCACCACACCAGTCCCAGTTTAACCAGATCAATGTATGCAAGCAACAATGTTCAGAATTATTTCCACTCCAGTCCCCAGTGTTGCCAGACAAGTGTAGGCCATTATCAGTGTTCCTGATTGCCACCACACTAGTCATCAAAACAGTATGTTGGGGAACCAGTTAGTATGTACCAAGACACACAGAGACCAAGAGAAACTGGCAAGCGCCTTTTACCATAATTGATGGACCATCACATTATGATTTGAATGAAAAGGCTAATTTTATCATGGCCAGAGAAGTCTTTACCACGGCATCCCAGCACTCTCAGCACTGATGTCACCGATAAACAAAAAGTAACAAACAATCTCCAGTCGTGAAATATGCAAGAAAAACTCTCTCCTTTTATTTATAAATGGAGTTCAGGCTCAAACGCCATGTTGGACCGGCAAACATAGTGTCTTTCTGAGCCAGAGCTAATAGCTATCAGCCTGCTACATTACTATTTTATGTGAGGCAACTTTTTTATGCTTTCTATGTACTAGACATGTGCATTCGTTTTCGTCCAAATGCATTTTCGTCTAAATTTCAGGTATTTTCGTTATCGTTTTAAGAAACGAATGCGCAGAATCAAAAATCCGAAAGATCTGACAAAAAAGAATGCTTTATTTTAATTTTCGTTGCTACAGTTCGATATGGATAGAAGATTTGACATAACGTTGACAATAGCAAACTGTGTCTATCGAATCTGTGGTCGAATGTGCCTAACCTTAACTCTATTAGTCCAAGATTATTTTATATAGAGAGGAAAGATTCGACATAGAGAGAAAAGATTTGACATTATAGAGACAGTGTTAGGGTAGACCATCGACATTAACGACGAAGATGCGACGAAGCAGCGAAAAACATACAACCGTTGAATCTGTCATTGAAGGCTTATGTTGTCTGTCGAAACTTCTAAAAAGATTCGACAAGCAGCTAAACTGTACGACGCGGCAATCGTACATTTCCAGTCAAATGCTTGGCCCATAGGCTATAGAAGAATTTGAATGTTGGTTGACTAGTAATAATAATTTATAAATATAATTATTACTAGTGTCATACAACATTAGAATTCTTCTATAGCTTGTAGGTGGAACATTCGACCGGAAATGTACAGTTGCGGCGTCGTACAGTTTAGCTGCTCCGTTGAATCTTCTTAGAACATTCGATGGACACCATAAGCCTTCAATGACAGATTCTACCTTAATTCATTCGGATATTCGTAGACGAATGCATTTTTTAAAAATAAATAAAAACGAATTTCAGGAGTAACTAAATAAATAAATTTTTCGGACGAAAACGAAATTCCAAAACAAAATATTTCAGTGTGCACATGTCTACTCTGTAACGCATCTTAAGTGAAAGTGTAAAAATATTTTATTCCTATAAATAAAAGGCAAGCGTTTTCCTGATTGCCACCACACCAGTGTCAAAGTCACCACAGCCATTGAAACCAGCAACCTTATCCCTGATCATCATCACACCAGCCCCAGTGTCACTAGACCAGTGTACCCCAACAACAGTGTTCCTGATCCACACCATTGCTGTGTGTGGAAATTATCTTATTGGGAACTCATCAGGAAATTAGATGCATTATTTATGCCCTTTGCAAGCCTGAAGGTTCCCCTTGGATTTTAGGTACCTTTATGCAGCTGGGCTCCTAAAAAGTCTCACACATGTGGTATCCCCATACTCAGGAGGAGTAGCAGAATGTGTTTTGGGGTATAATTGTAAGCATTCCCATACTATGTGGTAGAAGTATCTTATGAATTTACAACTTTGTGTAAAAAAAAAATTATTTTCTTTATGCATTTTCCAAAAGCTTTTGGCAGGAAAAACTAAACCTCCAAAAGACTCAACATGCTTTAAAAAAAAAATACCTTGGGTTGTCAACTCTCCAAAATATGGTCATTCTCCAAACACATGATAAGTAGCTTGTAAAAATGGTTATGGCCCTTAAAAACGTAAATGCCCTTCTTGGATTTTGGGGTCCATTATGCGGTATTCCCCATACTCAGGAGGAATAGCAGAATGTGCTTTGGGATGTAATTATCGTTTTTGGGGTGTAATAATAACTATGTCCATGCTGTGTGTGAGAATCATATTAATCATTGACAACTGTGTATAAGAGAGTGAAGATAGTGATAGTTAGTCATGAAATAAGATGCATTATTATGCCCCTTGAAAGTCTGAAGGTGCACAATGGATTCTGGCCCCCTCTATATGTGTGGGCAAGAATAAAGTCTCACACATGTCGTATCCCCATACTAGAGAAGAGTAGAAGAATGTGTTTTGGGGTGTAATTGCAAGTATGCCCAAGCTGTGTGTGAGAAACAACTTAAAATTATAACTTTGTGAAAAAAGATCAAAATGTATTTACTTAATTTAAAAAAATTGTGGTAAAAATTAAAACTTCAAAAAACAAATTTTGTCTCTTTTGCCTCTTACAAAATACCTTTGACTATCTACTTTCCAAAAATGGAAATGGGTGTATTTGTATGGTCCTGGAATTTTAGGACCTCAAAAAATGAGATATGAATGAATGAATGAATGAATGACTTGTATAGCGCAACTCATATGCAGTCAGGACATTAGACGTAATAATTTTTCACATATACAGGCTCTCCTGGTTGTTAAATTAATTGGTCGTTAAACGGGGAGCCACAAGTAATCAATATTTTAAGCTTTCTTAACCACTGTAATGTACTGTATTCTGAAAAAAAGGTCTAAACACAAAACTCCAACTCAATAACAGTGTTTAATTTGCATAAGTACAGAACACAAACACATAAACAACAAAAATCCTACAATACAATGATGTACAGTGTCCAAAAAGTAAAAGTAAGAGCTGGTCGTAAGTCCGAGTGGTCGTTAAACAGGTAAATCATCAAACGAGGAGAGTCTGTATACCATGGTTTGTAGACTCTATAAATAAATCAATAAAGAAAGACTATTTGTTAGTAAACTTTTATAACATAAAAAAATAAGTATAAATACCTTAAAAAGAAAACTTCATCTGTCTCGTTCTTTTTTTTATTTATTTATTAGGGTACAGTGTTGCATAACTGAGTAATTGGCATCCAACTTATGGCAGTCCTGAAAACTGCAAAAGGGCCTAAATAGGAAGGGAGTTTAACATGCTGGTTAAAAATGTAAAAACAACTTCTACAATTACATTAACATTATAAATCTAATATGATAATTTAGTGACTGGGGTTAAACCTACATTATTTCTGACTGGAAGTGATAATGTGCAATATAAGTCTTCTGTTATAAGGGTTTGCCAGTTTATTCCCATGTTGATTCTTTTAAAAAGTTTTAACTAACATTTTGCCAATTGCATGGCAAAACACAATAAACACAATAGGTGTGAATGGTGAATGGCCCAAAACATTGGAGCTTACAAAGTGTTAGCCGTCTGTTAAGGCTGCTGTAATGCATTGCTTGCCATTACTGAATATCTTAGTATTTTTACACTGAGCCTTCAGTTTGTCCACCATATAGCACCTCACAAACTAACTGTGGTGTTTAACAGTGTTGGAGTGGATAAGACAAAAAGGCCTCTGTGTTTCTGGGGGTAGGCCTGCAAAAAAGCACATTTGTTTAACCAAATGAATGAATGTTTATTAGCTATTTGCAAATGTAAAATAAAATTGTTGTGTGTATGCCGAGAGAGGTCATGTTCGCCCAGGTGTGTTGTCCACATAGATAGGGGGTTGGTGTGTGAACGGTCTCATCCTCTTTCACAGTGACAACTGTGCATCCCGTTGCAGCCTCCTCGTTATTCACTTCACACTGAACTAATTGGATGCAATTATGGTGATTGTCCTAATTAGAAGGAGCGAAAAGACTATGAGAGCCATCATTTGACCACTGATTTTATTCTTTGCAGTATGTTTGCTTTACAAAAAAATCTAATTAGACTCTCACTTCTCTGAGCTCCATAGTAATAGACTATCCTCTTGTACAACCCAAGTAATCTGTGGTTAACTGCTCATACAGAACGCTAAGCCTTCCCAAGATATTTTACTCTAGATGGAAACCCAATTTGTTCCTAATATACTTAAACCAGGTCACTTTAACAAACTTGAAAACTGAAAGTACAGTATCTCCCCTTGTTTGAAGATAACTGACATTTTTTATCACACTAGGAATGACCCAGTAGTTAGGCCTAGACATCAGCCAGTGGACAAAGCAAACTTGTACTTGCTTGTACTATGCATACATATACTACCAAATTCTAATCTTGTGACTATAGTATGCTAAGAACATACTTAACAATTCACACATATTGGGGGAAAATGAAAAAAAAAATGAAAAACGTAAGCACACTGGCTTAAAAATCGTTGCTTCTACAGGTGTTTTGTGTTTTGCCTGTAGAGGCAACTCAATGTTATCCTATGTGTCCATCCACACAGGACGATTTGAGACATATTTTAGGCTCAGCGTTTAAAGGCAGGAAAAAACCCTTTCTGGTTTGCATTTTTGATTTTGAGCTTTCTGGCAGAAAAAAAACGCTAAGCTGTCCTAAACTCACCCAAACTGTGTACAAAAACACTGTACATGAGCTTTTTTTTTCTGCCAAGGGAACTGGCGTTTTTTAAAGTCCTAAACTTAAATGAATTTACCATAAGCAGAGTGATTGAACATTGATTATCTTGATATGATGAACAGTAATGACGCGTACACACGATTGGAAATTCCGACAAGAAAAGTCCGATGTGAGCTTTTAGTCGGAAATTCCGACCGTGTGTATGTTCCATCAGACTATTGCTGTCGGAATATCTGCCAACCAAAGATTGAGAGCTGGTTCTCAAATTTTTAGACGAAAAAAATTCCAATTGTAAATTTTGATCGCCTGAAGCAATTATGACGCGCAAAATTCCGACGCATTCTCGGAAACAATTTGACGCATGCTCGGAAGCATTGAACTTCATTTTATCGGCTCGTAATAGTGTTGTACATCACAGTGTTCTTGACGGTCGAAAGTTCAGAGAACTTTTGTGTGGCCGTGTGTATGCAAGCCAAGTTAGAGCCGAATTCCGTCGGAAAAACCATCCAAGGTTTTTCCGATGGAAAATCCGATCGTGTGTACGCGGCATGAGGCTACTTTACACTGATCCGTGATTTTGCCACAATTTTACAGTGTTTACAGTGCGAAGGTGCGTTTTAGGTGCATTTTTGTAAACTCCCCAAAGATGCTCCAAAAATGCTGCAAACAGAATTTGTTTTTCACAGCAACGGAAGTGCACCGCCCCAGTGTGAACGCATTCACTGGGCCAGATTCAGAAAGATCAGCGGATCTTTCTGCTGGCGTAACGTAACTCATTTACGTTACGCCGCCGCAAGTTTTTCAGGCAAGTGCTGTATTCACAAAGCACTTGCCTGTAAAGTTGCGGCGGCGTAGCGTAAATCCACCCGGCGGAATTCAAATTCGGCGGGTAGGGGGCGTGTATCATTTAAATGATGCGCGTCCCCGCGCCGAACGAACTGCGTATGCGCCGGCCGCGACTGAATCCCAGTGCGCATGCTCCAAATGACGTTGGCAACTCGTCATGCTTTCGTCGTGAACGTAAATTACGTCAAGCCGACTTACGCAAACGACGTACAAATTTAAAAACTCTGTGCGGGAACGACCGCTATACTTAACATAGGATACGCCGCACATACCCCTCATATAGCAGGGGTAACTATACGCCGGAAAAAGCCGAACGCAAACGACGTAAAAAAAAGCGCCGGGCGGCCATTCGTTTCTGAATCGACGTAAATACTAATTTGCATATTCCTCGCGTAAACAAACGGAAGCGACACTTAGCGGCCAGCGTGAAATTGCAGCCTAAGATCCGACGATGTAAGACACTTACACCTGTCGGATCTTAGGCATATCTATGCGTAACCTGATTCTATGAATCAGGCGCATAGATACGACGGCCGGACTCAGAGATACGACGGCGTATCAGGAGATACGCCGGCGTATCGCTTTTCTGAATCCAGCCCCCTGATTTTAAAGGGAGCTTTCTTGAGCTTTTCAGGCACTTTTTTTAACGTAAAAGCACTTGAGAAAATTAAATATTTGAATGCTCATTTATATTTAATAATGTTTACAAACACATTCTGAATGTACTTTAAAGCTAATGTATGGTATACAAATTATATTCTACAGAGCATTTTAAAGTAGGGAGGCCCTTTATGATCTACCAAGTTTTGTTGTTAGTGATAACTACTGCAAAATATGTAATATATAAACACACAGATAAATGCAACTAGGTTTTCATTGTTATGGTTTCAAATGAATTCCTTATTATCCAGTCCCTAATTGAAGGGCCTCCACCAAAATAATCATTTTGGGAAAACTAGAGAACATAGATCATTCTGAAACATTATCCCATTTTCTGTCCATAGTGTAATTTCTCTCTTATCTTTTAGTGAAAACTGACAAGCAAAATTGTCCTGCACGAGAATCATTTTGTCATTTCTTCCATTGGATGACCCCAAGTTTGGGGGCACATCTTTTAATACCATAGGGATAGTTCTTTATAGCGATTCACTACATAGTTGAGATGCCTGCACCTCAAATATATAGTCATCTGATGAATTTCTATGAATGTGAATGTAATTGTCCATAAGGGACCACCAGAAGAATAAGTGGAAAGTGAAAATAGTTACAGTGCTGTATATTATTGGCAGCTCCTGGTTTAAAAGTCAGCATAGGGGCCCGGTGGTCTGACAGGCCTCCTAAAGACTGTTCTCATTTTAACCATTTACTGCTAATGCATACTAAATATTTAAACATTCTGGAATACATTGCTAAAGAAGTAGACAATGTTGACTTAAACTGTTACTAAACCCAGGACACTGCATTCACTATATCTGGTCTCCCACAGTACACAGAACATGGAAATGCAATTATTTTAGTAAATATAAACTGCTAAATACCTTTTTTTATCAGCAGTATTAGGAGTCTTGTGACTTCTATCAGTACCTGGTTAAAGCTTGTTGGAAGAGTTTTATTTCTTCCCTGATTATCCTATGGGGTTGCAGGACCCCTTATGCTCTGTCTGGACAGTGCTGATTGACCCTGCACTGTTCACATGCACTCTCCCAAGAAAAAATACTCTCTAGCAATACATAACAAACTGAGCATATGCAGAGTGCCCCCAAGGTTCTGTTCTATCTGGAGATGGATTTGGAACAGTGGAAGAAGGGGAGGATCAGAGAAGACAGGATCAAACAGCCTTTTTATACAATGCTTAACCCCTTAATCTCCACAGTGAGTACATCAAGCATGCTTGACTGCATATACAGATCGATTTTACTGTTGTGGGTTTAGTAACACTTTAAATCACTTCAGTCATTTAATCATGCACAAGACAAAATCTTTTTTTTTATTTGTTATTTCCATGCACGTGATTGAGTATTTTGATGGTAAACACAGTTCCATTTTATTCATTAAGCTAACTATGTATTCTCTATCCCTTTAGTAAATCAACCCCTATGTGTGCTAAAAAACCTCTTAAATGTTTATATAGTCTGCACAATATAGATGTCATAGCCTACATGTATTCCTACCCAGGGGCGTACCTAGAACATTTGGCACCCGGGGCGGATTCAATATCTGGCACCCCCCCACGGTAAAATGTAAAAACACCCCACTGTGCCCCCTGCATCCTTCAATATCTCTTTGTCACTACTGTGTACCCCCTCTCCACATCTGCACCACGGGACCCCTTTACATTTCACAGCACTCTGGACCCCTTTACATTACACAGCACCCTGCATCTCTGGACCCCTTTACATTAAACAGCACCCTGCATCTCTGGACCCCTTACATTACACAGCACCCTGCACCTCTGGACCCCTTTACATTACACAGCACCCTGC
This sequence comes from Rana temporaria, assembly GCF_905171775.1. Lineage (NCBI taxonomy): Eukaryota > Metazoa > Chordata > Amphibia > Anura > Ranidae > Rana > Rana temporaria. The sequence goes on along the minus strand of NC_053492.1, from coordinate 206,034,930 downwards.
ACCTCTGGACCCCTTTACATTACACAGCACCCTGCACCTCTGGGCCCCTTTACATTACACAGCACCCTGCATCACTGGACCCCTTTACATTACACAGCACCCTGCATCACTGGACCCCTTTACATTACACAGCACCCTGCACCTGTGAACCCCTTTACATTACACAGCACCCTGCACCACTGGACCCCTTTACATTACACAGCACCCTGCACCACTGGACCCCTTTACATTACACAGCACCCTGCATCACTGGACCCCTTTACATTACACAGCACCCTGCACCTCTGGACCCCTTACATTACACACCACCCTGAACCTCTGGATCCCTTTAGATTACACAGCACCCTGCATCTCTGGACCCCTTACATTACACAGCACCCTTCACCTCTGGATCCCTTTACAATACACAGCACCCTGCATCTCTGGACCCCTTTACAATACACAGCACTCTGTACCCCTTTATATTACACATCACTCTGCATCTCTGGACCCCTTTAAATTACACAGCACCCTGCATCTCTGGACCCCTTTACATTACACACCACCCTGCACCTCTGGATCCCTTTACATTACACAGCACCCTGCATCTCTGGACCCCTTTACATTACACAGCACCTCTGGACCCCTTTACATTACACAGCACCCTGCACCACTGGTCCCCTTTACATTGCACAGCACCCTGCACCTCTGGACCCTTTTACATTACACAGCACCCTGCATCACTGGACCCCTTACATTACACAGCACCCTGCACCTCTTTACATTACACTGCACTTCTGGACCCCTTTACATTACACAGCACCCTGCATCTCTGGACCCCTTTACAATACACATCACTTCTGGACCCCTTTACATTACACAGCACCCTGCACCACTGCCCTTTACATTACACAGCACCCTGCACCTCTGGACCCCTTACATTACACAGCACCCTGCACCTCTGGACCCCTTACATTACACAGCACCTTGCACCTCTGGACCCCTTTACATTACACAGCACCCTGCACCTCTGGACCCCTTTATATTACACAGCATCCTGCACCTCTGGACCCCTTACATTACACAGCACCCTGCATCTCTGGACCCCTTACATTACACAGCACCCTGCACCCCTTACATTACACAGCACCCTGCACCTCTGGCCCCTTTACATTACACAGCACCCTGCATCTCTGGACCCCTTTACATTACACTGCACCCCTTTACATTAGACTGCACCTCTGGACAGTGCAGACCCCTCCCTACAATACAGACCCCCCTACAGAACCCCCTTACAATACAGACCCCCCCTACAGTTCAGAACCCCCCTACAATACAGAACACCCCCAGAATACAGAACCCCCCCTCATATACAGAACCACCCCCTATACAGAGAACACCCCCCCAGAATACAGAACCCCCCCAGAATACAGAATCCCCCCTCATATACAGAACCACCCCCTACAATACAGAACACCCCCGCCCCCCACAATACAGAACCCCCTCAGAATACAGAACCCCCCTATACAGATACCACCCCCCTACAATACATAACACCCCCCCCCCCACAATACAGAACCCCCCAGAATACAGAACCCCCCCTATACAGATACCACCCCCCTACAATACAGAACTCCCCCCACACAATACAGAACCCCCCTCATATACATAACCCCCCCATACAGATACCACCCCCTACAATACAGAACTCCCCCCACACAATACAGAACCCCCCTCATATACATAACCCCCCCATACAGATACCACCCCCTACAATACAGAACACCCCCCCCCAGAATACAGAACCCCCAGAATACAGAACCCCTCTCATATACAGAACCACCCCCTACAATACAGAACACCCCCCCCCAGAATACAGAACCCCCCCCTATACAGATACCACCCCCCTACAATACAGAACCCCCCCCCCCACAATACAGAACCCCCCAGAATACAGAATACCCCCTATACAGATACCACCCCCTACAATACAGAACACCCCCCCCACACAATACAGAACCCCCCCAGAATACAAAAACCACCTCATATACAGATGCCACCCCCTACAATACAGAACATTCCCCCCCCAGAATACAGAACCCCCCTCATATACAGAACACCCCTCATATACAGAACACCCCCCCCTCATATACAGAACACCTCCCCCCTTACAATAGTGCACACACCCCCCTTGCCTTCAGACCCATAATGCTGTCAGACAGATGATCATCAGCGCGCCACGTGTTACACTACACACACAGGCAGCACAGCACAGGAGGAGGCGGCTGCAGCTTCACGCTCCTCGGCTGTGTGACTGTCAGTGTCAGACAGTCACAGCCGTATCTATCAGAGCCGCGGGCGCTGCGCTGCCACAGAGAAGGGGATAATTGCGGTCCCGGGTATGGGTACGGCTCGCACGAGTCACACCCCCCCCCCCTGAAAAGCCACGCTTCAGCTGTGTCTTACCTAGACTGCTGCTAGCGCTGCCTCCCTGTTACCGCGCTATCATCATGCTGCACGCTACAGTCCCCTTCATTCGCGGAGGGGGGGCGTAGGCCTGACACCCCTCCAGGGTGTGGCACCCGGTGCGGCCCGCCCCCTCCTTAGTACGCCTCTGTTCCTACCCCTGTAGAGGTTTGCCGAGTATGGTCTTTCCTGGGCCTCCCTCCGATTATCCTGCAGCCAGACACTTTTTTTACACTATAATCCACACACTCTACTGCTCTTTATCCAATGATCAGTCTAGAGTATTTTTTTTTTGGTAATAATTCGTAGAACTTGGATAGTAAAAGGGATTAGTGGGATACTCCAACATGAACTATGCACAGATGAGGATAACTCTCACCTGACCCCATAATTTTTTTTGGATAGCAGATTCGCTGCTAAACCACACTATGGGTGGGAAGATAACTTAATTCCCCCCGTTTCATCAGGACACTCACTAGTATCCCCTTTAGCTGACAGCTGTCCACTGACTTTTCTAGCCTGGGAGGATGTCCCTCGCAGAACAGGCCCCTAGACGCAGGTCTATACTCACTGTAGCCATAAACTGATCCTTCTAGATGCGTCTCCCTCCTAGCTATACCTGATATCTGGGTTGCAGCTTCCTCAGTTCTGGCCCTCAGGTCGAACCAACTGAGGCCGCATGGCAGCATGCACAGGGTAGGGGCAGAAGCCCCCTCCCTCTGGGACCCTGCTCTCCAGCCAAAGATCCTAAGCACATGTGCCCTAGGCATATATACAGTCACGCAGTATGCCCGGAGGCACCTGCTTCTGTCAATGGCCAGGGCTGTAACAATGCTATGCTCCCATTTGTCAGGTTTCCTCCCACAGTCCAATATGCCTCATCCTATTAGACCAGTGTGAAACAGGCGGACAACATGAGCAGAATCTGAGCACAATGAGCAGACCCTATCAATGGATCACTGCTCCCTGGTAGGCAGAGAACACCTAAATTTACCTAATAGCCTCCCTGGTATGCAGGCAGACCCAAAACTATGCTCTTTCTTTAGCACCTTTCTTTAGCACCTCTCTAAGATGGTACTATGTCCACATAAATTGAGATTTTCCTAGCTGGTGAAGGAAAATATTAGTTATATGAAGACAGGAGGCGAGTATCTTATGCAATTCTTTCTTTACTAAAGCTCATAGCAGAAAGACATAAAAACTTTATGGTAATTCACAATAAAAAACTCAAAAGGACTACCAATCCCAGCAGTCCCTGGGCCAACGTGGCCCCTCCCAGGCCTCAGCCTATATATGGGACTGTCTGAGGTAACCACATCCTCTTTCTTTGTGTAAAAACCGTGTAATCAGAAATGTAAGTCCGATCCTCTCTCTTTATGATGATCAGGGGCTTCCTCGTTGGAACACGATCTCCGCGTCTGCAGGGAGCGAAAAGGGAAAACCAACTGGACCGCTTCAACCGAACTGACTTCATCCCAACGGGGATCAAGGGGAACCGAAGCATACTGGGTCGACCGGGCCGTCGCCTTCAGGAGAAAACAGACCAACTGCAATCCAACAGGGATTGTGAGCCACTTAAATCATCCGCATTTCCGGGTCAGGATTGTGAGGTTCAATAGCCTGTAAGGAGAAGAGAGATAATCGTAATAGGGATGGGAAGGGAGGGAAGATACTCGCCTCCTGTCTTCATATAACTAATATTTTCCTTCACCAGCTAGGAAAATCTCAATTTATATATCAGACAGGAGGCTTCGTATCTTATGCAAGTTTAAAGCAAACAATAACATTATAATGCACACAAGCATAAAACAAACTCATAAAATTGACATGGATACATGGGCCTCCGGTCTGAAATAGAAGTTACGAAAGGTGGATTCTGATGACCAATCAGCCGCCCTGAGTAGGTCGTGAAGAGAGCCTCCAGAGGAGACGATTTTCGTAGCCATAGCACCCCTAGTAGAATGTGCTCCGAATAAGGAGACGTCTATGCCCGCCATTTCCATGGTGGAACGTACCCACCGTGCCAGTGTGGCGGAAGAGACTGGGTGATGGGGCTTGACGTACGAGACCAAGAGTTGGGACAGATTAGATGGTCGAAGCATCGAGGTGTGTGCTTCATAAGTTTGTAAACAGCGAACCACGCAAAGCCGCGGGTGAGTGGGAAAGAAGGGGTAGAAGACAGATTGGATACTCGTTTTTGTCCTACGGACCACAGAAAAATTGACTCCTTGAGGCGAGAATTGCCGCCTGGAGATGTCTAACGCTCTTACGTCTGAGACGCGCTTGATTGAGACCAAACAGAGTAGAACTGTGAGTTTGAAAGATAACAGCCGTAGGGGTAATCCCTCATTGTCCTCCCATGAAGCAAACATGTCTAATAGCTTGGAGACGTCCCAAGTTGACTGATATCTGGGCCTAGGGCAGTGATGGCGAACCTTGGCACCCCAGATGTTTCAGAACTACATTACCCATGGTGCTCTAGTACACCACAGAATGCACGAGCATCATGGGAAATGTAGTTCCAAAACATCTGGGGTGCCAAGGTTCGCCATCACTGGCCTAGGGGGACGTTGGAATCTAATACCCCGCAGTAGTCTACAGACCAATGGATGTTTTCCTATAGCTAACGAATTAACTGGACAGTGGTATGCTGATATGGCCGAACGGTATATATTGATGGAGCTGTAAGATTTGCCAGAATCAAAAGACTCTGCCAAATAATTTACCACTACGGACACAGGAGCGTGTATGGGATCAACCTGTCGTTGACCACACCAACGAACCCAGAGTCGCCAGGCATATCGGTAGGTTGATCTGGTCCCAGGGGCCCAGGCCACAGCGAGGAGATCCCTAGCTGATCCTGAAAGGTTGAGATCCGATTCTGAGATCCTGAAATCAGCCACGCTAGGAGGTGGAGGTTGCCCTCCATGATTAGTGGATGGGGTTCCCCGGACGGGTTGGTCAACAGCGTTGGGGACAGGGGAATCAGTCTGGGGTAGTCCACGACCATCCCCAAGAGGAGGGGGAACCAGGGTTGTGTCGGCCACCAGGGTGTTATCAGTACAATTGTCGCGTGCTGGTTCGAGGCATGAAGGAGAACTCTGGGTATCATCTGAAATGGGGGGAACGCATAGTGAGTTCCTTCTGGCCAAATGTGGCGGAACGCGTCCACCGCGGATGCTTCTGGATCGGGCCTCCAGCTGAAGAAGTGGGGCAGCTGGTGGTTGAGGCGAGAAGCGAACAAGTCCATGTTCAACGGGCCCCAAAGACGTTCTAGAAGGCGGAATACCGGGCGATCCAGCTGCCAGTCGCTGGAGTCGGTAAGGTGGCGTGAGTACCAGTCGGCTACCGTGTTGGAGATTCCTGGAATATATTCCGCGATAGGGATAATGTTGCGGGCCAAGCAAAAATGCCAGAACTCCTTCGCCAGATCTGCAAGGACTTTGGATCTGGTGCCACCCAAGCGGTTGACATACTGAACCGCGGCCACATTGTCCATGCGGAACAGTACACAGCAATTGGAAGCTTGTGGGATGAAGCTCTTGACGGCAAAAAATGCCGCCAACAGTTCCAAGGCATTGATGTGCAATTCCGACTCGGAGGTAGACCAAGTCCCCCCTGTGGAATCTGTCCCGCAGCGAGCGCCCCAGCCGTGGCGACTCGCGTCCGACTCTATGATGATGTCGGGCCCGGAATTGAAAATGGTCTTGCCGTTCCACTCGACCGCGTGGCGGAGCCACCACTGCAATTCTTCTATTGCTTCCGGACAGAGGGGGATCTCGTCCGCATACCTGAGTCCCTGGCGAATATGTAAAATTTTGAGTCTCTGAAGGGCCCTGTAGTGAAGTGGGGCCGGGAAGATGGCCTGGATGGATGCAGCTAAGAGTCCCACTAGGCGGGCCAGAACCCGCAAGGACAAGGAGCCTTTGCGGAGTACTGCCCTGATTTCCTTTCGAATTAGGGCTAATTTTGTTTTTGGGAGGCGGAGGACCGCTTGTTTGGTGTCCACTAGGAAACCCAAGAATTCCATCCCCTGGGCTGGGTCTAGGACCGACTTTTCGCGGTTGATTAGGAAACCCAGTGTTTGTAGGAGAGACAGTGGTATGCTGATATGGCCGAACGGTATATATTGATGGAGCTGTAAGATTTGCCAGAATCAAAAGACTCTGCCAAATAATTTACCACTACGGACACAGGAGCGTGTATGGGATCAACCTGTCATTGACCACACCAACGAACCCAGAGTCGCCAGGCATATCGGTAGGTTGATCTGGTCCCAGGGGCCCAGGCCACAGCGAGGAGATCCCTAGCTGATCCTGAAAGGTTGAGATCCGATTCTGAGATCCTGAAATCAGCCACGCTAGGAGGTGGAGGTTGCCCTCCATGATTAGTGGATGGGGTTCCCCGGACGGGTTGGTCAACAGCGTTGGGGACAGGGGAATCAGTCTGGGGTAGTCCACGACCATCCCCAAGAGGAGGGGGAACCAGGGTTGTGTCGGCCACCAGGGTGTTATCAGTACAATTGTCGCGTGCTGGTTCGAGGCATGAAGGAGAACTCTGGGTATCATCTGAAATGGGGGGAACGCATAGTGAGTTCCTTCTGGCCAAATGTGGCGGAACGCGTCCACCGCGGATGCTTCTGGATCGGGCCTCCAGCTGAAGAAGTGGGGCAGCTGGTGGTTGAGGCGAGAAGCGAACAAGTCCATGTTCAACGGGCCCCAAAGACGTTCTAGAAGGCGGAATACCGGGCGATCCAGCTGCCAGTCGCTGGAGTCGGTAAGGTGGCGTGAGTACCAGTCGGCTACCGTGTTGGAGATTCCTGGAATATATTCCGCGATAGGGATAATGTTGCGGGCCAAGCAAAAATGCCAGAACTCCTTCGCCAGATCTGCAAGGACTTTGGATCTGGTGCCACCCAAGCGGTTGACATACTGAACCGCGGCCACATTGTCCATGCGGAACAGTACACAGCAATTGGAAGCTTGTGGGATGAAGCTCTTGACGGCAAAAAATGCCGCCAACAGTTCCAAGGCATTGATGTGCAATTCCGACTCGGAGGTAGACCAAGTCCCCCCTGTGGAATCTGTCCCGCAGCGAGCGCCCCAGCCGTGGCGACTCGCGTCCGACTCTATGATGATGTCGGGCCCGGAATTGAAAATGGTCTTGCCGTTCCACTCGACCGCGTGGCGGAGCCACCACTGCAATTCTTCTATTGCTTCCGGACAGAGGGGGATCTCGTCCGCATACCTGAGTCCCTGGCGAATATGTAAAATTTTGAGTCTCTGAAGGGCCCTGTAGTGAAGTGGGGCCGGGAAGATGGCCTGGATGGATGCAGCTAAGAGTCCCACTAGGCGGGCCAGAACCCGCAAGGACAAGGAGCCTTTGCGGAGTACTGCCCTGATTTCCTTTCGAATTAGGGCTAATTTTGTTTTTGGGAGGCGGAGGACCGCTTGTTTGGTGTCCACTAGGAAACCCAAGAATTCCATCCCCTGGGCTGGGTCTAGGACCGACTTTTCGCGGTTGATTAGGAAACCCAGTGTTTGTAGGAGAGACACCGTCCAGGACATGTGAAGGGACACTAGGGCCTTTGAGTGGGCCATGATAAGGATATCGTCCAAGTAGATAATTAGACGTACCCCTCTGCTTCGTAGCGATGCTACCACTGGTTTCATTAACTTCGTGAAACACCATGGTGCTGACGATAGCCCGAACGGGAGGCAGGTAAACTGCCACATCTGAGTCTTCCAACGGAATCGTAGTAGGTGTTGTGACTCCGTGTGAATAGGGACAGTGAGATAGGCGTCCTTCAGATCTATTTTCCCTAGCCAGTCTCCCGTTTGTAGGAGGTCTCGGAGGCAGTGGATGCCCTCCATCTTGAAGTGTCTGTAGCAGACATGTTGGTTCAGATTTCTTAGATTTATTACGGGACGGAACCCGCCCCCTTTTTTCTTGACAAGGAAAAGATTGCTTATGAATCCCGGGGAACAATTTTGTACTTTTAAAATTGCTTGTTTGGACCAGAGGTCCTGAATTTCGCTCTCGATGAGCGCAATACTGTGGCTCGTGAAATTGATGGGGTGAGGGGCCACATTTAACATTGGTGAAGATAGAAGTTCTACTTGGAAACCCACGACCGTCTGCAATATCCACGGGTCTGCCGTAATCGCAGACCAGGCGTGGATAAAATATTTCAGGCGTCCCCCCACTGGTATGTGTGGTTGTGGAGTGTATGGAATACTCACCGAATGGAGGCCGTGATCGTGTGTAACCACGTCCGCCGCGTCCGCGCCATGGTCTGCCTCTGGGTGGAAAAAACGGTGCTGGCTGCGCCACTGGAACGGGGTAGGTGGGAGGAGCCTGCTGGTACTGGTATTGGGGGTTTCTGTTTTGTGGCCTGTATGTGGAACCGCGGCCGGCAGATCGGCCTCTGCTTCTGCCGGCCCTGTTAAAAACTCTCACGGTTCCTGACTTCCTTAGTGATGTCTGGGCCTTGTCAAGGCCCGAAAATAATCCCACGAATTTATTGATGTCTTTGAGGAGGTTGTCCCCAAAGAGCATACCGCCCGCTGAAGGGCCGGGTTCTGTTTCTGCCAGGTGGGATAGCTGGGGGTCTAGCCGCATTAATATGGAACGGCGTCTCTCGATTGAGCAGGAGGTGTTAGCCGTACCTGCTAGGCAAATGGCTCTCTGGGCCCAGCCGCGGAGTTGCATTAGGTCTACTGGTTGGTCCGAAGCGGCTGCTTGTTCTGATAAGTTCAGAATTTTAGTCAGGGGCCCTATTAAATCAAGGATGCGTTCCTGGATAGCTTTAAAGGACCGCTCGATCCCTTTTTTGGGGAGTTTCCCTGATTTTGCTAGATATTTAGCTAGCATGGGGTCCACCTCTGGTGTGGCCACCACCTTGTTGGGGATGGCTGGTCTAGGACATTCGGCCCTTAGTTTGTTGCGGGCAGGTCTGTCCAGGGATTTCCTGGCCCAATGTTCTACGTATTGAGATACGTGAGGCAGTGGGGACCAATCGCCAGATCGCGGGTGAGCGATGGCATCTGGGTGGAAGAATGGTTCCCCCAGTGCATCCAAAATAACTTCTCCCTGTGTATCAGGGGTGGCATTGGAGTGAAATGCCGTATCCTCAATATCCTGTCTGTCTTCGTCAGACCCGTAGTCATCAGACTCGCTTCTCCCTGAAGCACCTGGCGAGTCCTCGTCCGAGGAAACGACGTAGGAGTCAGGTTTGGTCCTTCGCGAGGACCGTTGCCTCTTAGTGTCTAACTCCCTGAGGCCCAGGGGTCGGTCAGGGTCTGTTGGATATTGAGGTTGGCAGGCCGGGGAGGGTACTGCCTGGAACAAATTGTTTACTTCCCCTGTCGGGGAGTCAGGTGCTGCTAGAGTGTGTTTCTGCTTGAAAGAAACCTTGCCTTTCTTATTTGGCGGTTCGCCATTTAGAGGCGGATTAGTCATAGCAGGCTTAGAGGTGTGTGGTCCCTTGGACGGGATGGCCGAGGCCAGAGCCGTCTGGACAGAGATGTTAATCAGATCCTGGATCTGAGCAGCCGTCATAAACTGTGTAGTATCAAGGGTGAAAGCCTCCCCTGCAAGGGGGGCAGTATAATTGTCTTCAGACATGGGTAGTATAGCCCGTATGTGTTTAAAAACACTGATCACCTCTTTATGTATGAATAAACTCTGTATGTATATATCTGCACTTATATATATATATCTCAATATATCTACACTGGGAAAAAGTATTTTCTTTTAAGGACCTTTTCTATCCTGACATTTAAAGTGCAGAAAGGTATTTTCTCTTTAAGAGTCTTTTCTATCCTTACAGGCTGCTGTAAGCATAGAGGTATGATAGGGTTAATGGTTGGAGATAGCAAGTATCTCCGGTGACAGAAGGGGGGGGACGCTGGGAGCAGCACAGCAGGCTTCCTCACCTATACACCGACGATCTGCACTGGCAGCGGTGTGAGGGAGAAAGCCCGCGTTCTGTCGCGCTCTGGGGCGAAGTCTCGCGAGACTACGCTTCCAGAGCGCTGATTGGACGGCGCCGAGTACCGCCCCTCCCTCCGCGCGCGAACGTGAGAGGAGAAGGGGGGGAAGATGGCGCCGACTGAGCAGGGATATCGCCTGACAGGCGAAAACAACGGATGGGCGGGCGGGGAGAGAGAATTGAGCCGCGGACGTGTGAGGAGAGCGCGGCTGAACTGTGCGCTCGGCGAGTGTGGGTGAAATCGCAGGGGGAGCCCTGTCACATCACATTACCAGAATAAAACAATATGCAGGGAAAAAATGCATGAAAGACATACACATGAATAAAAATAATGCTCAATGGAGTGAACAGCTGAGAGAAATGGTAGGCGGGGGGGGGGGTTACCCCACAGCCCAATACTTAAATACCAGCTGTATTATAAAATCAATCAATATATCGTCTAATACTTATCTGAAAGCTGCGATGAGCAGAAAGAAAGAGGATGTGGTTACCTCAGACAGTCCCATATATAGGCTGAGGCCTGGGAGGGGCCACGTTGGCCCAGGGACTGCTGGGATTGGTAGTCCTTTTGAGTTTTTTATTGTGAATTACCATAAAGTTTTTATGTCTTTCTGCTATGAGCTTTAGTAAAGAAAGAATTGCATAAGATACGAAGCCTCCTGTCTGATATATAACTCTTAAAGTAGAACTATAGGCAATTTTTTTTAAACATTTTTAGAACAATGGATAGTTATAACCCCATGCAGATTCTTTTTCAGCATCTATGTCTGATTGCGGAGATTTCCCTTCACTTCCTGTCCCATAGCCAAAGGAGGAAGTGAGAGAAAATCTCTACAAAGTGAGGGAATCCCAAGCTCCTGAAAATCCAGGGAAGTTTTAAATATGTCTAACTCACGGGGCATAATTCTATGACATAAAGAAACAATTAGCATATGGTTTCAACTGAAACACAAGCTGTGCAATACGGTCATACTGTGAGGTTTAATGAATTGACAAAAAAGTTTCTTTGGATCAGGTAGCATGCACTGTGGGAATATCAATCAGGTGATGTACATTTAACACATTGAAGACTAGGATGACTCAAGAGTATTACCATTTTCAAACTATTCCTTACAAAACATTTTAAGAAATAACCCCAAACCAAACGTACGACAGCACAGCCAACATCTGGCTAATATAAGGGACGGAATCCACGCAGGGGTCACAAGGTAACAGTACGGAACCAAGAACATTTTGATTATTTGCCACTACCATAATATACAATCAACAATGAGTTGGCCTGGCTCATGCTCCAGGGGTAGGTTGATAGTCAAGTAGCTCACCTAAGTTGTTGTGCTAGCAGGGGTCAGTTTATCAAGACTTCAAGGGAGGTAATCAGATATTAGGGAAGCCTCCTAGTCTGCTGCAGCAGTGGAGGGTTCTGCCAACCACTTAGACCAGACCCTGTCATATTTTTTCGGACAGCCTCTATGTATATAGGTGTCTTTGTATAAGGGTATCACATTATTAATAAGTGTTTTCCATAGACTTACAGAGGGAGGAGTTTTCTGCTTCCAGCATAGAACGATGGACTTCCTGGCATAGAACAGCAAGAGACCCAACAGGGTTCTCTCAGCCACTCTGGGCACCAGCTCCTCGACCAGCCCCAACAGGCAAATTCTTGGGGATGGAACAATAGTGATACATAGTAGTTCATTCACATTCTGGCATGTGCTACCTAGAAATCAACCGGAAGACCATCTGGGCCAGGAGCCTTGCCAGTGGACAGGGAGTTAATCACAGTAAGAACCTCCTCAGTGGTGATTGGGGCAACTAGATGCAATCTTCCCGAGTTGGAGAGCCAGCCAAAGGCTATCGGATCCAGATGAAATTCCAACCCCTCTGGGTCTAAACGCATGGGTGGTGTGGTGGTATATAAGGACTGATAAATGTCATAGAACGCTAGCAAAATGGCCTCTGGAGAAGAGATGACCTCACCTGTGAGAAAGGTAAGTTCAGGAATCAGGGTGCTCGGGGTGTCATGATGGTAAATCATTGACAACAGCCTGCCATTCCTGTCCCCCTGTTCAAATAATTTCTGCTTTGTGTGATACAGTTCTAATCTAGTAACGTCTGTTAAGTGAAGGTGAAGACTGTGTTTGGATCCATTCCCTATTGGGCAGAAGCTGTCTCAACCCCACTCTACAGTGTAATGTAATGGCCCCTTGTGAATGCCTTGAAAGCACCCCAGACTATCTCAGGAGAGGATGACCCTTCATTAGAATCCCAGTAATCACTTAGCGCTAGGGGGTTTGTTCCGCTATGTCAGGTTGGGAAATCCATTGAGCACCGAGCCGCCACATTAAAGTCACCCAGTAGTAACATTTTTGCAGAATAGTAGGGGGTGATCCTCTCCAGTATAGTATACAGAATTTCGGCCTTAAAGGGCGGCGGCAAATATATACCTGTGGAGACATATCTCTGCTGTCATAGCATAAGTACCAGTATTACAAATTTACACCTAGCGGATCCGTGTGAACCGCTTCTATGACAAACAAGAGAAACGTATGCACTAAGATGGAAACTCCCCTCGCATAAGTCGAGTAAGAGGCATGAAAAGACTTCTGTACCCAGGGCCTTTTCAGAGCCATGAGCTTACTGCCCACCAGGTGTGTCTCCTGCACAACTAAGACAGCTGGACTATATTGTTTGACATACTGAAGAAGAAGCATCCTCTTAAAATTAAAGCCACGCACGTTCCAGGATACCACAGAAAAAGTATCCTGATCACGTGATGCCATAGTAGTTTCAGACAACATAATTAGAGGAGACTAATAGTCGTCGAGCAGGTGACACCCGGTGAGCATCAGTGGAGCACAAGCCATTGTACATGAAACACAAAATACACATGTAAAAAAACACATCAACTAAACTAAAACTTCCCAAGCACCGGGTGCTTATCCTACCAATCCCCACTACGCTCAGAACATCATGGGGGAATTTTCGAAGCGGTCTATACCTAAAAACCAAAAACAATATCTGTAAAGCTAAACCTGATAACCAGGTCACAGTACAGTCCTCTGCAGCACTGAACTGAAGCTGCAGGCTCAACCCTATTATAAAGTTCCTCCAGATAAATGTAGAGTAACAGTTAAGGGGACTTCTGTTGATCTTTGTAGAGTCAAACCGTTATGGGTAAGTGTGTATCCAGCGTAAAGGTGTACTTGCCGTAGCTCAGGCACTTGTGAAAAGGAGAATAGTAGGATAGAGAATCCAGGATGTGTATGATCCGTGCATCGCTTTTAAGCGATAGGAGATCTTTATCTCAGAGTGGCCAGCCAGCTGTCAGCCTCTGAAGGGTTGTCAAAAAAAAAAAACTTTGCCGTCATTGGCTGGGGTAAAGCATGCCGTATTTAATATTTTTTGCTCTGAGCCGTTTACGGACATCGTTGAAGATCTTTCTCTTCCTCTGTAACTCGGCCAAGAAGTCAGGGAAAAGGAGGACGGAGGTGTTGCCATATTTGAGTGTGAGATGTTTACTAGCTTCAGCCAAAATCCTGTCCTTATCTCGGTAATTCAGAAAGCAGACCAGAAAGGGTCTAAGGAGGTTCCCAAGGATGGCTCGGCCCGTGGGTACCCAATGGGCTCTTTCAACCACATAGGTAGGAGCGACAGCGGTAAGACCCAGCAGGTCTTTAAAGAACTCCTCCACAAATTCCGCCGGGTGATCCCTCCTCATCCCATTCAGGTAGGCCAAGGACTCTAATATTATTCTGCCTGAGCCAGTTTTTGGCATCATCAGATTTTGCAACGAGGGCCTGCACTGTGCGCTGTAACTCAGCAATCGAGGCTGCCCAAGCATCAGCTGGAGGGAAGCAGGTGATGGGATGGACAGGGATGACAGGCCTGTCCGTGCTGCGGTGCTCTGGATGGGGAGCGCACCGCCTCGAGTCCCAGGCCGGCAAGATGGCCGCCACCAACTAGACCTCGGCAGGCCTCCACAGAGAGCGTCGGTCCAGCGGCCTTCCGATTCACAGCCGGGATGTGATGAGATGAGAGGGGTTGACGAGGATGGTCGGTCAGAGCACTGGAGCTGCAGATGGTCAGGGCCTAGTGGACAGATGTGAGGCTCCGGATGGAAAGATGGCTGCGGCCGCCACGAGTACAGGCCGACAAGCCCAGGCGGATATCTCCTCCAGCGGGGAGCACATCCACACAATATATGGTCAGGGCAGAGCAGGGGATGGAGGGGAAGGGTCTGGAGGCTGCGGTGGTGCTCACTCAATCAGCAGATGCACGGATGCCAGAGGATGGAATCGAGGATACCCGGAGCTCTCCTGGAACACATCCGCCGCTGCTCACATCAGGACACGCCCCCCATAGCCCATTACTTTAGTAAAATATTTGACTTTCATTCTCATAATGGAAGTACATTGTATTTCCAATGTAGGATGGACAGATCACCCTTTTGTAATGTGGCATGGATAGACTGGGACACAGACATGGCAATTGATGGAAAAAATAAAAATAAAACAACACTCAAAGGTATGCATCCCAAACCGCCAACCCAAAGGGTCTGATGGAGTCTTTTACTGTGTTAGCTACTAATCAATGTAAATCAATCAAAGTTTGTAGTTTAACTGATACCTTCTACTGGCTGACTCAAGTTATTAAAGATGCAAGCTTTGGGAACACTAAGATCAGGCTATTTGTCCCAGTGACCATAGTCACTAGCTCTGAAAGTGATTGAAAACCTCAAGATGTTAAGTTGTCACCAGGATAGGAATAAAATGGAAATCTACCAGTGGGAGTGCTTGTCCTTCCAGGTGGTTTTATGGGACAGAAAGTGAAGGGAGATCTCTCCAATAAGATATAAATGGTGAAAAAAAAGATAATACAAATGGTGAAAAAAAACAACCCAGATAGGCTTTAAATATGCTTTGATTGAACTGGTATAATGATACATGCTGAACGATAGGCTGGTTCAGCCTACCCTAAATAATAGATGCTGATTTACTAATGTCATGCTCATTATGCCAATGAAAGTGAACAGTGTTCACACTCCGTCATTGCAAAATGATGGTCATTGGTTTGTTTAGGTCTACATATGCAAATTTATAAGGTCAAGCACAGCAGTGCTCAGTTGACAGTTTCTAAGATGTAATACATATTATAGTGTACTGTATATACAGTTTAAGGTTGAACAATTTGAATACATTAGTATTAATAAATTATACTCTTATATAGGATAAAGTACACGCTGTATGATATTAGTGCTGCAAACTACTCAAATGTACATGGACTCAAGATTGTTGACATAAATTTGTAAAGATATAAGCTTAACAGGCCTGCCTGGTGAAAAAGTATTGAAACATAAGTCTGGTTAAATTAGTATGACTGAGCAGGACTGGATACTAACATGCATAATGGCCTCTTTTTTGGGACTTAGCAATGTTAAAGTTTGCTGGCAGTGAGATTTTCCAGATGTATTTATGCACATGCATATGGCTGTGTGCATACTTAATCAGTAATGTAAAGATTATAAATATAATATATTAATTCAAGAATCTAACCTAAATTTATTTAGGTAAAAACCTCCAGGTTAACCACACATTTGAGGAGCTGGCATAGCCCATTTTAAATCAATAGAACAACAAAAATAAATATAAATAGGATTTTACGTGGTGCCAAAATCCTCTCCTCAGGTTAAATTTTAATAAGTAAATTAATAGTTAATCATTTTAGGGAGAAAAATGTCCCCTTCATATATAAAACAGTGCAGTGACAGCTCAGCTTTCCTGATGTATCATCCTCCCATAAATATCTATCATGTTAAAAAGATAACAATACAACAAATTTCATGTATTGATCACAAGGGGAGGGTGATATTTGCGTTTAGCACTGTAGCTTCATAATTCATTGTCATTCATTCAGTTTCATTGGGGTGAGGTGCTGATGTGTTCAGTTGGGCCATACGTTCTTCTAAAACTTAAAATTAATAGAAATAAACTTTTATGTAGCACAGTTACACTCAAAATGTGGCATTAAAGGGGTTGTAAAGGTGGAGTGTTGTGGTGGAGTGTCGTGCTCGCCCCCTCCCTTGAGGGGGAGGGGGCGAGCAGGAGAGTCAGGACGTCCACTAACACACAGCTCCTTTCTCTATCTGCAATGTAGAGAGCGTCCTGACTCTCCTGCTTGTCCCCTCTCCCCTCAGGGGAGGGGGCGAGCACGACACTCCACACCAGGGAGAAAGCCTCGCATTACTGTGTGGAGTTACAGACAGAAGAACAGGAAGTGAGGATTTCTCAGAAGAAATAAGGAAATTTAAAAGCAAAATCGAAGAATGAGGTAAGTGAAGGAGAACTGCACTAAGGTAAAGAAAGCTATTTAGTGGATTTTTTTTTTACCTTTACAACCCCTTTAAGTACAATTTCATTATTTATCCAAGCAAGTTTTGAATATCGCTGAACCTCTAATGTGTTATAAACAAAAATTGCCAGTGTTGTTTTATCATGCAGGGCAAAGTAAGAGGGCACCTATCTTGCCCTTTCCCCAGCAGGACATACTCGCTTTTCCCCTTTTAACTCTATTTGGCCACAGGACCAGGGAAAGAGAGCCCCATGTAAGATCCAAAATGGCTTGTGGAAGCCTACATTGGGCTATGAACTCTTTCTGCACCATGATGTGACTGTATTGGACCAATCAAAATGCTCCAGTACTGTCACATTAGTGAGTTACGGGCTTACCCATACACAAGTGCCGGGTGTTTCACTTTGCTCTCTTTGGCTAAATGGAACAAGTGATGTTTTATTTTTTTACTAAGTATAAAAAATTGTTTAGGTTCCATGGTTCCATGGTTACGACGGCGCATCACTGTCAGTCAGTCAGTCAGTCAGTCAGTGTCAGAGGTGGAGTAGGGTGCTTCGGACCTTCCGCTTACGAGCCTGCTCCCACCCAGACCTGGCAGTCAGAAACTAGGCAGACTTCCATTACCTGTGCTGCACAAGGAACAGCTCCTAGGAACCAGGAATCCAGCTCTTTTCTCTCCTCGTGGACTCCTTCTTTCTCCGCAGGTAAGACCCTGTCTCTCAGGGCCTACCATCCTGGGGAACCACTGACGGCCGTCCTTCTCAGGGCAGCCGTCACACAGACCCCACACTGCGGCTCTCTATTCCGTCTTTTGCTCGGCATCCCCACTCGCACGGCCACCCACGATTGTGGTGGCCCCCAGACACCCCCCCTGGGTGTATTTTCGGCGCTTTTCGGCGTTTTTACACGCCCGCCCCAGCCTGCTACTTTTCGCGGCCGCCGCGCCTCAGGAAAGTCCGCGGCTTCAGCCGCGGCCTACCGGCGCTCCGACCGTTTCTCCCTGCACCTGCCACCAATAGTGCAGTTCTCTCTGATTATCGCCCCTGCACCCCTAGAGGTCCCCTCCACCCCCCTGTTTAGCAACCAGATCGGTGGAATCATTTTTTTACCAACCTGATTGCCCCCCCAGCCTGGGTCCTGTGTCTTTGCCTGGCGGCCATCTTGGTGCACCCCAGCAACAGTGACACCCAGCATCCCCCCCCCCTTTTTCCCCTCATTAAGTCAACAGTCTTTGATCCAGGGCTTGAGCCGATCGCCTTTAGGGATCAGGAAGGAATTTTTTTTCCCTGCCGCAGCACATTGGCAAGCTTGCCCAGGGCTTTTTTTTGCCTTCCTCTGGACCAAAAATTGCTGAGAGCGAGGATTCTGCGAATCCTCTCTCACCGAACACCCGCACCCCTGCCCACGGTGACTGGCAACAATGGTTAAATTGCGATACTCTGCAGAAACCATTTGGGGTCTGAGACAATTCGCAACAATATTACCTGCCGTCACCACAAAAGCCTTAAAATCAGATCAACTTTTGAGAGTCGATCGACGATCGATCATCAAAAATTTCAACCATTCAACACAGCTCAAGCACATATCATGTGCGCTGCTTAACACTAGATCGGCAGTTAAACACCGTTCAGAAATCCATGATTTCTTACTACAAAACGATCTAGACTGCCTCTTTATTACAGAAAGTTGGCTGTCAGACGACTGCAACACCATTCTCGGAGAACTGGTACCAGCAAATTATCGCATTCTAACGGAAAATAGAATAGGGCAAAGAGGAGGAGGCCTGGCGGTGATTCATAAGTCTCATATTGCAATCACTAAACCGGTCCTTCAAAATCCTCTACCTTTTATGGAAACCCTTACGCTTCAACTTCAAGCTCACTCTCAGGAGACCGTTCACATTCTCCTCTGCTATAGGCCCCCTGGGCCCAAATCGCAGTTGATTTCAGCATTAACGGAGTTCATATCCACTTACTCCCTTAACAGCAATCATCTTTTGCTGCTCGGGGATTTCAATTTGTGGGCCAACTCCTCACAGGATCCCATCGCGGAGGCCTGCATCGACCACCTGGAAGGGTTAGGACTTCAGCAACTTATATGCGGACCCACGCATGCTTCAGGTCACACACTCGACCTAATTTTCAGACAAAATCTGAAAATAAACATTTTGGGTATTGAACCTTTGCCATGGACAGACCACCATGCAATTAGCTTCATAATTCCCAGAATTCCACTAGTTATGAAAGTACCCAAGCCGGTGACAATACACTGGGCTAGATCTCAGAAGAAGCTCCACTCGGAACTCTTCAGATCTACCCTGGGAAACCGAATTGGGGCTATTCCTCCTCAGCTAGCAGCCTCAGATACATTGGATGCCATAAATGCAGCTCTGCTACAGTCAGCCGACTTAGCAGCACCAAAGCGCAAAGTCCGCAGCCGGGCAAAAAAGTCCAGCTGGTTCAATAACCAGCTGTCGCTTTTGAAGCAAGAGCGCAGAAGGGCGGAAGCCGCCTGGAAAAGAAGTCCTTCAGAAGACCGCCTCAACTTCTACAAAGCAGTAACAACACGATATCACAAGGAAATTTTCAAAGCCAAAAAACTTCACTTTTCCATGGTGATTAACAGCGCAATGAATCGCCCACGCGAACTCTTCAGGATGGTCACCCAGACCATGAATCCGGGATGTCTTGAAGTCCCCACTTCAGACACCCAAGAGTTCTGCAATGAACTATCGGATTTCTTCATCAACAAAATTGAAAAAATTCGGGTAAGTATTCGGCAAAACAATACTCCACTCAGCCCCCTCTTCAATCAACTACAAAACACTGACAGAAAGCCTCTACAATCAACTAAGTTCACTCTGGAACCCATCTCCATCGATACCACCAAAAAATTCATTGGTGCGCTGCGCAACAGCACAGCACCCAATGACATCATTCCCACCAAGCTACTGAAGGAATGTGCCGACATCCTGGCGCCTCCAATCACACAGCTTATAAATCAGTCATTTAAGGAAGGCATAGTGCCTTCCCTGCTGAAAGAGGGCACAATCCTGCCGATCTTGAAAAAACCTAATTTGAATCCTATGGACCCAACTCACCGCCGTCCCATAACAGGTCTAAATGCTCTGTCCAAGATAATGGAGAAAGTGGTGGTAAATCAGCTGCAACAGCATCTGGATACCCACAACCTACTCGATCCATTTCAATCCGGGTTCCGTCCCGGACACGGGACAGAAACGGCCTTACTGAAAATATGGGACGATGCGCTCGAGGCCGCAGACGAAGGAGAATCGTGTCTCCTGGTTCTGCTGGACCTAAGCGCAGCCTTCGACACAGTAGACCATAAATTGCTACTGAGACGACTAACAGAAGTCGCCGGAGTCTCAGAAGATGCCTTACCATGGTTCTCCTCTTTTCTCGGAAACCGATCACAAACAGTGAAACTGGGATCTTTCACGTCAGAAAAACGCACGGTGCCATGTGGGGTCCCCCAAGGATCCCCCCTATCACCGGTGCTGTTTAATATCTATCTCCGTCCTCTCTTTGATATTATCAGTAGCCAAGAACTACTCTATCACTCTTATGCAGACGACACGCAGTTGTATTTTCGCATCTGCCACAAAAAGGATCATCATCTCAGATTAGAGAAATGTCTCTCTTCAATAGAAAACTGGATGACTAAGAGTTATCTCAAACTCAATAGCGCTAAAACAGAACTCTTTATGTTCGATGCCAGTCGGAAGAGACAACCGGCAACAAACTGGACACCATCGCCCATCCTGGGACAAATCATCTCCCCTAGCTCCAAAGTCAAAAGTCTAGGAGTCACGTTTGACACCTTCATGACAATGGACGCACAAATAGGGTCAGTAGTCAGCGGGGCGCACCATTTGATGCGCCTACTACGCAGACTTATTCCATTTATCCCCAAAGAAGACGTAGCAGTCGTGGTGGGAACAATCGTGAATTCCAGACTGGACTATGCAAATGCCCTTTACCTCGGGCTCCCCAAGTACCAAATCGCTCGTCTTCAAGTCGTACAGAATACGGCCGCTAGACTGGTGACTGGGAAAAAATCTTGGGAATCAATCTCACCTTCACTGAGATCCCTTCACTGGTTGCCAGTGAAAGACAGAATTGCATTCAAAGCACTCTGCCTGACACATAAGTGCATCCATGGGAAGGCTCCTAGATATCTATGCGACAAGATCAAACCGCACAATTGCAACCGCATTCTGCGATCCACCGACCAAAATCTGGTCAAGGTTCCTAAAACCAAATACAAGTCCAAAGGAGAAAGAAGGTTTGCTTTCCAGGGCCCCAGGCTTTGGAATGCTTTACCAACCAGCATTCGGTTGGAGCAAAACCACCTGTCTTTCAGAAGGCAGATCAAAACCCTGCTTTTCTGAAGGCATGAGACACAAACAACTAGCGCCCAGAAGCGATTCGGTTCGCATGTGCCGCGCTATATAAGTTTTTCATTCATTCATTCATTCATGGAAACTGTACAGTATTAGGTATGCTAATTCACTATACAGTCACTGATGAATACTGCAGGTAGGGAAAGGGTAAGCAACACCTCTGACTCATTAAATTGTGTTTGTATATTTTACTTTGAGCTATTGAGCACTGTAAATTTTATTACAACAGCATCTAAGAACAAATCTTCCAATAGGGACACCTGCTCTGATAACACTGTAAGAGAGGATTCCCTTTAATATAGGTGAAAAAAGAACAAGGCTGTCACTGCAAGCTTTGGCTGGGTCAGTAAGAACCCATATAATATGGAATAACACATGGATGAGAGTCAACAAAGCTACACACCCCGAAACTAATTTCAAAAATGGAAAGGTTCCACGAGGGGTTTTAAAGTAGAAAGATAACCATAGATAGGTTAGTATTTAGGTATTTTATTATCACAAAAAGCATAGTACAAGGAATTTTTACAAAATTTTTAAATATGAGCTTGAACTTGTTTCACTCATACTACCCCCTATTCCACCCCATTTCACCTTCACCACGATCACAATTTGATATTAGCGGGTTCCAGCTATTTTCATAGCCCCTCCACTTAAATAAACTAAAGCTCACATTAAACAGCAAAACTCAATGTCATTCTGATACAAACAAACCAATAAATTTGTTTGGGTCCAGCAGGTGGCACAAAAATCCTTAGCTCCTACTTTTTTATTTAATCACATTTTGCAGGTGCTGGGCCTCCTCCCTTTGCCTCTGCTCTGTGGGGTTTGAACGTGACTCCTTGTAAGCCCAGTTGTTTGGGACTCTACCTGAGGGGGGTTGAGGAACCACATGGATTTCTCTTTGGACCACTGAATACATTTTCTTTTAATTTCTGGTTGGATGTCGTATACTTTTATCTCCATCAATTAAATGTTAAATATATTTGCAATGTTAACGTAGATAGGGCCAGATTCACGTAGGAGAGCGTATCTTTAGTTGGGCGTAGCGTATCCTATTTACGCTACGCCGCCGCAACTTAGACAGGCAAGTGCAGTATTCACAAAGCACTTGCTCCTTAAGTTGCGGCGGCGTAGCGTAAATCGGCCGGCGTAAGCCCGCGTAATTCAAAATGAGCCGTGACCCCACGTAAATGACGCGCCGATCGTACAGCGCATGTGTGCGCATGCTCAGTATCACGTCGAATTTACGCCCTAAGATACGCCAGGCCCAATGCCTGTGACGTGAACGTAACCTACGCACAGCCCCATTCACGTACGACTTACGTAAACGACGTAAAAAGATACGCTTGCCGACGTCCATACTTTGCATTGGCTGTGCCTCATATAGCAGGGGTAACTTTACGCCGGACGTAAGCCTAACGTAAACGGCGTAGCAGGCGCAAGTACGTTCGTGAATCGGCGTATCTACCTAATTTACATATTCGACGCGTAAATCTACAGAAGCGCCCCTTGCGGCCAGCGTAAATATGCACCCAAGATACGACAGCGTAGGAGACTTACACCACTCGTATCTTGGCCAAATCTATGCGTAACTGATTCTAAGAATCAGGCGCATTGATACGACGGCTCGTATTCGGACTTACGACGGCGTAGGTGGAGATACGCCGTCGTAAGTCCTTCGAGAATCTGTCCCATACTTTTTATTTAAAATAAAATATTTATATGCATTTTTTGAAATATCAATATAGGTAAATAAGTAAAAAACCGACTTCTTTGACACGTTCCTTAGAGCAGGGGTCTCCAAACTTTCTAAACAAAGGGCCAGTTTACTGTCCTTCAGCTTTTAGGGGGGCCGGACTGTGGCCATCGGAATTAGAGGGGTCCTGACCTCAGTGAGAAAAAAAAATAGGAGGAATTGTGCCCCGTCCTTGGTGCCACTGGAAGAAATCTGCCCCGTCCTGGGTGCCACTGGGAGAAATTGTGCCCCGTCCTTGGTGCCACTGGGAGGAATTGTGCCCCATCCTTGGTGCCACTGGACCCCATTATTGCTGTCATTGTAATAAATTATACCCCATCGTTGGTGTCATTGGGAGAAATTGTGCCCTATCGTTGGTGTCATTGGGGCGGAATAATGCACCATCTTTTGTGTAATTGGGAGGAATTGTATCCCTTCATTGGTGTGAGTGGGGGGAATTATGTCCCATTGTTTGTATCAGTGGCTGAAACAGTGCCCCAAGGGCCGCATAAAAGCAAGCAAAAGGCCACATCTGGCCCCCGGGCCGCAGTTTGGAGACCCCTGCCCTAGAGCAACAAAAATCCTCCAGACCATGAATGTAGTGGTTGAAATGCATTGGGTGCTCATATACATAATTTACACATGTATTGTAATATTTTATTGTAATAACTACTTTTTACAATGTGAATCATGTTATTGATGAATGTTCTTGTTTCATATTCCAACTGGAG
Organism: Rana temporaria; assembly: GCF_905171775.1. Taxonomy (NCBI): domain Eukaryota; kingdom Metazoa; phylum Chordata; class Amphibia; order Anura; family Ranidae; genus Rana; species Rana temporaria. The sequence goes on along the minus strand of NC_053492.1, from coordinate 206,011,255 downwards.
CTCATATTTAAAATGTTTGTAAAAATTCCTTGTAATGCATTTTGTGTGATAATAAAATACCTAAATACTTACCTATCTATGGTTATCTTGCTGCCTTAAAACCCCTTGGGGAACGTTTCCATTTTTGAAGTAAGAACCCATTATTCTCAGTAATACTTTTACCTGTCTAATGCAAAATGACCATTGAATAATCAATACCATTTCACAAATACTGTATACATGAAAACTTTTTTCCCCATTTTTTTATTACAGGGAACCCAGAACATGTACTAAGCTTGTACATTTTAGCTTTGCGTACAATTGTTCTCAAACCATGATTTGATTCACAAATGGTAAAAATATTCAATAATAACGTCCTAAGGCTCTTTGCTGAAATTTGGCACTTTAACATATGCCTTGGATTTATGCCATGATGAACGAATAGTGATTCAATGCAAAGGTGATCCTTTGGGTTAACTATAAAAGCCTTGCTACACATATTCAGAAAATAGACAATAGGCCAGATAAAATAATCTAGTCCCACTGGTATGCCAAAAAAGAGTGGTCAAAATTGAGTAGTCAGCCCATTCTCTTTTACTCCCTGTACACCCTGACTCTACATTTAACCTTGACAGGATAATTAAATGAAACCCCTGCCAGTGAAGATCCTTAACATGATGTAATCTTTTCAACACTAGAAGAAAAAGCCTTACTAAGGGCAGCAAGTGGCGTCTCCAGCTTTCATATTTAGGGGGGGCACATGGGGGAACAGGGACAAAAGTAGGGGGGCCAACTAAAAAAAAGGAAATGTATATATATATATATATACAGTATATATATACCCTGGGGCCCTTTACTACGATCCCACAACGGGCTCTTTCACATGTTCTGCAGTGAGCTCCCTTCCTACTATACTGGGGCCCCCCAGGGTGGCAGAAAACAAGAGATATATGTCACCAGCACACCAAGAAAATATAAGGGTCCAAAGTAGTGGGAGAACTATCAGGGTTGCAAAGGTTGTCTTGCCACCGGGCACTGGTGTTCTGCCACTGTGGGGTTCCCCAGCTGTCCTGTCCCTGCTATTGACAGCGCTGGTCTGGCATCTGTCTCCTTGGCAGTGGCGGCAGTCTATTAGGACCTAGTGCTGGTGACATTATGGGTGCATGCAGGGGAAGGCTGGCACTATTGGTTATAGAGAGCCGAGCCCCCAGCTGGTAACCTAGCAGCAGTAATGCTGTATAACCTTCTATGTTGACGTGCTGATCGGGATGTGATCCAGGTGATGCTCCCAGTCAGATCTAATAGACACAGTATTTATTAGCATCAAGAGTACAACCACATATATATAATCAACCATATGTTCAGCAGCCATGTGGGCTCTATGCCTGTAAAGTGTGGGCTTTGATCAATAAAATCTCTGATATTTAACACTAGGATTTAACTAGGAGCATCACCTGGATTGCATCATGATCAGCATGTCAGAGAAGCAACCTGCAGGGAGCTCAACTGTCTACAACCAATAGAGATGGGCTCGGGTGTGTTTGAAATCCCACATGCCCGATCCCGCCAGGAAGCCGACACTCAACAGTGCTAATCACAGCCACTGAGACAGTCCTGATCTGTGCAGCTGAGGACCGGGGAAATGTCTCACTGCCTGTGATTAGCGGTGTGCAGTGTGGGCTTCCAGGCAGGCTATGGCATGTGGATTTTTGAACATGCCCAGCCCATCTCAAACAACAAATTGTGCTGGCCCTCCTGTACATCAGCCCCATAAAGTAACCAGCACTGGGTTCCAATGTGCTGCCGTTGCTGCCATGGAGTCAGAGACCAGCGCTGTGAATAGCCGGGACAGGACAGCAACTCTGATTGTTCCAGCACTGGTCCACACTGGGAGGATTCCCTCTTCCACCTATAATGTGTAGATGGGGGAATTGGATAATTTCTTCTTTTTTTTTCATTCAACCTAATAGTTGAATGAAAAAAAGTGATCAATGTATGGGCTGCCTAAGAGCTAAGACCAGCCATAGACAGTTTAAATCTCAGCTGGTTCAGCAGGAACTGGCTGAGATTTGAACCATTAATGAGCAGATTCTCTTATGATTATCACTAGTGGTTGCTGTATAGCCACTAGTGATAATCACTGTTTGTCGGGAGAATACAATTGCTAGGCAGGAGAGATATTCCCCTGTCACCACTGTCTGTGTTGATGGAGGAATCATGCAAGTTTCTTTCCTGCAATCTGTGGATGCAGGAAAGAAATTTGCACCGTATATTACATGCCTAACTGAAAGCGAAAGTAAATTGTGAATGTCTTTAAAGAACAGGAGAGGGGAAGGGAGACAGATGGGGGAGAGAAGGGATGGAGATAATGCAGTTCAGTGATTACAGTGTACTGCAGTCTGCAGTGCACACACTTACACACTGTCCAGGCTAGAATCTCAGGCATCATTCACACTGATTTTCATATTTTTCACCCACACATCCCCTCTCCTCAGATACAGCATGCCGGGATAGTGTGGGCGGGACTGGAAGGAGAAGCTGTATTCCTCCCTGCTCGTATGTGAGGAGAGTGAGGGGGGGTTGCTGGACTCGTTGGGCTGTGAAAGAGTGTCATAGACTGACACTCTGCTCAGCTTGCAGTCACCACTCTCGGAATTTACAGGCTGGTTCTCCTGTCCCAAGGATGGGAGAAATCAGTCTGTTTTTTCAGTAACTGAGATGAAGGCTTGGGCCCCCCTAGCCCCCCCCCACAGTGCTAGTGGAGTCCTTCCTGTAACTCGCTCTTCTCCATGCCAATGAGGATGCAGGGGAAGGATCAGATCGCGCGGCTGTGGTTGTGTGAGCGCTCGCATTCTGCAGTGTCAGTGAGCAGAGGGAGGGGGGAGGAGTCCCCTGTAGAAGCTTGCTGGGGACACTCTCCCTCTCAGGAGAGACTGTGTTACGCCAGCGGTGGCCAGGGGGGGCACATGGTGGGCACAGCATAATGTTGGGGGGGTCAGGGCCCCCTCTGGCCCCCCCTAGGGACGCCATTGATGGCAGCAATGCATTACCACCCTGAATAATACAGTATCAGTGGCGGCCCATCCATAAGGGGCGCACAGGTGCGTCTGGCCCCTAATCTACATGCAGGGCACCGGATGCATGGATTCCAATGTGTTAAAGAGGCTCTAATAGGTTTAAAAATAGGATGGGCTCAGGGCGCAGAGCACTGCGCTCCAAGCCCACCCAGCTGTGTGACACTAGCAAATACATTTTCGCTAGTGTCACAGTAATTCTCCTCCCGGCCAATAAGGAAGTGGGTCTGAGACCTGTTTCCCAATTGGCAGAAAGGATAAGCTATGCTGGCTGCCAGGAGGAGGTGGGAGGAATCAAGAGGAGATGCTGGGGAAGCTAACCGGCCACCCGGAGGGAAGCCTGGGGCAAGTGTTGCAGTTGGGTGACTGACTGGGGGGAGGTGCAGGTGACCTCCCCAAAAAAAAAATATATATCACCGTCCGCCACTGTACAGTATACAGCACACATTTTCATTGATGTGTCTTCAGTTATCATGGAGCAGTAGAAAAATAACTGAAATCAGTGGCTGATTATTTAGCCAGTGGTGTCACTAGAGTTGGTGTCACCTGGTGCGGTAAAATAAAAAAATTCCGATACAACACTGCATATAAAGCTAGCCTGCCACAGTGCTCTGTCCTGCCACTGCGGAGTGACAGCAAGAGCTTTCAAAGATATATATGGTCAAAGGTAGTGATGTCTGTTAACTCATCCTTCTTGGGGAGACATCTACTAATTTAGGACTAACAGGCGCATAAAGGAGCTTGGTTCAATTTGTGTACTTGCTGCCTCCAAGCTGTACTATCAATATTTTCGACAGTACAAGTTGCAAGTCTACCAAAACTTAAATCGCTGAGGAAAAAGACAAAGGCAGAGTGACACAAGCAGCCCGAGAGGCCTCAGTTCAGGTGATTAGAACTCATTCAGACCAACAGAACGCAGACAAACAGTTTGGATGTCAGTTGAATGAACATTCACACACTACTTGATGCAAGAGTGCATGATGAAACAGTACAGACAGCAGATACGCAGAACAAGCTGCGAGTGGCAGACTGCTATATTGCTTGGTTAATTTTTGGGTTGCATGATGAAAGCAAACCGCTACTGAACTCAATTTGGTTTCATACCCATACATGCCCTGTTCATTCTCTCTTGCAGCTCAGCATTTTGCTAGAGTGAAAGAGAACAGACTGCGCATGCGTGGGTAGGAAACAAAGCCAAGTGCCCGTTTGGAAGTTGCTGGGGCCGTGCAAAACAAACACTATCTGCAGGACAGAGAAGGGAGGGCGATGGAATAAGCAGTTTGAAAAGCAAGCATTCGTTTACAAATAGGAACACTGCATATTAATGTACCGAGAAGGCTGTAATGCACAGGAATGTTTTTGGCAAAAGTCATTAAAGTTGGACTAAGCCTTTTACTGTAGCAAAGTGTTTCCATGACACACAAACTTTAAGTGCAGATTCACATTGGTGTGCTGTGGTTAGGGTGCAGCAAGATTTGCCAGAATTTTACATGCATGCATACATCCTATTGACTTCTATTAGATTGTGTGTTTTCATGTACGCACATCAAAGTTCTGCATGCTGCATGTTTGATGTGCTTTTAGAAAACGAACAGCCTAGCCTAATAGAGGTCAATAGGAACTTTGTGAAAAACGCAAATACAATCTCGCTGCACCCACGCTGCGGCTAAACAGCAGGACATTGCTGTGAACCCGACCTAAAGATAAAGAAAAAACGGTTTCCAACAATAAGATGTTATATGGAATATATCTATTATTATGCATTACTGTGTCTATAGCGTCATGCTGTAAATAGGGTAACAGCCAAGGTGACTGTAACAACCAGAATAAAATGCTGAGCCTGCACAACTTAAAATTGAGGTATTTTTACAACTTGATGTTAGTCTTTCTCAGACATGGCTATTGTAAACATTGCATACATTCCTTGCTTGCTTACACACTACAGCCCTAAAGACACTGGTAGGTGTGAGACCAGCAGTTACCAAACAATGCTAATTGTAATTGGACCAGTCAAAGTGCGGGAACTGCGAAATCCACTTTGTCCTCTTCTTTTCTCAGACCGAGAACCTATTCACAGAGGCATTTTATGTTCTTTGATGATCTTTACCGAGAAAATAAATACAAATGTCACTTTATCCAGTTAACACTGAAATATATTTCATGGTGGGTAACGTATAATTGAGGCATAAGTATATTTTTATTAGCGTTACATATTTTGTATGAAGTGAGAACAGTTCTCGAGGACAACTTTTTATGAAGGCCAACTGAATTAGTAGTACAATGCCATCTTGTATCGGAGAGTAACAGGTATTACGTTGAGTATATACCCTCATTAATAAAGGAAATCTATGGTTACAGCATACACTCATTTTATAACATAAGCATTGTAATAGCAATACAAGCAATATTATTTCTCCCTATCCAATATAATCTTACTTGAAAAATCGAATTGAATGTCATGAGAGCTGCCTGTCTGCTGGCCATCACCTTCCACCACTTCCTGGATTCCCTGCTTGCATTGGAGCTTCTCACCTGTTGTTTACGTTCAATGTCTAAGGACTACATATCCCATGGTACCTAGCTGCCTGCAAGCAGTGATTCCTGTTTTAATGCCGCCTTATGAAACTTCTCCTCTCAGCATCTCTGTAGTTCAAGGCTGGGTCGATAAAATGATTAAAGGGGTTGTAAAGGTTTGTGTTTTTCAACTAAATGCATCCTATGCATTAAGGTGAAAAAACACCTGCCAATAACCGCCCCCCCCCCCCCAGCCCCCAGTTTTACTTACCTGAGCCAGTTCACCTGCTCAGCATGTCCCCGCCATCCTCCTCTCCACGGACTCCCGGCTTTGATATGATAGATTGATAGCAGAGCAGCCATTGGCTCCCGCTGCTGTCAATCAAATCCAATAATGCGGGTGCCGGGGGATGGGGCCGAGTAATACACTCTGCATCTATGGATGCCGAGTGCATGACACAGGAGCGTGCCTGCAAGGAAACTCCCTCGGTAGGGAGCTTCCCAGAGGGGGTTATCTAATGCGCGGAGGAGCCGCGAGAGACGCCAAGGGACCCCAGAAGAGGATGTTTGGGGCCACTCTGTGCAAAACGAGCTGCACAGTGGAGTTAAGTATGACATGTTTGTTTTTTTTTTTTTTTAAAGCGACCCTTTAATATCACTTTAACATAGCAGTGCCTACCCACAGGGCATAGTGAATACATATCACAGAACTCAAGGAAGTAAATGTGAGGAGATCTTTACAAAATAAGTTTACAATCTTCAAGATAATTAAGAGTAAACTGAGTAGGTTGGAAAAAATGTAAATACACTGTGCAAATTAATGTATGATTTTACATTTTGAGCATAGATAGAATTTTAAATATAACCAAAAGTGAAACTTTTTAACCCTCTCTAGTTGTCCTGTTTTTACCATTAGCATTGAAAGTGAAAGTAAATAAAAAAACACATTTTGGGTTGTCCTCAGAAAAGTAATAGAGGGAATCTTTTCTAATAGGGACACTAGTTCTGGAGACCTGGGTGTCCCCAAAGAATTCCATTAATTTGCAGGCCTCCATTATTTTACAGCACTGCCTTAACCCTCTTGGGCATGGAGTTCACCAGAGCTTCACAGGTTGCCACTGGAGTCCTCTTCCACTCCTACATGACGACATTTACAAAAATGTGAGGAGTGTACTCAGGGCTGCTGATAGGGGGGGACCACCAGCCCTCCTGTAGGGGGCCCCGGCACACAGAGGGGCCCTGAGAGCAAGAGGATCGGCGGAGAACAATGCCCTCCAAGTCGCTCACCCAGGTTTCTCCCACTCTCCCTCCCACCGGCTTTTAGCTGCTGGGTGAGAGACATGGAGGGATAATGAACCTGGCCTGCCACCGCTGAAGTCCTTCCCCTGCCACGCGAACACTCACAGCTGGGACAAGGAGACCGGAGGCTAGAGCAGAGAGGAGACATCCAGGAGGAGGTGCGTTGTGTTGTGCTTTCCTTCCTTTCAGAAGAGCGTTCCACATACAACACATGAGACCGGACCGTTTGTACTGTATATCGCATTGCAGGCAGGGGAGATTTGGTGAAAGAAGATTTGTGCTAGGATAGAAAGTTTGTTAGGCTGGTGAATTTTTGGGGTGAGTGAGATTTGTACTAGGAGGGGGAACTGGGGTGGCATTTGTGTCCCATTAAAAATGGTTTTCGTGTTCGTGAAAATATTGTATAAAAAAACATCAGGTGTGGGCCTGTTAGGTAGGCTGTACGGGGCCCCATGATTCCTAACAGCGGCCCTGGGTGTACTCACTTTTGTGAGATACTGTATACGTATGTATCTGAGCTCTGAAGGTCGCAGAATACGAAGTTGATCCGAGGTCTGAAGTGTAAGCCCTGAGACTGATCTGAGGTGCAGGAACTGGAGCTAATCTAAGGTCTGAAGGTGTAGAAACTAGGGTTGATCTGCAGTCTGAATCTGCAAAAATAGGGGCTGCTCTAAAGTAAAAAAGTGCACAAATTGGTCTAAAGGTGCCGATCATCTGAGGTCTGAAAGTGCAGAAATTGGGGCTGATCTGAAATCTAAAAGGCACATAAATTGGAACTTATCGGAGGTCCAAAGGTGAAGAAATTGGGGCCAATCTGAGGCCTAAAAGTTAAGAAGTTGGGATTAAAAGTACAGAAATTGGGACTGGTCTGAGGTCTGATAGTTTAGAAATTAGGACTGATCTGAGGTTTGAGGGGCAAAACCTGGACTGATCTGAGGTGTGAAGGTGCAGTAACTGGGGCTGATCTGAGGTGTGAAGGTGCAGTAACTGGGGCTGATCTAAGGTCTGAAGTTGCAGAAATTGGAGCTGATCTAAGGTCTGAAGTTACAGGAATAAATTCTAATCTGAGGTCATTATGTGATGCTGTAGGGCTGTATACAAATACTAATGAGTGCAAAAATGTAAAAATAATCAGAGACTATGGCAAGCTATTCACTGGCACACCAGTTGTCCGATGCTTAAAAAATTGTCACTCCATGTAGAAAACTTAGATCCATTTTGCTCATCCTTAAACAGAATTATCTTCAAATCGCAAATAACCCATTCTTGATGCAATCAGTGAGACATACAATGTTCAGCATTTCCTGAAAAAGAGTCAGAGATTTTAAAATAGGATAATTGGATGTGAGCATTGGTGTCAATATAATATTCTGGTGACTTCACAACATACATAATACTTCCAGTAGCATTTATATGCATTTGGTAGAAATGTAAGCAAGTATTACGACTCAGTGGCCCGGATTCAGAAAGGAGATACGACGGCGTATCTCCAGATACGCCGTCATAACTCTGAGGCTGCATACACAAGGTCGCTCCAAACCGATGAGAATGGTCCGACAGGCCATTTCCATCGGTTCACCACTGAAAAGGCCCGATGGTCTGATGTGCGTACACACCATCGTTCCAAAAACCGATCGAGTCAGAACACGGTGACGTCAAGCACACGACGTGCTGAATAAAACGAAGTTCAATGCTTCCAAGCATGTGTCGACTTGATTCTGAGCATGCGCGGGTTTTGAACCAATGCTTTTCTGTACTATCGGTTTGGACCGATCAGGCATCGGTCCATCGGTTCGGTTTTGAAGCATGTTTTAAAATTTTGGACCGAAGGAAAACAGACCGATGGGCTATAGACACGGTCGGTTTGGACCGATGAAACTGAACCTCGGTCCATTCTCATCGGTTTTGTCCGACCGTGTGTACGGGGCCTGAGTTGTGTTGTCGTATCTATGCGACTGATTCATAGAATCAGTTATGCATAGATTTCCCTAAGATCCGACCGGCGTAAGTCTCTTACACCATCGTATCTTAGGCTGCATATTTACGCTGGCCGCTAGGTGGCGCTTCCGTATATTTACGCAATGAATATGCTAATTAGGTAGATACGCCAATTCAGAAACGTACTTCCGCCCGGCACATTTTTTTATGTTGTTTACGTTTGGCTTTTTCCGGCGTAAAGTTACCCCTGCTATATGAGGGGTATCCTATGTTAAGTATTGACGTCGTTCCCGCGTCGAGTTTTGAAATGCGTCGTTCGTAAAAAACTTAAAATACGCGGGGTCACCATTCATTTGAATAAAACACGCCCACATCATCCCCATCATCCCCATTTAAATTAGGCGGGCTTACGCCGGACCACAGACGTTACGCCGCCGTAAGTTAGGGCGCAAGTTCTTTCTTAATACGGAACTTGCGCCCTATTTTCCGGCGGCGTAACGTATCTGAGATACGTTACGCCCGCCAAAAGATACACCAATGTATCTGAATCCGGGCCAGTATGTATGACCATTGTACAGCACCAACCTATCTCCTATGTTGGACACATGGAGTGATGATAAATAAATAAATGGAGAGGAATAGATGTTTAACATGATAAAGAGTAAAAACACGAAAATGATTGCACTGGACATTAAGTCAGAAAAACACTAGGTTGTGTGTAAAGCATTATTACAGAAGGAGGACATAAAAAACAAAATGTGCATGTGGTATGACTACATTCAGTGGTGAAGGTGTGGGCACCAAAAAAAATATGTGAAAAAAGGGGAGGTCTGGCAAGGTGCCTTTCATGCTAATATAATTGATGCCTCTGAGGGAAGAACAACCTATGGCAACTTTTGGTAACCAATCTGATTTCATCTTGTATGAGAAAATGGCAGTTGTAGAACAGATCATTTGAAGCTGATTGACAGAGTGTTGACTGAAGTACCGTATTTATCGGCGTATACCGCGCACTTTTTTCCCCTTAAAATAAGGGGGAAATCGTGGGTGCGCGATATACGCCGATCCCCGCTTCCCGCACTGTGTTTGAACGCCGCCGCCGACATATACCGAGCACAGTACACTCGGGTACACTCGGCCAGGCTCGGCTCCCCTCGCGGTCACGCCCTGTGCCGCCTCCTAGCCTTTATGCGAGAGGAGCCGAGTGTAGCTGAGCATGCCCGAGTGTATTGCGCTCGGTATATGTCGGTGGCGGTGTTAAAACAGAGCGTGGGAAGCAGGGATCGACTCAGAAACAGCGCGGGAGAAGTGGGGAGGACACCACCAGGGCCGCAGACGGACGCCGGACCGGACAAGGCCGCCAATGGACGCCGGGCAAGACACCGACGAGGGGCATTCAAACTGTAAATATTTTCTTTTGTTCAGGAAATTTCCCTTCCAGGTTGGGGGTGCGCGCTATACGCCGGGACGCGCTATACGAAGATGAATACAATAGTTTCCCCTCATTTGTTGATTCCTCTCATTTGCTGTTGCTGTGAACGGCCACTGTACGTACAGTAACTCTCCAATTTTAACAGTCATTTGATATGTGGCACCGTTTTTTTTTTTAAATCTAGTTACCTGAATTATTTTCTCATATTGATTTACAGGCGATGATAAACTCTGATGGGGTTACATACGATCGAAAAATCCAATGGAAAAAGTCCATCGGAAATTCCGATCATGTGTACAGGGCATAAGAGTTATTATGGGAAAAAGGGACCTCCACTGATGCTTTATCACCAAGGCTTGTTTCCACAACAACCCAAAATGTTCCAAATCCAATTGTCATTTGGACAGAAAGTGAGGTGAAATCTTCTAAACAGGGTCACAGACAGCAAAACAAATGCTACAGGGATGTTAACCCCTTCCTATGTTATCCAAAAAACGTAAAAATCGTTTATTTGGCTGGAGCTACACTTAAAAAATGGACTTGTTCCGACTTACAAACAGATTAACAAACCTACAGACCCTATCTTGTTTGTAACCCGAGGATTGCCTGTATACCATTTCCCCCAAAATTAAACATAATCAACCCTCTAATGAGTATGGTATGTTCCTTATACAGTATCTCACAAAAGTGAGTAGATGTTTGTAAATATTTTATTATATCTTTTCATGTGACAACACTGAAGAAATTACACTTTGCTACAATGTAAAGTAGTGAGTGTACAGTTTGTATAACAGTGTAAATTTGCTGTCCCCTCAAAATAACTCAACACACACCCATTAATGTCTAAACCGCTGGCAACAAAAGTGAGTACACCCCTAAGTGAAAATGCCCAAATTGGGCCCAAAGTGTCAATATTTTGTGTGGCCACCATTATTTTCCAGCACTGCCTTAACCCTCTTGGGCATGGAGTTTATCAGAGCTTCACAGGTTGCCACTTGAGTCCTCTTGCACTACTCCATGACAACATCACGGAGCTGGGGGATGTTGGAGACCTTGAGATCTTCCACCTTCCGTTTGAGGATACCCCACAGACACTCAATAGCGTTCAGGTCAGGAGACATGCTTGGCCAGTCCGTCTTTACTCTAAGCTTCTTTAGCAAGGCAGTGGTCATCTTGGAGGTGTGTTTGGGGCCGTTATCACATTGGAATACTGCCCTGCAGCCCAGTTGAAGGGAGGGGATCATGCTCTGCTTCAGTATGTTACAGTACATGTTGACATTCATGGTTCCCTCAATGAACTGTAGCTCCCCAGTGCTGGCAGTACTCATGCAGCCCCAGACCATGACACACCCACCACCATGCTTCACTGTAGGCAAGACACACTTGTCTTTTTACTCCTCACCTGGTTGCCGCCACAAATGCTTGATATCATCTGAACTAAATAGAAACATCTTGGTCTTATCAGACCACAGGACAGTAATCCATGTCCTTTGCCTGCTTGTCTCCAGCAAACTGTTTGTAGGCTTTCTTGTGCATCATCTTTTTTTTTTAACAAGAAACTTGTGCATCATCTTTAGAAGAGGCTTCCTTCTGGGACGACAGCCATGCAGACCAATGTGATGCAGTGTTCGGCGTATTGTCTAAGCACTGACAGGCTGACCCTCCACCCCATTCAACCTCTGCAACAATGCTGGCAGCACTCATACATCTATTTCCCAAAGACAACCTCTGGATATGACGCTGAGCATGTGCACTCAGCTTCTTTGGTCGACCATGGCGAGGCCTGTTCTGAGTAGAACCTGTCCTGTTAAACCTCTGTATGGTCAGTTTCAGTTTTCAGTTTCTTGGCAATCTTCTGATAGCCTAGGCCATCTTTATGTAGAGCAACAATTCTTTTTTTCAGAGAGTTCTTTGCCACGAGGTGCCATGTTAAACTTCCAGTGACCAATATGAGAGAGTGAGAGCGATAACACCAAATTTAACACACCTGCTTCCCATTCACACCTTAGACCTTGTAACACTAATGAGTCGCATGACGCCGGGGAGGGAAAATGGCTAATTGGACCCAATTAGGACATTTTCACTTAGGGGTGTACTCACTTTTGTTGCCAGCAGTTTAGACACTAATGGCTGTGTGTTGAGTGAGTTATTTTGAGGGGACAGCAAATTTAAACTGTTATATAAGCTGTACACTCACTACTTTACATTGTAGCACATTTCTTCAGTGTTGTCACATGAAAAGATATAATAAAATATTTACAAAAATGTGAGGGGTGAACTCACTTTTGTGAGATACTGTAGTTGCATGTCAGTATTGCCATCCATGTAATATTCAATAATTAAACTGTTTTCGACTATTCATACTGGTGAATGGCAAAACTAAAAAGCAACCATCAGTGGGGTGCCCAGTGGACAACTCTAAAAATGTTTGAATGTGCTACTCGTTTTAAACTTTTCCAGTCAAATTTGTGATTTTTTTTCCTTTTTTAAAGAAGGCCATATAAAGATCCTTTACATTTGAAGCACCTTAAGTGGTGTTCAGCATGTGGCAACTTCACGAAGGCCTGCAGATGTTTGTAGCTGAGAACGTGCACTTTGAAGTGCTAAACGCAGTAATCTGTTTACTCTATTTTCAGTGACACCTTTTAATGCAGCCACATGAAAGTTCTCCTAAGAGATGTTTGTGCATGAGATTTCCAGACCTCAAACATCTCCATTCTTGAAACAGGGAGGTCTTGAAATCTCACACTCAAACAAACATCTAAGTAGAATTGTACTATCATCACAAAGCTTTAATTTTCTCTGTTGCCACATTCTGGAAGTACGTTAAAGTCTACCCACACTGTTCCCAAGACTCAAGTCTTGCTGGCACAGAAATGATCCAACCCACCCCAGGCTAATATATTTTCAGGCCGCTCCATTATATTGTATGCTAAGTTTGCCAGGTACAGACGTGTGTGCTAATGGAGAGGGGATGTGGAGAGAAGATGCTGCCAATGCCAACTAATCAGCCAAGGGGGGTGAACAATAAGAAAAAGAAAAGATTTTCTAACCTGTCTGATTGCCAGTTGCCTCTAACAGAGGTTGCATCTTCAAGTACCTACAGAAAATAAGAAACTTATTTATCCAGCCGGGATCATATATGCTCAGGTTTCTCTCTACCACTTTGCCGTTTGCACAAATACTTAGCCTTATAAAACCAATCGACAAATCGGCTCAATAAATATATAAAAAAAAAATAAAGAATATGGAACCTTGCATGCTCCAGGACAGCAGGCAATTTTAAAAACCTTCCAAATAACAAAAACTGTGTTTGTAATAGCGTAATGCAAATGATACTGTATATCAATGTATGCTTGGATTATTCCACAACTTCTACAAAGCTCCACTTCACTTTTATCTTTTGATGCAAGATTATCACTTGACCTAGCCCAAAGCAGATTAGGTGACCGATTTCACATGGCTGTTAATATCTTTGGGACCTGTTTAGATGGTCTTCACACACAGAAGTGAGTCAAATGCAGTATGCTCAGAGTGAAAAAGGCCAGCACTCCATGTAAAACATAGCTCTTTTACTGAAAACAGCAGTCACTTACATGTTCTAAGGCCACACAGGACATCTCTGTCAAGGTATGCATGCAAAAATGCTCCAAAAATGGTTAAAGAAGCTCAAGTTCAAGTGTGAACCTAGCCCCCTATACTGGTGGGAAGCGGAAGACGTCATATATCGCCCGCCCAGGATGGGAGATCCCATCTGCGGACGTCATTTGACTATACGCCGGCAATAAAAGAGCCTTTAGCCAATCATGGCTCAGGGGGCTAAGTCCACCCCCCACACTGTATAAGGCTGCTTTTATAGCGGCGGTATGTAGTGTGTTAGAGTGGATGGAGCTAGAGATAAATTGAGCTAGATAAGCCAGTTAGTTAGTGGCTTGCAGGCAGTGTATTAATAATATATATATATATATATATATATATACACACACACATATACAGTATATATATAAATACTCTGAATACAGTGTAGACTATATATAGTGCATTCAGCAGTGTACAACTTTTCTTTCACTCATCAATCAAGTGTGTTTACTCTTTTTAAATCATAATGGCAACAGAAACTACCCAAATTACCCTGATCAAAAGTTTACATACCCTGATGATTTTGGCGGCCTGATAACATGCACACAAGTTGACACAAAGGGGTTTGAATTGCTATTAAAGGTAACCATCCTCACCTGTGATCTGTTTACTTGTAATTAGTGTGTGTGTATAAAGGAATAAATGTTTTTGTGTTATCATTCATATTCTCTGAAAAATGGCCAAGAAATCATAAATTCTGCCGGGGTATGTAAACTTATGAGCACAACTGTTTATACAGTCAGTGTATTAATATACACGCTGGAGCTTTGACATTTCTTATATAGGGGAGGCGGGGCCACCCGTCACGTGACCCCGCCCCCTCTGACGCAAGGGGGAAGACTGGGCTTCCCCAGTGACGTAGCAGAGGGTGCGTCAGAGGGGGCGGGGTCACGTGACGGGTGGTCCCGCCTCCCCTATATAAGAAATGTCAAAGCTCCAGCGCGTCATTCGCTGGGCTTTGTCCAGCGGAGAGAGGAGGTCGGCGATGGATGGATCTTCTCATCGCTGGACCGGAGATCACCCATCGCTGGATACAGACAACATTGGAGCAGGGAGCTGGGACCGAGTGGATTACCACCGCTGTATTTTTTTAATTTATTTTTTATTAATAAAGGACTTTTTTCTACGGTGTGTGTGTGTTTTTTCCAACTATTTACACTTCCTTCGTGAAATGGTAGGGGTACAATGTACCCCATTACCAATTCACATAGGGGGGGCCAGGATCTGGGGGTCCCCTTTGTTAAAGCGGTCTTCCAGATTCTGATAAGCCCCCCGCCCGCAGACCCCCACAACCACCGGGCAAGGGTTGTGGGGATGAGGCCCTTGTCCCCATCAACATGGGGACATCCTCTCCATGATGAGGGCATGCGGCCTGGTACGTTTCAGGAGAGGGGGGGACCACACTCTGTCCCCCCTCTTTTCTGCGGCCGGCCAGGTTAACGTGCTCGGATAAGGGGTCTAGTGTGGATTTTTGGGGGAACTCCACGCCATTTTTTTTTTAAATTTGGGGTGGAGTTCCCCTTAAAATCCACACCAGACCTGAAGGGTCTGGAATGGATATTTGGGGGGAACCCCACATAATTTTTGACTGCGGGGTTCCCCTTAATATCCATACCAGACCTGAAGGGCCTGGTAATGGAATTTGGGGGGACCCCCACGCTTTTCTTTTATGAATGAATTTTCTCTGAATTGCCAGAGCCGACAATTCATTATAGCCGCGAGTCCGGTTTTAAAGGACTTTTTTCCTTTCTGAAATAACACTTTGTGCAGAGACAGTTCTAAGTACGGAAAACATGCGATATTTCACATGCTAACTTTACACCCCCCCTAGGTACGAAATTTATAGGAATATTTCACTTTTAGCATTATTAAATTCACTGCTCCCGAAAAAACTTCAGTTTTTTAAAACTTTTTTTTGCATTGATGCATGTCCCCTGGGACAGGACCCAGGTCCCCAAACACTTTTTAGGACAATAACTTGCATATTAGCCTTTCAAATTAGCACTTTAGATTTCAAATGTTCGAGTCCCATAGACTTTAATAGGGTTCTAAAGTTCACACGAACATTTGGTGTGTTCGCAAGTTCTGGTGCGAACCGAACAGGGGGGGTTCGGCTCATCCCTACCCGTGACCAACGGGCTGTCATTATCTCCCCTTTTCTCACCGGTGACCCGCAAAAGGTCTATTTTGACCTCCCATCTGAGCACATCAGCGACTATGAGCGACTGAAGACAGAGATCCTGGCCCGCCTGTGGGGTAACCACAGCTGTCCGGGCTCAGAGGGTGCATTGCTGGCAGTATCCAGGGGTGCATTTGGCTCCGCCCAATTACAGGACCCTACCTTGGTTAATGCTCGAGAGCAGGTTTCTGTTATTGATGGGGTCTAACAAATGGCAGGTGCAGATCAGAGGTTTTGTCAGGGACTTACCTCACAAGCTCGCCAGCCCACCATTGGGCTGAGACGACGGCGCGCATTTGCGGGACGCAGGCGTGCATCAACGGCGCGCGTGCACGCTCGCAGCGGGAGCGCGCGCGTGCACGTTAATCCACTTTGGCGCCAAAACGCCTTTAAAAGATCAGTCTTCCTTCCTGCACATTGCTGTCCGATCTGCAGCTTCTGAGTATCGTTGCACCTGAAAACCTGATTACCTGTTTGAACCTTCTGACCCGGCTTGTTTGACCATCCGTACCTCTCCGATCCCGACCTCGGCTACCATTGACTTATTCCTCTGATTGATCCACCGCTGCCAGATCCTCCTGCCTGTACCATGACCACTCTTCTGCCTACCTTACCTGATCATCTGAACTACCTGTTGTGACCCGGCTTGTCTGACCCTGCTTCCGTCTGCTGTCCTTTAACCAGCTTACCTCTCCAGCTTGCTGCTGTGAACCTACGCCATCCACTAGGGTCGCTGACCCACGTTCCCGGCTCCAGGGTTCCAGTCTACCGTTCCGGAAGGAATCAGTACTCCACTTCAACTACTCTACATGCCGGCACTCCTACCCCACCGGGCTCCTGAGTCTGCTGTTCCCAATCTGGCAGCTCACGAGCCGGAGCTGTAAGAGAGGCCTCTTCCTGCAAACCAGGCTCTGGCTACCAGGTACGTGGTACATAACAGTATCGGACAGCCATGACAGAGTCTTCAGGAGTGGCCCCAGCCATGGAGGAGATTTGTAAACACCTAGCATCCCTCACCCAAGCCGTAAAGAATCTACAAGACAGCTACATGCGACTGGAAGGTCAAGTTCAGAATCTTTCCGGAGACGCAGCTCCTGCACCTGCCGCCAGATCATCTGCAGCTGCCGCTGCCCCAGCCGTAGTGATGCTACCACCCGAGCCCTGGGTCCCAATGCCAGAGCAGTTCACTGGGAACCAAACCAAGTTCCGGGATTTTCGTAATGCCTGTCAATTATATTTCGCCCTCCAACCACAGACTTTCTCCTTAGAGGCCACAAAAGTGGGATTTGTAGTCTCTCTTCTTCAAGGGGAGCCCCAAACCTGGGCGCACCGACTATTGGAGGAAAATGGCACCAGCACAGAGACTTTACCTGCCTTCTTCCAGGCCATGGCACAACTGTACGATGATCCCCAGAGGACTGCCACTGCTGAGGCTGCCCTGCTTGCACTCCAGCAAGGCCGCCGAGCGGTCGAGGATTATGTTATGGACTTCCGCCGCTGGAGTGTGGACACCCAGTGGAACAGCGCAGCTCTGCGACATCAGTTCCGCTTAGGACTTTCCGAAGCCCTGAAAGACGAGCTGGCCCGTATTGGGGTCCCTGACACCTTGGAAGATCTGATCGACAAGGCCATACAGATTGACCGTCGACTACGGGAACGACGTGCGGAGCGATCCTCTCAACCAAGTCGTCCAGTATGGGTTACAACAAAAGCGCCCATGCCTGCTTCCCGTTATCAACCTCCTGTCTGTCCTAGTCCTACCAGTTCTCCCCCAGACACTTCTTAGCCCATGCAACTTGGAGTCATGCGACCCACATTGCCACATTGCCGTCGCCAACTAAATCTCTGCCTTTACTGCGGTGAACCTGGCCATTACGTCTCCAACTGTCCCATCAAAATGCGTAAGTGCCGTTCCTCTGTTCCTGTCAATGCTTCTGCTCTCTCAGCTAATACAACCGACCTTGCTCTTTCTCTATCATTTCAGCTCCCAGAAAGAACGACTCTGGCGCCTGCAGTTGCTTTATTGATGCCGCCTTCGCCAACCTGCACAACATTCCTCTCCGAGAAAAGGACTTCAGACTCTCTGTTTTTCTGGCCGACGGATCCCACATTAAGTCGGGTCTAGTGACCCAGGAAACCCTTCCTCTACCTGCTTCTACCTCTGCTAACCATCGGGAACTATTAATTTTGGACGTGAGCTCCTCTCCTCTATTACCAGTGATTCTTGGCATCCCCTGGTTCCGGATTCATAACCCCCAGGTCGATTGGACCTCTGGAACTATATTGTTTCCTTCTCGCTACTGCCAGGAACACTGCTTACCCGGACCTCCCAGTTTATCCCCCACTCTGCTATGTTTGAACACCGATCCCAGTTTGCTCCAATCTATTCCGGAACCTTATCATGAGTTTCTCGATGTGTTCAGTAAAAAGGGGGCCGACTCCCTTCCACCTCACCGCCCTTATGACTGCCCGATAGAACTGCTTCCGGGGGCTGAGATCCCTTTTGGGCGCATCTTCCCACTCTCAGAGAAGGAACAAGGTGCTCTGAAGGTCTACATCGACGAGAACTTAAATAAGGGGTTTATTTGCCCATCCACCTCACCAGCAGGTGCCGGAATATTTTTTGTCGCCAAAAAGGATCAGACCCTTCGCCCATGCATCGACTACCGGGAGCTCAACAACATCACGGTTAAAAAACGTTACCCGTTGCCCCTGATACCCAAACTATTCCAAAAATTTAGATCCGCCACTATTTTCACCAAGCTGGACCTGAGGGGGGCCTATAATTTAATCCGCATCAGAGACGGCGATGAATGGAAAACTGCCTTTCGTACTTGGTATGGCCACTACGAGTATCTAGTCATGCCTTTCGGATTATGCAACGCTCCCGCTACCTTTCAGCATTTTGTCAATGACGTATTTAGAGGCTTTCTAGACATCTTTGTCATCGTCTACCTGGATGATATCCTGGTTTTCTCTGGCTCATTGGACAAACATCGAGAGCATGTCCGCAGAGTTCTGAACCGCCTCCGCTTGCATGGCCTATACGCAAAGGCAGAGAAATGTGAATTTGAGTTACAAACCATTCAGTTCCTGGGCCTGGTGATCTCTCCGACGGGAATCGAGATGGACCAAAAAAAAGTGTCTGCTATTCTGGACTGGCCAGTACCCCTGGATAAAAAGGGGGTCCAACGTTTCATAGGATTTGCAAATTTCTATTGACGCTTCATTAAAGGATTCTCTACAATTGTTGCACCCATTACACAGCTCACCAAACAAAACTTCCGTTTCCGCTGGAACCCTGAGGCCCAGAAAGCCTTTGACACCCTGAAGGGACTCTTCACGTCTGCACCAATTCTCAGTCACCCCAACCCGGCCCTACCTTTTCTCCTTGAGGTGGATGCTTCTGAAGTCGCAGTGGGGGCTGTTATCTCCCAACGTCTGGGAGACAAGGACTTAATACACCCGGTGGGATTCTTCTCCCGAAAACTCTCCCCTGCGGAGAAAAATTATGACGTAGGTGATCGGGAATTGTTGGCCATCAAGGCCGCTTTGGAAGAGTGGAGATATTTATTGGAAGGCGCTGCACATCCCGTGTTAATTTATACAGATCACAAAAACTTGGAATATTTAAGATCAGCCAAGCGATTGAAAACCCGACAGGCCCGCTGGGCTCTCTTCTTCTCCCGTTTTTGCTTCCATATCACCTACCGTCCAGGATCAAAGAATGTCAAGCCGGATGCTCTGTCCCGAATGTATGACAATCCGAAAGATTCTTCCAACCCTGACACTATTTTACCGGAAAACAGTTTCCTACTTCTTCATACTGACCTACTTTCCCTGATCAGGGGAGCGTCCTCGGATTCTTCCAAACCTTCCAATATTTCTCTGGAATCCAGAGACGGGTTATTTTGGAGAGGAAGCCAGATTTTTGTGCCAGAAGATACCAGAATAGAGGTTCTGAAACACCTCCATGACCATCCGCTAGCAGGACATGTTGGGGTTCGTAAGACTTTGGAGTTGGTACGTCGCACTTTCTGGTGGCCTGGCTTGGAGGATTTCTGCAGGTCTTATGTTAACTCGTGCCCTATTTGCAATCAAAACAAAACTCCCCGAAACCAAGCCTGGGGACTTCTGAAACCACTACCTGTGCCCGATAGACCATGGAAAATGGTCGCCATGGACTTTATTGTAGAGCTTCCTTGCTCCGAGGGCTGTACAGTAATTTTTGTGATCGTGGACCGTTTGACCAAAATGGCCCATTTTCTTCCTTTAAAGAATACGCCTTCTGCTGTAGAGACTGCCCGTGTCTTCATTAAAGAAGTCGTCAGGCTACATTGAGTGCCCTCCAACATCGTGTCAGACAGGGGAGTTCAATTTACCTCTCGGTTCTGGAGAGCCCTCTGTGAAACGTTACAAATTGAACTCGCTCTGCCCTCGGCCTATCACCCCCAGACCAATGGGCAAACTGAAAGAACTAATCAGACTCTAGAACAGTACATCAGGTGTTTCACAACTTTTTCCCAGGATGACTGGGTTTCTCTGCTACCTCTAGCGGAATTCGCGTATAACAACGCCTGTCACTCCGCTACTGGACAATCTCCTTTTTTTGCCAATTATGGTTTCCACCTAACCTTCTTACCAGATTTTCTTTCAGAGTCTTCAGTTCCGGCAGTACAGAGTACCGCAGAGTTCCTCAACCGCAACAATCAATTATTACAGGAAGCCGTGACCAAGGCCCAAGCCAACAGTAAGAGGTTTTTTGACAGAAAAAGGAGAGGTGAGCTGGATCTGAAACCAGGAGACCAGGTATGGCTTTCTACAAACAATCTTAGATTAGCTTGTCCATCCAAGAAATTGGGGCCTAAATTTATGGGACCTTTTCCGGTCAAGAAGAAGATCAATGCAGTTGCATACGAACTATCCTTACCTGACTCAATCAAAGTACATCCTGTGTTCCATGTCTCTTTATTAAAACCTGCAGTTCCTGATCCTTTTCCTAATAGGGGAACCAAACCTCCTGAACCGGTTCATATCGACGGCTGTGAGGAATTTGTGGTAGAAACCATTCTGGATTGTAGAAGACGGCAAGGACAATACCAGTTCCTGATTAAGTGGAAAGGATACGGACCAGAAGATAATTCCTGGGAACCCGAAGGTAATATCCATGCTAAAAGACTGATGCGTGCATTTTTTCTAGCCCACCCTGACAAAGTGGCCCGACTGGGCATCCGGAGGCTGCCCCTTGGGGGGGGGCAATGTCAGGGCCTTACCTCACAAGCTCGCCAGCCCACCATTGGGCTGAGACGTCGGCGCGCATTTGCGGGACGCGCATCGGGAGCGCGCGCACGTAAATTCAATTTGGCGCCAAAACGCCTTTAAAAGATCAGTCTTCCTTCCTGCACATTGCTGTCCGATCTGCAGCTTCTGAGTATCGTTGCACATGAAAACCTGATTATCTGTTTGAACCTTCTGACCCGGCTTGTTTGACCATCCGTACCTCTCCGATCCCGACCTCGGCTACCATTGACTTATTCCTCTGATTGATCCACCGCTGCCAGATCCTCCTGCCTGTACCACGACCACTCTTCTGCCTACCTTACCTGATCATCTGAACTACCTGTTGTGACCCGGCTTGTCTGACCCTGCTTCCGTCTGCTGTCCTTTAACCAGCTGACCTCTCCAGCTTGCTGCCGTGAACCTACGCCATCCACTAGGGTCGCTGACCCACGTTCCCGGCTCCAGGGTTCCAGTCTACCGCTCTGGCTACCAGGTATGTGGTACATAACAGGTTTCCTCATTTTGCGTTGAAGGGGGACTTGGTATATCGAGTGGCTGAGAGCTGAGGGGGAAACTGTAGAGCAGTTGCTGGTTCCCCAACTGTATAGGCGTATGCTCCTTGATCTAGCCCACAACGACGCACTGGGAGGACACCTGGGGGCGGAGAAAACAGAGGCCAGGATAACTGACCGGTTTTACTGGCCAGAGGTGAAGGCCGTGGTTAAAAGATATTGTGCATCTTGTCCCATTTGCCAGTTAAATGCCCCAGTGCCCCACTATAGAAACCCTCTAGTACGCTTGCCAATTATTGAGGTCCTATTCGAGCGGATCGCTATGGATCTTGTGGGACCCCTGGTAAAGTCGGCACGAGGGCACCAATACATATTAGTCATCCTAGATTACGCAACTAGGTATCCAGAAGCGGTACCCCGGAAGCTCATAGGGTGGCAGTGTTGGAAGAGGTCAAAAGAATGTTCGAGCTTGGAGTCATTGAAGAGTCGCAGAGCGAGTGGTCAAGTCCAATCGTGTTGGTACCCAAACACAACGGAACCCTCCGCTTCTGCAATGACTTCAGAAAACGTAATGAAGTCTCCAAGTTTGATGCATATCCCATGCCACGGGTAGATGAGCCAATTGAGAGGTTGGGTCCTGCCAGGTACATCACCATGCTGGACCTCACAAAAGGTTACTGGCAGATTCCCCTGACCATGGAAGCCAGGGAGAAAACAGCCTTCTCTACCCCGGAAGGCCACTTCCAATATAAAAGGATGCCATTTGATATACACTTAGCCCCCGCCATGTTCCAAAGGGCCATGGACAAAACTCTGCGTCCACAACAACGGTACGCTTCCGTCTACCTAGATGACATAGTCATCTTCAGCACTGATTGGGAGTCCCACCTTCCCCGGGTTCAGGCAGTCGTAGACTCCTTGAGAAGAGCATGGTTCACCATCAATCCGAAGTGTGCCATTGGGATGTAGGAAGCAAAATACCTAGGGTATATTGTGGGTAGAGGGCTGGTGAAGCCCCAAATAAGTTAGGTGGAAGCCATACAGGACTGGCCCCGTCCCCTAACCAAGAAGCAGGTCAGAGCGTTTTTTGGCATAGTTGGCTATTATAGGAGGTTTGTACCCAACTTCGCCACCATTGCTGCACCGTTGACTGACTTGACCAAAGGCAGAAAGTTGGTGATGATAAAGTGGAATGCCGAGACCAAAAAAGCTTTTCAAAATCTTAAGACGACATTGTGCCAGGATCCGGTGCTTGTAGCTCTAGATTTTTAAAAGGATTTTGTAGTGCAGACAGATGCTTTAAGTGAAGGGTTGGGAGCGGTCCTGTCTCAGGAAATCAATGGAGAGGAGTACCCCATGGTTTTTCTTAGTAGGAAGCTGACGGCAGCTGAGAGAAACTACGCGGTGGTGGAGAGGGAGTGTCTGACCATCAAGTGGGCTTTGGACTCCCTACGATATTTCCTCCTGGGTAGGAGGTTTCACTTGGTGTCAGACCACGCTCCCCTTACCTGGATGAGACAGAACAAGCACACCAATGCCAGGGTAACAAGGTGGTTCCTTTCTCTCCAGGAGTTCAATTTTGTGGTAGAGCACAGACCCAGGAGACAACATTAGAATGCCGATGCCCTCACCCGAGTCCATTGTATGATGTCAAGTGGTGCCTCTAACACCTCCGCGTTGAGGCAGAGGGGGGGAAATGTACAGGACGCCAGGGTCGGGTCCTGGACGGGTGCTATACAGCACCACTATTTGTGCTATGGTCCCTTTAAAGAGCTGTGAGAGTGTTCAGGGGGTCACCCAAAATGGGTGAGGGATTCCCGGCGTAAGAGTTAATCTTGCAGTCCTCTCTGTATTAATAGAGTCATTTGGGGCCCGGAATTTCCGAGACTCTAAAGTGCTATTAGGGTGGGAAAGAGCCTCCACCCCTGTCCACTGGGAGTCAGCACACAGGGAGTTAACACTTCCAGAGAACAGCTCATAAAACAGGAAGTATGGGGTTTGCACCTGTGAAGATGAGCTGGGAGTCTGCTGGGAGCTGTTAAGAATACAGTGAGGACTTTTGAAATTCGGGGGGCGAAGACCCCTCTACAAACAAACTGTATGGCCCGGATTCACAAAGGAGTTACGATGGCGTATCTCTAGATACGCTGTCGTAACTCTGAGTGCGGGCCGTCGCAACTCGACGCCTGATTCATATGGGGTGAATGGGGCTGGACGTAAGTTACGTTCACGTCGAAAGCATTGACTATTTGCGGCGTAATTTTGAGCATGCGCACTGGGATACGTTCACGGACGGCGCATGCGCCGTTCGTTAAAATCGTCAATTACGTCGGGTCACTATTCATTACCATAAAACACGCCCTAACCAGCCTACTTTGAATTACGCAGGCTTACGCCGGCACAGTTACACTACGCCGCCGTAACTTTGGGCGCAAGTTCTTTGTGAAAACGGGACCTGCCTCACTAAGTTACGGCGGCGTAGTGTATCTGAGACCATTTGTTTGGTTGATCGAAAAACTAAGTCAGCTCAAAGTTGACCTGAAGTCTTGCTTTCAAAAACTGTGAACAGGCAGGCTATTTATTACATAAAAATAAAAAAATAATCGCGCTACTCCCTAACCATGTGATATAAATATTAATTAAAGGAATTCAATCACCAAAATTATAAATACCAAAACTAGGCTAGTAATAAACTAATATGGGACTAATGGCATATAGTAATATTAAAAAACTAATATGTCCAATGTTATAAAAGCATCAGTTACCATGTTTGCAAGCATTCTCATGTAGGAGTGCAACGGATCACCAGTGATCCGTGATCTAAACGGGTCACCCCTTTGGATCGGCACGCTATGCAAACCGCGGATTGCCTCCGTGGGCATAGCATTAGCTCCGGAGCCACGGCCATCTTGGTACACCCGGTGGCGGCCCTCCTCTCTGTTTACACCCACAGAGGAGGAGGAGCCTGCGCTCGAGGGAAACACACGCCGCTTTCTGAGGTCTGCACTACTGTGGGGGTTACTGTCTGAGGTCTGCACTACTGAGGGGGTTACTGTCTGAGGTCTGCACTACAGGGGGGGTTACTGTCTGAGGTCTGCACTACTGTGGGGGTTACTGTCTGAGGTCTGCACTACTGTGGGGGTTACTGTCTGAGGTCTGCACTACTGGGGGGGTTACCGTCTGAGGTCTGCACTACTGGGGGGGTTACCGTCTGAGGTCTGCACTACTGGGGGGGTTACCGTCTGAGGTCTGCACTACTGGGGGGGTTACCGTCTGAGCTCTGCACTACTGGGGGGGTTACCGTCTGAGGTCTGCACTACTGGGGGGGTTACCGTCTGAGCTCTGCACTACTGGAGGGGGTTACCATCTGAGGTCTGCACTACTGTGGGGTGTCTGTACCAAGGGGGGGGTCTGTACTGAGGGGGGGAGGTGACACCATTTTTATTATTTTTTTGCACCGAGTGACGCCACTGCAGTGGGGGAATGTGGATATTACAGTGGGGGGGGGGGAGATGTGGATATTACAGTGGGGGAGGGAGATGTGGATATTACAGTGGGGGGGGGGGGGTAGATGTGTAGATGTGGATATTACAGAGGGGAGATTTTTTTTTTCTGCTGATCCGAAAAATGATCCGATCCGTGACTCCTGATCCGAGAAACGATCCGAACCGTGAGTTTTTTGATCCATTGCACCCCTAGTCTCATGCCAGCTAATACAATTAAATTAGATTGGTGACCAATAAATGAATAAAAAAATGGAAAAACCTAAAAACTAAATAATATAGTCCATAAGTGCTTCAATGGTTAAACGATAAATACTAAGCACCAATGCTCTGTGCAGAAATCCAAAATCTGATAAATGAACGTGTCCAAAAATGTGATGAATCCTTCACCAATCAGTAGAAATTGCTCCTTACCAACTTGCCATGATCCCTTATGACAGGGGATCACTGAAAGCATGTAATCAAAGTTCTCACTCCAACCACACAGCTCAGACAATGAATTTAAGCAATGAATCTCATCCAATAATGGTCATAGGTCAGCATATGTACCTGACATGCAAGAGATAATGATAGCTCCACATAGCGCATTAAACGTATAAAAATAATTATTAAAAAAGTTGATGTTGCACTTACAATGTTGCGGAAAAAAATAGGCCTTAAATCTGGTGTGCCAGCCGGTATACAAAATCCAGACATCCGTCCTGCTGGAGAATCGTATGGAGCTTGAGGTGACGTCAGTGCGCCGCTCTGCCCTACGTCCATTTCGTAATAACTTACTTTGTCCAGGGGCCTTACATGAAAGGTCTCTTCTGCAGTATAGGAAGCCTACCTACCTGCCCGTAGTCTTCTTTGGAATATACACTAAACTGCACATATACAGCTCAGTTTTTATTCCAGCACAGCGCCTGTGTGCCAAGAGGACTGCACTCCAGCACATGCGCAAGAGTCACGTCATCCCATTCCGGCCAATGAGGACATCTGCAGCTCAGCACCTGGAGGAAGCTGGGTAGAAGATGCCAGCAAGGTAAGGAGGAAAGGTAAGTGTCACAGAGTTTAGCTCTACTTTAAATCAGGCCTTAAGATCTGTCAAATTGTCGACCAGAAATTGGAGGTTTCCATATTTTTGGACATAATTTTTAATTAAAGATTATTTTATGAGATATTTCTAATTATAGATTATTTTATGCACTAGCTAATATCTTAATTTATAATGCTACTGTACCTACAGTATATTTAATGTCTGCCTGTTGTCACTTTTATCATCACAACAGAACAGTAGAGGACGGTGTGCACACAGAGAGCAGAAAGTTTGGCTTAAGCGGAACAGATTGTGGATTGCTAAATGTTTTGATACGGCTAACAAACTGGGAAGCAGCATTGTGTACACTGCGTTTCTGACCACCCTGACAGTGGGGGTGGTGGGAATGTAAATTTTTATTTACTAAACTGCTATCATCAAATTACTTGCGGTGGATGGATCTTTTGAACTCACTGATCAACACCAGCAAACAATCAGTCTCACTGTGTATTTTATTACGACCTTTGAGGTAGTAGAGTATTGTACCATGTTAGCCATCTATTAAAGAAGAAAGCTTGCAGTTAAATTTTTACTTTTTCTTCACAAACTTGTATACATGAAGAAGAGGCCCTGGAAGCTTGCATCTCTAATAACTTAGGTTAGATAATAAAGGGTATCACTTAAACTCCTAAATTTCTGCACTAGGATCTTTGACAGATAAATGTACATCACTACTACTTGCTGCCTTCATGTGGTCATTTGGTATATAGCAGGACATATCCAGTACATTTCTTAGCATTCTGAATTCCTTTTGATATGTATGTGTTAAGGCTGATTTACTAAAAGAGGTCAAGAATAGTAATTTCTATTAACCAATCATGTGCAGATGAAATAAGTACACAGGAAGTTGATTTTCACATGGTTGGGTAACTAAAGTGAATATTGACATAGTTTATTCAGTGCACATTCTCAACTTTTTTAGTTAAACTGGAACTTCACTCTCTCAATCAACATTGACTATTTGTAATCATTATGCTGCTAGCATTAGAAAATAGATATAAAATTATATCATACTTACTTGTTTTAGTTCACTGTTATTTTATTGACAAGTAGGTATAACAAAATGATATAGTCGCTTAGTAAACAAGTGTTATCATAAACATATACATTACACAAGAAGAAATTATTGCAGAAAGTTTGTGGTATTCTCAGGCGTTAGGATCTTAAAGGTAACAATTTAACTGAACAATAAGGTAACGTAGAACCGATACATGAATATACAGCACCAACAACATCAAGGTTGATGTATGAGCAAAAGTAAGATTAGTAAGGCATCATATACTTTGTTTAAAATTTCAATTTTTCCCAGGAATGGTGTGCGGTATGGATCACATACTATCATATTGGAGTCAAGAATCGTTACGTATCGATTGCTCGAAGAACAAATATAGATGCCTAAATGAGCAAGGAGGAAGGAAGGGAGAGCAGTAAGGCAGAAGAACTAGGGATAGGGGACACCTAAGCTATGAGGTAGTGTTAGATGAGTCGCCTTCCACCCACAAGAGAAACTCTGTGGAGTAACAGAACATGGACCACTAAGTCCAAGTGATAGAAAATTGCTCATCTTTTCAGTTTCCTGGGCCAACAGATGTTCCAGATCTTTAATACGGTCCACTTCAGCAGCCCAATCCCCCAAGGAAAGGCATGGTCATCAACTTTCAGTGTCTGGGGATCACTGCCCTGGCAGCAGCCAGAAACTGTCGCAGTACATATTTTCTTAACGATTTGAGAGGTCCTGGGAGCATAGACAAGAGAGCTACTTCAGGTGAGGGTAGGATAGACATCGCCATCAGTCTGCAAGGTCAAAGATTGTTTGCCAAAATTTCCTCACTGGTGGGAAATCCCACCAAATGTGGCGCAAGATACCTCTGGAAGTCAGACATCGCCAACACGTGTCCGGCAACAACAGACCAATATGTTGTATAGTCGAAGGACATTTATACCATCTAGTCAACACCTTGAATCCTTTTTTTTGAGTCTAAGTGGCTAAAGATAGCTTATGTGTCAGAATGAAGCATTTTTGCCAATCCGTAAGTGAGATTGAGTGACACAACTCCGATTCCCAGGTCTGCGTGTACGGAAAAAGGTCAGGATTAAACGCATTGAGCTGTAAGGAATATAGTTGGGAGACCACATGTGTTGGGGGGTCGGTTTGTAAAAGCATTTTCTCAAGTTTCAATAAGTTAGAAAGAATATCTGACAAAGATGGAAAGGTGCGGACATAAGATATTACTTGCTGTCTCTGAAGCCACTGTGTTGATTGTCGGGAGGATGACCAGGTTGGGGTATCTGTGGTTAAAGACGCGTCTGCACGAAGGACTTGAGCAAGTTGCCTATGAATATTTACTTGTTTTAAACTCTAATATACATTTGCATAAAATATGTGTGTGTGGACTAGAGGAGGAATAAAGTGTACCATATCCCTATAAATATTAACACAAACAAATCCAACAGAAATTCCGATTTTTTTAGGTGCCAATAACATACATATGTAGCGCCCCCTTACTTTCAGTATGGGCACTACGCTAAAGTTAGTGGGGAATGGGGGAGTTATTTTGCTCCCATTCACAATTTGCTAAATTGGGACTTCTGTCGTTCCAGAAAAATCCACTGGGTCAGTCTGTGCTCCAGGGATGCAGTACCATCCCTGGCCAGCAGTTGGCGCCAGAGGGGTTCTGGCAGAGTACGTTTTCCCCAGCAGCCAATTAGAGGAGTTTTTCCCTTGCGGGGCATGCTGGGGGAGGGTATATCTGTGACAGGTGTCATGTGCTAAGCAAGTTTTCGCAGGGTCCTGGTTCCAGGTGCGGCATCCACCTTCAGGGTGCGCGCATCCATGGACCCCGCCAGCGCGGCCCACCAGGCCAGAAATGCAGGCTACACAAAACCTCATCCAGAGGTAAAAGGGGACTCCAGTGACTTACTGGGTCCCCGGTTCTATTGAGAGGATCCCAGGCTGGGTGCCGTTCGATTTGGGGGTCGGCTCCAGGGGAACCCGGAGGCAGGTTGTTCAACAGGGCTTGAACAAACCAATCGGGGATCTGGTGACTGGAATGCTGACAGGTACGCTTTGCTGTCATCTGGTGACCTATGCTAAAACCTACTGGGAGGATTCGCTCCATTCATCCATTTAGCTCACCTAAAGTAATTGGCCTGTGGCAGAGGCCTTAGAGCCAGGTCTGTGAGAGAGATCTGTTCCTTCCAGCAAATCCAAAGTGACACCTCGGCTGCCAGGCTTGTGAGAGGGGTCTGTCTGGGGGCACTTCACCCACTCAGAAAGAGTGGCGACAAATGATAATTCGATACTACTGAGAGCAGGATTGCTCGGTTCATATCCAGGCCTGATATCGCAAGGTTCTCCCTTTTCTCCTCATCAACCTTTTCTTCCCATTTAAAGTTGATGTTGGCCGAGTTGGCCAGGAAATAAAGCATTGGAAAACCCTTTATTCACTGTCTGGACCCTCGCTCACTGCTTTGTTCTCCAACTGCACCCATACGCCACATTAAGGTAACTCAATATGCCGATCCCAATAACAATTCAGCGGCTTCTTCGGGAGGTAGCGCTACACATATAATACAAATCTATCTATTGAATCTATCTATTTTATCATATTCAATACACGGTACGCACGTATTGTTTTGGCACCAAAAAGAAAATCCCAATTTCTGTTGGATTCATTTGCGTTTTTTTTTTACATTTGTTCAGTTACTACCTGGTTTCCAGGCCTAAGCAAATGATATCATACATTCCAGAGGTGAGTGTGGGGGGGCTTTGCTGAGATAAGCACACCCTCCTGCCTATGTGCCTGAGCTAAGGACAGATGGATTCCAAGAAGTAAATGCTACATGAATCATCTGCCCTTACTCAAGATGGTCAAGACCAGAAATGCTAAGGGTTTTTTATCAAAGTGATTTTTCTACAAAATAAAGCAGACATATTGATGGATGGGTGAGTTTGCTTTGAATATTAAAAAAGTGAGTTAAATTGTGTTTTTGGTTTGTGGTGTTCAAATGCAGCATAGTTCCACTTTAATCAGCCCAGTTATATCACCATGGTTATTTACCTGGGATCTCATCAGGATAAAGTAATGACCACAATGTATGCAGAACGCATGCACTGCACTGAATACAAATTCCCCTAACAAATACAGAATATAGATAAAAGACAACATGTAGGGGTGATGGAACCTATTCTAGATAACAAACTATTTTAATATTGCCTTTCAATCCTATATTATACTGTATGTAATTAAAGTCAGAAAATATATGAAGTTATCTTTTTCATCCAGAAGAGGGCACCCACACCATATTCAAATTGCAATCCACTTTCTTTTAGAGCCGCACGACTTTGGCTAAAATGAGAATCACAATTTTTTTGCTCAGAATAAAGATCATGATTCTCGCGGCATAACATCATCTTTCACATTATACAAAAAAATTGGGCTAACTTTACTGTTTTTTAATTCATTAAAGTGTATTTTCCCCCAAAATATTGTGTTTGAAAGTACGTTGCGCAAATACAGTGTGACATAAATTGTTGCAACAACCACCATTTTACTCTCTTGGGTCTACGCTAAACATATATATATAATATTTGGGGTTCTGAGTAATTTTCGAGCAATAAATATTGATTTTAACTTGTAAGTAGCAAGTGCCAGAAAAAAGTTTAGTTTTTAAGTGATTCAACTTCCCTCATCTACAGACAGAAATTCATTCCTTTGATCTAAAAAGGAATGTTACTTTGTTTATACTTATTCGTGATGTTGTGATAAAACTTAGCAGGCTGCCTGGATTTTATGTTTATTTTTTCAGCGGTGAGAATTCTCTGCACTTGTTAGAAAGAATCGTTAAATGCTCTTTTGAAGATCGGGAAGGGAAAATAATCGCGATTTCGATTCTTAACGATAAATCATGCAGCTATACTTTCAATTATTTAAAGCAGTGGCAGGCAACCTTTGAGAGGTGGAGATCTACCTGAAAAATATGAAAAAGATCAAAGATCACTGGGTTAGGCTCCCTCTTTTGTTTTTAAATAAATTAACTAGCAAGGTCTGATTAAAAAGTAAGGAAAACTTAGAAAAATATAATAAAACAAACATCACTGTGTCATTAGGGTAGTAGATGGTGTCGATAGGGCAGAGTTTAATGTTAGTAGGGCAGAGGATGGTGTCAGTAGAGCAGTGAACGGTGTCAATAGTTTAATAGACTTTGTCAGTAGGGCAGAGGACAGTGTCAGTGGTGCAATGGATGGTGTCAGTAGGTCAAAGTTTGGTGTGAGTAGGGCAGTAGATGGTATCAGTAGAGCAATGGAAGGTGTCAGTAGGTCAATTTTTGGTGTCTGTAGGTCAAAGTTTGTGGTCCCTGGTAACAAGGTGGATGGTCCCTTAGTGGGGACAGCTTCCCCTCTACCTCTGACTATGACAGGTTCTCGGGCCAGCAAAACCGGCAGTTCTGGTTGGACTGCAAGCCGCAATCCCATCCCTATGCTGCTCCCTTGCTTCTGGATAGGCCCTCACACAGCCTAGCAGCCAGATGTGCCTAGCAGCCGAGGCAACACGACACACGTCCACCCAGACAGCCATCCAGGTGGCACAAAACCCTGATCATCTGACCTCACCCAAATAAATAGGCTCTCCCAGCAGGCCAAGGGACCCAAGAAGATCCCTGTCCATTGGCTGAGATACCCTATCTATTCCTAATCTGTCCTTGCAATATTGCCTTGTCTTATCTAATGTCACCAGATACCTGGCCATCTAACGACAGAAGAGAGAAGTGCAGAAATTCCAGAATTAGAGTGGAATCAATTGATCCACTATCAATTGGCCAAGGCAACTATACCTGGCAGGTAACTTTAGAAGCAACCCTGCCTAGGCTTAAGGATGCTACATCTATTTTTTACAAATGTATTTTACATTTTTAACAATTTTATTTAGCAGCCCTATTGGGGAGATTTGGTAAAATAGGAGGGGTGCAAACCGACCCCTGATGTCTCACTTTTGACACAGTCCTTAATCTCCATTTCTGCAGCTTCAGCTTCTCACAATGAATGAACAGGAAGAGCTCTGCATAATCTTCCTGTTCATTCACAAACTGAAGCTTAGTAAACACAGTTTACTATGCTTCAGCTATGAATGAACACATTGAGTGATTGGTATTGATCGCTCACTTTGTTTATTCAGAAAAGGAATATATGTCATTTACTGTCCCCTTCCCCTGCTTTCCATTCTGAAACAATCACACACCGCAACCAGCAGCAGAGGAGAGGAGGGGAAGTTGGCAGTGCTGTGAGGGAGAGGGGGGTCAGGGGAGCACAGAGGGGGCCTGGGCAGCAGAAGGAAGGGGAACCTGGACAGGAGGGGCAGCGTGGATGGCATTTACTGGAACTGATCCCCTGTATAATACAGGGGACCAGAGATGCTTCCAGTAAATGCCGCCTGTCATCTGCCCGTGATCGATTGGGTAGATCGCCATCAATGGGTTGCCGATCCCTGGTTTGAAGCCTTTCCTTTGCATTAAATTATACCACAACAATTTTATAAATGAGATTTTATAGTTTGTTTTTAGTTTGTTTTATTGAGCATATACATTTTTGCACAATAATAATACAGTATAAGATGTGCCTATCTTTAGGAGTATTGAGCTCAGTATTCATTTTTTTAAAGAAGATTGTTGAAGGTGTATGCAACATGTGGTGTCCAATCAAACTAGAATGCCATGATTATCAAAATTCCTGAAAATTCTATGAAATAAGGCAACATCCTCTTATATGGGCCAATGACGCCCCTCATGAGAAATCCAGACTTCTCATCTGGCCTCATCAACATCAGCTTCCTATGTTGCCCTTAATGTGACTGGCCAGAAATCTGTCAGGCCTGTCCAATGGTCAGCAATCCCCAAGCGGGATGTTAGCTCTATCATTTTTAATCAAAACACTTCTACAATTGCCTTAAAGATCAGGGGCAATACACAAAGGGCCAGATTCTCGTACATTTGCGGCGGCGCAACGTAACCCGTTTACGTTACATCGCCGCAAGTTTTCAGTGTAAGTGCCTGATCCACAAAGCACTTACCTGTAAACTTGCGGCGGTGTATCGTAAACACGTCCGGCGCAAGCCCGCCCAATTCAAATGGGGCGTGTACCATTTAAATTAGGCGCGCTCCCACGCCGGACGTACTGCGCATGCTCAGTTTAGAAATTCCCGCCGTGCTTTGCACGATGTGACGTCATTTTTTAGAACGGCAACATGCGTAGCGTCAATTCGTATTCCCGGACGTCTTACGCCAAAACAAAAAAAAAATTAAATTCGACCCGGGAACGACGGCCATACTTTAACATGACTTGACTAAAGTTAAGCCATGTTAAAGCAGGTGTAACTTTGCGACGGGAAAAAATTACTAGTCTTTAACGAACGCGAAAACCTTTGTGGATCGCCGTAAATCCTCATTTGCATACCCGACGCTGGAATACGACGCGAAATCCCCCCAGCGGCGGCTGAAGTATTGCATCCTAAGATCCGACGGTGTAAGTCAATTACACCTGTCGGATCTTAGGGCTATCTATGCGGAAATGATTCTATGAATCAGCCGCATAGATAGGACAAGAGATACGACGGTGTATCAGGAGATACGCCGTCGTATCTATTCTGTGAATCTGGCCCAAGATGTCTATAGAATTTATCACAAATTTTAACCCACACATTTACTCATCAACCATTCTTTACTGAAGCCAAGGAGAGGGAATTGGGTTATCCCCTTGTAGAGTAGGACTAGAAAATGGTTTCCTCCTATACTGTACCAATACCAATCTCCATCATAGCCCAGGAACAACAATTTCAAATTGCTCTCATGTTGGTTCTGATCCCCAGTGATGCTTCAAAAAGTTTTTTCTCAGGACTCCTGATGTGCTGGAGATGACTCTGCATGAATATTATTTTATATATGGTGGTCCTATCGTCCTATTCACTCCTATTTGGACTAATTTGCTTTGCTGTCTTTATTCATAATTCATTAAGGGATCTTTCCATTTCCAATCCTAAGGCCGGGTACTCACGACCAAACATGTATGGTGAAAGCGGTCCGTCGGACCGTTTTCACCATACATGTCTGCCAGAGGGCTTCTGTACGATGGTTGTACACACCATCGTACAGAAGTCCGCGCGTAAACAATACGCGGGGCGTGTCCGCGGTGTCGCCGCGTCGATGACGCGGTGTCGCCGCGACAATGACGCAGCGACGTGGGCGGCCCGCCTTTAAAATGCTTCCACGCATGCGTCGAAGTCATTCGACGCATGCGAGGGACGGCGGGCGCCTGGACATGTACGGTAGGTCTGTACTGACGACCGTACATGTCCGAGCGGGCAGGATTCCAGCGGACTGTTTTAAAACAAGTCCAGGAATATTTGTCCGCTGGGAAAAGGCCCGGCGGGCAAATGTTTGCTGGAATTCGGCCCGCTCGCGCCCACACACGACCAAACATGTCTGCTGAAACTGGCCTGCGGACCAGTTTCAGCAGACATGTTTGGTCGTGAGTACGGGGCCTAACAGGCAAAGCTTGGTTAGTCATATTTCCTCAATCC
Source organism: Rana temporaria (assembly GCF_905171775.1). Lineage (NCBI taxonomy): Eukaryota > Metazoa > Chordata > Amphibia > Anura > Ranidae > Rana > Rana temporaria. The sequence continues at coordinate 205,976,255 of NC_053492.1, read as the reverse complement.
CACCTTTTGGCTGGTACCAGAAGTGACTACTGAAGAACAAATGAAAACTGCATTAGCCACATCTACCACCAGGAGTGACTACACATTTAGCCTATGTTCACATTGGAGCGATTTGTAATGCCATTTGAGAGATTAAATCCCATGACAAGTCACAGCCTATTGGAGGCAATGGCACTGTTCCAATCGGCGCGACAATGATTTTGCAGCGCCGCACCGATTTGAATAAGTAGTTTCTGCACTACTTTTGCAGGTGCAGGTGCGATTTCAATAGACATCTGTGCATGAATTCCTAATATTAAAAGTCAGCAGCTGCAGTATTTGTAGCTGCTGGCTTTTAATATTTTTTTTTCAGCGGAGCTCCGCTTTAAACTCTAGTGTCCTTGTAACTTCCTGTGTACTGAACTGAAAACTTAAACAATATAACCAACCTCCCCAATTACCTTCTGAGAACAGGGGAGGTGTTTGTAGCTCAAATCCTGAAAACATAGGGTGACAAAGCTGATCCTCTATAGATCCAGTACAGTAAATGAGCGTGGTTACTGTGGGGCAGAAAATCTTTGCTCTTTGCTATTGCCAATGGAGTTCTGCACAAGGACACAAAAAAGATGTTTAAATAATATTCCAAATAGAGGTGTAACTATTTTTCTGACATCTCATAATATGGTTTGAGATATGCTATTTTCACTGTTATTTTCACTGTTTAATCCTCTGTCACTTACACCCAGGGTTGTCATTGAAATTTATGACTAGCCCATAAAAACTGTGATTTAATTAAAGCTGTCTATATAAAAAACAATAAATCACAGGGGCTGTAATGGTATAAAAATCCAGCGCAACTTAAGTAATGTTCGTTTTGAAATTCCCTGGTCAACCAGTGGTTATATTTCCATGTTAGATAACACTAATCTGTTGCCAATAACAATAAGTTAGATTTGGTCCATGTGAAAACACCAGCTACGGTAAACTCACACTTCTTCGACTACTGTAGCACACAACATTTCTTGAACATTTTCCAAGAGTTCTGTTCCACAGTATCTCTGAAAGCCCTGATGAAAGGGAACATTAGCAACTCCTAAAACCCGTTGGCTGTAACATTGTAGGGTTGATTTACTAAAACTGTAGAGTACAAAATCAGGTGCAGCTCTGCATAGAAACCAATCAGCTTCCAGATTTTATTGTCAAAGCTTAATTGAACAAGCTGAAGTTAGCAGCTGATTAGCTACCCAGCTGCACCAGATTTTGCACTCTCCAATTTTAGTAAATCAACCCCTTTGTGTCATCCTAAGAACACCATACATTTAGATTTCTGGACTTTACAACATTTGGTATGGCACCCTCTATGTCAGTGGTTCTCAACCTGTGGGTCGGGACTCGGGACCCCCTTGGGGGTCAAATGATGATTTGCCAGGGGTCACCAAATCTTGGGCTGTTTCTGAAGCCAGAACCACTCTCCCAGCCTTTTTGCGGCTGCCCAGCTGGGCTGTTTCTGGAGCCCATGGCCACTCACTCAGCCTCTTCACAGCCGCCCATTCTGTTCACGGCATGGCTGGGGGGCAGACTAGAGGTCAGCTGACTGGTGAGGAATGTGAAGAGGGAGGGTCTGGAGGAGAGCCTATCTCCTGATTTTGGCATAGGTGTCACTGCTAAGAGACAGCAAAAGTCAGAGACACCGTGAAGCCAGAGACACAGTGAGTAACACTACCTGTGATTATAGTTGACATTAAAAGTCCCCACTACAGTTCTCAGATCAACAGATGACCTTGATCAAGAGCACCTAAGTTGGCTGATCAGAACTCCCACCAGCATTGCCACTCATCCCAATGCCCCGCAAGCACTGCCATGCATCCCAACTCCCCCCACCCTCCCACCAAGGAGTAGGAGAAGGAATAAAAATAGATAATACATGGAAGGTCGAGGAAAAGAGGGTGAGGAACAAAGAAAAAGGAAGAGAAAGAATAAGAGAACAAGAAAGACGGCTAGAGAGGGGGATGGGGAGGGGACAATAAATTAGGATAGAGAAAGATAAAAGGGAAAGAAAGGAGAACAAAGAGAAAGAGTGGTACATCCTAAGGCTGCATTCACACCTGAGCGTTTTGTCGCCTGAAGCGCGACGCCCCAAAACGCTAGAGGGGAAAAAATACATTATTCTCTATGGAGATGGTTCACATCTCCACTACAAAACGCCTGACGCCGAACGCCTGAAGCCCAAACAAGTTCTGGCCCATTTGGGCGTTTGGGCGTTTTACATTGGTGACCCTAGACCTGTACAAAATCGCGGTAAAAAACGATGTGTTTTGTCTCGGCAAATCGCGGTAAAAAACGCTGCGTTTTGTCGCAGCAAATCGCGGTAAAAAATGCTGCAAAACACTACGCTCAGGTCTGAATGCAGCCTAAAATGTACCATAATGGCTTTTAATACTGTACAAGTGGAAGGGACTCAGGGAGGCTAAATGTCCAGGGGTTAGGGGCGCAAATTACTTGTCTTGCCTTGGGTGCTGACAACCTATGCTACGAAAATAATTTTACTGTTAGGGGTCCCCACAACTTGGGAAATGTTATCAAGGGGTCACGGCACTAGAAGGTTGAGAACCACTGCTCTATGTGTTACTAAATGAATATATTTCTCTGGGTGTGCTCCAAAAAGCCCACAGGTATATGTGGCTTGCCTTAGCCATAACATTGTTCTTCATAATTTAGGCTTTGTCCCATGATAATGGACCAAAATAGCCTGGGATCCCTAGTCTCATATCCATACTCTTCAATTACCAATTTAAATTGTAATGATGCTGTAAGTAACTTAAAGTATAAACCACTTTATGAGGTTAAAGTTGTTAAGTGAGGCCTAGTAATTACTGTTCACCTCCACCATCACAGTAGAGAGCTTTTTCAGAGCTCCCCTGATGCAGTAGCTCTGAACTCAGCGTTTAAGAGCTCACTCCTGTGATGGTGGAAGTGAGAAGTAATTACTAGGCCTCTTAGCGACATCCTAGAAATGTCTTAGGCTTATTCCAGTCAGGCTTCATGGAGGTATGTAAATGGCCTCTACATGTAGCAAGAGCATTATTCAACTTTTCAACAGTTTTTATCTACAGGTAACCCTTATCTGCTTGGGCAGTTTTTTAGTAAAGGTGAACTATGCCTTTCGAAACAAGAAATGGTATACAAATTACTCTTTTTTCTGAGATGGCTTTTTTTTTTACTTTGCTTATTATACTGTAAATATGGTTGCCGCCCAAGTAATGTACAAATGACCTTGAACAAAGGGTACTTAAAATGTGTGTTGTGGAGTGAGATCTGGTTACCAGCACCCAGTTCATTATGTGCTTGCTTGTTTTAAAGCCTACTTAAGCACACACTGAATTGTTTTGATGTGCTTGAAAGGCCAGTAAACAATAACTTCCTATTTGTGCCAATTCATATTGTGAGAGTACGACGCCCTGCCACTGTGTGAATTTCGGGTAATGAAGGTAGAAATGCAGAATTTACATTAAGGCTTAATCTGAAGCTCCAGTGTGTTTGTCATGAGCTGTGCCTTAGGCTGAATTCACACTATGGGCAGTGGCCATCGTAAAACGCAAGGACACATATAATGACACAATTCAAATTCCAACGTAGCGCAGAGCTGTGATACAATGGCGATATGCTGTATTTTATCGCAGCACACGTACATGATTGCATGTCACTGTGCCTTACATTGCTGTATATTGATATGAAGTGTACTTTTGGACACTAAAATAAAGTTCAGTGAGAAAAAATAAATAAAGGGAGCTGTGTGATGCACTAGATCACGCACCACACTGCCCCCTACCACAGCCAAAATGAACAGCTGCCAGAGCAGAAACCGCTGCGGTTTATCTCTCTGACAGCTGTCTGTTGCATGTAAATACAGCCTTAAAGTGGTTTTATAAACGCTTGGTGATTTTCACCTACAGGTAAGCCTATATTAAGGCTTACCAGTAGGTAAAAAGTTTGGCCCGGATTCATAGAGACTTACGCCGACGTATCTACTGATACGCCGTCGTAAGTCCAAATGTGCGCCGTCGTATCTATGCGCTCATTGTTAAAATGAGATATGCCTGAATTTTGCCAAGATACGACCGACGTAAGTCTCCTACGCCGTCGTATCTTGGGTGCATATTTACGCTGGCCGCAAGGGGCGCTTCCGTTGATTTACGCGTCAAATATGTAAATTAGCTAGATACGCCGATTCACGAACGTACTTGCGTCCGTCGCTGTAATCTACGTCGTTTACGTAAGGCGTTTTTCCAGCGTAAAGTTAAACCACCAAAAAGCTGGTCTAAGTCGTTTAGGGTATGGACGTCAGAAGTGCCGTCCGATTTTACGTCGTTTACGTAAGTCGTATGTGAATGGGGCTGGGCGTAAGTGAGGTTTCACGTCATACGCATTGAGACGTCGTATCGTAGGGAGTATTTGCGTCGTGATTCTGAGCATGCGCACGCATGTGCCGTTCGTACGGCCATGCATTCACATGGGGTCAGGCTTCATTTCAATACAACACGCTCACTACCAGTCTACTTTGAATTACGCAGGCTTACGCCGGCCCATTTACGCTATGCCGCCGTAACTTAGGGAGCAAGTGCTTTTTGAATACTGTACTTGCCTATATGAGATGCGCTACGCCCGCTTAAACATATGCCGCTCTACGTGAATCTGGCTGAATATCTCCTAAACCTGCACGGTGTAGGAGATATTGACCCTGCATGTCAGCGGCGCATGCACTCTGCAGGTCCAGCATATTCTGCTGGAACTTGGCGGAATGAAGGGATCCCGTGCGCATGCGCGGGAGTGACGTCATCGCGGCTCACAGCGCCGGAGCCAGAGATCCTGGAAGAAATGCAGAGGGAATGTGTTGGCTCCCTCAGCGGTGACTGGGTGCCGCTGCAGGGCTTCGTTCTTAGGTTAGTATTTCATAATGTGCTATTATGCGATGCAGGTCTTTTTTGGGGGGGTTTCCGCGGTTTACTACCTCTTTAAGCGAGTATACAGTTGTGCAGGGTCGTTATAAGCCAGCTCAGGTTAGTTGCTGCAAGTTGGAGACATAGCCTTTGTGAGAAGATAGTGGTGAGCTCCAGCCAGATGGGGGTGAGCTATTTGAGAAAAGAGAACCCATACACGGGTCTGGAAAGAATAAGAAAGCTGAGGTTACTAGTGAGTCTGAAGGGGGGGGGGGGGTTGGAGAAGGTCTGAGTTCCTGAGAAGTGCGTGCTGGAAGAACCTTTGTGACAACCAGGAGTGGACTCATACAGCGCAGTGCTGTGATTAAGGGTTAAGTGAACCTGAAGAACCCATGGTCAGGGAGTCTAGTACTAATAGCAGCAGTACTGCTGAAGTGTACCCAGGTGGGCTAGCATTTTTTCACTATGTATGGTTGCTGCAGAAAACCCCCCCGCATTGGCAACCAGTCTTGACTGAACTTTGTGTTTTGTTATTATAGTTCCTACCTGACATAGACTCACTTACAAATGCTCACCACCTCTGAGTCTAATCACCCCATATCACTATATACACGTTCCTTTTACTCCTGGGACTAGTGGAGTAACTATAGACACAGCAGGCATTGCAGATGCTATGGGGCACAGGGGTGCAAGGGGGAGGCTGTTGAGACAAACTAAACCAAGAAAATCTGTGTACATGTGAAAGTTATACAAATCCAGTATCAGATCTTCAAAGCTGAACTCAAAACTAACTGCTAAATACACAGAGGGAGAACATCTATGGGATTTTTTTTACCTGGCAAAAATGTTTTTATGTCCATCTAGTTCTAATATTTACATGGATCTGCCACACAGCGCAACCATGTGTAGCACTACCCCCGGAGGAGCTGCTGAATATTTTGGGTGACATGTAACCTCTATTTCATCGCCGTCCAGGGTAGTAGAAGAGAGTTGAAAAAGTTCAATGCCCACACTTTACACTTCCTTTTCTTAGATTTATTTGCAGAACTTGGTTAGAAAAGAAGAAATTGGTGGAGGAGTGGAAAGGTAAATAGGTAGATAGGTTCAGGTGCATAAACTCAATTAGGAAACACTCCTGTTTCCAGCAAACAGTTCTCGTCGCCACTCTATCCAGAGTGGGTATTGCTCACCCGGATAGGTCCCTCTCACTGGCCTAGCAGCCGGAACGGGGCACGGAATAAAGTACAGTCTCTGCCACAGACCTTCCTTTATGAGGAGACACTTTCGGTCCAGAATCCCCTAACACAGGATTCAGCACCCGGATCTCTCCAGATTAATTTCTGTAGAACTTAGATCTAACAGGCGATCACCATTAAGCCTCTCAGTGTATGGTGCATCCTTCGATTAAGTTTCCAGGCCTTCTCCCAAGATACCAGCCTCTTGCATGGTCCTCTCCAGGATAGGTCCTCCCCTGGCTTCCTTCATTAAGTGGCTTCCTCCCACAGGACAGACAGCACAGGATCACCTTGAAAGCACAGACCCAGTCTGACTACTGGGCCTACTTAGATAGATCACAACCCCCGGACCAACGTGGTCCCGGAGCCAGGATTCAATAGCACGCACCCCCGGCCAGACGGGCCACGGGGTGGTGGGAAGACAGACCTTCGACCCTGGTCCAGTGGCATCTGTCCCTTAAGTACCCCTCCACAGCATGCACAGCGAGACGATCACCCCCACTGATTGGCTGCCGAGGGGGACACCCATAACACCCTTACTCTGCGGCTGCCATCCTTGGCCTGGGGTGGTAATGACACCCCCAGGCGAATATTGGTGGTTACTCCCAGCACAGCCACGGCTGGAACAGAGGCAACATTTGGTCACAATTACACATGTCTGAGTCAACTAACACTCAAACCCTCTCTAAATCTAAAGCAGCGCCTGCCTAACAGGATCAGTCCGCTACACATGTCTCGTCTACATACATCATGGTCAGATTAGTGACACTTAGAGATGAGCCGAAAACCCCCCCTGTTCGGTTCGCACCAGAACCTTCGAACGGACTGATCGTTCGTGCAAACTTTAGAACCCCATTGAAGTCTATGGAACTCGAATGTTCAAAATCAAAAGTGCTAATTTTAAAGCCTTATATGCATGTTATTGTCGCAAAACGGGTTTGGGGACCCGGGTCTTGCCCCAGAGAACATGTATCAATGGAAAAAAAGTTTTTTCGGGAGCAGTGATTTTAATGATGCTTAAAGTGAAAAAAAAAATGGAAAAATTCTTTTAAATATTGTACCTGTTGGGTGTCTATAGTATGCCTGTGAAGTAGCACATGTTTAGAACTGTCCCTGCACAAAATGACATTACTATAAGAAAAAAGTCATTTAAAACTGCTTGCGGCTTTAATGTAATGTCTGGTCCCTGCAATATGGATGAGAATCATTGAGAAAAATAGCATGGGTTTCCCTACCTCCCCCCAGGTCATTACCAGCCCCTTTGGCCCTATATACTTTAAACAGCAGTATACAGGCGGTGCAAACAAGACATGGACTGTAGGTTTGTTGTTAAGTAGAATCTTTTTGTAATTTCGAACGGGTACTTTTTTAAAGTGTAGCTCCAGCCAAAAAATCAATTTTTAAGCTTTTTGGAAAACATAGAGAAGAGTTCTCACCCCTGTAACATTTGTTTTGCAGTCTGTGCGCATCTGTTTAGAAGATTGCACCTCACTTTCTGTCCCAATGACAAATGTTTTTTTGAAAATTTGTTTTTTTTAGTGAAACAAGGATTGGTGATAAAGCATCAGTGGACAGGAGACACCTCTTACAGAAGAGAATTTCCCTTCCTAGGGGTAGATTTCCTCTTGCTTCCTGTTGTCTCCTTCCGTTTGTAAGTAGGAGTCGTTTGTAAGTTGGATGTTTGAAAGTAGGGGCCTGCCGTATATACTCTGCAGAAATTTGGGCCCTAGGTGTTGGTGTTGCCACAACACTGTAAGCCCCCACAGTTAGTCTTGGTGGGCACTGGAACTCCCTGCTGTGAACTATTATATCAAGAATTGTAATTACATGCCCCTGTTGAACAGTGGTAGAAAAATTGGGCATTTGGTGCTGGGGCTGGTGCCACAACACTAAGTCCTCACAGTTACTCTTGGTGGGTGCAGGAATGGGCCCTGCTGTTAAATATTAGATCAAGAATGGTAATTGCATGTCCCTGTTGAACAGGGGCAGAAAAATTGGGCCTTAGGCACTGGTGTTGGTGCCACAACACTGCAACCCCTCACAGATACTCTAGTTGGAGCACAGGAATAAGCCCTGCTGCAAAGTATTGCATCAAAAATTGTAATTACATGCCCCTACAGGGGCAAAAAAATTGGGCCTTAGCCACTCACTGGTGTCGGTGCCCAAGAACCAAAAATGTTCTTACAAGCTATCAGCATGATCATTGAGGAGGAAAAGGATAGTCACTCAGCATAACAGGATAGTCACTCAGCATCAGCATAGGCAGTCTTGAAGGGATCTGACATTTCCAAAAAAATTATTCAGTTACATCAGCATCAGGTGCTTGGTAGCTGGTGGTGATCCAAGCCTGATTCATTTTTATGAAGGTCAGTCGATCGACCGAGTCGGTGGAGAGGCGCACGTTGTCCAGGACCAGGATTTTGTAACCTCCCAGTCTCTGGGAACACGTTGCACAGACCTATCTGCAAGGCCTCCCGAAGATGGTTCATCTTCTGCTCCCTCTGTGCCGGCAAGATAAGGTCCACAACCTTACCCTTGTAACGCGGATCAAGGAGGGTTGCCAGCCAGTAATGATCCCTCTCCTTGATAGCACGAATATGAGGATCCTTCCGCAGGCTTTGGGAGGCCATACAGCGTAGGTTTGCTGAGGCATTCGGTGCGGAGTCTTCTAGGTCACTGAGGACGACATTATCCACAGCCACCTCGTCCCAGCCACGTACAAGTCCATGGGTTTCTTGGGACTGTAATTCATCCCTTGAAGACTGCTGCTGATGCTGAATGCTAGGCTCCACCTCCATTCTGACACAATCCTCCTCCTCCTCCTCGTCCTCTTCCTGTGTGATAGGCGGGCAAGCAGGAACACTGTCTGGATAAAGGGGGCCTTGAGAGGTAAGGAAGTCCTCCTCTTCCTCCCTCTGTTCTGCCTCAAGGGCCCTGTTCATTATTCCACGCAGCGTGTGCTCCAACAGGTGGATAAGAGGGACAGTGTCACTGATGCATGCACTGTCACTGCTCACCATCCTCGTGACCTCCTCAAATGGTGACAGGACAGTGCATGCATCCCTGATCATGGCCCACTGGCGTGGGGAAAAAAACAAGCTCCCCTGACCCTGTCCTGGTGCCATATTGGCACAGATACTCATTGATTGCCCTCTGATGCGTGTGCAGCCGCTGCAGCATGGCCAGCGTAGAGTTCCACCTGGTGGGCATGTCACAGATTAGGCGGTTCTTGGGCAGGTTGTATTCCTTTTGGAGGTCTGCCAGCCAAGCCCTGTCATTATATGACCGTCGGAAATGCATACAGAGTTTCCTGGCCTGCTTCAGGGCATCCTGTAAGCCCGGGTACCTGCCCAAGAGCCGCTGCACCACCAAGTTAAGGACATGAGCAAAACAGGACTTTAGGTGCAAGACACGTGGCTTTAGGTGCACACTGTGCAGAGGACTTAGTACACCAAGCGAAAATACTTGCTGATCAGCCACTTCCTGTGGTATTAATATGACAACAACAGCAATTGTATTCGCGTGGCTTTAGGTGCACACTGTGCAGAGGACACAGTACACCAAGTGAGAATACTTGCTGATCAGCCACTGCCTGTGGTATTAATATGAGAACAACAGCAATTGTATTCACATAGCTTTAGGTGCACACTGAGCACACAGTACACCAAGTAAAAATAATGCAGCTAGCACAATCACCTGCCTGCCTATCAGTATATTAGGAAGAGAGGATCTAGCTAAACTCAATACAGTGTATAAATATATATACAACACCTGGGATGCATATATATCCTCTACACACTGTAACTCTGACTAGCCTGCCTGCTCTATCTAACTAAAAAAAATGACACTCTCTCTCTCTGTCTCTCTCTGTCCTAACCACCGACTTCCAGTCGGCCTTATATAGTGTGGGGCGTGTACTAAACCCCCTGAGCCATAATTGGCCAAAGCCACCCTGGTTTTGACCAATCATGGCTCTCCGTTTTTTGCGCGCTGTGATTGGCCAAAGCATGCGGGTCATAGTGCATGCTTGGCCAATCATCAGCCAGCAATGCACTGCGATGCCGCAGTGATTTATGGGCCGTGACACGCCACTCAAATTTGGCACGAACACGAAGCTCATCCCTAGTGACACTTATCATTAACAGATCACACTACTAGGCACTACAGAGAGAGGTCCTTGGGGTGCCCTTAAAAAATTTGCTCTTGGGGACCATAATCTGTTAATTTGACATGGCCTTCGTATTATAATGATTTTTTTTAAAACACATGCAATGTTCCTGTACATATACTGTATATATATTTTTTAAATAAATTAATTCTGACTCTTGATTTGCTGGCACTTCTGGTGTTGACCAATAACTGTGATTGGATTGATGCTTACTAATATCTGCAGCAAAAGGTGCACCTGTAAGTTGCATTTTGCAACAATAGAAGAATTCAGTAAATTTATTGCCAAGTTTTCTTTTCTCCTTCCGTTCCTCCCCCATGTCTTGACAACAGGAATGTCTCTGAGATAAGTGCTCTGTCACACATAGGACCATTTTTTCATTTTGCCCAGTGCCCTGAAATCTCTCAGAACAACAGGATGTGGATGTTTCTGGTCCCTGGCAAGGAGTGGAGATCATGTTTGCTCTTTTTCTTTTTTCTACATTAGACACAGATTCTGAGACACCAGTCTATTTCTAATCATCTTTTGTAACCTTGTAGTTGTCGAAATTATCATTTTAAGTTTCTTCAGTCTTATGTAATTGGACCATTTGTGACCACTGTAGTCTAATCAAGCCTCTTCAATGTCTCAATTCTGCCCATAATTCCCATCTTCCACATTCACTGTCTTTATCTATATCAATTCTTTGCTTGCTGTATAAATGGACCTGGATCATGGATATATGTTCTTCCAACAACACCACAATGGAAACCATATAGGAGCTGGCTGGGGATGGATATAAATAGTAAGTACTCCAGGTATAGAGCTAATATTACTTGTATTATGTCATCTGATTTAATATATCCAGTTGCATAAATAAGATAAAGGTGCTTGTTTGACTACAATCTATTTTCAATGATGTCTGGAATGCAAACATATCTAAATGGAGTACTTTTCATGTGTTCCCAATGCAAGACAAGGAGCGTGGTATAGATATGTGCTCTGCACCACATTGACATGAATATAGACTGCAGCATAATGTACATCTGTACCGAAATCCCAATCCAGTTTAGATGTACTGCTTTCCACAAACCTTAACAATACTTGTGCCCAGCTCCTGGGTTTACTTAACTTTAAAATGATCACTGGCAAGTCAAACAATTTAAATAGCTGATTAAGTGCTAATAATAAAACCATTTCATAAAACATATTTATAGTACTCCTAATTATAAGTGTCTCAGTTTACAAACTGTGCACTACAAAAGGAAATATGCACGCACAAAGAGGCTATACATATAAAACAGGAATAAAATCTGTTATTATCTGAAACTCCTTATACTAAAAATTCTGAAGACCAAACAAACATAGCTGCATTGACTATGAGATACCCGCAGAACAGAAGAATAACTGCTCTCCTTCAGCCCTATACAAAAATGACTAATAATAAACTGCAGGCTTTATTCCCTAAAGCATGCTGAATATAAACGGTCTGTAAAGCCTCCTAGCAACCAATAAAGACTGATCAAATGTCAATATTATACAGCAGTTCCAGAACTTAACATTAGCCATAGTAGACCTGTGCCCAATAGAAAAGACGTTTTCCCTATAATAATTAGTTACAGGCACTTGATATACACACTGTAAATCTTTAAATGCAGATTAGGAACATTAAAACAATATCATGTTTGTGTTAAAGGGATGATCCCAGGATAGTGATATTGATTTGTGGGCCAAAAGTTGTGTGAAGGGCCTTGATGTCCATGAGGCAGACTTAGACGGGGGCCTCAGGTGGCACTTATGGAAGCATGGTTGGGAGGTGGCACTGAGGCGGGAATGTCCATACCGGACACTTTGTTCTGAGTGTAGCTAAGTAATTTGAGCTTGGTAAAACCACAGCATCTGTCCCTGGCATGGCCGGGTTGTGGGTATACAGGCTCCACAAATGGAAATCCAGCCCCTAAGTAGGTCACATACAATTATCCTGCATATGTGGTCCCTGGTCACAGCTTGACCAGACTAAAAACATCTGCATAAACAGCAATGCTGTTGGGCTTCTAGATTAAGGTGACCAGATTTGTAAAATGAAATCCGGGGACATATTTTTGTTTTTTTACTAGTAATGGCAGAAATCAGAAACTCTCTGCCTGTCGCGGCCACCTGCCTCACAGCCTATCAAGTCTTACTCTCTGGGCCCCGGCTACTACTGGGTGGGGAGCGGAGGAAGATCACTCCACCAGGGAAGGCAAGGAGATAAGCAGGCAGGCGGCTGGCCGGGACTTGAGCCAAGGCAGAAGAACATGCGAGCGGAGCTGAATGGGCATGTACCCGAAAATGAAGAAATATTCCCTCCACTCCAACCAGCACATATCATCAGAAAGTGGCACAGGTAATGGAAACAATTACACCTCCCTAAGCTAGTAGCTAGGGGGGTGTGTAATTCAGATTTTTTTTTTTATTCTGCACTGACTGTCTTTAAAATTGCCCCAGCCCCTGTTCAAATCCAATCCGGATACAAAACCATCGACAGACTTGGTCCGGGGATAGTATCCTCAATCCAGGGACTGTCCCTGGAAACCGGGGATGTCTGGTCACCCTATTCTAGATGTCAGGAGTGAAACAGTGGAGGTCACACTGTGGCCACATAGTTCTAACATGGCACCTTGACATGATCAACTCATATTTTCTGCATGGTGGTGTGCTAAACACCTTTGTGTGAATAGGAATTGCAGAGTGACAAACCAGCAGAGGGCTTGGAGTTATTTTTTTTATCATTCTATTGTCCTCTTATATAAACATGACTGCTTGTAAGGAGATTTTTACTCCGATGTCTTTTTTTCCCTCTTAATGACCAGGCCAGTTTTTGCAATTGCGTGGTCATGTGACGCTGTACCCAAACAAAATTGACGTCTTTTTTTTCTCACGAAACCTTTCTTCCAGGCCTTTCTTTTGGTGGTAATTGATCACCTCTGCGGTTTTTATTTTTTGCAAAAAAAAACAAAAAAAGAGCATCAATTTTGAAAAAAATAAAATATATATATATATTTATTTTACTTTTTGCTATAATAAATATCTATATATCTAATAAATATATATATTTCTTCATCAGCCAATATGTATTCTTTTACATATTTTTGGTAAAAAATCGCAATAAGCGTCTATTTATTGATTGATTGGCAAACGTTATAGCGTCTACAAAATAGGGAATAGATTTATGAAATAATTTTTTTCATACTAGTATTGGCGGTGATCAGTGATTTTTAGCGGTACTATGACATTACGGCAGACAGATCGGACACTTTTGACACTTTTTTAGGACCATTGACATTTATACACCGATCAGTGCTATAAAAATGCACTGATTACTGTCTAAATTTCACTGGCAGGGAAGTGGTTAACACTAGGGGGTAATCTGACTGGAGGAGGAAAGAGATTATTGTTCCTAATTATTAGAAACAGCAGATCTGTCTCTCCTCCCCTGTCAGAACGGGGATCTGCCTGTTTACATTGACAGATTCTTGTTCTGACTCTTAAAGGAGCCGATGTATACCTATGCAATTTGAGGAAACGAGCTGACCTGCCGCAGTATAATGACAACGGCTAGTCGGCAAGTGGTTAACGTGCAACTAAGGGCTACTACATAACATTCTAAACGAGTACCACATTTAGTTGCTATGTAATGTACAAGTCTCATAAAGTAAAAAAAATAACTTCCCCTGCCTTTTTTGACTAAACCATATGCTTTTTTTCTGTGTCTCATATGCCTTCCTTCCCAGACACTGCAGCTTTCAGTGGGAGGGTTTCAACAGCAGAGGCAGCGCTGTTGATCTAAAAAACAGTGGACAGGACTATGTGTGGCCAGGTGCCCCTGCAAAACGTTTTCATCCAACTTTAGTGCAATCATGTACAGTCTACATGAGAGCGGCAAGTCTACTCTAAATTCAAGAGCAGTGTAGCATTGTTGCCACCCCAATCACACAAAGCTGCAATAGGTAGACTTCACTCCCAGGCTCAACTTGTATTTGTGATACTTTGAAAGGGGACTAAGAGAAAAGTCTTATAATTAAGTGCTGCAGCAAGTATTTTTTACTAGGAGGCCATATTTCTACTTTTAAAGAGGCGTTAGGACACATGAGAAAAACCTGGCAACATAAAGTGACGTAGAAGGGAAAGTATAAGATGGAAAAAATCTAATCGGTATGTAAGCCAAAATGTTAAAGTCTCCCTTGTTGCAAAATATTTAGACCAAAAAATCTAGAAATGATCACACTCTAAATCCTCTCAACCTTTTTTCAGTCAAGGTACCCTTTAAATTCTGCACAAGCTTCACCCTTAAAATTAACTTTCCAGCATCCTTAACCTCCATCCCATTTAAGCATCATAGCGTTGTCAATTTTTTTTTTCAATGGTCCCTTACCTGTACTTTGCTGTGCTTCCGTGTTTCCATCCCATCGGGGAGTGGGCGTGTCTCTATTTTCCCCGACGGCGCTGTGCATTGTGGGCGCTGTTTGCTAGGTGTTCTTGCAGTGACGTGTGGGCCAATCACAGCACATCAACTGAACTAGCTGCGCGTCACAGCGGGGCGTGTCCTGTTCAGGACGCCGCCGGCCGTTGTGATGGCAACTGTGCAGTGTTGACGGCGCGACTCGCCGTCAACACTGCGCATGCGCGAGATTACGCGGTGAATGCTGGGACATCAGCTTTTGCCGCATCCCGGAAGAAATACAGGAGGGCTTCAAGGTGCCCTCAATGAAGATGGCAATGTCCATGACAACATTTTATAAAATATCCTTTGCTGGAAAAGCGCGATCGTGGCGGCAGAAAGATCGGCACTAGTAAGTGAAGAAATGTGTATTTGAACAGCAGCAGAGTAGTCAGAAAAAAAAAAACGTTTCACAGCAGAACCTCTGCTTTAAATGTAAAAAACAAAACAAATAGTTTTTCATATCACAGCAACATACACACACATAAGACACCAAACATTAGAGAAAACAAAACCTTTGCACACTGGTACTGTCTAGTATTCAATCATTCTCTTCTCCCTCAGTCAGCTAATATGAGCCCAGTACTGATGGAGAGGGGCAGGGGAGGGGCAAACAAGGATGCTGAGCAAGCACCTGTTGTCCTTTTTATCAACTGATGACATTATTGGTTGTAAGGACGCTGGCAGTTAGAAGGTTATATTGGTGTACAATGAAAACCTATGGCAGGGCTTAAAATTACAAGTCCTTAGCTACTAGCCAGGCCTAAAGGGTTACTCGCCGACAGTTCCCCACCCAACACCTACCATGCCCGCCCCTAATTCCGCCCTTAAACACGCTCTCATAAATTATCTCATGAAATTACACTTAAATGTTT
The DNA here is from genome assembly GCF_905171775.1 of Rana temporaria. Lineage (NCBI taxonomy): Eukaryota > Metazoa > Chordata > Amphibia > Anura > Ranidae > Rana > Rana temporaria. Next base: position 205,960,602 of record NC_053492.1, on the reverse strand, counting down.
TATAAAAAAAAATATTAACAACTTTATATGTGCTCATCAAAGCAACCTCACCTGTGCTCATCAATTCAGCCTCACCTGTGCTCATCAATGCAGCCTCACCTGTTTCTATCAATGCAGCCTCGCCTGTGCCCACCAATGCAGCCTGCCCATGTCCACCAATGCAGCCTGCCCGTGTCCACCAATGCAGCCTGCCCATGTCCACCAATGCAGCCTGCTTGTATCCACCATGCAGCCTGCCTGTGTCCACCATGCAGCCTGCCTGTATCCATCATGCTGCCATCTGTGTCCACCATGCAGCCTGCCTGTGTCCACCATGCAGCCAGCCTGTGTCCAACATGCTGCCTACCTGTGTCCACCATACAGCCTACCTTTCAATAGCAGTGTGTTCCCGCCGCTCGGCGTCACATACAGCCCCGCTCCCTGGCCGGGGATACACATCACACGTCCCAGGTAATCTGTCTATCAAAGTCCTGGTACCAGGGGGTGGGGCTGTGTGTGACAGCGAGTGTGGGGAATGCTCTGCTATTGAAATGAAAGCCGGTAGTGATGTTCCTCGTGCTCTGATGATCCAACCATCTGCTCTCCTCTCTTCCCCTCCACGAGCGCTGGGAGAAGGACACCCAAACAACCTGCCTACCGGCGGGTGCTTGCCCCCCCACTCCCAGGCAAATCCACTCGCGAGCAGGCCAGTGGAATTTTTGAGGGCTGCCTATGGCTTTTATGCATATAAAAGGCATGCTTCTTTCACTTACTGGCTTGTATATCATTATTGGGCAATTGTATGCATTTAGCCTAGGCAACCCGGTTAAAAAAAGTCCTCCCTAAATAGATATTAGAACATAAAATTAATATGTGTAATTACACAATGCAGGTAATATCCTAATTTGTGGCTTCTGAATATGAAAAATTGTCACTTATAAATCACTGTTGATTTTTCAAACTAAATCAACCAGTTATTATGGCACTCACTGTAAAAATAGACACACAGAACAGCAGCTCAGGAGCAAGCCTGCTTGCTATGGGGCAGGACAGAGGGGTCAGGAGTGCCGACAGGGTACCCAAGAAGAGGAGGATCGGGGCTGCTCTGTGGAAAACCACTGCACAGAGCAGGTAAGTAAGACATGTTTGTTATTTTTTTTAAAAACCTGCCTGTAATATCACTTTAAGGGCTCGTTCACATCATATGCATTGGGATGCATAGTTTAATACATTCCTAGTGCATAGACAGTGAAAAAACAATGCTTTCAAATTTGTGTAGTCCACACTATCCGTTGTGTTGTGTTGATGTGCACTGAAAAAAACGTAGTGTAAACAGTTATGTGTTTTCTATTCTTAAAACAAGTAAATCACAGAGCTGCACTTTATAAATGTGGATTGCTGTTCTCATTGCTACCCTATACTGTATGTTTATAAAATATAACAGTTCTCTGTGTATTTAAAAAAATATACCTTAAATTAGCAACAGATTTTAACGATACATATAATAAACCCCCTTAAGTTAATGAAGATGTGTTACTTGGGGGAAATTTTCTTCTGTTCCAAGTCCTTAGCATAGTAGCCAGTTGAGGTCAAGGGAGAGATAAACAGCTTCCGCTCATGGGAAAGACAAGCATTAGAAAACATATCAGTTAATCAGGAATTTCTTTCACTTTACAAAGTAAATACTGACACTAAAGATAAAACCACATGGGAATCTCAGTATATATGGCATGGCCGGTATACTGTATGGTACTTTATTTTTGCACTAGGACATAAGATGAACATATAATACAAATGCAGATATTTGGTGCATGTGAGATCCAAACTGATTGATATTTAGGGCACCCTGAACAGTTTTCTCATTAAGTTTTATGATAATTTCAGGCATGTGTTATAGTTTATGGGGCCCAGTAGAATGGTATCTGCTGATTCCATGGCTCTGGTTAACAAGAGATAAAAGGTAGTGGCAGGGGTAGGTTGGGAGAGTCCTTGGTTTTACTACATAGAAGGATCCCAAAATGGTGCACACTTCTCCCTGAAAGTGGTTTCTCATATCTCAACACTTATTATTAATATGGTATAAACTGAATCCTATTTGCTTATCCCTTCTTTATACCTGTTGAAAACCCTAGATAATCATAAAAAGAGAGGTCCACCATCTGTGCCTGAGAAATTTTAATGTATAATCCATGGCTGTCATATCTAGAAAAATAAGGAGTATCTATTATCATTATTTCATTAAAACTCTTTTTCACTTCTTATATGTTAAGGGTTGGCATTTCCAGGCTTTGACAATAGTCATTTTGGCAAGTGTGAGTAGTGAGGATTAAAGGATTTCTTAGGAATGTTGGGCCAGATTCACAAAAGGGATACGACGGCGTATCTGCTGATACGCCGTCGTATCCCTGTTTCTATCTATGCGACTGATTCATAGAATCAGTTACGCATAGATATCCCAAATTTCCAGGTAAGTGCTTTGTGGATCGGGCACTTAGACAGAAAATTTGCGGCGGTGTAACCTAAAGCGGTTACGTTACGCTGCGCCCGGGCTACGTGAATCTGGCCCGTTATCTGGAGTGGGAGTATTTCCCAGGTATATTCGGAGAGATCACAGTGAAAATTTGTGTTGATAAGATCTGATTGGGGCAACCTCTAAACAGCTGAAGAGGTAGGTAGATCACGGTGCTATAAATGTATGCATTATGTCCAAGGTCAAGAACCAGCAAAAGACAACTCTATATAAATTCTCTAGGGTCAGAGTGTGAAAATAGCTTTTAGCTATATGAGCCTATATATTAGCTTAAGATGTGTTAAACTATATATTCATTTTAGATGTGTAATGCCGTGTACACACGATCGGTCAATCCGATGAGAACAGTCTGATGGACCGTTTTCATCAGACCAAACCAATCGTGTGTGGGCCCCATCGGTTATTTAACCACTTAACCTCCGGACCATATTGCTGGTCGAAGACCAGAGTACTTTTTGTGATTCGGCACTGCGTCACTTTAACTGACAATTGCACGGTCGTGCAACGTGGCTCCCAAACAAAATTGGCGTCCTTTTTTCCCCACAAATAGAGCTTTCTTTTGGTGGTATTTGATCACCTCTGCGGTCTTTAGTTTTTGCGCTATAAACAAAAATAGAGCAACAATTTTGAAAAAAATAAATATTTTTTACTTTTTGCTGTAATAAATATCCCCCAAAAATATATAAAAAAAACAATTTTTTTCCTCAGTTTAGGGCGATACGTATTCTTCTACATATTTTTCGTAAAAAAAAAAATCGCTATAAGCGTTTATTGATTGGTTTGCGCAAAAATTATAGCGTTTACAAAATAGGGGGTATTTTTATGGCATTTTTATTAATATATTTTTTTTACTAGTAATGTCGGCGAGCAGCGATTTTTTTCGGTACTGCGACATTATGGCGGACACTTCGGACACTTTTGACACATTTTTGGGACCATTGGCATTTTTATAGCGATCAGTGTTATAAAAATGCATTGGATTACTATAAAAATACCACTGGCAGGGAAGGGGTTAACACTAGGGGGCGGGGAAGGGGTTAAGTATGTCCCTGGGTGTGTTCTTACTGTGGGGGGGGTGGCCTCACTAGGGGAAATTACTGATCTTCTGTTCATACATTGTATGAACAGAAGATCAGCATTTCCCCCCCTGACAGGACCGGGAGCTGTGTGTTTACACACACAGCTCCCGGTCCCCGCTCTGTAACGAGCGATCGTGTGTGCCCGGCGGGAAATGCGCCCGCTGGGCACGTGCACAGGAGTCGGGGGCGAGCGGGGGCGGCACGCGAGCGCCTCTAGTTGCCTGCGAGAGGGCCGACGTAGAGCTACGGGCTCTCACGCAGGAGAGCCAACCTGCCGCCGTAGAATGACGGCGGCAGGTCGGCAAGTAGTTAAACTTGTTTTAAAATTAACCAATGGATACCTAACCGATAGAAAAAAAACGATCATTTGTAGGCACGTCCATCGGTTAAAAATCCATGCATGCTCAGAATCAAGTCGACGCATGCTTGGAAGCATTGAACTTCGTTTTTTTCAGCACGTCGTTGTGTTTTACGTCACCACGTTCTGACACGATCGTTTTTTTAACTGATGGTGTGTAGGCACGACTGACCATCAGTCAGCTTCATCGGTTAACTGATGGAAAAATCCATCAGACTGTTCTCATCTGATTGACCAATCGTGTGTACAGGGCATTAGATGTGTTAGATAGATGGAGGCGACGAGGCCTTAGGAAACTCACTGTGATAGGCATGTATCTTAAAGCTAGTGAGAAGCATTAGGGAGGGTTTGTTGTGAGTGAAGGAGCTCATAATTATTGGCATGTTTAGATTTGATGGAATGATTTAATGACATCAATGGTGAAAGAAGTGGATAATTTGAAGCCAATGCAGGGCAATCACCATGTTAATCCAGTAGAGTTTATCAATATCGTATGCTTTTATTTATACCTTTAAATTTACACACCAAGCAAAAGCAGCAGTTATCAGAATATTTTTTAATATTCTTTATTTATACCAAAGATTGAAGTCAATTCAACAAACTACATAGAGCATGTTTGTGATCACCTAGGGCACTCAGTGATGAGATATGCCCCAATTATCTGGAACAAAAAGGAGAAATGCCAATAGGTAGCCTATCTGGAGTAGTGGAAGCCAGGTGTAGAATATGGTTATGAATTATGTTTATTACTGTATGTAGCACTACCCGTCTAGGGTACTTGATGAGAGCTGAAACGAAGTCAATGTCCACACGTTCCGTTCCTTTTTCTTTGTTTTATTTACCGAATGTGGTAAAAGAACGAACAATAGATTGAAGAGGTGAAATAGGGTATAGGTAGTGGGTTCAGGTGTAGAACTTGATCAGAAGCACTCCTGCTTCCAGACATAAACTCTCGTTGCCACTCTAGCCAGGGTGGGTAGTGTGCCCCTGGATAGGCCTCTCTCACTAGTCCTAGCAGCCAGGCCATCACACGGAACTTTGGTACAGTCTCTGCCACTGACCTTCCCAAAGGTGGATACGTTCGGTCCAGAATCCTCTCACTTTAGGATTAAGCACCCAGATCTCTTCTTAAAGTAATTACTTGTGGATTCAGGAAACTGACAGGCGACCACTACTTAGCCTTTCAGTATTAGAGTGTCCTTCAATGAAGTTCAGGCCTCCCTGAGTGTACCAGCCTCGTGCTCGGTGCTCTCCAGAACAGGTACTTAATTCGGTGGCTTCCTCCCTCTAGGACCGACAGCACAGGACCACTTTGTTAATGTAGACCCAGTCCGACTACTGGGCCTAACTGACTACTGGGCAAATCACGACTCCAAAACAACGTGGTCCTGGAGCCAGGAACTCTGAACATGCACCCCCGGACAGGAGGGCCACACACAGGGGTGATGGGACGACTGCCCAGGGCGGACGACGACGACCCAGAACCTGTGACGTCTGTCCCTTAAATACTCTCCCCTAGCATCCATAGCAAAGCGATCAACCCACACTGATTGGTCGCTGAGAAAGAATACCCAACACACCTTGATCTTACTGCTGCCACCCTCGGCCTGGGGTGGAACCGACACCCCAGACAACAAAAGTGGTCACCTGCAGTACAGGCATGGCTGGAACAGAGGCCCAAATTTGAAAACAAATCGGTCAGAAGTAACTAATCCTCTGACTACCTTCTAAATTTAAAGCAGGGCCAGCAGCCCGCTACATGTATGAAAAACAGCTGCCCGCTACATGTATGAAAGTGATTTGAATAGGAACGTCATAGAGAAAGCAAGCTGCGAGTCCAAGGGACACAGCAGGACATCTCTCAATCTCAACACCCCCCCCCCCCCAGGTTGTGCCTCCCATTACAGGGAAGGTTTTGTCTACATTATGAGGACGGAGACGGTGTGCATATGGGGTAATACTGTATCTTACAAAAGTGAGTACACCCCTCACATTTTTGTTAATATTGTATTAACAAAAATGTCAACACTGAAACACTGAAATGACACGTTGCTACAATGTAAAGTAGTGAGTGTACAGTTTGTATAACAGTGTAAATTTGCTGTCACCTCAAAATAATTCAACACACAGCCATTAATATCTAAACCGCTGGCAACAAAAGTGAGTACACCCCTAAGTGAAAATGTACAAATTGGGCCCAAAGTGTCAATATTTTGTATGGCCACCATTATTTTCCAGCATTGCCCTAACCCTCTTGGGCATGGAGTTCACCAGAGCTTCACAGGTTGCCACTGGAGTCCTCTTCCACTCCTCCATGATGACATCACGGAGCTGGTGGATGTTAGAGACCTTGCGCTTCTCCATCTTCCGTTTGAGGGGTCTGGAAGAAGTCATCTCTCTGACGAAACGGCGTAGGGAGGAGCGGCGTGCTGACGTCACCACTGTTCATCAACGACCATCCGGAAGGACGTGCGGATTATCTAAGCCGGCCGGCTTTAACAATATACAAAACGCTACTTATGTTCAACGGACATGTGAGTGCACTACTTTTTTATGATAATAAACTGCTTTTAGCGACAATACTGCTGTATGTCGGCTATCTCTTTACTTCTGGGTACGATCACCACGGTGTGGTGAGACCTGGAGATTGCAGTCAAGTGAAATCATTTGGGCAGGAAAGGTTACAGAGGAGCACTGAGAACCAGCCTGGCTCAGCTTAAAGAGCCACAAGCGCATATGATCTCAAACATAGAGATCCATGGGAGTCGGTAAGGAGATTTGATATTAGAGGTGGAGATGCCTTTTCTTCTGACACTGTTTCCTGGATTGCGATTGCCTTTTCAACACTCTATTGGTGTATCCGCATTATATATGGGACATTTACAAGAAATTCAGTTGTGGATGTCATGATCTTATGGACTACTGTATTGATTCACATATTTATAATTTGTTTTGCACTTTCTTTTTCAACTTATGCACGGTATCACACTATTTGGTACTATATAAGGACTAACTTTGGCTCCATGTCACAGTACATGTTGGCATTCATAATTCCCTCAATAAACTGTAGCTCCCCAGTGCCGGCAGCACTCATGCAGCCCCAGACTATGACACTCTCACCACCATGCTTGACTGTAGGCAAGACAGACTTGTCTTTGTACTCCTCACCTGGTTTCGGTCACACATGCTTGACACCATCTGAACCAAATACGTTTATTTTGGTCTTATCAGACCATAGGACCTGATTCTAGTAATCCATGTCCTTAGTCTGCTTGTTTTCAGCAAACTGATTGCAGGCTTTCTTGTGCATCATCTTTAAAATAGGCTTCCTTCTGGGACAACAGCCATGCAGACCAATTTGATGTAGTGTGCGGCGTATGGTCTAAGCACTGACAGGCTGACCCCCCCACCCCTTCAACCTCTGCAGCAATGCCGGCAGCACTCATATGTCTATTTCCCAAAGACAAACTCTGGATAAGACGCTTAGCACGTGCACTAAACTTCTTTGGTCTACCATGGCGAGGCCTGTTCTGAGTGCTTCCTATCCTATTAAACAGCTGTATGGTCATGGCCACCGTGCTGCAGCTCAGTTTCAAGTTATTGACAATCTTCTTATAGCCTAGGCCATCTTTATGTAGAGCAACAATTCTTTTTTTCAGATCCTCAGAGAGTTCTTTGCCATGAGATGGCATGTTGAACTTTCAGTGACCAGTATGAGAGAGTGAGAGTGATAACACCAAATTTAATACACCTGCTCCCCATTCACACCTGAGACCTTCTAACACTAACAAGTCACTTGACACAGGGGAGGGAAAATGGCTAATTGGGCCCAATTTGGACATTTTCAATTTGGAGTGTACTCACTTTTGTTGCCAGCGGTTTAGACATTAATGGATGCGTGTTGAGTTATTTTGAGGGGACAGAAAATTTACAATCCTAAATTTACAAGTCCTTAACACTCAGGTTAACTCCCAAACTGCAACTGTCATTTTCACAATAAACAATGCATTTTAAATGCATTTTTTGCTGTGAAAATGACAATGGTCCCAAAAATGTGTCAAAATTGTCCAAAGTGTCCGCCATAATGTCGCAGTCACGAAAAAAATCGCTGATCACCGCCATTAGTAGTTAAAAAAAAAATGACTAAAAATGCAATAAAACTATCCTCTATTTTGTAAACGCTATAAATTTTGCGCAAACCAACCGATAAACGATTATACGTAGAATACGTATCGGCCTAAACTGAGTAAAAAAAATTGTTTTTTATATATTTTTGGGGGATATTTATTATAGCCCCTGAATTCAGCCTTACTGTGCCCGTGGATGAAGCCTCACTGTGCCCATCAATGCAACCTCACTGTGTCCATCAAATGCGGCCTTACTGTGCCTGTGAATGCAGCCTTACTGTGCCCATGAATGCAGCCTCATTATGCCCATCAATGCACTCTCACTGTGCCTATTAATGCAGCCTCCCTGTGCCCATCATTGCAGCCTCACTGTGCCCATGAACACTGCCTGACCATGGCCATAAACGCAACCTCACTGTGCCCATCAAATGCAGCCCCACTGTGCCCCATTAAATGCAGCCTTACTGTGCCCCATCAAATGCAACTTTACTGTTTACTCTTTTTACATAGCTTTTTTTAAAGCAAAGAAAATACCCCTGTTACACAGGCCAGGAAAAATTAATACAAAGAAAATAATTGGTTAAACCCACAAGTATTTTTTAATACTACTTTTACTTTATACTGGCTTTTCATAATAGCAGATGCAATATTTTAGAAGTTGAATGACTGGTTAAAAGTAGTATAATACTTTCAGCAGTATAATTCGAGATTTTCCTAGCTTGTGACGGAAAATATTAATTATATGAAGACAGGAGGCGAGTATCTTATGCATTATCTTTCTTTAATAATGCCCATAGCAGAAATACAGTAAACATTTATTGTAACTTAAAAAATTCAAAGAACTACCCTTCCCAGCAGTCCCTGGGCCAGTGTAGCCCCTCCCAGACCGTAGCCTATATAAGGGACTGTCTGAGGTAACCTATTCCTCTTTCTTCATGCGAATTAGTGTAAACAGGAACCGAAAGTCCAATTAGACATCTCCGCGGCTGCCGGGAACCTTCCGACCGGAACACAACATCCGAATCTGGAGGAAACGAAAGGACAAGGCCAACACGGACCAACTTCATCCGGACCAACTTCATCCCAACGGGGACTATAGGAAACCCAAACCATTCGGAGCCGACCGGTCAGTTGTCCTCAGGAACATGGACCAACGGATTCAGTCAACGGCATCCCGACTCCGGATCTGGAACGCAGTAGGAACCTCCATCTGCGGTGAACTAAACCCATGGATCGAAACGGACAGCAATCCCAACGGGGATAGTGAAAACGAACTCCCGGGGCGTACCAACCTCCGACTTGCAGGGTGCGTGGTTCATCAGTCTAGAACGAGAGAGAGACAACCTCGTGACAGGGTTGGGTTGGGAGGGAAGATACTCGCCTCCTGTCTTCATATAATTAATATTTTCCGTCATAAGCTAGGAAAATCTCGAATTATACATCAGACAGGAGGCTCATATCTTATGCAAGTTCAAAGCTATAACAATGCATATGACCAATAACAATCCAAATAATCCACAACACTGACATAGATATGTGTACCTCCTGTTCAAAGCGGGATTGGCGGAAAAGCGGTCGCTGACAACAGTCCGCCGCTATAGTAAGTCACAGAGGAAACCGGGAAGAGAGGATTAACGTAGGAAACGAGGAGTTGAAAGACTTGCGAAGATCGCAGCGAGGCTGTCAAGGACATATAAGTCTGTAGACAGCGGACCACATACAGTTGTGGATGTGCGGGGAAGAACGGGTAGAAAACCGATCGAAGTATCGTCTGGTCCAACGCACGACGGAAAAAGACTTGAGTCTCTGAGGCGAGGAATGACGCCTGGATATGTCCAAAGCCTTGACGTCTGACCCACGATGATGGAAATCAGACACAAGAAGACAGTAAGCTCAAAAGACAGTAACCTCAAAACAGAGTGTCAACGTCCCCCAGACCGAGAACATGATCATGACCTTGGAAAAATCCCAAGTGTGCTGGTACATTGGGCGATTTAAACTTAACGCCTTCAAAATTTACACACCAACGGATCCAAAGAGTCCGCCAGATAATTGGCTATTACAGACCCTGGCGCTTGAACGGGGTCGACCCGTCGTTAATCACACCAAGTAACCCAGAGTCCCCAGGTAGATCGAGATGCCGATCTAGTCCCGGGGCCCAGTCCAAGGCAGGGAATCCCTAGCTGTTCCCGAAAGGTCGTAGTCTGCGACCGGAACCCCGATACTAACCATGTGAGGAGAGGTAGGATGTGCTTCGTGAGTAGAGGGTGCAGATCCCCGTTCGGACCAGCGAGGAGGTGGGGGGGATGAGGAAACAACCTGGGGAGTTCCGCCGTCATCCTCAGAAGGAGGGGAAACCATGGCTGCGTCGGCCACCACGGAGTGAACCGCACGACTGATGCCCTCCGGCTCGCTAAGTGAAGGAGGACCCTGAGGGTCACCGGGAACAGGGGAACGCGTAATGTGTCCCCTGTGACCACGTTTGGTGGAGGGCGTCCACATGGTGCGCCTCCGGATCCGGCCTCCGGTTGTAAGAGCGCGGAAACTGGTGGTTGATACGGGGAACGAACAGGTCCATAGAGAAGGATCCGCGAAGTGAGCGAGGATCAGGGACCCTGACCGGTGCGGTCGCCAATCGTTGGAATTGGTCAGGTAACGAGAATCCAATCTGCCACCCTATAGGGATAGTCTGTGGCATATCCCGCAATCGGGACGATGTTGCATTCCAGGCAGAAGTGCCCGAAGTCTTACTAGATCCGCTAGGATTCTGGATCAGGGGCCCACCAAGCAATCGACGTACCGGACTGCGGGTACGTTGTCCGAACGCAATAGCACACAGCAGATGGACGTGCGTGGCAACAGACTTCCGATGGCAAAAAAGGCCGTCAGGGGTGTACGTGTTGATGTGCAGCCGAGGGTTCTCTGCGGACCACGTCCTACCGGAGGACGAGGGACTGCACCGAGCACCCCAGCCGAGGCGGCTGGTATCCGACCCTATGACGAAATCCGGTGAGGAGTTGAAAATGTCTCGCTGTTCCGTTTGACGGCATGACGTAACCACTACCGTAGGTCCACCATGGCTTCGCTTAGTTTGTATAGCGAAGCCCCTAGCGAAGATGTAGAGTCTCGAGTCTCTGGAGGGTTCGACAGTGAAGAGGGGCTGGAGAGTGGCCTGGATTGACACCGGGAACAGGCCGACTAAGCGAGTCAGTCCGCGTAAGGACACCCGCTGCTGCCCAGCATGATACTGATGTCTTTGCGGATGGCGGCTAATTGGGTATGGGTAGCCGAAGGATCGCTCGGTTGGTGTCCACCAAGAACCCCAAAAACTCTATCTCCTGAAATGGGGAGATAATAGGTGTTCGTGATCTATGAGGAGTCCCAGATCGCGAAGCGATCCGACCATCCAGGAGGCGTGTTCGCTCGCTAGGCGAGGGGAACCAGCCATTAGAAGTAGGTCGTTCAAGTGGATGTTCAACCTCACCCTTGTTCCACAGGGCAGTAAGTTGATGAGATTTCTCAAGCTCCCACCGGACGAAAAACCGCCTTTCTTCTTCCTGATCGGGAAGATGTTGTTGAGGAAGTTCAAAGAGAGCGGGTCCATCTCTACTATCGGCTGTTTGGTCCAAGGTCTAGCAACCTGTTGTCCATTAGGACGGTGTTTAGGTTTGAAAAACCGAATGGGATGGTGAACCAGGTATACGCCTGGTAATATAACTCCATTTGTCCTACCGTCTTAAAGATATCATCAGTTAGCGTGATCCCATTGTGCTAGGTCAACCGGCTTACAGAGGCGGTAGCCTGCTCACTAAGGCGTAGGGTTAGGTGATAGGTCCAGAGATCTAAGACCCAGTACTGTGAGGTCCCAAAGGCCCTCTCTATTCCCTTCCTGGAATACTGAATGATTATGGGATCCACCTCTGGAGTGAGCACCACCGTATTTGGTAATGGAAGGGTGAGTATTCCACCCTCAACTTGTCCGGTTAGCGTACCGATCGATCTCCGGGTCCAGCATTCGATCTATTGGATCACCTCAGGTAGAGGTGCCCAGTCACCGGAGTGTGGGTGGCCAATCACCTTCTGATCGAAAAATGGTACTCCACAAGAGTCCAATAAGGTTTTACCCTGGGACCTAGGGTTGACGTCGTCATGGAGCGCCATGTGCCCACTGCTCACATAATCATCATCATTATCATCATCATTTTCATCCTCAGACTCAAAGGTGTTAGCCGCCTCGTACTCCGCGGACGACTCTGGAAGAGTCCACGAGGAGTCTGGCTCAGTCCGTCTAGCGGATCGCTGCCTCTGCATGTGCATCTCCCCGAGGCTCGGGGGTCGATTGGAGTCTGGGAAGGCAGTGGGTCGGCAGGCCCGGGAGGGTACTGCCTGGGGCATGTTTACTTCCCCTGCCGGGGAGTCCGTGGGTCGGCAGTCCTGGGAAGGTACTGCCTGGGGCATGTTATGTACTTCCCCTGCCGGGGAGTCAGAGGGTCGGCAGTCCTGGGAGGGTACTGACTGGGGCATGTTATTTACTTCCCCTGTCGGGGAGTCAATGGGTCGGCAGTCCTGGGAGGGTACTGCCTGGGGCATGTTAATTACTTCCCCTGCCGGGGAGACGGAGGCCACATTAATGTGACGGCGCATACGGGACGCCATGCCCTACTCAGGGGCGTTATATCCTTGCCGGGAGATCCGGACATAGGGGTGCATGTGGGTTGGAACAACCGATGCCCTGGTAGTCTGGACGGACCTACCGACCAGCTCAGGAACCAGTGCAGCACTGAGGTAGGTAGGGCCTTCCAGGGCTGCGTCCACCACTTCAGTGGCACCAGTAGGGAGTAAAGGATCTGTCGCCAGCCACAGGAGAGGAGTCAGCTGTCTGCGGACAGCACGGCCGTGCAGCACAGGAAGATACGGAAGTTATGTACTATAACTTGTATAGTAATTTCTATAATTCATTCAATTATTGTTATAATTTGTTTATTTATATATATATATATATATATATATATATATATATATATATATATATATATATATATATATATATATATATATATAAATGTATTTATTTATTCAATTATATAAAAAGTATAGTTTAATAGTTTATATTTTAAAATTTGTTTATTATATATATTTATATATTTATTTATTTATTCAATCAATCATATAGATTGTATAAATTATTTATTTATAGACATTTATGTTCATTGATTTATTTATATTTATTTAATAAGTCAATAATTTATTAATTCGTATAATTATTTAAATTTATTATTTATTTACATGTATTAATATATTCATTATATGTAGAATAGACTACAGGGGAATAAATTCCCAGAACAAGAACTGATGTTTAATGTAACTGAAGGTGAAGGAGTGACAGAAGCAGGGGAGGGGAGGAATTCCCCACCAGCTAGGTGTGAGTGACAGAAGTTAGATGAGGGGAGATATTCCCCACCACAAGGGGAGCTAGACGTGAGGCTCGGGGCCGTAGTCTCGCGAGACTACGGCCTAACGTGATTTGCATAGATCAGTGAGATCTACACAGAGTTCCAACCATACAGCCGCCCGCACCCTGGCGTGGCGGCGATGGGGAGAGACGGCCTAGCACACGGAGGATGGGGTCCCCAGGACAGGTCCGCAGCAATGGCGCCGTCGATTCGCGACAATAGCGCGATTGGTGCAGGGAGATCCTCACCGCCACGCCCCCCTCAGAGATGAGACGCTCTGAGGAGAAGGAGAAGAAGGGAGGTAGGAAAAAAGGCGCCGAGATGTTAAAATGGCGCCGTCCTACCTCCAGTCAGAAAACGAGCAGTGTGCAGAGCACTCCGGGGGGAAACAAAAGAAGCAAAGCAGCGGTATATTGTAAAATAAACAAATAAAGAAGCCCAATGACTGTAAGATGTACACATCAGAGGAAACCGCGTTCTCTACAAAACAGGTGGCACAGATAGCAAAGTGGGAAAAGCATACAGCAAAAACTAAACGTTTATCATTTTTAGAAATATCAGTTGTGCTTCATAAGACAGAAGGTTGATAGAACAACACACAGATGAAGGTCTGAGGGGATCAGAGGGTATATACAGATACAGGTGGAAGTTGAAGGGAATAGCGGAGCAGGGAAAAACCTCCGTAGCTGTAATAAAAGCCGGGGTGGGAGGGGGGGGGATCCCCAGCACCCTGTGGAAAGACGATGTGACATTAGGATCTACACAAATTAAAAAGGCTGCTGATAACCAAATAACAAGCAAGCCTACATAAAAATTATAAACATAGAGTAATGTACTTATCTGAGTTCTGGCTATGAGCAGAAAGAAAGAGGAATAGGTTACCTCAGACAGTCCCTTATATAGGCTACGGTCTGGGAGGGGCTACACTGGCCCAGGGACTGCTGGGAAGGGTAGTTCTTTGAATTTTTTAAGTTACAATAAATGTTTACTGTATTTCTGCTATGGGCATTATTAAAGAAAGATAATGCATAAGATATGAGCCTCCTGTCTGATGTATAATTCAAATTTATTGAAGTCTATACTTCAGGCAAAAATGTGAGACAACTGGACAGTCCAGCCTCTTAGCCCATATCTCTTTCTTTTCCTCTGCTTCTCTTATTTTTTTTTCTCTTATTTTTTTCAGTCCTCTCTCCTACTCCTTTATCCTTGTTTAGTAGCGCTACTTGTTGACTCCTGGACAGGCCCCTGGTGGACCCATTGGTTCTTCTGGTTTACCGATTTTGGCTTTAATCTACTGTTAAAGGGTCACTAAAGGAATTTTTTTTTTTAGCTAAATAGCTTCCTTTACCTTGCTGCAGTCCTGGTTTCATGTCCTCATTGTTCGTTTTTGCTTTGATGTTGCTGTAAATCCTCTCTGTTTTGGACACTTCCTGGTTGCCTGTTTCCTGATAACCACAGTACTGGGAGATTTCTCACGGTGGTCACTAATCAAAGAGGTGTGATTACTGTGTGTAAAACTAAACTGGATTGGTGCTGAGGAGTTTTAGACAAAGTATCACTGCTCTCTATTGGCTGACTGCCCTCTAGTGGCTCTCTGTACATCAGAGAACCAGCAAACAACAGCAAAAACGAAACTACACTGCAGGCACATTATATGATTGTTTTTTTATCAATTTTTAATCATTTTTAAAAGGAATCAGTTAACTATTATGTCTCTATGCCCTGTAAACAGTCATTTCAGCTAAAAAAAAAATTTCCTTTAGTGACCCTTTAAATACTGGCCCCATGGCTAAATTATGTCTTATACAGATTTGTACACATATGTGCGTTGAATGCTTATTTTTGTTGAATTAGCATCGCTGTATTTCTTCATTAATATGGAGTTGTTAATTGTCATTTTCGACTCCTTTCCTTTTATTGTATTTTTGATAAAACTCAATAAATACATTTTCAACCTAAAAAAGAAAGACAACTGAGGAGTAACAAGGAATAGAAGGATTTAATTCCTAAAAAGGAACTTGCCCTCCAAAAAGGCAGGTGGGAGCTATGCTTAAGCCGGAACCCAAAAAATTATCTAAATTATTAACGAATCAACTACAGTACACAACTTTCTAATAGTTTATAATAAATCGTTAACATCTAACAATTAACACATAATATTTATTAAGATGGGGTTAACAAGCTGTCTTTACCCTGCCTCCTCTAGAAGCTCAGGGAACAGACTGCATACAATATCCTAACAAATACGGCAAACTCTGTTGGCCTTTAGGGCACAGCAAGACATGACTTGTGGCTTTAAAACAGGAAGTGCCTCTTCCTGACTGAAATACTGTAATCTATGGCATTTACTCAAAAAAAAGTGTTGAGGATTATGCACATTTAGTTTGAACCATTACGACAAGCTCTTGTATTAAGCTTTGTTTACATAACTAACACGAGGTCCGCTTGTTTTATGCCATATGCATAAAAAGACCATGACTCCCAATCACTGAAAAGTGGAAAGTTTGAGAGGAAACAATCTGCTCTTAGTCATTGTTTCCTGGAAGAGATATGGACAGGAAGAAAATGAGGTTAGGGAAGAGCAGGCTTCCAGTAAAGTTTGTCACTATGCCTGGTGTGTCACATTCTTCACCTCAGCCATCAGGCAGAGATTTGATAGCAGTATAGACAACGTGCATTTCCACTAGCTGCTACTGTGTAAGATTTTTTCAGCTGTCTCAAGCGGAAACGAGTCTTGGCATTCATTTCACTTTCCCCATTTTGCAGAACTAATTACAGTGATATCAGAAAAATGCACTGATGATGTTTAACATGTTGTTTAAATGTTTCTTTGCAGGTAGCTTATGTTCTAGATATGAAAAAGGTAATAAATTGCATGATAGCCCTTTATTTTTAGATATGATTATAATAGGAAAGCATATACAGAATTACAGTCCACTATGCTGCATGTGTGATACATGTTATTTTTTGGATTACTTTAGGGTTGTCCCGATACCACTTTTTTAAGACCGAGTACAAGTACCGATACTTTTTTTCAAGTACTCGCCGATACCGAATACCGATACTTTTTTTTTTATCTCATGTGACAGCGGCACATGTGTCAGTAGGTTTTTTTTTATCTTTAACAATTTGTTTTTAATTTTTTACAATTTTTTTATTTATTTATAATGCTTTCTTTTTTTTTGGGGGGGGGGGGTGGACCGTGTCAGTGTGTTTTTTATTTTATTTTTTTATTATTTTCTACAATAATGTATATATATTTTTTTTTTCAGCCCTGTTGGGGGGCTTTGGTGAGATATCAGGGGTCTTAACAGACCTCTGACATCTCCCCTTTGAGACAGAGAAATGGACTAGGGACACTAGAATCCCCAGTTCCTTTCTCAGCAGTATCAGCTGCGCTGAAAATGAATGCAGAGAAGACAGCATCTTCTCTTCATTCATAAACTAAAAAAATTGTAATCACAGTTTACAATGTTTCAGTTATGTGAATGGACAGAGTCAGTGATCACTGACGGTCCATTCGGAGCAGTAAGGAGCCAGATTTACCGGCTCCTACCCCGCTCTCCATCCTGACAGTTCCAGGGGGTGGAGGAGGAGCACGGAAGGAGAGAGAAACATGGCGGATACACGGTGGGAATACACGGTGGGAATACACGGCGGGAATACACGGAGGAATACACGGCGGGAATACACGGAGGAATACACTGCGGGAATACACGGAGGGAGAGAGAAACACGGGGGACACGGAGGGAGAGAGAAACAAGGCGGGGGACACAAAGGGAGGGAGACTGCAGCAAAACGGAGGGGGGCTGGAGGACACGGGACAGTCAGCAGTGATCGTGTGTGGGGGAGTTACAAGCACCGATCACCGCTGATTTTAAAGCAGCTAAAAGCCACGCGGGGGGGGGGAGAGAGAGAGAAGAGAAACTTGTAACTTCCCCATGCACTGATCACCGCTGACAGTACATGTATCGGGTGAAGCATCGGGAGCATTTGCCAAGTACAAGTACTCGGGCAAATGCTTGGTATCGGTATGGGGACAACCCTACTTATTACTGATACTTATATAGTGCCTTTAATTTATGCAGCACTTTTACATAGTTATTATTAGGGCTGGGGAAATTAAAGATTAATACCTCGATTAATCTTTAATTCTTTTGATCGATCAAAATTCTTGACGTCACCAGACAGCCTGGACAGTGAGACTTGCCCCACTGGATGCGAGCAAACTGTACCCATTGTATTGAGGTACCTTTGTATCTGTGCAGCAGGAGGATACATCAGGCTCCATCGGAGGAAGTGGGCAAAAATAATTATTGTTTTCCTGTCCTAAGCAGTTTTGTGCAGATAATTCTTTGTGTGTCGGCAACATCCGTTTCGTGAGAAAGACTGTTCAGTTCTTCAAGGTATATTGTCAATAAAATGTGATCATGTCTGCTTCCAGAAAATATAAACACTCTGGTATGTCTGTGTGACTGGCTAAAGTGATGCCTACTTGCCTACTATAAAGTGACTGACAGTCAATATACTAGATACGTTTTATAATTAAAGTTATAATTAAAGCGGTGGTTCCCCTAAAAATAAACTTTTGACATCGCATTTAGCAAATAAATTACAATTAGAATCGGCTTGTTTTATTTAAAAAATACCTCCGTACGTATCGTTTCCTATATTCGGTCCCACCGCCACTTCCGGGTACGATGCAGGCGGTGGGCGTTCCTAATTGATGGACAGGCATCCGACCGACGCATCCATCGCGTCACGAGATGCCGAAAAAAGCCGAACGTCGGTGCGGCTCTATACGACGCATGCGCACCGACGTTCGGCTTTTTTCGGCATCTCGTGACGCGATGGATGCGTCGGTCGGATGCCTGTCCATCAATTAGGAACGCCCACCGCCTGCATCGTACCCGGAAGTGGCGGTGGGACCGAATATAGGAAACGATACGTACGGAGGTATTTTTTAAATAAAACAAGCCGATTCTAATTGTAATTTATTTGCTAAATGCAATGTCAAAAGTTTATTTTTAGGGGAACCACCCCTTTAAAGTTTAATAAGAAAAAATTACTTACGTCAGAGCTACAGTTTGAATTTAAAACGGATTTGTGTGAACTGTGAAGTTAAGTCATGGATTGTGGAAACTATAGTGTCGGGTGATTGTATATAGTGTATACCACATTTACCAATGACTAATGCAGAGTTGCAATGCAAGGAGATCAGCTAAAAGTAGTTGGATCTGTATGTGCATTATAATTAATCGAAATTAGTCGATTAATCGATAAAAAAATAACGATTAATCGAACACGAAAATTTTAATCAGTAACAGCCCTAGTTATTATACATTCACATCAATTCCTGTCCTCAAGGAGTTTACAATCTAAGATCCCTAATCTAAGAATTGGCTCACTGGCTGTGATTTACAGCAGCGGGAGCCAAAGGCCTATCAGGAGTGTGGGTCCCCGTAGAGCCAAGGCTCTCGTGGACATCGCTGGAGATTTTTTTAATACATACACATACTAGAGCCAAGTTTGACAAGAACCAATTAACCTACCAGCATGTCTTTGGAGTGTAGGAGGAAAGCTCACACAGCCACAGGGAGAACATGCTATCTCCATGTATGTAGTGAACTGAGGACCCTAGTGCTGCCAGGTGGAAAAACTAACCACTCCACTGCACTGATATGAAAAGTATTAATCTGAAGCTCCCATCCAAAAACACTGTCTGCCACTACCCAACTCTCGGACGTGAGGATGTTTCCATGGGGGAAGACTCTTGTGCAGTACCACACATAGTGACATGCCTGCCCTAAGTTTGCTTTCAGAAGTTAGCCAATAGCTACATCCTGTACTGAATGGTTTAGAGAGAACTGTTGTGCTCTTTAACGGAGATATATTAAAGAGGTTGTAAAGGCACAAGGATTTGTATTCTATGCATGAGGGTAAAAAACCTTCTGTGTGCAGCAACCCCTCCCTACTAAGACTTAGCTGAACCCCCTCTCGATCCAGCAATGTCCATTAGAACCTTGGCTCTCCAGGGACTCACACTCTTGATTGGCCTTATCAGTCACAGCCAGTGAGCCAATCAGAAGATGGAGGGGGAGGGGCCAAGTAAACAAACACAAAGAGCCAAAGAGCTGGGAGCATGCCTGCTTCGGTTCCCCCACAGCAAGCTCGGCAGGGGGGAGGAGCCAGGAGCGAGAAGAGGACCCGGGAAGAGAAGGATCTGGGCTGCTCTGTGCAAAACCACTAGGCAGGTAACTATAACATGTTTGTTTAAAAAAAAAAAGGCTTTAACCACTTAAGGACCGAGCCCCTTTCTGAGATCAGGTGTTTTTTCTAGAAAATTACTTAGAACTCCCAAAAATTATATACCAAATATATTTTTGTTTTCTAACACCCTAGAGAATAAAATGGTGGTCATTGCAATACTTTTTGTCACATCGTATTTGCGCAGTGGTCTTACAAGCGCACTTTTTTTGGAAAATATTCACTTTTTTTAATAAAAAAAAATAAGACAACAGTAAAATTAGCACAATTTTTTGTTTATATTGTGAAATATAATGTTACGCCAAGTAAATTGATACCCAACATGTCACGCTTCAAAGTTGCGCCCGCTTGTGGAATGGCAACAAACTTTTACCCTTAAAAATCTCCATAGGCGGCGTTAATTTTTTTTTTTTACAGGTTGCATGTTTTGCGTTACAGAGGATATCTAGGACTAGGATTATTGCTCTCGCTCTAACGATCACGGTGATACCTCACATGTGTGGTTTGAACACTGTTTTCATATGCTCATGTATGCCTTGGCTTTTGCATGCAAGCTCCGCTTTTATTTTATTTTTTTATACTGTTCTTTTAAAACATATTGGGTCACTTTTATTCCTATTACAATGAATGTAAACATCCCTTGTAATAGAAAAAAAAGCATGATAGGATTTCGTAAATATGAGATCTGGGGTCAAAAAGACCTCAGATCTCATATTTACACAAAAATGCAATACATTTTTTTGTCATAAAAAAAATGTCTCTTTAAGAGCATTGGGTGGAAGTGACGTTTTGATGTCTCTTCCACCCTGCAATGATATGGAGACAGGTGGGGGCCATCTTCCCCTCACTGGTCTCCATGTCAGCCTAGGGAGAGGATCCGATCGCCCCCGCCGCTACCAACAGCTCTGGTAAGCGACGGAGGGCACCGGAGAGCTGAGTGAGGGAGGTCACGCCACCAATAAAAGTTATCTTGCAGTGAATCCGCAGCAGAGACCACTTTTATCTTGAAGCGGACCGCCCGCTCTTGAAGAGGATACCTAGCCGCTACCATAACAACAGTATTCCTCTTCAAAGTAGCGACGAAAAACAATGGGGGTCCGGAAGTGGTTAATGAAAAAAAAGATTCAAGATACAATTGCTGGCTTACTTCTGAAAAGGACAGTTTTCTGGCTGTCATGCTGATGCTCAGGTTTTCACACTTGCTGAATTACTGACCCAATTCTGTATCATACATACTAGGAGGAGTACAACTGGGGAATCGATGATGGAGAAGGATCTGGGTGTTTTGGTAGATCAGGGGTCTCCAAACTTTCTAAACAAAGGGACAGTTTACGGTCTTTCAGACTTTAGGGGGGGCCAGACTAGGGCCATTGGGAGTAGAAAATGTCCAAGTTTCCAGTGGGAGTAAATAATACCATATCTTTGGTGACAGTGGGAGAACTAGAGGTCCATCGTTGGTGTCAATGGAAAGAATTGATGGTGTCAGTTGGAGGAATAGTGCCCTATTGGTGTCAGCAACAAGAATTATGCCCAATTAGAGTTAGATGGAATAGTGCCCCAAGGGCCGCATTAAGGCAAGCAAATGGCCGCATATGGCCTCAGGGCCGCAGTTTTGAGACCCCTGTGGTAGATCATGTCTAATAATAGCATGCAATGCCAAGCTGCAGTTTACAAAGAAAGCAAAAATCCTCTGTATTAAAAAAAAAAAAGAGGTATGCACTGCAGAGAGGGGCATATCATTTTGCCTCTGTAGAAATCATTGGTAAGACCTCATTTGAAATGTGAAATTCAGTTTTGGGCAGGGCTTGACAAAATCCAGGCGCCCGGTCGCAATTGCGACTAAAATTAGCAACCTGGCGCCTGGGGAAGCTAAGGCCTACAGTAGGCCGGAAAGCCGCTGCCTCAATTACCGGCCGTCGCGGCCGGAGACACAGGATACCCCATCCTGTGTCTCTGTGCGTTCCCACCTCCCCCGCCGCCATCTTGGGGGTGGCCGTTGGCATGACAAGTAAACCTGCAATCCTGCAATTCTGATGGAGCTTCCCCAGTGTTTTCAATGCCATCTCCTTCACTCTAATTGGAGCCCCCAAACATTATATATATTTTTTATTCTAACACTCTAGAGAATAAAATGGCGGTCATTGCAATACTTTCTGTCACACCGTATTTGCGCAGTGGTCTTACAAGCGCACTTTTTTTGGGAAAAATACACTTTTTTTTATTACAAAATAAGACAACAGTAAAGTTAGCACAATTTTTTTTTATATTGTGAAAGATAATGTTACGCCGAGTAAATTGATACCCAACATGTCACGCTTCAAAATTGCGTTCGCTCGTGGAATGGCGACAACCTTTTATCCTTTAAAGGCTCTGATCAGCCGTGTTCAATAACGGCTGATCACGATGTAAAACAGTAAGGCTGCATTCACATCTAGGCGGACGAAATCGCGGCGTTTTGTCGCCGCAAATCGCGGTAAAAATAGCGTCGTTTTGTACCGCGATTTGCGGCGACAAAACGCCGGTATTGTCCGCCTAGATGTGCCCCAAGATGACCCCCTCTATGGAGATGATTCCCATCTCCTAGCCGAACGCTCGAAGACGCCTGAAAAAAAGGTCCGGGACCTTTTTTCACGCGGCAGGCGACAGGCGTCCGGCGTGGAGATGTGAACCATCTCCATAGAGGGACATCTGTTTTCAGCCCTCTGGCGGCAGCGGCGTAGCGCTACAGGCGTAAAAACGCCTAGGTGTGAATGGGGGCTAAGAGCCGTTGATCGGCTCTTCCTCACTCGTGTCTGACAGACGCGAGTAGAGAGCCGATTGGTGGCTCTTTACAGCTCTTTAGCCGTTCAATCATGGCTGATCACGATGTAAACAGGAAGAGCCGTTGATCGGCTCTTCTTCACTCACATCTGACAGACGCGACTAGAGGAGAGCCGATCGGCGGCTCTCCTGATGGGGGTTATATGCTGATTGTTTATCAGCGTAGCCCCCCCGATGATGCCCACACTGGACCACCAGGACCACCAAGGAAGGGGGCAACGTGGATGGCCATGTATCTACCACATGGCCATCCACATGTTAAAAATATTTGCAATAGATGCCAATCAGTGCCCACAAATGGGCACTGACTGGCAACATGGGCACAACATAGGAAACATTTAAAAAAGTGCCCAGCAATGCCACCATCAGTGCCACCCCTCAGTGTCCATCAGTGCCAGCTCTCAGTGATCATTTATGCCCATCAGTGCCCACCTATCAGTGCCCATCTGTGCCACCTATCAGTGCCACCCATAAGTACCCATCAGTGCCACCCATAAGTACCCATCAGTGCACCCTGGATGCCTGCCTGATTGAAGCTAATGCAGACTGCCATGCTGGGACACCCTAAGAGGAATTTCTTGATGACACCCTACACTACGGAATCCCATGCCTCAAGCCCTGCAAACGGTACAAAGTCTGTTACTTGTAGTGCTTTAAGAAGACCTGCTACACATATTGCTGTCAAACAATTCCTGTACTTAACGCTAGGCTTATTAGCTATTATCTACTACTTGGGACTGACTGTTGTGCTTTGGCTGTTTGCTGCACAAGATCTTAAAGGAACATATACTCTTAAATAAGCTGAGCTATATATTCCTCTTATGCAATTACTGGTTGCTATAACTGTTCTTA
This sequence comes from Rana temporaria, assembly GCF_905171775.1. Taxonomy (NCBI): domain Eukaryota; kingdom Metazoa; phylum Chordata; class Amphibia; order Anura; family Ranidae; genus Rana; species Rana temporaria. The sequence continues at coordinate 205,937,137 of NC_053492.1, read as the reverse complement.
TTTACTACGTGCTTGACATAAGTTATAACTTGTTTATGGGCCTATGCCCCAAGTTACTGAACATGTTCTGCCTAACTTTTCTATGCTAGGGGTTGAGGAGATTTCATACCTGCTCCCTTGGTGACCTAATGCATTCTTTACGTTAAAGTGATAATCGCTTGCATACAGCTGTGCATTGGAATCTTCACGTGTATGCTATTATTTTAAACGCTAAGGTCTGGTCACATGTTGTAATGCGTCCAACCTTATTAGCTCAATGCCTTTCTTTATGTGAGATGATGTAGAGAACCCCCAAACTCCTGTTTGTGTGGAGTGACGCCTGGGGTCCAATACTGAATTCTCACATAGAGAGGTGCATTGAAAATCCTTGCTAACTGCAGTTGTGGTTCACTCCCGTTCACCAGAGCCGTTACACCCTTTAAGACCCTCCTACTGTTAATGAAATTTGATGGGGTTTAGAGGGTGTGTGTGGAGGGGAGGGGGGTTTTGTGGGGCCATGCTCGAGTTCCTGTACATATTTTCTAAAAAAAGCTCTGATAATAACCATGATGATATTTTATATTATGACAAAATTATTATTGTTCTCGCACACAATTACTTTATAACTCTAATACAAACTGTTTTAAACTTTAGCTTCTTTAAACTTTTTTGTAGAATTACAAACCTCAGTTTTCCTATAAGGTTTTAGTTGAGGGGAAACACTTGGATTTTCACTGCATTAGGCATACAGAGTTAAATTCAGGCTGTACAAGAAGTTCAGTTGGCAATAAATCTACACTACTAAGACATGTTTCTTACTGCACAGATGGGGATCTGAGCCACATTCTAAGGTCTGACTTCAGCCCTTCTAAAAGTTTACAGTTATTTTTCCTTGAAAGCCTCCTTAAAGGGGCCGCCCTTCTGACTTAGTCACTATAGCAGTTACCTGGTTCTCTATGGCTATTGTTACACCAGTAGGCCTTGGGTAGTCTGATCCTATACAGATTTGGCAATATATACATATGACCAGATATTTGAGTGCAAGTTTATTCCAAAGTGATACTGAGCTTTTCAGGGCAAAGCACATGTCCAATTTAATGTGCATATCCCCAAAACTGAATACTCACCTTACATTTGCTCCCCTACTTCTCCGTGCAGTTCCTGGAAGCAGGAGAGGCCATGTTGGATAAGCTACATGCATGGGGAAGTGCCCCCCCCCCTCAGAGCAAGGTGTCCTCACGCTAGGAAACTGTCAGAAGGGTCAGGCAGGTGGATGACACAGAGCAGGGTTCTCTCGCCGAGATGCGGCTTGTATAGGAATAGCCGGCCACTGTCAAACAAAGTCCCGCCTCCTGGGCTGGCATTGGACCAGTGTGCTGTCTGTAATACCGCATACAGACGATCGGAAATTCTGACAACAAAACCGTGGATTTTTTTCTGACGGATGTTGGCTCAAACTTGTCTTGCATACACACTGTCACACAAATGCTGTCCGAAATTCCGAACGACAAGAACGCGGTGACGTACGACGGCACTAGTAAAGGGAAGTTCAATACCAGTCGCATTAGTAGAAGTTTGGTGAGAGACGATTTGCGCTTTTCAGCCTTGCGCTTTTCAGTCCGTAACAGCGTGACGAATGTGCTATTTCCATTACGAATGCATGGAATTTTGTGAGTCGGAATGGTCCACACATGATCGGAATTACGAGAATGGATTTTGTTGTCGGAATACATTTTTCAAATTTTTGTTCTCGGGCTGCACTGTTGGGCAATGATACTCTGCATTGATGGGCAATGATACGCTGCACCGATTACTGATATGCTGCACTAATGGGCAATGATATGCTGCACTGATGGGCAATGGTATGCTGCACTGATGGGCAATGGTATGCTGCACTGATGGACAATGACAGGCTGCATTGATGGGCAATGATATGCTGCACTGATGGGCAATGATATGCTGCACTGATGGGCAATGATACACTGCACTGGCAGGCAATGATACACTGCACTGATGGGCAATGATGCTCTGAACTGGTGGGATACTAATAGGCTGCACTGGTGGGCCCTGATAGGCTGCACTGATGGGCAATTATATGCTGCACTGATGGGCAATGATAGGCTGCACTGATGGGAAATAATACGATATACTGATGGGCACTGATATGCTGCACTGATGGGCAATGATACACTGCACTGATGGCCACTGATAAAGCTGCACTGATGAGGCAGAACTGATAAGATGCACTGATGGGGCTGCACTGATAAGCTGCATGATGGGTGCTAATGAGGCTGCACTGATGACAATGATGAGGATGCCCTGATTGGAACTGATAGTATGTTAATATTGTTAAATTTGTTGTTAATATTTATTTTTGGAACTTAATTCCTCATAAAACATTTAACAGTGTCATTTCATCAGCTAATTTATGACGGCGTGTTTAGGGGCAGACTTAGGGGTGGGGCAGGGTAGGGGTTAAAAACCGATAAGAAATTGATGATCAGACAATGGCAGCTTGATCCTTCTATTAAGCTTTTGCATTAGGTTTCTCAAACCTTGGCATGCCTGCGCTTTATATGATGACTAAGCCTCTCCCCTTCATGACATTGCCAAAAAGGGGCGGAGCATACCCTCTCTCCCAGTTCTGCGGACACACATGGCTAAAAATGAGTCGATTCCCCCCATCTACACATTCAATGTGGATGGGGGAATCACTTGTACTGAGCTATTGTATTCTGGGGGGGAAGGTTTCCTGCTGGCAGAATACAATGATCAGTGCTGACGGCTATAGCCGGCAGCACTGAACGTTTGGGAAAATTTAACAGGCTAGTTGTACACAAGTCGATCCTGGAGAAAATGATATACTACTTAATACAGAGCATGTGCCAAGAAGGCATTTTCATGAGGAAAAGGAAAAACATTAACATCATGGAGAACATTGCAATAACCTGGATTCTTCGCACATTTTAGTGCATTATTCGCCTTTTCTGACTTTTCCATACATACATGTGCATATACAGGGTACCTCCTGCATTTTATAAGCAGCCTCATACACTGAAATACATGAAAAATCCACATATAGTGACTTTTTCCATGTATTACCTTTCATCTTTATAGGAGATGCAGTAAAGAAACTGGAAAACTGTATTTGGTTAATACAAATCCACATTAGTGAGAAAACAAACACATGGAACTCTCTAGTATATGGTTTCACTGTAGTTTAGCCTGGCTGTAAACTGCACCACATCAAAAAAGGTGTGAATATAAATGTAAATGCTGCCAAATATTAACAAGCATTTCCACTAACCACTTGGAACCTTCTAATTGTTTTTTAGGAAAAGCATTAACCACTTGGGATCCGCGCTATGGACGAAAGACGTCCACAGCGCGGCTCTCAAGTGCCGGGTGGACGTCCCTGGACGTCCTGTTGTTGTTATTCCCCGTGCACTCCGCTGGGGGCGCGCAGCGGGGAAACAACGTGCCCGGCGCATCACTCAGGAGCCGATGCGTGCGCCTGGCGGCCGTGATGTCCGCCAGACACCCGCGATCGTCGGTGACACAGCAGGACGTGGAGCTCTGTGTGTAAACACAGAGCTCCACCTGCTGTCAGGGAGAGAGGAGACCGATCTGTGTCCCTTTACATAGGGACACAGCATCGGTCACCTCCCCCAGTCAGTCCCCTCCCCCCACACAGTAAGAACACACCCAGGGAATACATTTAACCCCTTCCTCACCCCCTAGTGTTAACCCCTTCACTGCCAGTCACATTTATACAGTAATTAGTGCATTTTTATAGCACTGATCGCTGTATAAATGTGAATGGTCCCAAAATTGTGTCAAAAATGTCCGATACGTCCGCCGCAATATCGCAGGCCTGACAAAAAAAAAACGCAAATCACCGCCATTACTAGTAAAAAAAAAAATAATAAAAAAAAACATAAATCTATCCCCTATTTTGTAGGCGCTATAACTTTTGCGCAAACCAATCAATATACGCTTATTGCGATTTTTTTAACAAAAATATGTAGAAAAATACGTATCGGCCTAAACCGAGGGAAATTTTTCTTTTTAAAAAAAAAAAAAATGGGATATTATTATAACAAAAAGTAAAAAATATTGTGTTTTTTTTCCAAATTGTCAGTTTTTTTATGTTTATAGCGCAAAAAATAAAAATTGCAGAGGTGATCAAATATCACCAAAAGAAAGCTCTATTTGTGGGGAAAAAAATTGTAAAAATATAATTTGGGTACAGTGTTGTATGACCGCGCAATGGTCATTCAAAATGCGTCAGCGCTGAAAGCTGAAAATTGGTCTGGGCACGAAGGGGGTTTAAGTGCCCAGTAATGAAGTGGTTAATGGAAGCCATGGCACAAATAGCTGTATTGCAACCAGGGCTGTCTTAATGAGAGGGCACACCTGGGTACTGCCCAGGGGCCCCAGCTGCATGGGGGGGGGCTGCACTTTCCCCAAAGCAGCTGGTCCTTGAGCCCATGCTGCCCCGAAAATTGGGGGCCCCATGATGGCACTGAGAGTGATAGATGCAAAGGGGAGGCAGTCTGCCCCCTACCTACTTAATGTCCGTTTACCTGCATTGTCATTGTAGGGGCCCCAGAGCATTACTTTGCCCAGGGGCCCATGATGCTATTAAGGCGGCCCTGATTGCAACTCCTTTCCCACACTGATTTATGATCATTAAAGAAACACTGTACTACAGCAACATAAATGGAAGAACTATAAAATGAAGTATATATTTTTTTCTTTAGGAATTTATCTTCTGATTATACTCGTTCTGAGCCCTGACATGAGCAGGATGACGTCAAGAATATTGTGTGACCAGCGGATCATACTTGTCTATGTGAACCGCACCAAGACTATGGAAGGCATGGTGGTGAGGAAAGGCTTGTATTTTGCCCAATGAACAGTAGTGCATATTGGTGTGAATTATTTTTCTTAGAATGGTAATAAACCCGAAACCAAAAATTTTTGAATTATTATTATTATACAGAATTTATATATCGTTTGTGTGGCGCACATAGGGTGGACAGTACAGTTACAATACAACTTAATACAGTAGGAATCAGAGAGCCCTGCTTGTTATTGGCTTACCAATCATTAGATGTGCTGACTGCATTTGTTTTGTTTTTTAAGCTTTTTTTCCTTCTGTTTTCACCTGGTGATTTGTCCAGTAACACATGTCTTGTATTGCAGTGCCTACACTCTGGATGAATGAGCACAGAGGTGCCTCTGGAAAGCAAAATTGTCAGTCTGAGAGGAGGGGAGTGTTACATGCAGGACTTTTTTTCTCAGAGAATAGGTGCAGGAATTCTTCCCTTCCGAGTCACCCCTTGACTCCACCCCTACCCACCTCCGAGCACCGTTCCTTGGTTCCACCCCTTACCCACTTCCTAATACCACCCTTTTTAGAGAATACAGCACCAAATATAATTTTATGGTGCTAAGTATTTTGTATGGAATTTGTTAATGATAACAAGAAAGACAGTAAAGGATAAAGGCTTTTCAATTAAGTGCTGATAACAAGCCAGAAGGTCTTTCTCCTCTTAAGTCTGGAGAAGGAAATGGTCTCCTTTCAGCTTTTAATTTATTACTGTCAAACACCCCCCCTCAACTCATTTCCCAATAAAGTAAGAACAACTTATGGGGTAAGCACAAGCCAGGGAGCATAAGCACAGCCAATTATTATTTATGCCAAAGTATTATTTCGGTACAAGTAGCATGGAAATTTAAGATGTCATGCACAAAGCATCAAGAGGGCCATACAGCATGCAAGAACATACAGAACCTGCAAAAAATCTTCTCTGGGATCCACAGTTGCTAAAATACAGCCACCCATGAAATACAATTAGGCCCTGTACACACGATCAGTCCATCCGATGAGAACGGTCCGAAGGTCCGATGTGCCTACACACCATCGGTTCAAAAACCGATCAAGTCCAACGCGGTGACGTAAAACACAACGATGTGCTGTGAAAAATGAAGTTTAATGCTTCCAAGCATGCATCGACTTGATTCTGAGCATGCGCGGGTTTTGAACCGATGCTTTTGCGTACTAACCGTCGGTTAGGTGTCCATCGGTTCAATTTTAAAGCAAGTTCTAAATTTTTCGACCGAAGGATAACGGACCGATGGGGCCCACACACGGTCGGTTTGGACCGATGAAACTGAACTTCAGTCCGTTTTCATCGGTTTAGACTGATCGTGTGTACAAGGCCTTAAAGTATGCAGCTGTTTGCGGGTATACACTGGTACTTGCATAAACGTAAATGGGCACAGATGTACAACCCTGGACACAGACATTCTTCACCCAGGGTTGTCTGTCTGTGCATGTGTTTATGCAAGTACTGGCATGTACCCTCAAACAACCCTATTCTTTAACCGCTTTTTATGGATGGCTGTACACAGTAGATATGGCTCCCAAGAAAGACTTTAAGATGAAGTCTCTTTGTTTCCCTGCAATGGTAAAGTATAATGGGCTACTATGCATCGCAAAGTAGCCCATTATGTGTCACTTACCTGAAGTCCATTATGTGTCACTTACCTGAAACCGTAGCCTGTGATGTCCCCGATTTCCTCGCTGGCTGGAAGTGTCCATTCTTCCCCCCTTTTCCTTCCGGGGCCACGAACTCCGGCTCTATGACTGTTCAGAGTCGCGTGATGTCACTCCCGCACATGCGCACGGGAGCCGCCAGTCACAGCATGACCCAATCTAGAAACGGCACAGCGTGCCCTTTCTAGAGTGTGCATGTGCCGAATACACTGGAACATGCGCAGAAGACATCGCCGTACGAGGCAATTGTAAATATTTCCTAAACCGTGTAGGTTTAGGAGATATTTCAAGCACCTACAGGTAAGCCTTAATCTAAGCTTACCTGTAGGTGAAAGTGGTCTGTAAGGCTTTACAACCACTTTAAGGCAGGTTCTGTCCACTCTTGCATGCTGCAGCCAGGTGCATGTGCCCTAACAAGCCAGTTCTACTAAGGCAGAAACAAGCAAGCATCTACAAACAGCAGTGCTCCACTCCAAACAGACTGAACAAGGGAAACTATTTCTCCACTCAAGTTTTTTATTCCCAATATGTTCCCTACTCTCTCTATCCTGTAATATGCTCTCTCTACCTTGCTTTTTTCACTCTCAGTTCATGTACCCTTTTTTAACCCCACAACATATAAATATATATTTCCCCAATTCCTACCCCACTTTTACTACGCTCATTTGCCCTGCTAATTTTGAATCCACATAATGATTTAACCTCCAGGTCACTGGATTGTGGGTACGCATATAAACCTCATTCACATCTTACTTCTGTTGTCTTCCTGCATCCCCTAACTTCTAGGGAGATTTAACCTAATCTTGGCCCTCTGCTATCTTTTACTCCCACACCTAGCACCCTCCTTCCACTGTCAGCAGCTACAGACCACACTCTCTAATTTCTGTTCCCCTGCTTTCAAAAACAAGTTTCCCCTAAATTGCCTGTATTGTCTGCAACAAGTTCATCTGTGTCCATGACCTTTTGTTTTCCAACTCCCTTAATGTACTTGCTGTTACTGAAACCTGGCTTCAAGGGTCTGAGTTTGCCTCTCCAGCTGTCCTCTCCCATAGTGAGCTCCACTCGACTCGTCCCCCCCCCCCCCCCCCCCCCAGATTCAATGGGATTCCTACACCTGCCTATTTAGCCCTCACCTATTTTGAAGATCATTATATATTTTTTTTCTACCTGGCAGGTGAGACACCATGATCATGAAGGTGGTTCTCCCAGGGCGAGGCTCGGCCATTGCACTCTGGCCGTGCTGATTGTGGTGTCTTCCCTGTCGCTTCTCGGCCTTTTGGCTAGGATCGAGTGTGGTATCTGTTCTTATCAGTTGTCAGTGGAGCGCTGAAGCACCTCCTACATCGGGAGGGTGGATGCAATCCAATGACGTCATTGCACCTGGAAGGATGGTTTCAGCAGGGACTACGCCGGGCTGCCCGACAGTTACTGGGGGCCGGCCCATGGTTGAGTCTGAGCCATCTGGAAGGGTGCTCCTGGTGAGGATGGGTGCTGCGTTTGGTCTTGGTCTTTTTGCCGAGTTCTAGTCTGGCCTTCTGGCTGGCTGGTGTAAGTGCTATCTCTGTCAGCGATCCGGTAGGAGGAGCTGGTACTGCCCTGAGAGTAGGACGGGGTAAGGCCATGCAAATCTGCTGGGTTGACGGAGGGTCTGGAGGGGCTAGTATTGGCGGAGGCTGCTAACTGGAGCGGCAGTTCTCCCCAAGAAAACCTTGAAGGGCTCTCTAGCTGGCAGGGGTGGAGGGCTGCACTGGCCGGTCGGGGGGTTGGATATGGAACGAAAAGCCTATGGTGCATGTGCCCCTGGAGTGGCAGTCCAGGGGTATCTGAAGATCACTGTGTGTGAGGGACACATTGATTTAAGATACCACGGTCACTGCACCAGATACACGCTTTTTTTTAGCACCTGCCTCCTGAGTCGGGCCTTTTGGCTAGGACCGGAGGATTTTTTTATTCCTGGCCGGAGGGCCTGGTCATTGTTGAACACGATGACCACTTCTTCACTCTCCTCTCCACTATCCCTTTCCCCCACTTTATTTAATTTAAGCCTATGTTTGTCACATTTTTGTCTTTTTTTTTGTGCACGTTTTGTGTCACTGTGTGATTAGTAGGGTGCGGGTCCTCGGGCCAGCCCTGAACGTCTTGGGAGTGGGTGGACATGGCCTTCTGGCTTAGTTCACCTGCTCTCATGGGGTCTCCCTTTGGGGGAGCCCCACCTAGTACTGGGAGGGTTCTGTTTCGGCAGTCCCTCCGAGAAAGTTGGGTCCGTGTCGGCTTCGGTTGCTCGGACCACAGTACCTCAGTCCCTCGTCTGGAGCCTAACGCCCCGGGGGATCAGGGTTTGGGTCCCTCTTCACAGGAGGACCACTTGACGTTGCACCCGTCTGCACGTTTTTGTGAACACTCTTTATGTGTGTGCACATTTTTTTTGCACCGGGTGGAGTTTTTTTGGGTGTGTTCACACGCCATAGGCTTTTAAAAAAAAAAAAATATTATATATTTTTTTCTACTGTTTCACTGAGTATTGTTGTGATTTATCGTCCTCATTTATCAACTTCTCTCCTCTGAAATGCCCACTATTATTTTTGGTGACTTTGACATCCAACACCCTGGCTACCACTCAACTTCTCAACCCAATCTCATCTTTTTCACACAATGGACACACATTCCTACTTACTCTAATGGCAACACCCTTGACCTTAAATACTCCCCCCTCTCAACCTCTCCAACACCCCCTTTCCTCTTTATGATCACAACCTTTTCAGTTTCATGCTATCCTGTCTTCAACCAGTAAACAGTTACTAGTAGAAACCTTCACCATTTTATCACTTCTTTTCTCTACTGTACGACCTTCGTAACAAAATATCACCTCTGCCCTGCCTTGACCTGGTCACTTCTGTCTACAACAACACACCCTCACCCTGCTTGGACACACTTTGCTTCCCTCATTCACTACACAATGAATTTGGCCTTGACCACTGCAACCCTGGCAGAAAGCCATATATCGCAAAAGCCATGCAAGTGTGGTGTAAAACTGAATCCATACAAGACTTCACCTTGTATATGAACCACCAACTATTAATTTACTATTGTCATGGTAAACACAATTAGATAAGGGTAGGTACATCGTACCATCATCCCTCTTAAAATTTTACTCCAAAGGCAAATTTGTATTCCACATATACCATGAGACTATTACAGTGTTCAAAAAACATCCAAAAATATAAAAAATAAATACCTAAAACACAGTGCTCTTACTACAGTTTTTTTTAAAACCTCAAAACAGATTAGGTCTTTGCACAGTGAACAACAAAGCATCAGTTATTTACATCTAACCACCCTATTAACATAGGTTGCTTCCAGTCTTGTATGCAGTTTACACAAAGAAAAGACTCTGGATAAAGTTGCTCTCAGTGTCACTAATAAAAGTGTGGAGTGGTGTGCCCCCTGGCTGCAAGTAGCTGGCACTTCTCGAATGATATCCCAGTAATTTCGCTTTTGGAAGGCAGGAATTGCATGTAGGGCATGTTGATGTAGGTCAAAAAAAAGCCTTGCTACTTGTGTCATATGTTTTTTTCTCAATTTTCCTCCTACCTATCTATGCTCTCCTTTAGACCCCATTTACACCTGAGCATTTTGTAGCTTGAAGCCTCAAGCTACAAAATGCTGGAGGGGAAAAAATCTATTATTCTCTATGGAGATGGTTCACATCTCGACTCCAAAACGCCTAAAGCCAGAAGCTCTAAAACGCCTGAAGCCAGAAGCTCTAAAACGCCTGAAGCCAGAAGCTCTAAAACGCCTGACGCTCAAACAAGTTCTGGGACTTTTTTTTAGGCAGATTTTGGCATTTTTCTGCTTTTTACATTGGTGACCTTTTGACCTGTACAAAATCGTGGCAAAAAACGCTGCAAAAGTCGCGGTAAAATCGCACGACTCATGCTCAGGTGTGAATGGGACCTTAGTGTCCCCTGCAAATTTATTGTCACCTCTCCTCTTTTTTCTGTAAATGAGTCCTTGGACTCCTATGCTCTATCTACACCTTTTTTCTTGTTTAGTTGATAGCCATCCATACCTTTCAATGCTATTTCTATGCTGTTAAAAAAATCTCTCTCTCTACTCCTTAGCTTACCTCTTCAGTCTCCTTGCACATCACTAATTTATAGTGTTGCACACATGCCGGTATCGGTGCCGATATTCATGCAAATTCTCTGATACTAAAACTGATACCTTCAAGTCCGCAGACTGTAAGACCGGGTTCACATATGTGCAGGGAAGGTTTCATTGCGATTAATAAAGATTAATAAAGTGCAAATTTCTAAAATGTATGACACTTGAAATCACATCTGAACTGGACAAAAAATTGTACCTGACTCTTTAAAATAACCGGCTCCAAAGAATGCTGGTTTGGTTCGCATGTCATATGAATCAGATGTGGTTCAAAAAGGCATCCAATATGCATATATGTGAACCGGGGCTAACTGCCGCCTTGAGTAATAATGTTTTATTGGTCTAAAAAACTGTCACGTGACACTAAAAATAGGTATCGGTAATTGGTGTCAGCAAGTACTTGTGTCACGATCAGGAGTAAGGCTCAAAGACCAGTTGCTATAGCAATAGCGGAACTACCACGACCAACAGGATAGGTGCACAGGCAGTCACCCTGGCTCCTGATCAGGGATGGACTGGCCATTGGGACTACAGGGAGTTTCCCGGTGGGCCGATGGCTCAGTGGGCCGGCTTCAGTGACAGCGGACCGCCGCCCCCCTCCGCCCGTCTGTCTCTCCCTTCCCGCCGTGCTCATCTCCTCTTCTTCCCTGCAGCGCTCACCTTGGGGGACAAAGAAGCAGGGGGGGGACCGAAGGAGCAAGGGGGATGACAGAGGAGCATGGGGGAGGGGACAGACAGCTGACTTAACAGCTATGGCCTGGGAGTTTTCACTTCTGCCTAATCTTGTCCCATAAGGGGGGGCACCAAACTGATTTTTTGCCCCGGTGAAATAATGTCTAGCTTTCCCACTGGTACTGCCTATAAGGCCTTGTACACACGACCGAACATGTCCGCTGAAACTGGTTAGTCGGACCAGTTTCCGCGGACATGTCCGACCATGTGTAGGGCCTACCGGACAGTTTTCCGGCCTAGCGGACAGGTTTCCAGCAGACAAAAGTTTCTTAGCATGCTAAGAAACATGTCCGCTGGAAGCCTGTCCGTCGGACATGTCCGATGGTTAGTACGACTCATCGGACATGTCCGCTGGGCCGAAATCCCTTGCATGCGTCGAAGTGATTCGACGCATGCGTGGAAGCATTGAACTTCCTGGGTCGCGCACGTCGCCGCATCATCGTCATCGCCACCACGTCACCGCGTATTCTGTCCGCGGGGAATTTGGTCTGATGGTGTGTACCCACATCGACCAAAATCCCCCAGCAGACATGTCCGATGAAAACGTTCCGTTTTCATCGGACATGTCTGGTCGTGTGTACGGGGCCTCAGAGTACCAGTACCAGACATTCTACTCTAATAAAGTAGAATGGCTAGTGGCTAGTGAAGGGGGAGAGGGGGTGCGGGTGGCCGAGGGGGGGGGGGTGCGGGAGTTGTTCGGCCACCATGGGAGAGACCTGTCAAAGTGGGCCAGTCTGGATGAAGTCCAGGGCCAAATTTTTGTCCCAGTCCAGCCCTGCTCCTGATGGTGGAGATAGACAGGGTGCTGCCCAGCATCTCAATTAACTCAGCGAGAAGAGTTATTGCCAGACACAGCAGAGGTCCCAGGTTCAAGTCTAGGCCCTGATAACTTAGGAAAAAGTATCTGTACCTCTGCCCGGTCTTAAGAAACTGGTATCAGTGCATTGCTACTAATTCACTAACATATTAGCAAGAATATCACTCCACTTCCTAAAACACAGTCTTTATAATACTAAGCTCATTTATCCCCACCTCCAACTTTTCCATCGAGAGCCATAGCACAACTATCGTTCCCCCAATCCCAGGCAGCGAGGTGTAATGCTGGATTCTGACCTCTCTTTCCATCTATTCTCTATCCAAATCTTTCTGCTTTTGCCTATGTTCAAATACACAATACTACCAAAAGTATTAGGATGCCTGCCTGTACACGCTCATGAACTTTAAGGCGGGGTTCACACTATTGCTTCTTTTTCACTTCCTCCCATGCTCTCCCCCCAGAACTTCTTCAGAACCTCTCCCATCTTCTGGAACTCCCTGCCACAATCTATCTGGCCATTTCCTACTTTGTTTGCCTTTAGGGGATCCCTGAAAACATATCTTTTCAAGGAATCCTATTCCGCCTCTACCTAAACTGAACTTTTACTTTCTCCATCAATTCATCCTCTCACATCTATTACTTTTTGAATTGCTTGTCTATCCCCTTTCGATTGTAAGCTCCCAGAAACATGGCCCTCGCTTTTGTTTAGTAACTGTACTGTCTCCCTTTTTTTTGTAAAGTGCTGCACAATTTGTTGACACTATTTAAATTCTGTATAATACACCTTAATATTTATCTTACAGAATATCTTAAATGTACCCTTTCACTGACCTAGCTAAAATATCCATTATTCAGTCTGTAAAATTAGATACTACAAACCTTTTCCCAAGATTAGAATAAACACTATGATGTTGATTCATCACATAATTAGATTATGTCGCATCAACTCATCATGTTATTATAATTACATTAATAACTTGTCAAATTAAATTATAAAACATTTTGTTGCAGAGGTGTATAAAATTGTGTAAACAATTAATTACCTGAAATAAACAAATATGGAATCATAAGCATGTGTTAGTATATTCTTCAGAAATAATAGGAGACTGTATACTGGATTTATTTTAACTTAGTTTAGAGGTCTATTTATAAAACATTTAGCCTGTTTTTAGGCGCATATTAGTTTGTGGGTCTGGCGCACAGATACGACGGCGCACATTTGCACTTACGTCGGCGTAACTTGTTATACGTCGGCGTAAGTGCTTTGTGAATCTGGGCCAATTTCTCTATTTTTTTCTGAGATTAACGCCTGTATTGTGAGCTCCATCTAGTGGCCAAAATGCAGTATAGTTTTCTGAAATACCTCAATTAGAAAACTATACCCCATTTTGGCCACTATTTGAAGCTCACAATACAAGAATTAACTACTTCAGCCCTGGAAGGATTTACTCCCTTAACATCCCTGGTGGTATGATTATGTCAGATTTTTGATGCTGAAAGCGGTACAATGTTTTGCATGGAAATTTAAAGTTTTTTATCGTAGGCCTGTACTTTATAGAAATAGCTCACTTAAATCTGTCCAAACAAGAGTCTAGTCGACATCCCGGGTATGATAAAGTTTGAAACACGAAATCATAAATTATAATATAATAAATAACTATAATAATTATAACAAAAAATATAATGTACATGGATCCTGCGATGCGATCCCAATTCTGGCTCGGGGATACCACTTTTGGTAATGAAAATTCACCCTGAGCCACACTCGGGAATACCGCTAAGGAGGTTAATGACCAGGACATTGTTTGCGAATACAGCACTGCATTTATTTAACTGACATTGTGCGATGTTGTACTTAAACAAAATTGGCGTCCTTTTTTTCCCCACAAATAGAGCTTTCTTTTGGTGGTATTTGATCACCTCTGAGGTTTTTATTTTTTGCGCTATAAACAAAAAAAGATCGTCAATTTTGAAAAAAAAGACAATATTTTTTAACTTCCTGCTATAATACATATCCATATACATATCCATATATATATATATATATATATATATATATATATATATATATATATATATATATATATATATATATATATATATATAAAATTATTCATCAGTTTAGGCCAATATGTATTCTTCTACAGTGCACTTGTTTGGTAAAAAAAAAAAATCGCAATAAGCGTATATTGATTGGTTTGCGCAAAAGCTATAGGGTCTACAAAATAGGGGATATATTTTGGGACTTTTTATATTGTTTTTACTGGTAATGGTGGCGATCTGTGATTTTTAGTGGGACTGCGACATTGCGGCAGACAAAACTGACACCAAATTACACTTTTGGGGAGCAGTGACATTATTACATTGATCAGTGCTATAAAAAATGCACTGATCAATGTATAAATGACACTGGCAGGGAAGGGGTTATCACTAGGGGGCGATCAAGGGGTTAATTGTGTTCCCTGGGTGTGTTCTAACTGTGTGGGGGCTGGGCTGCCAGGGACAACAAAGAGATCGCTGTTCCTAATCACTAGGAACAGCAGATGTCAGAGTTGTCCCCTGTCTGAAGCAGATCGCTGTTCTGACTATCCTCACCCCGATCGTGGGTGGCCGGTGGACATCGAGTCAGCAGGACCCGCGTGCAGCGGGTGCACACCCACAGTTTCACATGCACAGGTCACCTTGTTTATCAGTGGAAAGTTAAGTCTAAACATTGTATCACATTGACTTGTACATCAAAAGAATAAACTTCTGTATGTAAATTAGGAACGTTTAACCACTTCAACACCAAACCTTTTTCTGACAGCTCTTTTCAAGTTAAAATCATTTTTTTTGCTAGAAAATTACTTAGAACCCCCAAACATTATATAATTTTTTAGTAGAGACCCTACAGAAAAAAATGGTGGTTGCTGCAATATTTTATGTTGCACTGTATTTGCGCAGCAGTCTTTTTAAATGCAATTTTTTTGGAAAAAATTACTTTAAGGAATTTAAAAAAAAACTAGCCAGTAAAGTTAGCCTATTTTTTTTTTTTTTTTTTTGTATAAATGTAAAAGATTTTACGCCGTGAGAATCGTGAGAGAATCGTGATCTTCATTCTAAGCAAAAAAATTGTGATTCTCATTTTGGCCAGAATCGTGCAGCTCTAATTCATACCCCTTGAAATTTTCCACATTTTATCATCTTACAACCAAAAATGTAAATGTATTTTATTGGGATATGAAGATCTCAGGTAAATGCCACAAAGAGCACAGTGATCATAGAGAAACATTGAGAATGAGATAGAAAAATCTAGGTGCATGCCATAAAAGGGAAAACATACAGTATATGCTGTTCAATAATATTACATTTCCAAGACCCATGTTTAAATCAAATCTGTGTTGATATATTGAACAAGAATCTGCATTTCTCCTCAGGCTCAGTGCACAGAACAAACCACATTACTAGTTCCAATTACTCTTCCAAGTGTTGAAGTCAGAATTACAGAATGGCAGAATATGACGGTGAGTAACGTCAGTGATAGAGACAAGTTACCAAAATGATTTTACATTTTTTTTTCTTTTTCTAAATGTATTCACACAGTGGTAATCCTTACAAAATATAACAGCTGCTAGCACAAGCCATTTGATACATGGAAATAAGTTTGAAGTGGTAAATTCAGTAAAACCTTGGATTATGCGCATAATTCATTCTGGAAGCATGCTTGTAATCCAAAGCACTTGTATATCAAACAAATTTCCCCACAAGAAATAATGGAAAATCAAATGATTTGTTCCACAACCATTTATTCATAATTTCTTCAGTTTATAGTCCATATAAAAAGATCATAGCAATGTGATAGGCTGTGTAACCATAACATGTACATCCACAAATGGCAGCCTCCACAAGGGGATTAGAAACAAAATCCAGCAGGAGATACAGAGTGTAACAGAGAAGAGAGACTCTAAGGCCGGGTACACACGGACAAACATGTATGGTGAAAGCGGTCCGTCGGACCGTTTTCACCATACATGTCTGCCAGAGGGCTTCTGTACGATGGTTGTACACACCATCGTACAGAAGTCCGCGCGTAAACAATACGCGGGGCGTGTCCGCGGTGTCGCCGCGTCGATGACGCGGTGTCGCCGCGACAATGACGCGGCGACGTGGGCGGCCCGCCTTTAAAATGCTTCCACGCATGCGTCGAAGTCATTCGACGCATGCGAGGGACGGCGGGCGCCTGGACATGTACGGTAGGTCTGTACTGACGACCGTACATGTCCGAGCGGGCTGAATTCCAGCGGGCTGTTTTAAAACAAGTCCAGGAATATTTGTCTGCTGGGAAAAGGCCCGGCGGGCAAATGTTTGCTGGAATTCGGCCCGCTCGCGCCCACACACGACCAAACATGTCTGCTGAAACTGGCCTGCGGGCCAGTTTCAGCAGACATGTTTGGTCGTGAGTATGGGGCCTAAGTGTAGCAATATTGTTACATTTAATGAAGGTACAACAATTAGTAACTCACATGGTTGATGATTAAAAGAAGCACATCTAAGTATGCAGGCATCCAGGGTAAAGCTGTCCACATAGACCATCATCCTCACCGCTGGCTCTCACCGCTGTCAGTCTGCAATCGTGACCGGGAAGTCTATCCTGTAGTAGAGCGATCTGAAAGCGAGGCTTGAACTGCTCGTGGAGCCAGGGCCGTCTTAATAGCATCATGGGCCCCTGGGCAAAGTAATGCTTTGGGGCCCCTACAATGGAGGTAAACAGACAACAAGTAGGTAGGAGGCAGACAAGCAGAGCTTCCCTTTTGGGTGGAGCTCCGCATTAACTACA
Organism: Rana temporaria; assembly: GCF_905171775.1. Classification (NCBI taxonomy): domain Eukaryota; kingdom Metazoa; phylum Chordata; class Amphibia; order Anura; family Ranidae; genus Rana; species Rana temporaria. The sequence continues at coordinate 205,920,064 of NC_053492.1, read as the reverse complement.
TGAACAATCATTCTGTACAGCAAAGAAACAGTCGATCCATCCGTCTGGCAGATCAGATGAAATCGGACAGGCAGTCCGTTTTCATCCGATTCCCCCGTAGAGGAGAGCAGGGCTCTAACAGGTCCGTCCCTGCACAGTGTGCAGAGACGGACCTGTCATCCGTCTGCTCAGCGGGGATCAACGGAGCGATCCCTGCTGAGCAAAGGGTCCGTACACGGACAAGCCCATGTGAAAGGAGCCTAAGTACTTTTTTACCACAAATTTTCCTTTTTACTGGCTTTTTGATAGGATGCATAAGCTCCATGCACACTGAAGCTGATAAAAGCTATAAAAAAACGCCTTTCAACGTTTTTAACGTTTTTGCACTAGCTTTAATCAGCGTTTTTCAGTGTAGCTTTTTTTCAATGGATTAAAAAACGCAAAAAAAACGCTGGCACCTGCGTTTTTGAGCGTTTTTAAGCGTTTTTCAGAGTTTTGCGTTTTTCAGCGTTTTTTCCTGCCAAAAAACGGCACTTAGAACGCAAATTTTGAGCGTTCAGAAAAAAGCCAATAAACTCCAAGGCTCATTAACACTAAAAAACGCCCAGATGTGCATGGGCACATAGGCTAACATAGAGTTCAGTTTATGGGCTTTAAAAACAAAAGCCAAACGCCAATAAACTGCAGTTTATCAGCTTTAGTGTGCATGGAGCCTTAAGGTGAAAAAACACAAGGGTTTACAACCCCTTTAAGTGGAAAAAGGTTAATGACCCCTGCGCTATGCCTTGGGAACAAATGCAATGTGCACAGGAACAGCATTTATATTCAACAGATTGCTTGAAATTGTTGCCCGTGGTTGCTTTTTATGGATATTTTTCATTGTTTGTTGAGTCATTATATGGCTAAACTGTTAGAAGTGGCATTGAAGGGTTATAAAAAGACATAGGCCCGGATTCACATATAGCGGCGCATATATATGCCGCCGTAGCGTATCTCCTTTACGCTACGCCGACGCAGCGCAGAGAGGCAAGCACTGGATTCACAAAGCCAGTGCTGCCAAAACTGCGCTGGGTTTCCTAGGCGTAAGTCGGCGTATGTGGAAGTGGGCGTGAGCCATGCAAATGAGGCGTGACACCATTCAAATAATGGCCCGAGCGCCAGACATATACGTATAACGAACGGCGCATGCGTCGTCCCGTGGACGCATCCCAGTGCGCAAGCTCAGAATCACATCGGAACTACTCCCCAAGATACGCCGGATCACTGCCTACGGCGTGAACGTAACCTACGCCTAGTCATATTCACGTCCTACGTAAAATACATTGGCTTGTGTTCCCTTTGCATGGATGCTGCTGAGTTACACCTCCTTTATGGGGCATAACTTTGCGCCGGACGTATGACTTTACGCGCACTGCGTCGGATGGACGTACGTTCGTGAATCGGCGTATCTCCCTCATTTGCATATGTGAATAGAAAATCAATGGGAGTGCCAAATACGACCAGCGTAAATATGCGCCCACTCTACGCCGGCGTAGACAAGTTACATCGGTCGGATGAAGCCTATTTTCAGGCGTATCTTAGTTTCTGAGTCAGGCACACAGATACGACGGCGCATATTTGCACTTACGCGGCGTATCTCGAGATACGTCGGCGCAAGTGCTTTGTGAATCCGGGCCATAGTGCTGATTAAAGTGCCTTTTTAAGATATAACTCATCAAGCTATTTGCAATATGTTTGTTTTGCCTGGCACAATTGCTATAATACAAAAAAATATAAACTATGTGTAAATGCTATGTACTGTAGTGCTTGTTCAGCTGCTAATGACAGGGAGATTTCAGTCATTAATCTGATTACCAAGCAATGCAACCTACTGAAAGCAATCAAATTTGTTGTGCAGCACCTGGGCATTGCATATTTTTTCTTCTCAACATTCACCAGGCTAAAAACAATGAGGTTGATTTACTAAAACTGGAGAGTGCAACATTTGGTGCAGCTCTGCATAGCAACCGATCAGCCTCTAGGTTTTTTTTTTTTTTTTTGTCAAAGCTTAAAGCGGATGTGCCATGGGGAAAAAATATTAAAAGCCAGCAGCTACAAATACTGCAGCTGCTGACTTTTAATATTAGGACACTTACCTGTCCTGGAGTCCAGCGCTGATCGCAGCAGAGCACGAGCGATCGCTCGTCTCTCTGCTGCTCCCCCCGCCATCCACACTGAGGGAACCAGGAAGTGAAGCGCTGCGGCTTCACTGCCCGGTTCCCTACGGCGCATGCGCGAGTCGCGCTGCGCCCGCCGATTGGCTCACACGCTGTGTGCTGGGAGCCGAGTGTTCCCAGCACACAACGGGCGACAGACGGGAAGTCCGAAAAACCCGTCTTTCGCCCGTAGCGTGGCCGGAAGTGGGTGCAAATACCTGTCTTTAGACAGGTATCTGCACCCCCCTCCCCCCTGAAAGGTGTCAAATGTGACACCGGAGGGGGGGAGGGTTCCGATCAGCGGGACTCCACTTTAGGGTGGAGAACCGCTTTAATTGAACAAGCTGAAGTTATAAGCTGATTGGCTACAGAAAATGTCTTTAACTGCATGTGCTATGGTTGGTTCCTGTGAATTATACAGCAGTGCTTTGTATCCGAATACAGTATTGATATTTAAACAATTACTTATCATTAGGGATGATTTTCATGCTCCACTAAATATTGCCATTTTTATAATTGCTCTTTCATTTTGTAGGCAGCTCAACAGGGGACTAAGGTCGTCTCACACCTGAAACATATTCTGAATGTCACACAAAATTTGAATACTACAGAGTGTTTTTCCAAACAGCTAAAGAAACTTAGGCATAGTGTAAGAGAAATTCAAGGCCTTGTACATAAAGCATGGAGGTATGCAAACAACAACACTCATCTTAACCCTGAAGCAAACAATGGTTCGCACCATTTGGCAATCAGCAACTCTTCTGACATCACGGACATCTTTCAAAGGTTTTCCAAACTTCTTCAGGGTAAAGTGACCTTTCTTATGCAGACCCTAAGAAAAGGCAACTGCAGAGGATTCCTAGCGAACCATTTATAACACTGGTACCTGGATATACCTACGAAATCTGCAGACTGGAACTAGCATAAGGACACAATTGCATCTGCTCATGACTATTCTTACTTACACCATCAACTGCAACTGTTGACTGAATCCAGCCACGCAGTTCAACCTCAAGCTAGTAATATTGTCTTCAAGGAACCTTAAATTACCGTATTCATCGGCGTATAACATGCACCCTAACTTTAAGAGGGAAGTTTCAGGGAAAAAAACTTTCCATAGCCCCCTGCGTATAACACAGGGGGCACACTTTACCCTCTATTTTTAGGGTAAAAAAGTGAGTGTTATACGCCAATAAATACAGTAAATAAAAAATATTAACTGCTACTTCTTTAGTAAAGTTGGTCTTGTATCACATACCAAGAAATGGCATATATACTTGCTAAAGTCATATTTACTGAATATGTATTACCTGGATGATATCAATTCATATTAACATTCTATGGGGGTTATTTACTAAAGACAAATCCACTTTGCACTACAAGTGCAAACTACAAGTGCAAAGTGCACTTGAAATTGCAGTCACTGTAAATCCAAGGTGGACATTCAAGTAAAATAAAAAACAGCATTTTAGCTTGTACATGATTGGATAATAAAATCAGTGCAATTTCAAGTGCACTTTGCACTTGTAGTTTGCACTTGTAGTGCAAAGTGAATTTGCCTTTCATAAATAACCCCCCAATGTCATATAAACACTTTTTACAGAAAACAGTTGCTAGCGTTGTGATTATTTGAGCTATCCAGAAGTTCAATGTTTAACCGTCTGGAATTTTACAAAGGCCTTTTATAAAATGGATTTAATTCTAACATTACAGAGAAACCTTGCATTAGTAGCGATCCTCCCATCAACAGGTTTGATGCTATGGTCATAACCACCAGATATTCTGCAGTTGTTCCATTGACACACACAAAGACTGTTGTGCTGTCAGTTGTATTCAAGAAGACTATGTTGCAATGCATCAAGCATTTAACGTTTAAATGTATTTAATGAGAAGACTTAAGTTATTATTACATGACGAAAATATGTTTTTGCTATGATTTGTTAACATTGTAGTGTAAAAAGTTCACATCAATAAGAATTGCATTTCATTCAACCCCTTTAGCAAATGGAACAGTTTAAATAAAAACATACATTACTGTAAATGAAAGAAGTGTCCAAATCCACATGCAATAACTCCAATGCATGGTTTGACTGGCATTCGCTGTGTTTGTGGTTTTGGTGAACTGGGGGAAGTTCTGACAGTAGGGAAAAGGGTTTGCACTGGTGTTAGAAGAACAGGATACAAAATAGAAAGGGCAAAGAAAAAGGCAAAAAAAAACACTGGGGGAGAACAAGGGAAGACTAAGGCTGCGTACACACGATCAGTCAAAACCGATGAAAACGGACTGAAGGACCGTTTTCATCGGTCCAAACCGATCGTGTGTGGGCCCCATCGGTCAGTTAACCTTCAGTCAAAAAAATTAGAACTTGCTTTAAAATTTAACCGATGGACACCTAACCGATAGGTCAAAACTGATCGTTAGTATGCAAAAGCATCGGTTAAAAACCCACGCATGCTCAGAATCGTTGACGCATGCTTCGAAGCATTGAACTTCGTTTTTTTCAGCACGTCGTTGTGTTTTACATCACCGCGTCCTGACACGATCCTTTTTTTAACCGATGGTGTGTAGGCGCGGCGGACCATCAGTCAGGTTTATCGGTTAACCGATGAGAACGGTCCTTCGGACCATTCTCATTGGATGGACTGATCGTGTGTACGCGGCCTTAGAATAGAGTAAGGAGAAAATATGAATCTAAGCCTAGGTTCACACTGGGCTGCAGGAATAAAGCCATGCGAGTTCAGCTGAACTCGCACGATATCACTCCCACTTGTCAGTCCAGATTTCGGGACAGATGTCAATGTAAATGGCGGTCCGAAATCGCAAAAAGTAATACAGAAACTACATTTTGAAATCGGTGCAGCGCCGCAGATGCGGTGTCGTACCGATTAGGACGGTGCCATTGCCGCTGATTTGACATGTCAAATCGTACCAATGTGAACCAGGGCTAAAGGTTATATGGCAAAAAGTGGACTGCACCGACTTCAACTGTGCTGATAGATACAGAGGGAGTTAATTTACTAGGTCACTTTCACACTGAGGCGCTTTACAGGCATTTTAGCGCTTAAAATAGCACCTTCAAAGCACCTATAAAGCGCCTCTCCTGTCTCTCAAGTGTGAAAGCCTGAGTGCTTTCACACTGGAGCGGTGCGCTGGCAGGATGCTAGAAAAACTCCTGCAAGCAGCATCTTTGGGGTGGTGTGGGAGTGGTGTATACACCGCTAATAAACTGCCCTGCCCATTGAAATGAATAGGCAGCTCTCCCAAAGCACCTGCAAATCGCTTCGGCAGTGGCGCTACATGGGCGTTATTAACCCTTTCTTCGGTCGCTAGTGGGGATTAAAAGCACCTCGCTAGCGGCCCAAAAACTGCTGCTAAAACTACGGTAAAGCGCTGCTAAAACTAGCCAACGCTCTCACCGCCCCAGTGTGAAAGTGGCCTAAAGGCAAAAGTGCAAGTCCAAGTGCAGTTGCTCCAAACCTTAGGAAATGAGGTAAAGCTTCACTTTGCAAAAAGTACCCAATCACGTGCAAGTATTTTGGCTAGCACGTTGTTGAATGATGGAAGTCAGCAGAGCTTTTGCTCATTTATTAAGCTCTGGAGCAACTGCTCTTGTAGAGTGCCACTGCAATTGCAAAGTACGCAGTGTATTTGCCTTTAGTAAATCAACCCCAGAGACTCCAATGCATATAATAAACAGTGAGGATAGATGGATAGGAAACATCATAAGGAACATGGTAAGAAGTATGAACGGAAAGGTGGGGTGAGATAGAAACATACACTTGGTGAGAAGAAAGATTGCTGCAGTGGGTTGAATCAGGTAACATCATGTGTTATATTCTTCCTGCAATTTTTGCATATGTTGTGATCTGGGGTCATTCACATAAATTCACTTTGGCCAACAAAGTATATGCTTTGCAGGGATACTGTTTGTAGACTAACCAACACACCAATTTGACAGTGTTCAAATATAATGCTGTTAATGGGAAAAGGTTGAAGTGATACCTACACAGATGAACCACATAAACCCTTGCTGCTAAGAGGAATCACAGATGTACTTCATCAAGCATGTAAAAAAAGATAGCAGCTGGGCTCCACCACATTTCTCCTTCGCATGCACTGCTCAGGCTGGGTTCACACTATTGTGAATTTGATGTGCGTTTCCACGCATTCATTTTGCATGTCAGGAGATTGCGACCAGCTCTCTATGGAGCCTGTTCACACATCTCCAGAGTGGCTCCGCGGCGAATTGCACAGGAGTCCTTTGCATCTTTTGTTCCATTTCAGGTCTAAATTCAGCCAAAATTCGAGCTGAAATCGGACCTGGAACGGTGACGCACAGGACCCCTGCTGTGAGCCGCTCCATGCTGCGGTGTGAACCCAGCCTCAAAGTAGAGTCTAGGCTTATTAGGGTACACCTGTTTTCTGCTTTTTTAGAAAGAGGGATGATGAAAAAAACTTTACAGGGGTCAAAACACCGGTAAACAATTCCAAGATTTCTTATCCGGTTGTGCACTTTGGCCACTAGGTGGAGCTCAAGATAAAATTTAACAACACTGACATTAGACATATTTAAAACCTATGCTGGAGGCATGCCAGCCTTATTTACCACATTCTCTAATATTTATAAGCACCTAACTCATAAGGAAACCCTCATCTAAAAGAGAAATCTACAGCAACACCGCCAGCAAATTTCTGCTTGTTTACCATCTGAGCTATTTGAATGTATCCTGCTATACCTTGAACTCATGTGCCTTTTATGATATGTTTGTACAGTGTATGGATAATAACATGCAGCCATTTGGTCATTGTGTAATACAAACATTCTATTTATGTCTGTTTATTCTTTCTGTACAAAACCCAATAAAAACGATTAAAATAAAAATAAACGCCGCCAGCAGGACAACTTGGACTTGGGAGAGCAGACAGTCTTGTAGCATTAAATCCTGATGTGAGTGGTAGAAGGCCTGGTATTTATGTGGCTGCAACACTTTTTTTTTCTTTGTTCTGCTCATTACTGGCATATGTGCCTTATAGATGGTATGATTATTGACCTGTTCATTTGTTTTTTCTACCCTATTTACTGGGTGGCATTAACCACTGTTGCATATGACAAATACACACGCCTCCTTTATTCTCATTCTTGGGACACATGAGTGTCATAATTCTATGTACCAATTATATTCCCCCCTCATTGCTTACTGTTTTTGGAGTTCCCCATACTAACTGCACCATTTCAGTCAGCGATAATGTTAAATCACTTGGCTGCTATCCCTACTCCACCTTGGATTCAGTAAGGGGTTCTCTTACACAGATACAACTTGTACACGTCAATGCCCATAGCAACTTATTCGCTTTCTATTATTATTATTATTATACGGGATTTATATAGTGCCAACAGTTTATGCAGCCCTTTACAATGTAGAGTGGGGACAGCATGGCTCTTACTGGACTTGTACTCTTCCATGGACGCTCTCCTTGTCTAACTGTACTGTTGATCTGACTCTTAGATAGACCACCTTAGTTTGCAATTGAAGCGATTCCTAACATTTTATATGTGCATGCTGTCTTTGCCTCCCATTCACCTACACCCCCCCTTTTTTTTATTACTTCGCTAAAAATAGAGGAGCTTTACCGCCGACGCCCCCACCCCAGTGTGAAAGGGGCCTTACCTATTCACTTGAAAGCTTTGTAACAACCTAATTCCCCATTAGTGTGTGGTCTCCTTGGGTTAAGTGGAAAGTGTTACATGTCCACAGATGTTATCTCAGGCTGGTGGTAGAGAACATTTGTTATTCTTACCCCGTTTGCCTATAGTGATAATGAACCTGTTGTCCCTGGACCCTATACTGCTTCCTTTAATATTGTATCAAATGGAATGTCCATCACATGTTTTTACCAATTAGCATTTTTATAAATGTCCACTAGATGTCACTCATGAGTTCTCATTGCCTAGGTCGTTAGTTCCTGGTGTGTTCATAACACACCATGAGCTTGTTTTTAGCTCCTAAAGCCAGTCACTGGCTGCACCAATAGGAGCGGCTCTCTTTGGTGCTTCATGTCTATTTATAGCGCGTGCGCAGTGGTGTCGGCGTGCCCCTGTCAGTTCATGACGAAACGGCCGTAGGGCGTCACGTTTTTTTGCACTGCGCATGCGCGAAAAGGCAACCCGTGTACTGACACGAACGGAGCTTCTTTTTTTATACATCCTTGCAAGGAAATTGTCTGCAACTATATATAGAGAGTTTTTTAGCTGCTATTGTGCATTTTTTAATACATTTTTTATAACGTCTGCACTATTGGAAGCCTTCTCTCTTTTTTCCTATACCATTTGGCTTCACAAAATGTTCACAATCTGGATCACCATTGCTTCTCTTGTGCTGGAACACCTGTCACTGGAGCACCTGAGTGATTGCACTGACCATCGCTACAGAGGGGATAGATAAAGGATCATTCCTGGAGGTCTCCAGAGGACACCATTCACGATCATCTGTATCTCTGTAGAGCCTGTATTGACCCCCCTGAGAAGGGCTGTCACAGGCTAGCTGATAAGCCTCCCCTTACATTCACTGGTGGTGGGTATCACATATTTTGGAATAACATTGGAGTAACACAGGATTACATCTTTCTTGCGGGAATATTTCCCATATGAACTTCATTCACCTTTATTGGACACTATTTTTGTTATAATTATTTTTGAATCATTTTTATCCACATTTGTTTTTTTGCTTTGTATCTAGCTTTTGTGTTTAGCAGCAGAACCTTTCACTAGTTTATATTAATTTATTTTCCTTTAATCACCTAGCGTGAATTTTTCCTTCCTTTTACCAATTAGCTTGTTCTGATGTTCTTGCTTAGTTGTTGTGGACCCCTTTGCCCTGGGTGTACATTTGTTGGATAAAAAAAATCTTTGGCAGAGATCATCTGTGAAAAATAAGTATTTAGCATGTCACCCAAGGCCTCACTTTCCAATGTGGGGATATCCGCCCTTCATTTCTGGAAAATATGGTGAAATCTGGGGTTATCCAAGGATTGGAAAAATAGTAATGTATAAAGACGATAAGGATTTATCCAACCTGTCTTTGACCCTACTTAAGTGATTTTTATAGCAGGAAATAATACTACAACTGAAAACAAATACTACAAAATCTATTTTTATTTTATTTTTAATAAGAGCACCTTCTTAGCTGAGCTCCACTTCCAACTTCCCTTTTTGACCAATTCAGCTTGCCACTGCTCACTTTACAACAACATAGTGCATGCCAAGGTAAGCCTGAGAAAGAGTTTAAGATCTTTCACGGCTGTCATTGTCATGGTCTAGCCTTTTACTGACCCTAGGCCACAGTGATAAAGTCTACCAGAGGTCACTGGTGTGAAGGGAAAAGAGCCAAGTGAAATGCCAAGTGCATGGGAAACACATTACAATGGAACAAAATAACAATCTGAAAGCCAAGAGAAATCAACAGCAAAGTGTGAAACCTATTTTCAAACACAGAGAATTAACTAGAAAAATTATAGCTGTTTGAGCACGAAGACACCCTTGCAAGGAAGAACGGACGTAATTGTTGCAACCCACTAAAGCAGATACAACACTTCCTGCGCCAGGTCTACAGCCTAAAGTAACTGATTTTTTAAGCAAGCACATAGTCATGACCACAGTAAGGCTGCATTCACATCTAGACGGACGAAATCGCGGCGTTTTGTCGCCGCAAATCGCGGTAAAAATAGCGGCGTTTTGTACCGCGATTTGCGGCGACAAAACGCCGGTATTGTCCGCCAAGATGTGCCCCAAGATGACCCCCTCTATGGAGATGATTGCCATCTCCTAGCCGAACGCTCGAAGACGCCTGAAAAAAAGGTCCGGGACCTTTTTTCACGCCGCAGGCGACAGGCGTCCGGCGTTCGGCGTGGAGATGTGAACCATCTCCATAGAGGGACATCTGTTTTCAGCCCTCTGGCGGCAGCGGCGTAGCGCTACAGGCGTAAAAACGCCTAGATGTGAATGGGGTCTCAGGGCCGTGTTAACTGACTTTTGTATCGGTTATTGCATTCTCATAATGCAAAGCTCATTATACAGTACATTCTAAGCAGTGTCAGGTGATGCTTCTTTTTTTGGGGGGGCAAACAAAACCCCCGCCCTGTTCTTACCCTGTCCATGTCGTAGGCAGCTTCGGTGACTTCCCCAGCTTCTCCTCCCGGACAATCTGGTCGCTTCTCCTCCCGGCCAATCCAGTCTTAGTACTCGCTTCCTGTCCTGATTGCCCGGGAGGAGAAGCAGGAAGACAATAGCGAATCAATGTCGCAAGTGGGTTGAGCCCAACCTTTTTTAAACCAATTAGAGCCTCAGGCTCTAATCATGTGCTTAAACAAAAAAAAGAAACCTCACTGGTTACCCCGACTGCAAATCCTCTCTTACCTCTGACACCTTGGGTTCCATTCTGAAAAGTTGCGTTAGTAATTAGAAACTCACACAGTATCACTGAACCACTCAGATATGTTTACTGAGAATGAACACAAGAAACTATATAAGTAAAACACAACTTATGTTAAGCAGAAAATATCATTTGCCACTGACATACAAAAGCGCGCACCTTAATACCTCCACAAGACCTATGTGAACAGGTACACAGAGAGACAAAGATCCAGCACGCTTTAAAGCGGAGCTCCACCCTAAAGTGGAACTCACGCTGATCGGAACCCTGCCCCTCTCCGGTGTCACATTTGACACCTTTCAGGGGGGAGGGGGGTGCAGATACCTGTCTAAAGACAGGTATTTGCACCCACTTCCGGCCCAGCATTCACGGGCAAAAGACGGGCATTGCATCACATCCCGTCGCCCCCCCCCCGTTGTGTGCTGGGAACACTGTTAATGAGTTGGATACAGTACTGACTTTACAGCACAGTGGGGAATAGTAGGCCCCAAGGGCCAGATTCACAGAGCAGATACGACGTCGTATCTCCTGATACGCCGTCGTATCTGTTGTTCTATCTATGCGACTGATTCATAGAATCAGTTACGCATAGATAGCCAGGTGTAATTGTTTTACACTGTCGGATCTTAAGATGCAATACCGCGGCCGCCGCTGGGGGGAGTTCGCGTCGTAAACCAGCGTCGGGTATGCAAATTAGGAGTTACGACAATCCACAACGGTTTTTCGCGTTCGCTACGTCGCCGCTAGTCTAGTTTCCCGTCGCAAAGTTAGTAGATTTTTTTGGTGCCTTAACTTTACACAGCAATCGTATTGCTGTATAAAGTATGGCCGTCGTTCCCGCGTCGAAATTTAAAAAATAACGTCGTTTGCGTAAGCCGTCCGGGAATACAGAATTACGCTACGCGCGCCGCCGTTCGAAAAAATGACGTCACTTCACGCAAAGCACGGCGGGAGTTCGGAAACGGAGCATGCGCGGTAGGTCCGGCGCGGGAGCGCGCCTAATGCCGGTTTTCATCGCAAGTGCTTGGTGAATCAGGCACTTGCGATGAAAAATTGCGGCGGTGTAACGTATCTACGATACGTTACGCCGCCGCTCTTCTACGTGAATCTGGCCCCAAGTGCCTGCTGTATACAGCCTATGAAGAAGTAGATTCACATCTGTGAAACTATAAGTCTCACCAGCCAGTATGTAAGAAAACCACTCAGCAATACTGTTATCTCTATCTGGATGGGCAGGTGCCCGCTCACCACTATGAACCCAGTCAGATGAAGGGCTCCAGCCGGAATCCCTTCTGATGTCTCTGTCTGGTGAAATGACGCTGCCACACCTCGCTGCAACTCCCGGTAAACAGAAGTGCAGGGGTTCCCAGAAGTTCTGGAGTGCAAGCCAGTCCGCTTGCTGGAATAGCAATGCTGTCCTCTGAAGTCCCGCTGAGGCTGGCGATCCGGCTCTCCGCTGCATAGGCCACAGATTCTCAATCCCTGTCACACAGACCTCCTGCTGGCAGGTTCAGAATGGCGTCCAGAGAGGCTGAAAACAGGCCGCACCCACCTTTTTATTTTTCCTCCCAGCAGGCTGCTCTGTGCACTTTTCATGGTGTGTCCTGTGGTTCAGAGCTGGGCCGGAAAACAGTATCACCCCCTCATCCAGACTATATGTCCCACAATGCATTGCTCTGTTCGCTCTCAAATAGGAAAATAAAACTGACAGCGTCCAACATGCACTAGGGGGAGCCAAACCCATATATGAAACAAAAACTATAGTAGCACCCCTTGACTACAAATGCATCCAGCGCCCTGCATGTAGATTAGGGGCCAACGCATGGCGATTAGGAGAGCGGCTCCCTTGTGCCACTTATTGGCCGGCCGCCGCTAATTCTAAGGAAGACTGCAAGCAGGCAGGTAAGTTTATTTTACTACAGAATAGACATTGCGTGTTTCCTCTGCAATAAACAGCCTGCCCAATCAACCAGTAGGTTGAACAAAGAAAAATGATCGATTTTCCCACCCTCACATTCGATGTGGATGGGGGAATCTCTCCCACTGAGCTACTGTGTTCCGACAGCGAGGAGCCTTTCCTGCCATCAGAATACAATGATCAGTGCTGCTACAGCCAGTGGCACTGATCGAGTAGGAAAAACCTTACAGGCTGGTTTTACTAAAGTCGATTGGTAGATCGACTTTTGTACAACCAGGGTGCCCTTACATGGACGGAAATTCAATTGGTTCATGCTGAACCGGCCAAATTTCGATCCATGTATAGCTGGCATAAGGGTCCTTTTTTTAAAAAAATTTCTGTTTATTGAAAAAAAATTTGGCATAACAAAACACACATCCCTTGGTACAACACCAAGTATACCATTGGTCAACATGACCATGTACATAAAAACAGAGCCATCGCAGATGGCAATAACCAACAGAACACCCACCCTCCCTCCCCCTCTACTCAGTTCCCTTCCCCCTGCAAAACCTAGCGCGAGGTGCCTCTGAAGAAGGATCTCCACCTCGCTCAATAAACGTCCCAGATCCCACTCCCGATGCACCTGGAGTAAATTAAAGCAAATACACAAAACAGGAAACTTCAGAAATTATTTACCATTCCTCACTACCCAACCGTCTGATCAGATTCATACCAGGCCCTCCATACTTTTTCAAATTTTCCCACACACCCCCGAGACAAGTACATTGCCTTGTAATATGGAAGCATAGCATTCACCAGCCCCTTCCAGAATGCTATCTCTGGGGCCCCCGGACTCCTCCACTTAAGCAAAATAGATTTCTTCCCATAGAACAGGAGGATGCTGAGTAACGTCCTATGCGCCCTGGACGGGACCACCTCCTCCACCAAGCCCAGGAAACATACACTTATTTCCCGAGGTACAGGTACCCCCAGTACTCCCGCTATACAGGACGTGACCCCAGTCCAAAACTGCTGAATCTGAGGGCAGTCCCAAAACACATGGTGTGCGTCCGCTGGCGAAAAAGTACACCTCCAACATTCAGGGGGCACCGACGGATATATCGATGCCAGCCTAGCCAGGGTATAGTAGACCCTATGCAGGAATTTAAACTGAATTAGCCGGTCCCTAGCCGCCACCAGATATTTAAATGGACGGTCCCACATGTCATCCCACTCCTCCCCTTGTATACCAGGAACCTCAGCCGCCCACCGCTCTATGCATTTTATTAAGGCCTTAGGACTGATTTTAAATAACTCTTTATACGTCACTGACAAAGTTTTGGGTAAGTCTTCTGTCATTAGGAGGTCCTCTAACCGAGAAGGAAAGGATTCAGGCATAAGGGTCCTTTCAGATGAGCTACATGCCTTCTGGTCAGCAAGGGATCTGTGAACAGATATTCTGCTGCATTGGAGCATAACAGAACAGATAGTAAATAAAATGTGTTGCGCGTAAAAAAAATTCATAATAATCATATTGTCAATAAAGATAAAGTGCAAATGCAGTTCAATTCATAGTTCAAAAGTCCAAAGTAAAAAACAGTCCATTGTATTGAGGTAGAAATAAAGGAGATTCAAAAAGTCCAAACAAAGAGGAGTGAAATCCTTCCCTCCACCATGAAGGCACACATCCACACCCAGATAGGATGTACTCTTACCAGAGCACTTGGACCCCCAGAGCAGGAAGGTCAAACAAGTGTTTTGGGGGCTTATCTCTCTCTCTGAACACACCAGACGGTAATCAGCAGTCACACAAACGGTGCCCAGTGGCTTCACTAGGGTTGGTGTCACCCGTGCGAAAAAAAAATGGTGTCACCCCCCCCCCCCCCCCACCAACTTTAGTCCCCTCTCAGTACAGACCCCCCCTCCACTAACTACAGACCCCCTCCCGCAGTACAGACCCCCCTCCACTAACTACAGACCCCCCTCCTGCAGTACAGACCCCTCTCACTAAGTACAGACCCCCTACCTCAGTACAGACCCCACCACCGAGTACAGACCCCCTTCCTCAGTACAGACCCCCCTCCATCAATATAGACCCATTGCCTCAGTATAGACCCCTCCATCAGTGCAGACCCCCCATCAGTACAGACACCCCCACCCAAGTGCAGACCCCCCCCAGCAGCACAGACACCCCCCTCAGTTGAGACACCACCCAGCAGTGTAGACCCCCCCCAGCATTACAGACCCCCTTGTGTCCCTCAAGCGCAGGCTACTCCTCTGTGGATGTAAACAGAGAGGAGGAGGCGGCTTTCGGCGCAAGTCACAGCTAATCAGAGCAGCGGGCGGTGTTAGAGGTGCTGCTACCCACGGGTGTCACCCTTCTGGCGGGTGTCACCCGGGTGCGGCCCCCCGCACCCACCTTGCAATGCCTCTGATGGTGCCACAGCATGCGCCACAGGAGAGGCATCGGCAACTCCAAAGATGCAATATAAATGAAAAACTCGATAGTGTAGTAGTTGTAAACCCTGTTTCATGCTTTTTACCTACAGGTAAGCCTATAATAAGGCTTAGCTGTAGGTAAAATGAATATCTCCATAACTTGCACGGTTTGGAAGATATTCACCCTACATGCAGCCGCTGACGTCAGCGGCGTATGCGCTCTGAAGGTCCAGATTACCATGCCGGAACGTCAGAGCTTCTTGCTGGAACCAAGGACTCCCGCATGCATGCGCGGGAGTGACGTCATGGCATCTCTGGCCACTCACAGCACCGGAACCAGCGATGCGAGAATAAAGGACGCTAGAAGATATCAGCCCTCTCAGTAGTGACCGGACGCCTCTGAAGTGTGATGCATACTAGCACATTATGCCTTTGTGTTGCAGGTTTATCTGTGAAAAAAACAACATCCCGGGCAAGGAAAAAGGCTTTCACTTCCGGGTGACGCGACCACCCTATGAGTTTCATCACTGCTAGACTTCTTCTGGGGCATGGGCGCCATGTCACATCATCGCTTAAATACCCATTGACAAAAACCAAGCCTCATTTCAATCTCGATATCTTACAGTGCTACCAAGCCTCTCTTGCGATCTGTCATTACAAGCATATACTACCACCCAAGCCCCATTCTCCACTTTTGAGACAAATGTGCCTGATCAGGTGTTTCCCCCTACCTCAAACTAGACCCATATTAGGTCTATGGGCAGGAGGATGTAAACAGTTATGCATTTGTTTACATTCATCATTCTAAGTAAAAAAAAATATACATAGATGCAAACTTTTTCCATTGTTTTTTGGACCTAGACAGACATAAGGCAGTTGCATGTAAATGTATGCACATCCATCTATCCGCCTGCTCATAGACCAATATTAAGCTTCCAGTTAGATCCATCTGAAAAACTGACAGGTAAATCTGTTCCAGACACTTTTCTAAAAGAACCCTAAGGCCCTGTTCACATCCATCTGTTTCCACCGTCATGTATTTTTACCCACGTTTAATACCCTCTTCTCTCCGCTCTGAGCGGAGGGCGAGGATGGGCAGAAAGATTGAAGTATGCAGCTCCAGCTCTCCTGTTCACTGTCCCGTGTCCTGTATCTGTCACAAAACAGAGAGCTGATTGCTCCGATTTAACAAAAGGGCTTGTGCCCCTTGATAATGTGGTAGTAAACCGCATCCGCAAAAAAATAAAATTGCAAGACACTGGCACTGCATACTAGCACATGAAATGCTTACCTTAGAACGAAGCCCTCCAGCAGTGCGCTGACAGGGCTTCCATCTTTACCAGGTCTTCCTTCCAGGCTTGCATGCTCCTGCCATCTGATTGGGTGAGCCGTGATGATGCATGTGTGCAGAAGTCACAGACCGTGCCACAGGGCTCTGAAGGGAAGGCACAGGTATGCCGTCCCTTCAGAGCGCATGTGCCAGTGACATCACTGGCAGAATGCAGTGTGAATATCTCTTAAACTGTGCAAGTTTAGGAGATATTCACTGTACTGTATTGGGCTGATGTAACCATGGCGCGTGCGCACATCGTAGGAGGTATCTCTCGATTGGAGATACCATTTCAAAGCACAATTTAAACCTATACAAACAGCGGGGGGGGGGGGGGGTTCTCAGATTATGCATCGCTGCTGCTGGAGGGCGGCTAGTGGCTGTCTTGAAGGGCTAGTTTTGTCTGTGTTGCAAAACCCACCCTTTCACACAGGCAAAACCGGCCATTCAACACAGCAAACCCGCCCTGCAACACAGACAAAACCGGACCATGTGCACACTGTAAGGCCGCCCTGCAACAGTGAGGCACAATGTGAGAACTACGGTCTCCCCCTGCTGTTTGTATAGGTTTCAATTGTGCCCGTGAAATGGTATGTCCCATCGAGAAATAACTTCTACGATGTGCACTTGCAACTCAGAGTTGGAGTGCGGCTCCGTCCTGAGCATGCGCGCGCACTATTCGATGGGGGGTACTTCTCGACAAAACACTGGCACATACATCTCCGGGGGGGGGGGGTCAGCATTTGGAAAGGGTCCAGTGTGTCTTCTGGTCCGATTCAGGTGAGAATTCAGGCAAAAATCCGGACCTGAATTAGTGAACAGGAATGCACCGGACCCCATGCTGTGAGCAGCGGCCCTAGCATGTGTGAACGGAGCCTGAGACAGGAGGTAGGTTACTGACAGAATCACCAGGTGAAAATATAGGGAAAAAACGCAACCACCACAAAGTTGCAAGATGTTCTATTTTTGATTTTCGGGTTTAGATTCATTTAAAAACACATATGTGTGAATGCAACCAGGTATACCTATAATCTATTATACAGGTTAGGAGGCTAATTGAATGCTGATAAGGCAGCCAGTGAGATTAATCACCACCTTAATCAGCCACAGACCCTGTGTAATTAAAGCGGGATTCCACCCACAATGTTTTTTTTTTTTTAAAGTCAGCAGCTACTAATACTGTAGCTGCTGACTTTTATTAATAAGGACACTTACCTGTCCTAGTCGCCTGCGATGTCGGTCCCCCGACGGCGATCGCTCGGTCCTGGCGCCTTCATCCTTACTAAGGAAAACAGGCAGTGAAGCCTAAAGCCCTGTACACACGATCAGTCCATCCGATGAAAACCGCCTGATGGACCGTTTTCATCGGTTAACCGATGAAGCTGACTGATGGTCAGTCGTGCCTACACACCATCGGTTAAAAAAACGATTGTGTCAGAACGCGGTGACGTAAAACACGACGTGCTGAAAAAAAGTTCAATGCTTCCAAGCATGCGTCGACTTGATTCTGAGCATGCGTGGATTTTTAACCGATGGACGTGCCTACAAACGATCGTTTTTTTTTCCGGTTAGGTATCCATCGGTTAAATTTAAAACAAGATTGCTTTTTTTTAACCTATGGATAAATAACCGGTGGGGCCCACACACGATCGGTTTGGACCGAAGAAAACGGTCCATCAGACCATTCTCATCGGTTTACAGTTTCACTGCCCGTTTCCTACTGGGCGGCTGCCTCCTGAGATACACACTGCAACGGAGGACGAGGCAGAAGATCCACCGCAGTGGAAGAGGTGAAAACACGGGTGGAACTCCACTTTAAAGACTAAGTAAACCCTGATGGGTGTTACTTCCTTTTTGTTTCCCTGTAAAGGTAAATCATTATGGGCTACTATGCGACCTGCAGGAGAAGCCCGCGATGTCCCAGTCTTCCTCGCTAGTAGCGATCGGCCATTCTTCACCCCTCTTCCTTCCGGGGCCGCAAACTCAGGCACTGTGACTGGCCGGAGTCGCATGCGTGTGGGAGCCGCCTTTAACGGAATGACCTGAAATAGAAACAGCACAGTGTGCCCTTTCTAACTCCGGCACATGCGCAGGAGAAATCGCCTCACGGCGATTTGCAAATATCTCCTAGACTGTGCAGGTCTGGGAGATATTTCAAGCACTTACAGGTAGGCCTTAATCAAGGCTTACCTGTAGGCTAAAAAAGTTGTAAAGGGTTTACAACCACTTTAAAGTTGAGTCCCACCCATATAAATGTCAGCAGCTACAAAAAGTAGCGGTTGGCCGGGCAAAGTCCCAGAAGATTGCATGGAGGGAGGGGGGAGAGGTGAACTTCCTTCGGGCCGCCGCAGAGCCCCGTGAGGAAGTGGGAGCTGGATGGCCCTAAAAGGAGCGTATCCCCCACAAAGAAATAACATGCCAAATGTGGCATGTTAGGGGGTCACCCTCACCTAAAGCAGAAGTTACATTTTTGGGTGGGACGCTGCTTTAATATGAGTTTGGGTTTAAAGGGATGAGGTGGCAATGATCCCTCGGAGCTGGTTCATTGTAACTGGAGAAAAGAAACAGCACAAGGGCTGAATTTTTAGATAAAACAAAGTTCGATTTTCCCATGAACTGAAAGGTCAAATCTGATTGGTTGCTTTGGTTTGTGCTCGTTTCTCATGGGGTCAGCCTGTGTTCCGTTGTTTCCTCAGATGCAGCTCACACTGACACACCACGAGCTCTGCAATGAAACGCACGGTGCGTTCCAGCAGAAGACCAAAAGTTACATAGCCCACAGCTGACAGGAAGCGGAAGTGGTGACCCCCGGAAGTAGTGGTACTCCTGAGCAGCGTGGTTGTAAGGCTCCGAACGGACTGTCTATCCGGTGTGTACCGTATGTACTTTGTCCTTCTATATGAGATGTTACGTTGCATTGAGATGAAAGTAATGAGTCAGGGGTGCTGTGTAGTGTTCTGAGTAAACAGTGTGCGCTGGCCTTTGGCCATTGTATTCTTTCTGATCGGGCTGTGTGTACTGTGCATAGAGAAGACTTGTAGGAATGCAAGCTCCTGTTTCGTCATCCCATCGCCTCATATCGCAGATAATTAACCCTATACGCTGAACCAGAGTCAACAATGTGTGCACAATGCTATAGCCAAATACAACCCCATTCCAGTCTCCTGTAACCAGACCAGCCCTGCTGCTGGCAGCCTGTGTCTGGATGGGACAGAACGTTGTATAGAGTGGTACCTTTATTTAGGGCCCAGTGCGCTCAGGGGTGCAGGTCTAATGCCAATGCCATCGGCTTATTTTTTCTTCCCTGAACTCATACTGGTACAGCGTTCAGCTTCAGCCTGCCCGAAGTCTTCACATGCTACCTGCAGCGGGGCTGGACGCTGCATCTGTCCCTTCTCCTTGTGGTTGCGCTACAATTTTGAGAGAGGCACCGCACTGCTCCTAGATGGCCTTGTGTGCGACAAGCTGCTGTGTCCTAATAGAACATCTGTGTGGATGCGGGTGCGTGACCCTAAACTTGCCCTGGGTGTGTTCAGGGCCGTGCACCCACACAGATGTCACATTGGAAGCGGCACAGGAATCTACACAGTACCTGTGCATACTCATGTCAGTAAAACATGTCCCAGGACGGATCAAATCCCCCTTGCAAACAAGGCTAAGCATGGTAAAATTGGTCCTCCTACCCCCCCCCCCCCCCTTTAGCAGATCAACTGATATTTTCTCTAATTGCAGAGCCTTTAACCACTTCATCCCAGAAGGATTTGCCCCCTTAATGACCAGGCCGTTTTTTGCGATACGGCACTGCGTCGCTTTAAAGTGGAGTTCCGCTGATTATTTTTCTTAAAAGTCAGCAGCTGCAAATACTGCAGCTGCTGACTTTAAAAATACGGACACTTACCTGTCCACGATGTCGGCACCTGAAGCCGATCTGTCCCTCGGGTGCTGCCGCTGCCATCTTCGGTAAGGGAATCCTTGTTCCCTACTGCGCATGCGCGAGTCACGCTGCACGATCTGAATGGGTGGAACTCCGCTTTAACTGACAATTGCGCGATCATGCAACGTTGCACCCAAACAAAATTTACCTACTTTTTTCCCCACAAATAGAGCTTTCTTTTGGTGGTATTTGATCACCTCTGCGGTTTTTATTTTTTGCGCTATAAACAAAGAGCGACAATTTTGGGAAGAAAAAATATATCGCCGGCAGACATTGAATCTGCCGCACGCTCCCACGGCATGTGCGCGCCCGCTATCCACCCTGCACAAACCGACGTACAGGTACGTTGATTCACGCAGGAGAGCCGACTTGCCGCAATATTTTTGCATGAGCTGGTTGGCTAGTGGTTTAAGGGACAGTGCATGTATTGTATATATTTTTTTGCTGCAATATACACCTAAAAACAGGTTTGGTGTTAGATACACTTCAAAGTGATTGTTAAGCCATTTAGTAAAATACACGCAATCCCCTCTGTTAGAAATCCTCCTATGCTCCAGTGTCTGTGCTTTGTAAATATGCCCATTTCTACCTTATTTCAGAGAGGCGCTCGTGTGAGTCCTCGCTGCTCCCTCTTTCCGATCTGAAAGCTACAACAGGAGGAGCAGAGAATCCCCTGTTAACATCAGTCGGGAGGAGAGTAGCACGAGCGCTCGCCTGAACACGCGAGCGCCTCTCTGAAATGAGGTAAAAATGTGCATATTTTTTTTTACAAAGCACAGACACTGGGGCATAGTATGTTTTCTAACGGAGGGAATTGCGTGTAACTTACACAGTAATTTCAGCAGCGGGAGGGGCGGGGCACTGTCACTAGCTGACAGGCGGGGAGAGAGGACCGAGGAGAGTTGCGGGTGACGGAGGCACGATGTCAGGGCTCAGCAGCCATCATAAACTGTGGTCAGTTTGCAGGGGGAGGGCAGAACCAGCCAAGTATTTCAGGTGATACAGGGGGGGCAAATTACACAGCACAAGCACTGTACTGTTTAACATGCTTTAAAGTAATAGGATCCAATAATTTTTTTTAGGGTTACAGATGCTTTAAAGCTGAACTCCAGGTATGCATATGTACCTAATGTTCCATTATGGAATTGGAGAATCACTAGTAGTTGCAAATTCTCTGCTGCAAAGTAACCACATGGGGTCATTTGTTCAGCACAGCCATTCACAGAATGCCTTGCCTTTTTCTTAATGAATGCAATGTGTTATTTGATTGGTGGAGAAGAGGGGGGTGGTGGCATTTCAATCCCCCATCTTGTCTAATCAGATAACGTTTTGCATTTGTTAAGAAACATAAATGGTGCCTATGCTGAGTGAAGGACCCCTTCTATCTTTAAACCTCAACTTTTCAGCTATGGAATAGTTATGACAACAGATGATTTCAGATAGTAGCCAGGGCCGCTGATAGGCCAGTACAGCCAGCCCTGATGTACCGGGCCCGACATCCTCCGGGGGCCCGGGCAGCCTCGCAGTCTCAGACAGCGCAGAATAAAAAAAAATGGCTGAATTACACCCCTGCTAAGCCGATTCTACTAGCTTAGGGGGGTGTATAATTGCTATGATTTTCCGGGCCCCTGATGTTGGAGTGGAGGAACTTTTTTCTTAGTTTCGGGCGCATGCGCACTGCAGCCAGTGCCCGCTCCGCTCCTTACATGTTACCTGTCAGCCTGCAGATGCGGTCGCTTGTTTGCTTCCCGCCGATGCGGAGTGATCTTTCATCTGTTCAGCTCCCCTCTCTGTAGTTGGCCCGTAAGAGATAGAGAGTGTGAGGTGGCCTGACAGAGTCCAGAGGAGGAAGCTGGAATTCGTGGCTACTGCTGGGGGTGGGTGAATATAAAAATACATTCCTTTAATGCCACCATACATATCTATATGTATAACACACAGGCAGCAGACAGCAGGTTCTCTCTCACTGTGTGTTACATGACATGGCTGTTGGGTGCAGATTTTGTAGCTTATTGGTCATAAGTTAACAAGGTCAGCACCCAACAGCCATGTCGTGTTATAATGCTGATGATTTTAAGCTCCCTGTGTTGCTGTTTGCAATGAAGGGTTTAAGACTGGGTAGAATCTGCTTGTTCAGCGGGGAATCTGTCCAGTGTCGACTGATCCCGGCTGAATGGAGTGGGCTGATGACAGGTCCGTGTCCACTCAGCTTATGCAGAGCAGACACGGACACAGCCCACTCTACTCTAAGGGCGGTTGGTGTAAACAAACCAGCTGTCCGCTTACACCCGACTGCCCTCCAATCCGATCCGCTAGACGGAGGGGAACAGATCCCTTTCTGTTTTGTTTAGCGCATGGGTCTTCAAACTATGGCCATCCAGTTGTTCAGGAACTACAATTCCCATGATGCCTAGTCATGTCTGTGAATATCAGTGTGTAACAATGCCTCATGGGATGTGTAGTTCTACAACAGCTGGAGGGCCGTAGTTTGAGGATCCCTGGTTTAGCAGATCGGATTAGAGGTAGGCAGGTGTAAATGGACACAGGTCCATTTAGATCCATCGCTCTATAATTGTGATGGGAGGCTCAGATCAGACCCAACCTCTTCCTTTTAACTGCTTGCTGCCCACCCTCTGTACATTTACTGCAGCAGGGTAGCACGGGCAAGCTGGATCAAATATATGTACTTCATACAGTCTGTTCCTGCACTTTGTTTCAAGGCGGGTGTGGGGGAGGGGCCAGGGGCGGAGTTGAGGGTGGGGCTGCAAAGGGGGCCCCGCCAGGTAGGATGTAGGGGGCCCCATGATTTCTATCAGCGGCCCTGATAGTAGCTATTATATTTTGGAATATATATTCATTAAGTGCCGGTTCACACAGGGGCGACTTAGCCACCTGACAAGTCGCACTCCGTTCTGTACTATGGAACCGTTCTAATAGGAGCGACTCAAGTCGCTCCGACTTAGAAAAAGGTTCCTGTACGACTTTGGGACGATTTCAGGGCGACTTGCATTGACTTCAATACAGAAGTCATTTTGCAAGTCGCCTCTGAAGTCGTGTGCAGATCGCCTTGCAGAGTCGCGCTGCAAGTCGTGCTTCCCTTAGTGTGAACCGGCACTTAAGTGTTAAGTCTGAACACAAGTAATCTAGCATGTGTACCAGCTCAAGTTTAGTGCGAAACAGGATCTAAGGAAACGGGTTTATTTATGAAAACTGCATCCACTAGACTAGAGAAGTCTAGTCTTGGTTGAGTGAGAAGAAAATGTCCTGAACCCTTTAGTAAAACCTAGAGTTGTTCCGATACTAGTATCGGTACCGGGACCGATACCAAGCATTTCCCCGGGTAAACTGTGTTTACGATGCTTCAGTTTATTAATGGAGAGGAGCTTCTGTCTCCTGTCCATTCATTTCCAGTGCAGCTGAGAAAGGGACTGGGGAATCTGTGTCCTTAGTCCCTTTCTCTGTCTCAAAGGGGAGATGTCAGAGGTCTGTTTAGACCCCTGATATCTCACCAAAGCCCCCCAACAGGGCTAAGAAAAAAAATAGCAATAAATAATACAAATAATTAAAAAAAAAAATACATATTAAAATAAAAAACACACTGACACATCCCCCCCCCAAGAAAGCATTGTAAAGAAACAACAAAAAATAGTGAAACATTTAAATTGTAAAATAAAAAAAAATACTGACACATGACATAAAAAAAAAAAAGTATCGCTATCGGCGAGTACATGAAAAAAATAAATCGGTACTTGTACTCGGTCTTAAAAAAGTGGTATCGGGACAACCCAAACCTTTATTTTTTTTTCGTCTCAGTATTTTAATGTTGTGCTTCATTTATTCTTTTCCCTTTAGTGTCTGTAGGACATCATGGCTGGAATTCTGTTTGAAGATATCTTTGATGTAAAGGATATTGACCCTGAAGGAAGAAAATTTGATCGAGGTAAAGTTCAAATCTAGCTTGGCCCTAGTTCATGACGCTTTTCCACATTATTGCAAAACAAATTCTACATTTTTGATCAATCCATATTACAATGTAAGGAATCAGTTTTATTCCATTCTTCCATCTTATAAACAAAAGTGCAGAGTCCTGCCACAATGGCACTTAAAACGTATGTACAGGCCAATATAAAAAGATGCTAAAATGCAGCAATGTGCTCACCATATATAGAAGAGCCATGGTTTCCTCCATAGTTGGTTCTATTTTATTACAGTTCTTTTTTAAATCATGTTGTCAGTGTGTCAGTGCTTCAATTTTCAATGGAGGGGGCTGGTCACTACAGCCAGGCCTATTTTTTGGGAGACAGGACTCGCCTTTCAGATTAGCTTTGATTGGCCTTCTTCAGGCAAGGCTGACATATGCTGATCACTGCATATATATCGAAGCACAGATAGTTCTAGGGCCCCACTCTCACAAGACTCCTTTTAGTCCCACCCCTCTCCATGGCTTAGTATTGCTTTGATCTCTGCCTAGCTCCACTTAGCCCTGCCCCTCTTAACAACCCTGCTAATATAAATTCTTGGGGTTAGTGGGACCAAGATCCATTGCATTGATGGCTAGTGGAAAAAAATCCCATTTTACAGTGGTGGGCAGAGTCACCTTACAGACAGATAAAATAATTGTTGGTTCTGCCAAGTGGCATTGGTGTAGAACTATCCAGGCAGTATCCAATAGGAGGTAGATCGGCCACGAATTAAGGAACCCAGGTTGATAAAGGTTGTTCCAGAGCATGCTACTTTCAGTTTATAGAACTTCTCTAGTGCAAAATCTAAAATTGATTTCAAGCTATTTAGATGGGTTTCTCTAGGCAATCAGACGGCTGAATGCTGTGGACTTTGGGGGACATGCCTATATAAGTTGGTACTGACCTAATGCAGCCTACTGATTCCTCTCCCAATCGAATTTTACAAGCCTTATGACATGACAGGGAGTAATAAAAGTTGTTTCTAACTATAGAAGATGGTACTAGGACATGCTCTAGAGGGGGCAGAGGAGGTTTGAATGTAAACGTGGTCATGCTTAGAGATTTGCTTTAAAAAAGCACCATTATAAATGTTATAACACATAGGCCACCTGGATTCAATATATCTATTACAAGCCCTCGCCACAGACCCCACTTCCTGACGAGACAGCCACCGCCGGGTGTACCAAGATGGCCGCCGCTCCGGAGCTAGGCCGAAGCCGGGGACTTTCCTATGGCCTCACCCGAAAATCGTGGGTCTCATGGCCTGGCCATCGCGGAGATCGAATCGAGATCGCCAGGCCATGATCGAGATCACGATCAATTCGCGATTAATCGTGCAGCTCTAATGCACTGTAAGCTTATTTCTCACGTTTAACTGAAGATACAGATTATAAGAAAACGAGCACCAATATGTATTGGCATAGATTAGATGCAGTGAATACTGATCATGCTTTATTCACATTCATGGAACAACTTTTAATAAAAGAAAAGGAAAAATAAAAAAGCAATGTAAATCTAATGTCTGTCTAGAGCGCTGTTAAATTTTTATATTTTCCCCCCCAGTCTCCAGGCTGCATTGTGAAAGTGAGTCTTTTAAGATGGACCTTATCCTTGATGTGAACATTCAGATATATCCTGTGGATCTTGGTTAGTTTTTTATACTTTCTCTTCTCATGTACTATAAAGAAAGTATGACATATCTGATTCGTAGTACTGGAGTATTCTGCCACCAACATTTGATTTTTCTCACTATGCATATGCTGCTGTAAGGCTTTTTGCTTCTGCCTCATTGTTCCCCTAAATCATCTCACAGCTGTCACTACCAGTCTTTCCCACCTGACTTTCTATTTGACTACTACTATTTTTAAGTGCTCTGATTTCCACTGTACTGATTATTATCTCTATTCTGTTATGCTCCACGTTCATAGCCACACTGGTAGCTCAGTCATTTTCCCAGTCTGTAAGTCCTCTATGCTTCTTTGCTTTCCATATCCTGTTTCCAGTTATTTTCTTCTCTACTTCCTGTGGTTGTGACTGGTTCTCTTCTCTCTCATATCTGTTAGCTGCCATTGTTTGTCATGTATGTTTATGGTAACCTGCAGATGCTGTGTAAGATGGTGCTGCTTTCTTTTCTTTGCAGCTGACAGATTTTAATTCTCTGAAATGCTAACTTAAGTCAACTTTTTTTTTTTTGGACAGCGGAGAGGGATTAGAACACCTGCCAGGTTTTTATTGCTGTCTGTGCCAATTTATGGAGAGTCTCCCTCTATTTGTCATGTTTATCCTTATCAGTAAAAGGAAATCCCACATTTTGGGTTTTTCCTAGAACAGTAATAGGTGAGGGGGAGGGTGGGAGATCCAATGTGGACACTAGTTCAACAGTGAGGGATTTCCTCTCACTTCCTGCTTCGGCTATGGGACAGGAAGTGAATAGAAAGCTCCCAAATGGGACACACATGGCAGATAAAAACTCATTTGAAATTAATCTAGCTCCATAAAAAGGAGCGTGGTAATGTTGTCACAATTCAGTTTCTTGTGATTTACAATGTCCATCAAAATGTACATTCTCTACTGTGGTGTATTTCGCTTACAGTGTGGCATATACATGGAATGAAGAAGTAGAATATATTTTACACAACAATATACAAAGAAGTAATGTGGGCTGTACCATATGGTGAGCACTGCATACAGTAGAAAAGTATGAAGTACGTCCATGTTTCACTGTTTACATAGTGCTGTACTGTATATTGTATGCTTCATGCCATATACACACAGCAGTATATCAGAAATATTTTACTACTGTCTGCTTTCCCCTCTGAGACTTCAAAAACCACAGTAAACAGACTTTGGGCCTGTGTCAATGTAATTTTTTTTTTTTATTTTTTTATTTTTTTTTTGCTTCAAGCAGGATTTTTTTCCCCATACAAGTCTATGGGAATGCAAAATCTGCATAAATCTGGTCAGAAGTTGACTGAGAGCCAGATGCACCTATCATTGAACTTTAAATTATCTGAAAAGTGTCTGTCAAATTGATGCAAGGCCAAAGCTCATTGACACAAGTCCTGACTAATTTATTGAATTCTTTTTTGTAATGTATATCTGTAATTCCTATGGTATATTTGTTCTCAGGTGATAAATTTCGCTTGGTTATTGCCAATACGCTATATGAGGATGGAACATTGGATGATGGAGAGTTCAACCCCAATGATGACCGACCTTCCAGGTGCATTACCAATTCTAATTCCTACAAAGGCTGGGGTGGGTTATCAAATTAAAGGGTGTGTTTGAGCATTACTTGGTGACATCATCACCAAGCTTGCACAGTTCTTGCAGGGGCAGCTATTGAGAGCCCAGTTCTTCAACATGCACCCAAATCTACATCTCCCAAAAGCCCTTTCCCTTCATACATGGGCTTATTTACTCAAGGATATGAGAATCTTCACTTAACAAAAAGTGACTATTGTGAATAATCACTTTAACTAATCAGTCATGTGAAAAGCAAATTTCCTCTTTACTTATTTCACGTGCAAATGATTGGATATTCAAAATAAATAGTAATTTGCTTTTAACGTGGTTGGATAATTTAAGTGAATATTTACACAATTTATTGAAGGCATGGTAAACGTTTTTCATCTGCATAAGATGTACATTGATCATGGAGTTTCATGGTGTCATTTGTTGACTTGTACGCACATCTTAAGAGTAAAGTAAATCTTCACGTTCCTGTGTCCGCAGTTGCTGTTTGTGTGGAAACATGAGCTTTTAGGCATGGCTTGCACAGGGTAAATAATTACCTCTCTGTAGTGTTAGACCTGACACTTGTGAGAAAACTACATATCCCACGGTGCTGGGTTCTAAGTCTAGTGCTCGTGCAGTTGAAAGCTACACAGTATTTTAATTTGACACACACAAGCAGGTAGAATATTTCATACACACATGGAGCTCACTGATGCAGCTAGGAGATGTGTTCCATCATATCAGCACTATGTGATATCACGTTTGTGATAAAACACAGAGGAGATGACAAAGCATGCATTGGTCACTGTGTGGCTGGAAAGAGGAAGTTGTCGCATAGGAGCCAGCTAGCTAAAGCTATAATACATAGACATAGAACAATCGATCAGCCATCCTCACAGAGGATGTTAAAGAAAGGCAGAAAAACACTGTAAGAAAGAATTAATTAAACAATAGATTACTGCAGCAGTCCCCAACCTTTTTGTCACCAGGGACCGGTTGCATGGCAGCCAATTTTTCTAGGTACTGGGGGAGGGGGGTGACGGGTGGCTGGGGGAGGATGGTGGTTGTAGTGGACAGGTCACGGGATGGGATATTCACAAAGTCTGTCCTCTGCCCCTTTTACACCATATCCCCTCTTTACAGCACAGCCTTTATATCAGTGTCCACCGTCCCCCTTTACATCACAGCCCCCCCTTTCAAGCAGTCCCACAGTATCCTCAGTTCCTCTTCACATCACAGAAACTTTACATTACAGTGCAGTCCCCTGTGATGTAAAGGGGGCGCTGTGATCTAAAGGGAGACTATGATGTAAATGGGGCACTGATATAAAGGGGCACTGTAACAGTACCACTTTACAGTGCATTCCCCTTTATATTACAGTGCCCCCTTTCCATTATAGTGTCCCTGCTGTCTGCCTCCTCCCCTTCTCTCTAACATCAATCTCTGCCTCCCCTGCTCAGGACTCCTACTTGCAGAGCAGAGGCGATTAACAGTCTGTGTGTTCTCTCGCAGCTCCCCCAACCCAGCCAACAATGTCATGCTATCAGCAGGGCAAAGGGCGGGAGGAGCTGTAGATCGAAATGGAGAGCTCCACTTGCTCCCTGCCTTGCTGATAGGATGATATTGTCGGGTGGGCGGAGGGGCCGGGAGAGGACAGTCGCCGCTCATCTCCTGCTGTACAACCTGGTCAGCAACAGGCCACAGACCGGCAGTCCATGTCCTGAGGGTTGGGGACTCCTGGATTACAGGACATCAAGTAGTGGATGTGGATTATTTTTGTAAAATAAGGATATTGTTTACTTTGTGACTCATTTAGCTCATGAGATGTTACGGTTCTTTTCAGAGCTGACCAGTTTGAATATGTCATGTATGGAAAAGTCTACAGGATAGAAGGGGACGAAACATCCACAGAAGCTGCTACTCGCCTGTAAGCATCATTTTTCTTTGTACACTTTATCACAATCATCTTTCTGTTACAAAACGTTTACTTACTATGTTCTGCTTTCCTTCAGGTCTGCATATGTATCGTATGGTGGTCTATTGATGAGACTACAGGGAGATGCTAATAATCTTCATGGTTTTGAAGTGGATTCCCGTATTTACCTCATGATGAAGAAACTTGCCTTCTAAAGATGACTATTTGGAAAAGAAAAGAGTTATTGTGTAGTAATATGCATTATTGGAATTTAACAATTTGGCCTAGGATTAATTACAAAAGTTCTCTGACCTTTGTATTTTTTGTATTTAATTAAACTATATTTTTTTATGGTTGCTTTTTCTTTTGCATACAGGATGTATTAAATCCTTAAAATATATTCTATGAAGCTATTACAGTTCTCAATATGGAAACTGCATAAGAAAAATGTTTAATGGAAGCTATACCTTCTAAAAAAATATATGCAGCATTTATAACGTGCATAAAGAAGCAGGCTACCCTAGTAGATAGATTTGGGTTCACCTTAAAAAAAAAAAAAAAAAACGCCCTGTGCAGTCCATTGAAAAAACATTCCTTAATGCTAAACGAATCCCATTTTTAAAAAGATGCATTGATACTTTTCCCATATCTGTAGGTCATTTGTGCACGGTGTGAAGCCTGCCCCAAATGCTTCTGATGTTTTTTACAGCTGTCTTGTCCTCTTCTCTAGGATGGGGCAGCTGTTAGGACAAGTGCCCCCTAGTGGTACAAGAGCGAGCACCCAGCATACAGGCATACCCCGCTTTAAGTACACTCACTTTACATACACTCGCGAGTAAGAACATACCTGTGAGTGTATGTAAAGTGTGTCATAAGCTAAAGCTGCAGCTGAGTAATCCGTGCATGGATAGGTCAGATTCCCTGCTACTTGAAAAAACACTCCCTGACACCCCCACTACAGCCCCTGACACCCCCACTACAGCCCCTGACACCCCAGAAGTGAAGAAAAGTATTGCTTCACGTTAACTACATTTTCATTTTACATACATGCTCTGGTCCCATTGTGTACTTAAAAGTGGGGTATACCTGTATGTGCAATACTGTCTCTTGTTTCCAAAGATGATCTCAACAGCTGCAAAGCTCTCTTTTTCCTGTCGCAGCCACTAAACTCAATGCTCATGTGCGGGGCTCAGAAAAGGGACGGCACTAATCTTAACTATTTCTAGAAAAGGACAGGATGGTCCTGTGAAAACTGATGAGCGGCGACCGCAATGCGCACAGGTCATGGTCGCTGCTCACTTGCGTGTCATCGCCCAGCCCCTACCTACAATATCATCCTATTGGCAGAGGGCGAGAGGAGCTCTCTATTTCGATCTGCAGCTCCTCCTGCCCCTTGCTCTACTGATAGTATGACGTTGGACAGGCTACACTCCATGCACAAATGGTCCACAGGTATGGGAGGAAGCATGAATGCAAATTTTTTAAATCGGATTAGTTTACAGGGATGTCAAACTCAATTTAATTGTGGAACGCATCAACATTATGGTTGCCCTCAAAGGGCCGGTTGTATCTGTAAGACTACTGATCTATTCACGTACATAGGAGTACTCAGGAGAACACGGCATGCAGAGTAAAGGGATGTGCAGGGTTTAGGGTCACACTATGCACAGTGTGCAACACCCATTCTGAAAGCTTCCTTGCATCTCTACTCTTTACTACACATGGCTTTATTACACATGTATCTGGCTCTAGTACCTCCCTGTGCAGGCAACTCTGAGATTGTTCTCTCTCTGATTCTGGAGATCTGTCCCTGTCATGAGTGCGTTCGGGGATCTATTAGCTACAGGTGCCACAGAGAGCAAAGCTGTCTCTTGTATACACAGATGACTTCTGTGTATACAGGTAAAAGCAGGAGCAGGTGGCGAAATGGAGCTCCACTATGTTTTGGCTGCAAAACTGGGTGCGAGGGCCACATAAAATGGCATGGCAGCTGGATTCAGTCCACGGTGTCTCGTAATTGACAAGTGGCATAGAGTTTTTGTTTTTTTTAAGGTGAACTAAAACCTTAAAAAACAATGTAATCTCAGACCCGTAGTGATGCATCCTTCAGTGGCTGTGCTGTTCTTGTTGGTAATTCTGGCCTGACCTTTTATTAAGTGGACAGTATGAAACAGACGTGTCCACTTGTCTACATCATCTATCACTGATAGAAACAGCGTGGCCAGTGGCTCTGAACACTGGGAGCAGACTGTGGGGTGCAGTGCTCATGGTCGGAGCTAACAGGCATACATATTACTAATTGGTAAAAATGCCCAGTGTTTACTACATTTTTTTTTTTCTTTATTGATAAAAGGTACAGCTGGGCTTTAATGGTGTTCATATTTCATGCATAATGTGACCCAAGGCTAGCTGGTGGAATTTAATTTTAGATATGTTTTACTAGTTTTTGAAATAAGCCTTCTTTTCAGTAATACGTTTTAGAGAAGCTGTTGTAAAAAGATTTTCCCATTGTAAATAAAACACTTGTTCTATGTTTTTTGTTTTGTTTTTTACTCCAAATTTTTATTAATTTAGCTTATATACAGATATTCTTCCTGTAAGATTTTATAGACCTAGCTACAGTGAGGGAAAAAAGTATTTGATCCCCTGCTGATTTTGTACGTTTGCCCACTGCCAAATAAATGATACGCTTATTTTAACAGTGAGAGACAGAAAAACGCATTTTAAAAAAGTTATGAATGGATTTGCATTTTAATGAGTGAAATAAGTATTTGACCCCTTCACAAAACATGACTTGGTACTTGGTGGCATATTTTCTATTGTATTAAAGCCTGGAGTCTGGCTAGGCCACTTCAGGACCTTAATGTGCTTCTTCTTGAGCCGCTCCTTTGTTGCCTTGGCTGTGTGTTTTTTGGGTCATTGTCATGCTGGAATACCTATTTTCAATGTCCTGGCTGAGGGAAGGAGGTTCTCCCCCCAGATGTTATGGTACATGGCCCTGTCCATTGTCCCTTTGATGCGGTGAAGTTGTCCTGCACAGTGCCATTGGCTCCCACTGCTGTCAGTCAGTGAGCCAGTGAGGAGAGAAAGGGGGTGGGGCTGGGTCGCAGTTTTGTGTCTGAATGGACACAGGGTGCTGCAGCTTGGGCTGCTGTGGGGGCATTTAACAGAAGGGAGGGGCCAGGAGCACTGAAGAGGGACCCGAGAAGAGGAGGATCTGTGCAAAACCTCTACACAGCTGGTAAGTATAACATATTTGTTATTTTTAACAAATTAGACTTTTATGACTTTAAGTCCACTTAAAGTGATACTAAACAAAAAATTGTATACTCGCCTTTCCGTCATTTTCCTTTCCTGATGCATCTTCATGGCAGCATACTGTGGCTCCACAACCTGATAGGTCTGCTTAACTATAAATCAAAGACAGACCCGGCTCACAGCATTCTCTGTAACTCCCACCATTTGAGTGGGAATGTGTATGCTGCAATGAAGATGCACCAAGAAAGGAAAATTATGGAAAGGTGAGTATACAATTTTCCTGGCGCAGCATACAAAGGGAACTACCTTGCCATACGGGAGGGTGCAGAATCAAATTTGTAATGGTCAGTAGCAACAAGTTTTACTGTTGTGAGCTGAGCCAGGTTTGCCTAATAAAAAGTAATAAAGGTGTTCTGGGAGGACCATATTGCTGACTTGCAAATAGCCTCAGAAGACACTCAGCACTGCGCTGTCCACAGAGCTGACATTGCCCTGGTTGAATATGCTCTTAAAGCGGAGGTCCGCCAAAAAAATATATATTAAAAGCTAGCATCTACAAATACTGCAGCTATTGACTTTTAATACATGGACACTTACCTGTCCAGTGCGCCCGCGATGTTGGCAGCGGAAGCTGATCTGTGTGTCGGCTCTCGGCTGCTGCCGTCGCCATCCCCGGTAAGGGAATCGGCTTCACTTCCTGGTTTCCTACTGCGCATTCGTCCTCACTGGTCCCTGCTGTCTTCTGGGACCTGTGTGTCTCCCAGAAGACAGCGGGAGAGGACAGAGTAGGCGCCAGAAATGACGTAGGTCATGAAAGTTGCCAAATGTGACACCAGAGGGGGGATTATTCCAAAAAGTGGAAGTTCCATTTTTGGGTGGAACTCCACTTTAAGTCTTCCGGAGCAGGAAAGAAAGCACTTTCTAACCTTGTAAAAAACAAACACAAGAAGATACCTTCATTTAGGTGTAGCAATTTATTAAACAAGTATAAAAGATGCACTCACTAGGTAAACGTGGATCAAGGCTTGTCATAAGCTCGTATAGACCTCCATAGGATCGCTATGAGGCTGCAGAGCTCTGCAGGCATGTGGCTAGTTGAAGCAGAATTATTTTCCTATGGTTTGATAAAGGGGCGCTTATGTCTGCCCTGAAACATGTAGCCACATCCACTCCGCTTCTTGTTATCACACAGCCAAGAGAGGTGCTGTTTGAAGCCGCAGCCATCTTGCTACTTCTGGAAGCTGCTGATGCCTGTGTTCCAGCCTGAAGCCTGACCGCTGTACTTCCATCAATAACTCTGCTTCAACTCGCCACATGCCTGCAGAGCTCTGCAGCCTCATGGTGATCCTATGGAGGTCTATATGTGTTTATGATAAGCCTTGATCCACTTTTATCTAGTGAGTGCATTTTTGTTGTCTTTTATACTTTCGCTACACCTAGATAGGGAGGCACCCTCTTGTATTTGTTTTTTATATGTGCATTAGGATCTTAAGACTTAATCTGAGAGAAGCTGCATTCACTACACCTGGTGTTCCCTACCACTCTCCTGGTCCTCTTATTTGCCATGTTAAATGACAGATGGGTTCCAGTCAGCGCAATAGCTCATTTGATTACTTTCTAACCTTGTGGAGAGTTTCCTTCACTTCACCCCAGGCAATTGTGTCCTTAACTGCCCTTTCTCCAACAAGCTCCCCAATTTGGACACCACCTACTGGCTCTGGTTGGAAGTGCTAGGCAATTCAGCCGCAGACTGAGAAGTATGCTTTGTATATTGACTCCCTGGCCGATTCTTTAAAGTGGAGCTCCACCCTAAAGTGGAACTTCCGCTTATCGGAACCCTCCCCCCTCTGGTTGCCACCTTTCAGGGGGGAGACCGGTATTTGCACCCACTTCCG
The DNA here is from genome assembly GCF_905171775.1 of Rana temporaria. Classification (NCBI taxonomy): domain Eukaryota; kingdom Metazoa; phylum Chordata; class Amphibia; order Anura; family Ranidae; genus Rana; species Rana temporaria. The sequence goes on along the minus strand of NC_053492.1, from coordinate 205,885,590 downwards.
GGAGCACACTGTGGGGACCTGCAGGTAGTGCGTCATGCCAACCCACCCCTCCCATTGTGTTCTGGGAAACACACGGCTCCCAGAACACAGCAGGGGACCAGTGAGGACGGCGCAGTGCGTCATGCGCAGTAAAGAATCGGGCAGTGAAGCCGCAACGCTTCACTTCCTGATTCCCTCACGAGGATGGTGGTGGTGGGGGCAGCAGAGAGACGGGTGATTGCTCGTCTTCTGCTGCCGCCGTCGCTGGACTCCAAGACAGGTAAGTGTCCATTTATTAAAAGTCAGCAGCTGCAATATTTGTAGCTGCTGGCTTTTAATATTTTTTTTTTTTACAGCGGAGCTCTGTTTAACCACTTGCCGAGCAGGCACCGTCATTATACTGCGGCAGGTCGGCAAGATCCCACAAACCGTCGTAGCTGTACATCGGTCCTTTAAGCGGCATTACCAAAAATATGTAGAAAAATACATTGCTTTGGGGATATTTATTATAGCAAAAAGTACAAAATATTGTGTTTTTAAAAAAAATTACGCTCTTGTTTTGTTTATAGCGCAAAAAAAAAGGCCGTTTTCAGGCACTTAGCAGAGGCTACAGTATTTCCAGCTCTAAAGTGCGTGAAAATTGCCCCTGTCTAAGTGTTTCCCTTTCTATCAACATTTGCTGTTGTTTTTTTGTTACACAATATATTCTGCCACTAGAGTGCATCAGTGGATAATCTTTTGAAGGCAACATTTGTGTGATATTTCTCATGCCATGGATAAACACTTTGTAATGTAACCAAACCCATGGTAGTGTTACAGGGCACATATAGTAAAATATGACCCACAGAAATGTAGCATGTAAACTGTTTTGTAAACCCTAACAAACTTGTTATATTTGCTATTTTTGGCCTGTTAATTATACCAATAAAACATCTTTCTGTTGTATCTGTTTTAGTTCAAAAATACCTATTGAGACATCAGAAATTCGAAGTTGTCCCATGTTTTGGGTTTACTTCCTGTGTTATCTCAAGGCATCCAACTACCCCTTCTATTTCATATCTTGGACTACAGAATTAGTAGGTGAGTTTAAGTAGTTTAGTAAAAGATAACTGGGCAGTGCTGACATTACTTACCGTATTTATCGGCGTATACCGTGCACTTTTTTGCCCTGAAAATCAGGGCAAAATCGCGGGTGCGCGATATACGCCGATACCCGCTTCCCACGCTGTGTTTGAACCACTGCACCGGCATATACTAAGCGCAGTACACTCGGGTATAGTCAGGCAGGCTCGGCTCCTCTCGCGGTCATGTCCTGTACGTCCTTTACGCGAGAGGAGCCGAGCCTGCCCGACTATACCCGAGTGTACTGCGCTCGGTATATGCCGGCGCAGTGGTTAAAACTCAGCGCGGGGAGGACACCACGATGGCCGCAGAAGGACGCCGGACCGGACAAGCCGCCGATGGACGCGATGGACGACGGGCAGGAAGCGATGGATGACGGGCAAGACACCATCGAGGGGCATCCAAACTGTAAGTATTTTTTTTTTCCCAGGAATTTTCCTTCAAGGTCGGGGGTGCGCGCTATACGCCGGGGCGCGCAATAGGCCGATAAATACGGTACATAAAAATGCGGTGTGCAGTCATCCCGCAACAGGACTTGGAAGCTGCATTAATTTCTGGCAGATCTAATCTTCAGTGATCTTTAACTGGATAAAAAAAGAGAAATTGTGCATTCATTATAGAGATGTATGTCATATGTTTTCTTTTATTTGCCCTGACATGCAGTTTAAACCTTTTTGTTAGTGCCTAACCACTTGCCGACCACAGTATAGCTGAATGAAAGCTACAGCGGGGTCATCTAGTTCTGGGATGCCGTCATATGCGGCAGGAGCGTTCTGTGTTTGCAGTACCCGAAGGACACTGCTGATCACATATTGAGGTAAAGAGCCAATCAACAGCTCTTTACCAAATGATCAGCTGTGTCCAATCACAGCTGATTGCGAATGTCAACAGAAGCCGGCTATCAGCACTATTTTCCTAATGCTGACAGCATAAGGAGAGAGGGGAGCTAATAACCAACTTCTCTTTTTTTTTTTTTTTAAAAGGTAAATTTTATTTATTTTCAGTACACAGTATACAACAAAAAAACAAACACATACATGGAACGAACATCGCCCATTTCATTAAAAAAAAAAAAAAACTGTTAGCTGGTAAACATTTCAGATATGCACAGCAACCCATAAATTCTATGTCAATTTGCCTAATTGGGACCAAGGGACAGGGGATTCAGGCAGATTTCAAGGAGCAGGCGGGATGGTACCCTTGGAGCTAACCCAAGGGCCCCAAAACTTTAAGATTTTTTTTGGGCACCCTCTAGCCTCATATGTCAGCTTGTGTAGCGGTATAGCATGGTTAATGGTAGTAAGCCAAAAGGCTATGGTGGGTGAGGATTGAGACTTCCAATGGAAGGTTATCGATTTCTTAGCATAAAACAATACTATCCGCAAAAAGGTTTGCATATTCTTAGAGATACCATCATCATCAATATAGCCCAATAAACACCTCAGGGGATTACATATATTGGGTAACTGTGTTAGGGAGCTAATGAAGGCTGTGACCTCCGACCAGAACTTCCTAATCAGAGCACAGTTCCACATCAAGTGAAAGAATGTGCCATCAGCCATGCTGCATCGGGAGCACAATGCAGAGGGTAATCTATTTAGTTTGAACAGTAAGCATGGTGTAAAGTAGGATCTGTATAGCAATTTAGTTTGTATCACCTTGTCACGGGAAGAAATGACAGAGGGGATCTGAAGGGGAAGAACCTCCTGCCAGGTGTCCTCCGTCAGTTCAGGGATGTCAGCTCTCCAGCTATTGGCCACACTGCTGAGCCTATGAGTTGCGGAGTGTAAAAGGGACCCATAGTATGTGGAAACTAGTTTGGTGTGAGAGGAGTCAGTCAGTAATCGTTCCAGCGGTGAAAGTTGAACAACTATATTGCGGAGGCCGAACTGCGTTGCCGCAGTATGGCGTATCTGCAGATAAAGGAAATAGGCCATGCGGGGTAGATTATAATCTCTACGAAATTCCTCAAAAGGACGAAACATGTTGTCCGAGAACAAATGCATAATGGTTTTCACCCCCCGTTTTGACCAGTATCCCCCATCAGATCTGCGGAAGAATTCTGGTCGATTTGGATTCCCCCATGGTGGGGTGTTTGGCGAGTACGTGTTACTGTCAGTGGAGGACTTTAGTTTACTGAGTCTAAAAATCCGTAGCGTCATTGCCAGGGCATTTGTATCGTCCGCCCTACAAGGGACATGCGATGAATCAGATTTTGCAGGGACTCGTAGGAGGTAAGTATAGCTGCCTCCAGAGCAGTGGCCGCATTGTTGGCTTCAGGATAAAACCACCAATGTGCATGGGCCAGCTGTGAGGCAATATAATAGGTCTGGAGGCAGGGTAGGGCAAGCCCGCCCTCCAGTACCGGCCATTGGAAGGTATTCTTGGCAATCCTGACCACTCCCCCTCCAGAGAAAGGAGGTAAGGATGGAATCTATTTCCTTAAATTTGACTTTCGTGACATATACTGGTGAGTTACCCAGGATATATAAAAGTGAACCAACTTCTCTAAAAGGGGCATCTACACTGATAATGAGGGTCCCAACAGTGCCCACCAGTGCTTCTGTGCCCACAATTGCTGCCCACCTATCAGTGCTGCCTATCAGTGCCTCCTCATCAGTGTCCACCAGTACCAGTGCCAGTCCCACATTATCAGTGCAGCCTATAAGTGAAGGAGAAAAATTACTTGTTTGCAAAACTTCATAACAAACTATTAAAACATTTTTATTTTTTTCAAAATGTTCGGTCTTTATTTATTTTGCAAAACCCCAATGGTGATTAAATACTACCAAAAGAAAGCTCCACTTGTGTAAAAAAATTACTGCTTTCAACACCCATCAGTGCCTGCTCATCAGTGCTGCCTATCAATGCCTTTCATCAGTGCTGCCTATCCGTGCCCACCAGAATAAAAAAGTCAAATTTGTGTTACTTATAATAAATGGTAATTAAAATAATTATAATTTTAAAAGTACCTCTTTGATCAGATGTGTAAAAAAAATGTTTTTCTTAGAATATGATTCTCTCCTTTTTCTGGGCCTATAGTCCTTTGCTCCACTCTTTATATGTATAGACAAGGGGGAGGACTTGGAGTCCCTAATAAAAATGTTATTTGGCAGCACAAATCTCTCAACTAACTGTAGTCCATGCAACCATGGTCACTACTGGAGCTCCCTGTGTGGCAATTCCCATATTATGGAAAAAACATGAAATACCCCCTCAAGGGTGGGACTTTATAAGTGACACAAACACGTGAATGAGTAGAAAAATATATAGCAAATTTATTTAAACAATTTAAGTCAGGACATCATACAGTGTCCTAGCAAGGATAAAAGACCACATGCAAGTGGTATACAGATCCTATTTGTAAAGCAATAAAACAGACATGAGACAAAAATTGGTCCAACCCGACAGCCGTTTCGGTATCTGTGATCCTTCTTCAAGGGGTATTACAGACGATCATTGTGTCAGAGAAATACATGTCTATTAGAAAAGAGATATATACATATATTACATAGAAAAAATTCAACTTAAACAATATTTACAACTCAAGTGACCGAAATTGTTAAAAAACATGGGGAAGGGGAGACAAGAAAAGGACAGCCATACAACTATGTCATTTATCAAAACAGATATGAGCTACTTACAGTCAATAAGATCTGTAGATAGAATCCTGTCTCAGTGTGAAAGTACGCCAAAAACAAGGGGAGAATGCTGTATATGGAGATCAATGTCTCTGTGTTCACGGGGAGGATATACAATCATAGCCTACCAAAAAGGTCCACGCCTAGGGAAGGAAGGGAAAGAGGAAAGAAGAAAAAATAAATAAATAAATAAATAAATTATATATATATATATAATATGTATATATCATTATTTGTTGCATTCAAAGAGTTAAATGCAGACACACATTTATAGCAAAAAAGAGTAACCCCATAGAGCTGGTAATCCAAAAATGGAGAGTAACTTACCAGATATGGAAATCCATATAGGAGAGGGTATGCATGTGCCAGAGAACAAAAGTTCAGCCACAAGGAGACAAACTACCCAGATTATCCAATGTTTCAGGAAGGGTGAATTGCTGGGTGATCGCAGGCAGAGATCACTGGAAAAAGGAATTTAGGAGTATATATAAATAATATGTATGGCTAGTCTGGTGAAGTGTGCATAAAGGCACAGCACCAAAAACAAACAATAAGCCAAACATCAACAACCAGTGGTCCTACCTGCATGTGAGAAGTCTCCATAAGTCCAGCAGACGCCATGACAGTCAGAGACAATAGTGTCTGCAATGGGCTTAAATAGAGTCCATTGGTGGCTATGGCGCATGCGCGCGCGCACGTGCTGCGTAGTGACGCAATTGCGTCTTGGGAAAAAAAAAAAAAAAACGGGATGGGCTTGAATAGAGTACATTAGCGGCATAGGCGCATGCGCGCGCGTATGTGCTGCGTAATGACGCAATTGCGGAAATGACGCTATTGTGATGAAACTCGCAAGTGGACACCAGCACATTGATATCAATGCGGTGACTACACTCGAACAATTATTGCCTGCACAGTCCAAATACATTTAACAGACGCCATGATAGTCAAAAGTATGGACGTCGCATGTGTCGATCAGCATGGTAACACCATTGCTGCAATGACACATGTAGTAGCGTTGGCATGATGACGCAATCGCGGCAGACGGGTATAAAGTCGCAATTATATCAATGTCAATATGGTGATTCCATATATGACATTGATCAAAAATTGAAAATAAAATTAAATTAAAAATTGAAAATGATAAAGGGAGGAGATATCACTTAAATAAGTGATATTGCCAGTGCCAATCCACCCTTACACAAGTATATAACCCGAATTAGGATGACAATGCCATCAATACGGGGAAAAAAATAAAATAAAAAAAGGGGGGGGGGGTGGAAAAGAAAGAAAGAAGGAAGGGAGATGGAGAGGGCCTTTCGCACAGGGCGTGCCGGATATCGCCCAAATAATGGGAAGGAGCCGGCATGGAGTGTGCGCTGACGCAAGAAAGCAGTAATTACTGCAAATATGGGGGGCAAACATAACAAAACCCAGGTGGTGAACCGTAGGTGCGCATGACATGCCCCCCACGTGCGTCAGGTGGGGGCCAAACAGATACCCTCACCCGCGAAGCATTATACAGCAAATGAGTGTACAAAAAATGGTCGTACATAGTAGAGCATGGATATTTGGAGGTCAAACAAAATGGAGAGGAGGGGGGATGGATGTGGAGAAATCTATTCCTCCCATCCCCCGGAGGAAAATCCCTCCAGAAAAGGGCGATAGCTAACTATTTCATTAAGGCCTGGTTTTCTAGTAGCATCTAGCATGGCTATCCATCTTGTCTCCCTCTGCAGCAAGGTCCTATTCCAGTCGCCCCCTCTACTGTTGGGGTGTATTCTATCCAAAATGAGGAATTTGATTTTAGGGATCATCCCACCATGGGCGTCTCGAATATGGCGCCCCAGGGGGAGGTCTGGGTCTGCTTTCCGCATACATGTAATATGTCTGGAAGCGCGTTTAAAGAAAGGTTGTTTCGTTTTTCCAACGTAAAAAGCCCCACAGTGGCATGAAAGTAGATATACCACTCCAGGTGTTTTGCAGTTCGCAAAGTGGGAAGGTCTGAAAGTTTTACCATCAGGTAATAGAATATTGTCCCCAATGTTCATATATTGACACAGATTGCATCCTCCACATCGGAAGGTGCCAGGCCTTTTACATGGATCTGTGCGAAATTCACCCACGTATTCACTCTGAGTAAGGCTATCTTTGAGTGACTTGGTTTTACGGTAAGTGATCAAGGGTCTTAATGGTACATAGGGGGCTAGTAATGGATCTACACTTAGCAGATGCCAATGTTTAGAGATAATCCTGCCCACATGTTTGCTCTGCCTATTAAACCTGGTAATGATCCGAAGGGCATTTGGATTTGCATCGGTCGGTAATTTCTTACATTGTTTTTTCTTGGTAAGTAGGTCATTTCTTGGTCTGGCACTGGCTTTTTGAGGCAAGTTAAAGAGTAGCCTCTTAGAAGGAGCCGATCTCTTAGCTTGTCAGCTTCTATTTTAAAGGTCTCATCCTTTGTACAGTTGCGGCGTAGCCGCAAGTACTGGCCAAAAGGAATAGATCTAATTAAAGATACAGGATGTGCGCTTTGTGCATGTAGAATAGAATTACATGCAGTGTCCTTTCTAAACAACGCACTTGTAAGTTTACCAGATGGGTCTTTCTCAATGGTCACATCCAAAAAATTGATTGAAACATCACTATAAGTCATGGTGAAGGTTAAATTGTATGTGTTGTCATTCATGGCTGAAAGGCATGCTAATAACATTTGGGGGGTACCCGTCCAGACCAGCAGGATATCCTCAATATATCGACTCCAGTGTATAATGTGGTCTGTTAGGGGCAAGTAAGCCTCCTCAGACAGAAACCCCTGCTCCCACTCCCCCAGGTACAGGTTTGCGTAGCTTGGGGCACAAGAAGTCCCCATAGCCACGCCCTGTACCTGGAGGAAGTGGGAGCCATCAAATGAAAAAACGTTTCGAGTAAGAACATGTTCCAAGGCTGAAAGCAAAAAATTATCAAAGGTCCGGTTGTCTCGATGGGATTGGGATAAAGTGTGTCTGATCACCTCGATGCCCCTCCGGTGGGGAATGGAGCTATAGAGAGCCTCCACATCAATAGCCACCAGAAGGGCATCAGGGGGAACAGACAGACCATCCAGTTGTTGGAGAAGGTGCAATGTATCTTGAACAAAGGAGGGTAAATTATTGACATATGGACGTATTTGTTCGTCTATAAATTTACTAATGTTTTCTGTGATACTGCCACAACCCGAAACGATAGGACGTCCGGGGGGTGGTATCTTGTTTTTATGAATCTTGGGAAGACTATAAAACGTGGGAATTCTGGGGTGCATAGTCCTTACAAAATTCCACGTTTGAAGATTAATGGTTTTTATAGCATACGCATTGTCAATAAGTTTGTAAAATTCTTCATAAAACTTATTGATCTGCAGCCTAGAAATTTTGGTATACCATTCATTGTTGCTCAAGATTTTTAGACACATCTCTTTGTATTGCTGGTTATTCATAATTACTATATTACCGCCCTTATCCGCTGGTTTGATAGTTAAAGCGGTCCTCCACCCTAAAGTGGAGTCCCGCTGATCGGAACCCTCCCCCCCTCCGGTGTCACATTTGACACCTTTCAGGGGGGAGGGGGGTGCAGACACCTGTCTAAAGACAGGTATTTGCACCCACTTCCGGCCACACGCTACGGGCGAAAGACGGGCATTCCGTCACATCCCGTCTGTCGCCCGTTGTGTGCTGGGAACACTCGGCTCCCAGCACACAGCGTGTGAGCCAATCGGCGGGCGCAGCGCGACTCGCGCATGCGCCGTAGGGAACCGGGCAGTGAAGCCGCAGCGCTTCACTTCCTGGTTCCCTCACCGTGGATGGAGGGGGGAGCAGCAGGGTGACGAGCGATCGGCTCATCCTCTGCTGCGATCACCGCTGGACTCCAGGACAGGTAAGTGTCCTTATATTAAAAGTCAGCAGCTGCAGTATTTGTAGCTGCTAGCTTTTAATATATTGTTTTAGTGGCACATCCGCTTTAATTGTGTTTGTTTGATAAGGTTATCTAGAGCAAGTTTTTCTTTTTTGGTCAAATTAGATGAGCAGTTGGGGTGAAAATTTAATCTGTTGATGTCCCTAGACACCATGGTTAGGAACGCGTTCAGATTCATATTGGCGTTTAGAGCGGGAAATTTATCCGATTTTTTCTTTAATGATGATTGTATTTTAGGTAAAATTATTGTTTTTTCTGGAACAACAGACGTCAATAAGTTGTCCAAATCGATTTTATCAATTAGATCTCTATCATCATGGTCCTCTGATAAATCGACCAGGAACTTTACATCGTGTTCATGTTGGATTAGTTCAGCTTCCTTTGCATCGGGAATATGCTTATTTTTGTCATACATACTTTTTAGGAGTAGTTTTCTTGAAAAAAGATGTAGATCTTTTATGGTTTCAAATCTATCTACATCTGTATCCGGGCAGAAGCTGAGACCCCTTGAAAGGACTGATAGTTCATCTAAAGACAGGGTATAATCAGAAAGGTTAATAATGTTTAAATTTTTTTCCTCATTAGATTGCATAGAGTTCAGCTATGATGTCATATTTGTTGTATTGGTGTCCGTCAGGGGATCCCCCCTGTCCGGCGCTCCAATATGAGGAAAAAGTATGCTAGAGGTTGATTGTTCAACCCCTCCCCCACGTGGTCCAGATAATTTGTTACTTGCACCCTCACCATCAACTAGACCTGAGTTGACTTCCACTGTGCATTGTTTTTTGTTAATGCCTTTATTGGGAGATTTCCATTTATTCTTAAATGTTTTTTTCTTCTTAGGATTGGATACCTGAGAGGAAGAGGAGAGAGAGGAGTTCAAAGAAGTATTGGACCCCTTCTCTCTACCCGTGTCTCGCTTTTTATTGGATTTCTGACTAGCATTAAAATTGCTTTTATTATGCCAATGGTATGCCCTTGATTCCTTAAAAGCAATTTTGTCACGCCAAAACTTTCTCTCCTTGGCAGGTAGAGTATTGCTTGCTAATAGGTCCAAACGGGTTTTAATGCTTTCTTCTTGGGCTTTATAGCCATCAAGGTTTTCACATGATCTTAACTGTGTATAGACTTTATCAATATCCAAATTAAGCCTAGAAATTCTTGTGGAATATTCATCAATCAGAAGTCTCATCATGACGAGACTACATTGTTGTAAATTTTTTTCCCATTTTATTTTAAACGATTCTTCAATGTTTTCAAAAGTGGGAAAAATTTGGATACGAAGTCCTAAAGGGTTCATATCTTCTCTGATATATTGTTCAAAACCCTCAATATGCCATAATAGATGTGCTTTTCTCTCAACTAGTCTTGATAGTTGTGAGAAACATGCCGTCATTTCGGAAGTTTGTGTCTCTTTTTTAGCTTGTTCTCTATATCTGGCCATATGACCCTCAAAATCTTTGGATCTAAACATAGTGGGACCTAATCAAGATGATACAGTAAATCAAGAAAGAAATCACAAAATAGAAAATAAAATATTCTAACTTCAATTAACTTGAGCTAAAGGACAAAACAGTTCAATCACTAAGAGCCGCAAACAAGAAAGGAAAAATAGTCTCTAAAATATATGAACTCTCTATAAATTTTTAAGTAAAAGAGTACATAAAAAGAGTAGACAGTCTCGAGATTGTGGGAAAAAAAGATATGGGGGTTTGGGTATTTGCTACCCTAAATATATGAAAAAGAGGGACCCCACAATCAGGAGAATGTCAGTGTTTGTAAGTCACCACATCCCTAGAGTTATGGAAAAAACATGAAATACCCCCTCAAGGGTGGGACTTTATAAGTGACACAAACACGTGAATGAGTAGAAAAATATATAGCAAATTTATTTAAACAATTTAAGTCAGGACATCATACAGTGTCCTAGCAAGGATAAAAGACCACATGCAAGTGGTATACAGATCCTATTTGTAAAGCAATAAAACAGACATGAGACAAAAATTGGTCCAACCCGACAGCCGTTTCGGTATCTGTGATCCTTCTTCAAGGGGTATTACAGACGATCATTGTGTCAGAGAAATACATGTCTATTAGAAAAGAGATATATACATATATTACATAGAAAAAATTCAACTTAAACAATATTTACAACTCAAGTGACCGAAATTGTTAAAAAACATGGGGAAGGGGAGACAAGAAAAGGACAGCCATACAACTATGTCATTTATCAAAACAGATATGAGCTACTTACAGTCAATAAGATCTGTAGATAGAATCCTGTCTCAGTGTGAAAGTACGCCAAAAACAAGGGGAGAATGCTGTATATGGAGATCAATGTCTCTGTGTTCACGAGGAGGATATACAATCATAGCCTACCAAAAAGGTCCACGCCTAGGGAAGGAAGGGAAAGAGGAAAGAAGAAAAAAAAATAATAATAATAATATATATATATATAATATGTATATATCATTATTTGTTGCATTCAAAGAGTTAAATGCAGACACACATTTATAGCAAAAAAGAGTAACCCCATAGAGCTGGTAATCCAAAAATGGAGAGTAACTTACCAGATATGGAAATCCATATAGGAGAGGGTATGCATGTGCCAGAGAACAAAAGTTCAGCCACAAGGAGACAAACTACCCAGATTATCCAATGTTTCAGGAAGGGTGAATTGCTGGGTGATCGCAGGCAGAGATCACTGGAAAAAGGAATTTAGGAGTATATATAAATAATATGTATGGCTAGTCTGGTGAAGTGTGCATAAAGGCACAGCACCAAAAACAAACAATAAGCCAAACATCAACAACCAGTGGTCCTACCTGCATGTGAGAAGTCTCCATAAGTCCAGCAGACGCCATGACAGTCAGAGACAATAGTGTCTGCAATGGGCTTAAATAGAGTCCATTGGTGGCTATGGCGCATGCGCGCGCGCACATGCTGCGTAGTGACGCAATTGCGTCTTGGGGAAAAAAAACAAAAAAAAAAACGGGATGGGCTTGAATAGAGTACATTAGCGGCATAGGCGCATGCGCGCGCGTATGCGCTGCGTAATGACGCAATTGCGGAAATGACGCTATTGTGATGAAACTCGCAAGTGGACACCAGCACATTGATATCAATGCGGTGACTACACTCGAACAATTATTGCCTGCACAGTCCAAATACATTTAACAGACGCCATGATAGTCAAAAGTATGGACGTCGCATGTGTCGATCAGCATGGTAACACCATTGCTGCAATGACACATGTAGTAGCGTTGGCATGATGACGCAATCGCGGCAGACGGGTATAAAGTCGCAATTATATCAATGTCAATATGGTGATTCCATATATGACATTGATCAAAAATTGAAAATTAAATTAAATTAAAAATTGAAAATGATAAAGGGAGGAGATATCACTTAAATAAGTGATATTGCCAGTGCCAATCCACCCTTACACAAGTATATAACCCGAATTAGGATGACAATGCCATCAATACGGGGAAAAAAATAAAATAAAAAAAGGGGGGGGGTGGAAAAGAAAGAAAGAAGGAAGGGAGATGGAGAGGGCCTTTCGCACAGGGCGTGCCGGATATCGCCCAAATAATGGGAAGGAGCCGGCATGGAGTGTGCGCTGACGCAAGAAAGCAGTAATTACTGCAAATATGGGGGGCAAACATAACAAAACCCAGGTGGTGAACCGTAGGTGCGCATGACATGCCCCCCACGTGCGTCAGGTGGGGGCCAAACAGATACCCTCACCCGCGAAGCATTATACAGCAAATGAGTGTACAAAAAATGGTCGTACATAGTAGAGCATGGATATTTGGAGGTCAAACAAAATGGAGAGGAGGGGGGATGGATGTGGAGAAATCTATTCCTCCCATCCCCCGGAGGAAAATCCCTCCAGAAAAGGGCGATAGCTAACTATTTCATTAAGGCCTGGTTTTCTAGTAGCATCTAGCATGGCTATCCATCTTGTCTCCCTCTGCAGCAAGGTCCTATTCCAGTCGCCCCCTCTACTGTTGGGGTGTATTCTATCCAAAATGAGGAATTTGATTTTAGGGATCATCCCACCATGGGCGTCTCGAATATGGCGCCCCAGGGGGAGGTCTGGGTCTGCTTTCCGCATACATGTAATATGTCTGGAAGCGCGTTTAAAGAAAGGTTGTTTCGTTTTTCCAACGTAAAAAGCCCCACAGTGGCATGAAAGTAGATATACCACTCCAGGTGTTTTGCAGTTCGCAAAGTGGGAAGGTCTGAAAGTTTTACCATCAGGTAATAGAATATTGTCCCCAATGTTCATATATTGACACAGATTGCATCCTCCACATCGGAAGGTGCCAGGCCTTTTACATGGATCTGTGCGAAATGCAGGTAGGACCACTGGTTGTTGATGTTTGGCTTATTGTTTGTTTTTGGTGCTGTGCCTTTATGCACACTTCACCAGACTAGCCATACATATTATTTATATATACTCCTAAATTCCTTTTTCCAGTGATCTCTGCCTCCGATCACCCAGCAATTCACCCTTCCTGAAACATTGGATAATCTGGGTAGTTTGTCTCCTTGTGGCTGAACTTTTGTTCTCTGGCACATGCATACCCTCTCCTATATGGATTTCCATATCTGGTAAGTTACTCTCCATTTTTGGATTACCAGCTCTATGGGGTTACTCTTTTTTGCTATAAATGTGTGTCTGCATTTAACTCTTTGAATGCAACAAATAATGATATATACATATTATATATATATATATATATTATTATTTTTTTATTATTTTTTTTCTTCTTTCCTCTTTCCCTTCCTTCCCTAGGCGTGGACCTTTTTGGTAGGCTATGATTGTATATCCTCCCCGTGAACACAGAGACATTGATCTCCATATACAGCATTCTCCCCTTGTTTTTGGCGTACTTTCACACTGAGACAGGATTCTATCTACAGATCTTATTGACTGTAAGTAGCTCATATCTGTTTTGATAAATGACATAGTTGTATGGCTGTCCTTTTCTTGTCTCCCCTTCCCCATGTTTTTTTAACAATTTCGGTCACTTGAGTTGTAAATATTGTTTAAGTTGAATTTTTTCTATGTAATATATGTATATATCTCTTTTCTAATAGACATGTATTTCTCTGACACAATGATCGTCTGTAATACCCCTTGAAGAAGGATCACAGATACCGAAACGGCTGTCGGGTTGGACCAATTTTTGTCTCATGTCTGTTTTATTGCTTTACAAATAGGATCTGTATACCACTTGCATGTGGTCTTTTATCCTTGCTAGGACACTGTATGATGTCCTGACTTAAATTGTTTAAATAAATTTGCTATATATTTTTCTACTCATTCACGTGTTTGTGTCACTTATAAAGTCCCACCCTTGAGGGGGTATTTCATGTTTTTTCCATAACTCTAGGGATGTGGTGACTTACAAACACTGACATTCTCCTGATTGTGGGGTCCCTCTTTTTCAATTCCCATATTAGTCCTACTATGGCTGCCTCACAGGCTCTGCCCTCTCGATAAACTTTGGGACTTGGTCCGTTATTCAGGTAACCTGATGTCCCCTTTCCTTCCTCTTTTTACCAACCCTTTATTTACATTGGATTTTGAACAACCAGGAACATTTTCCTTGTTGTCATGTCATGGATGTCACTTTCTTTCGTCCCATACCTTCCTCTCCTGGCCCTCTTTCCAGGAAACTCACAAAACACCACCCACTGAGTTTTACCACTACACTCAACTCCATCACTAGGTCACCTCTCTGAGACACAATTCTACTTATCTCTTTCAAAAATGGCCTTTGAACACACCTGCCTACATTCTCCCCGGGCGCCATTTTAAGGATCTACTCCTCCCTGAATGCCGTCAACTCTTCTGCTGCTGCCTCTTATAAAGTCTGGTGGGAATGGGACATAGCAACCTCTATTGGCCCTCAAAAGTTGAGTAAGGCTGCATACAGGGTCCTACTAAGATGGTATTTGGTCCCAGCCCATATAGCAAGTTTAAACCCATCATATAGCGACAGGTGCTTTAGGAGCTGTGGCCAACGAGGTGATGTTGTTCATATCTGGTGGTCCTGCCCACGTTTAATGTGGGTTCTGATCCAGGGTTTTCAGGCTCCTCTACACCTTGTTCCATGTCCCCATTCACAAAGATTCAAAGCTTGCTTTACTACATTGCCCGACCAGGGCCTATTTTCCTATCAAGAAAAGCTGACAACTTACCTGTTTATTGCTGCCAAATGTGCTATTGCACAACCCTTTGTCTCGTTTGCTGCGGTGGAGAGCATTTTGACCCACTCTCTCTCTCCCCCTTCTTTTGTTTTCTTTTTGGTATTTGGTTAATGCCTGCTTTTTATCCCTGCCTTCCCATGGTACGCTCCTTAGTCCTCGGTAATCTACGCAGTGACGGCCGCTGCCACGAGGTCAGACCATTGACATTTTATCCTACGAATTTGCCATGTTGTATGTGATTCTACCTATGTTACTATTTTATACTTTCTTATTATCCCTGCATGGATGACCAGTTGACCTGCACATTTTTGTGTGCTTTGTCAAATGTTAAGGAAACACGCAGGTGTGAATACAATGCCAGAGTGAGAAATTGATTCTTACAAGTATCTTTTCCTGACTGGTTCTCCTTAAGTCTCGGTTTACACTAATGCTGTGTGGGATTTGCAGCGATTCCTGTGCGTTTCCTGCACCACATCACACGCCATTCATGCGAACCACTGCGGATATCAATGCTAAGTCAATGCGTGAACACTCGATTCCAGTGCGGCAAAAAAAAGGTGCACCTTTTTTCATGCGGGTGTGGTATACACTTTGAAAAAGTCATGTGAACAGTGACGCAACGCGTCAGGAAAAGAGCCGGGTGCCATCACTTCCGGTCGAGATTGTAAGTCTCCTATGTGATACACGCTGTTTGTTTTTAACATCAACTGTAAGTTATTATATTTTTATTAAATCTATTTTATCAAAATACTGTACCATGGAGCCCTCCTCTTCCTTTACATGCTATTGAGCGTCATTATCTCGAGAGCCTGAACACCCTGGGAATAGATCTGTCACAGTGGATTTATTGGTGAGGCATATTGATCTGATACAGAAGCGGTACTATCTTGTGAGCTTGATTCTACCTGAATGCCCTGGGGATCGATCAGCCAGTGTGGATTTTTCGGTGAAACATATTGATCTGACACATGAGGTGAGAGGCTGGGGCAAATGTTACACACACTGGATGGAGGAGATCTGCTGGATGGTGACACTTGCACTTCATACCTAATGAACTTTGCTACACGCTTGGATTTATTGTCACAGTTGGATTACTTTGCACTGTGTATGTGATTATTTCATATACATTGAACTATATTTTTTACACAAAGAATTTTTGCACACTCCCTTTGTTGGGAGTTCCTGATTGTCATTTGCACTTTGTCTGCTATTTTAGCACAATTGTTATTTGCACATTTTTATTGCTATTTTTGCACAATAATTTGTGATCATTTATTTACATTTTGCTGCAATTTTTTGCACAATTGCTATTGTTGCACATATTATTACCAGTATTTGCACAGGTGTAATTGATGTCATATTGATATTAGGTGCTACCTTTTTGCACTATTCTTACTTGGATTAATTTTTTTGGTTTTTAGTTTTAATATTTATGAGGATTAGTAAGCGCCATATTCCCTATATTTACCATTTATGCTTAGTGTGAGAACACCTTTATGTTGGCAGCTGCTTTGTTCGTTTTAGTTATTCCTTCACCCTTTTGTGCATTAGTATTCCCTCTATACAATGTGGTGAGATTCACATGCGGTTTCCCGCACCACATCAGTGTGAACCAGCACAAAGATACACGATAGGGGGAATCTTCACCTGTCTTTCATTTACCAAAATATTTGCATTACTTCTGTAGTTTGCACCCCCTGCACCCATTACTTCCACTTAAAATGTTACTAAACCCTGGACCCTGCATTCGCTATATCTGGTCTCGCACAGTACACAGAACATGGAAATGCAATTATTTTAGTAAATATAAACAGATAAATACCCTTTCTCATCAGCAGTATATAGCAGTCTTGTGATTTATATCAGTGTCTGCTTAAAGCTTGGAGGAGGAGTTTTCATACCGCTCTGGCTATCCTATCAGGATGCAGGACCCTTGACCCTCTGTCTGGACAGTGCTGATTGGCCCTGTGCTGATTACATGCACTCTCCCAAGAAAGAAAAAAAAAACTCTCTAGCAATACATACCAAATTGAGCATGTGCAGCCTGACTCCAATAACTATCTTATCCAGACCTGTTATGGGGACAATTCAAGAAGAGGAGGATCCTTGCATACAGGATCAAACAGCCTTTTTACACAATGCAGAGGATTAACCCCTTAGGTTCCACAGTGAATATAACAAGCATGCTTTACTGCATATAGAGACCGATTTTACTGTTGTGGGTTTAGTAACAGTACAGCCCAACTCTGGAGAAAGTAGAAGTCCTCCCTTGCAGTGGGGCTGTGTCTGAATTGCAAAGGTTTTCCTCTGCTCCCCTGGCAGAAAGAGCTCCACCATGCTTCATCGAAGAGATTAGATCCCTGCATTTGTTGTGATGACATCAGAGGCATTCAACCACCGGAGTGTAGGGGAGAAAAGGCTTCTAGGACTAATCTAGCAGTGCAAAGAAGCCTACAGGAATGGAGGAATGGGTAAGATTGCTACATGGTCCGCTAGACAGAAATGAGCAGTTAACCCACACGATCGGTTCGTCTGATGAAAACGGACCGTGTGTGGGCCCCATCAGTTTTTTTTCCCATCGGTGAAAAAAAATAGAACCTGTTTTAAATTTTTCTTATGGTTAAAAAACCGATAGAAGAAAACGATCGTCTGTGGGGAAATCCATCACTCAAAAATCCATGCTTGCTCAGAATCAAGTCGAGGCATGCTCGGAAGCATTGAACTTCATTTTTCTCAGCACGTCGTTGTGTTTTACATCACCGCTTTGGACACGATCAGATCTTTAACTGATGGTGTGTAGGCAAAACTGATGACAGTCAGCTTCATCGGATATCTGATGAAAAAATCCATCGGTTCGTTTTCGTCAGACGAACCGATCGTGTGTACAGAGCATTAGAGTGCGGCTGCAAGGAAATACTTTTACTTTTTCCAGAGTTTAGCTGTAAGTAATTATGGGTGTTTTATTTTGGTGCAGTGCAAATTTAGTGCAGCAGAAAGGGGAAGTTATAATCGTCATCTCGTAGTGAATCTTTCTCTCTTGTGGGCAATGTTGATTAATCTCTTCCAATGTCTCTCTATATAGAACTGATAACAAGGATTACATTTGTGGTTTCTGTTCCATGTATTGACATCTTGCACTGACATTACCTCTCACCCAGGGCATTTTTCACTCAAGTGTTGTAAAACATTATACAACTGTCAGTGTTTTGACCACTTGCGCAAAAGGTTAATAGTAGTTATGCTGCAAATTACACACTTTAGCCCACATTTGTTAAGGTAGGTTAACAACATCAGGAAAATAATTTCCAAAGATTGTGTTTATCTGATATCTAGGAGGGAATGAGAAATTCTAGTTCTGAGTTCTAGGGTTTTTATACTGGGATTGTGAAAACAGATGAAATACTATTACTATATTACTGGTGAAAATTTTATTAATTAAGACCCCTTTCACACTGGGGCCACAGCCGCATTCACTGTAAAGCGCCACTTGTTTTAGCAGCACTTTACCACTGTTTAAGCAGCGCTTTTTGGCTTCTGGCAGGGGGCTTTTAACCTCCAAATAAGGGGTTAAAAACTCCTGTGTTGCGGCGCTTCCAAATCACTTTTCAGGCACTTTGGAAGCATTGCCCATTAATTTCAATGCACAGAGCATTTTGGAAGCTCTAATTACAGCCCCAAAGAGGCTGCTTGCAGGACTTTTTGGAACATCCCGCAAACGCACCGCCCCAGTGTGAAAAGTCACACTTGAATGAATGGGAGGCGGTTTTCAGGCGCTTAGCAGAGGCTATTTCCAGCGCTAAAGCTGTGAAAGGGGTCTTAAATTTAAAATGTGTTAAACACAATAAAAAGGCAAAGTAGTAAAGGCTTGAACACCACATTCCCCACTTTTCCTGTGACTTGCCATGGCATCCCAGAGTCCTATGCATTTACCAACTTTTTTCAGCTGCACAGAAAGCTGCAACCACACAAGTTTCAAAAACGCAGCAAATGTCTCCAGTGCCGTCCATCAAAATGTCTCTGAAACTGCGATATTGTGGCGGGAAATCTGACAGTAACTGACACTGGGGAGAACTGACTACCTGCCATTGACATCAACAGTGACATTGATACAGTGATCAGTGCTAATAATATGCACTTTCACTGTACTAATGACACTGGGTAGGAAGTGGGTTAACATCTAGGATGATCAAAAGGTTTTCTGACAGTTCCCTTATTACATTTTTTTTTTAAATGTCCCCCATGTAGATCCATCTGAAAAAAAAAATCTCCAGCCCTGTGGAATGCTCCCCACAAACTGCCTGCTCCTTCGTCTGACATTTCTTAAATAGCTAAGGGGCTGAGTCACCCGATGACACCAACATGTGACCCCGCCCCTTGTGACATCACCGACCGGGGCATGCTGAGTTGATGATGTCACAAGGGGGCAGGGTCGCCAGGTGATGTCACCAGGTGGCCAGGCCGCTTACCTATATAAGAACTATCATCCAGCGGAGTAGGCATTAGGCGGTCAGCCTTTGTCCTGGACGGGGCTTTTCTTTTTTTTACCCCATACTCATTCACATAGGGGGTATCTGGGATCTGGAGGGCCCCCTTGTTAAAGGGAGCTTTCACATTGCGATAAGCCCCCTGTCCGCAGACCCCCACAACCACTGCCCAGGGTATCAGGAAGAGGCCCTTGTCCCCATGTGGCCTGGTATGGTTCAGGAGGGGGAGGGTGCTCGCTTTCCTGGCCTGCCAGGCTGCATGTTTGGATAAGGGTCTGGTATAGATTTTGGGAGGGGCCCCACACCGTTTTTTTATTTTTTGTTTTATTTTGGCCGTTCCCCATAAAATCCATACCAGACCCAAAGCAACAAGCGCCATGCATTCTTCAGTAATTTTTTTTTTTTAAATCTGCTTTTTTGGTCAGAAGTCTACGCCTCGTGTGCGCAAAATGTGTGCAAGTATGCATGAATGCGCACAAAATGCATGCAAGTGACCATTTACATAATGTACAAAAGGAGAACACAAGAATATGTTTTCACACACTTGCACGAAAATGCGCAAACTCATATACGCAAAGATGCGCAAACACATACACATGAAAATGCACGTAAATACACACAAATACATACATACAAAAGAAAAGTCTGAAAAAGTAGATGCTCAAACAGGAGTATCATGTGTAAGAAGCCTAAAGTGGCACATCTGTGGCATGTATAGAACATAATGCAGCAAAAAATAAAGATTTCACATATATAGCAGCTGAAACAATAATCACAGTGAAACTGGTCAAGTAAATATATTGGCGCTACAGGCAAATATACGGAACAAGGTAGGAACAGTGCAAAAGCAACTTTCCTACGGGGAAAACAGAGAGGGGGAGGGATAGGGGCGCACATAAAGGACTAATCAAGACCACCACACAACGGCAGACAGTTTGTTTCGTTTCGGATAAATTCGGACGCTCGCTCGTCCCCCCTTTCCTGGCCTGCCAGGTTGCATGCTCGAATAAGGGCCTTTTTTTTTTTTTTATTGCCGGGCCGGCAATTACAACCGTCAGTCAATTTAAATGTGATTTGACTTTTTTCTTTAAAAAATTTCTTTGCTGTGAGGTATACCTGAGCTATTGTTGTTAGGGCTTTTTTTTGTCATAAGTTTATGTCGAGCTGGGAAATGCCCAGAGGCTCTGTTTTTTACATTTTCATAAAACTTTATTAAACACAATTTATAAAAATAAATAAATAAAAAAAGACCCTGAAACAAAATGATTGTGTCTTTTTATTGACATATACAACCCTCTCCTTGAAAACCGTTTATTAGCAGGAATAATCCTGACAGCCCTCCAGCATGTATGCCTTGGCCACACATCCCTGCTTGGCTTATGAGGGAAGAGGGGAGGCACTTAAGCCTAGTACACACGGTCCTAATGTCGTGCGGCATCGGCCAGTTCAATAGAAACCGGTCAACATTCGGTAAGGCAACCGGGTCAACAGAAGCCAGCACGAAAAAGGTCTGCCAAGTGGCTCCTGATCAGTACCCTTAGCCTCAATGGCTGAGAGCACTGACCGGAGTGTTTTGGTGGGGGGCCATTCCACTGTCAGAACACAATGTCAGATCACTGTACTAACATCAGATTGTTAGTACAGTGGCTCCGACCTGAGTTGTCAGTTTTTTTTCCTTCAACCCACTGGATTGAACAAAAAAAATAGTAGTTCGTAGGAGGCTTTATGGACACATTTTAGTGCAGACTTAGGAAAGAAAAACAGCAGCGACTGGATGAGATTTTTTACACCCTTTTTAATCTCTGTTTCTAGTAGATTTTGATGTACATCATAGAAAATAGATTTTTTTCCTGATCTCTCCAAAATCAGTACATCAGGCAACTGTTATATCTGTTTATTGCTTCATTGTTCATTAAAATATTTTTTTTTGTGAACACAACACTTAACACTAGCCATATGGTAGATATTTGTACAGATGTTTGTATAACAAAAATCCAGTCAGTACATACAATAGTGGCATCAAAGACTCGACGAAAGTCACTCAAAAGTACTTCCCATCTTAGTTTGTTTTAAAAAAAAAAAAAAAAAATTTCTTCAATAGATTTTTATTGAAATTTAGCGTGAACAAAGAAAGACAATGTATACATTATGCAACGTTTACATATATTCACATTCTTCTCAAAGTACATATACAAGTTTGTGAGTCTGCTAACAGGAAATTCTATACTGAAACTTATATATTAAATATAGGTTATCAAGGAAACTTATGATATCTTTCCTCCAGGAACCCAACTGGGATCTCTTTTGCTCGTTTTTTTTAAAAATTATTGTTTTGGAATAAATGGAATTTCATGAATAAAAAAACGATTTCACTGTTGAAATGTCATTTGTTTGAGAGAAAAACTTTCCATCCTGCTCCTTTGTTTGATTTTTTTCCATCATTATGGTCAAAAATGATTGTTGATTTAACCCCATTAATTATTAGACAATTAAACTTTCTGAAAATAGACATTTACTAGCTGAATTCTACTGGTGTATGACCAGCTTTAGTAGTTAACGCAATCTCAGTGTTATCACTACATATTTACCAAAAAATAAATCAAGGCTTCAGGTGTATTGCAGTTAATAGGTAACTGAAGCCTTTGACATGTAGAGATAACAGGTAAAACACATTTGATATGGAAACCAACACTAACAATAAAATATAACAATAAAAAGATAAATTGAACACCAGTGGGGTATCAGCTAGTAGAAACCTGCCTGTGTATAGAGTAAAACATTCTGGTTCTTCACCTTCTTTATTGACCACATCTTAAAAAAAGTACCATTTATTAGGTTCTTGGGATGTTAGCATCTTGTAAAGTAAGTCGCAACCACAAAGTCTTTTGTTTCTCAAATAAAGGAGTGTTTTGTATAGCAAAGTTTAATACCTTTTGTGATAACATTGTGTAAAGCATATACAGTAGTTACTAGGAAACTCTCCTAGATCTGTCAATCGTTGTACACAGTTACACAAGACATGTAGAAATAGCAAGATAAAATTACAGTTAGTTGGATCTTAAAATATTCTTATATCTAATTATCATCAGGTGAATGTTTACCTTGAAATGACAAGTTCTATACACTAAAGCTGACCATAGACATCAGGCAGTGGTCAGATGTTAGGGAGTGATCTGCTCATCCAACAAATGGAAGATGGAAGAAAAGCCATGCATACAAATATACAATACCCCACTTCCATATACAGTGCCTTGCGAAAGTATTCGGCCCCCATTGAACTTTGCGACCTTTTGCCACATTTCAGGCTTCAAACATAAAGATATAAAACTGTATTTTTTTTTTTTGAAGAATCAACAATAAGTGGGACACAATCATGAAGTGGAACGAAATTTATTGGATATTTCAAACTTTTTTAACAAATAAAAAACTGAAAAATTGGGCGTGCAAAATTATTCAGCCCCTTTACTTTCAGTGCAGAAAACTCTCTCCAGAAGTTCAGTGAGGATCTCTGAATGATCCAATGTTGACCTAAATGACTAATGATGATAAATAAAATCCACCTGTGTGTAATCAAGTCTCTGTATAAATGCACCTGCACTGTGATAGTCTCAGAGGTCCGTTTAAAGCGCAGAGAGCATCATGAAGAACAAGGAACACACCAGGCAGGTCCGAGATACTGTTGTAGAGAAGTTTAAAGCCGGATTTGGATACAAAAAGTTTTCCCAAGCTTTAAACATCCCAAGGAGCACTGTGCAAGCGATAATATTGAAATGGAAGGAGTATCAGACCGCTGCAAATCTACGAAGACCTGGCCGTCCCTCTAAACTTTCAGCTCATACAAGGAGAAGACTGATCAGAGATTCAGCCAAGAGGCCCATGATCACTCTGGATGAACTGCAGAGATCTACAGCTGAGGTGGGAGACTCTGTCCATAGGACAACAATCAGTCCCTGTATACTGCACAAATCTGGCCTTTATGGAAGAGTGGCAAGAAGAAAGCCATTTCTTAAAGATATCCATAAAAAGTGTCATTTAAAGTTTGCCACAAGCCACCTGGGAGACACACCAAACATGTGGAAGAAGGTGCTCTGGTCAGATGAAACCAAAATCGAACTTTTTGGCAACAATACAAAACGTTATGTTTGGCGTAAAAGCAACACAGCTAATCACCCTGAACACACCATCCCCACCGTCAAACATGGTTGTGGCAGCATCATGGTTTGGGCCTGCTTTTCTTCAGCAGGGACAGGGAATATGGTTAAAATTGATGGGAAGATGGATGGAGCCAAGTACAGGACCATTCTGGAAGAAAACCTGATGGAGTCTGCTAAAGACCTAGAGAATGGGACGGAGATTTGTCTTCCAACAAGATAATGATCCAAAACATAAAGCAAAATCTACAATGGAATGGTTCACAAATAAACATATCCAGGTGTTAGAATGGCCAAGTCAAAGTCCAGACCTGAATCCAATCGAGAATCTGTGGAAAGAACTGAAAACTGCTGTTCACAAACGCTCTCCATCCAACCTCACTGAGCTTGAGCTGTTTTGCAAGGAGGAATTGGCAAAAATGTCAGTCTCTCGATGTGCAAAACTGATAGAGACATACCCCAAGCGACTTACAGCTGTAATCGCAGCAAAAGGTGGCGCTACAAAGTATTAACTTAAGGGGGCTGAATAATTTTGCACGCCCAATTTTTTTGTTTTTTATTTGTTAAAAAAGTTTGAAATATCCAATAAATTTCGTTCCACTTCATAATTGTGTCCCACTTGTTGTTGATTCTTCAAAAAATATTACAGTTTTATATCTTTATGTTTGAAGCCTGAAATGTGGCAAAAGGTCGCAAAGTTCAAGGGGGCCGAATACTTTCGCAAGGCACTATATATCGGTGGTCATTCAACAGGGAAATATTGAATTGTTTGATCAGCTTTCCCCCATAGATTTCCTGTCTGGAAGTATTAGCTGCAGCATGAGGTAACCCACTGGCAAGTCAATTGTCATTTCTGAAATTCTGGCTGAAACAATGGCATACATATACCGGTATTTATAAGTTGAAACAATTTGGATAGATCCTACATAGAGTATTAATACAGGTTATATAATACAATGGAAGACAAATGAAAAAATATGCTGTTTTTTGCAAAAATGGTTTGTAACTCATAGCATCATTACGGCCAGGAGCCACAGTAGTAGCTAAGGTGTGAATCCATCTAATTTCCCTCTGTAAGATCTTTTTATCATGGTCCCTACCTCGCGGGTTCATTGGAATGTGTTCTAATGCTGCAAATTCTACTACGCTGTTGTCACCAGCGTCTATCTGATTCACATGACGTCCTATTGGCATTAGCAATTCAAAGCTGCCAATGTAATATATATGATCTTTAATTCGACATCAAAAGGCACGCTTGGTCTTGCCCACGTAGAAACTCCCACATTCACAAAACATAATGTACACCACGCCCTCCGTCTGGCAGTTGACACGGTGTACAGAAGAATGTAACCTGGCAGATACATTGCATGATTCTCATATATCCATGGGCAATAAGTGCATGACCCATATTGCCAGGTTTCTCTCGAGGTGGTGTCCTCCCTTGCTAACGCCAATAGGACGTCATGTGAATCAGATGCATGCTGGTGACAACATGTTTATCTTTTTAAACAGTGTGGTGGTCAGGTTTTTTGTTTTTATGTTTTTTGTTGTTTTCGTGTTTGTCTGTTTGTCTTGTTTTAGTGTTTGCTTTTGTTGTTTGTTGTTTTTGTTTTACATGGGGCCAGATTCTCAAAGAGATACGACGGTGTATCTCCTGATACGCCGTCGTATCTCTGAGTTCTGCCGGTCGTATCTATGCCACTGATTCAGAGAATCAGTTACGCATAGATATTCCTAAGATCCGACAGGTGTAACTGTGTTACACCGTCGGATCTTAGGCTGCAATTCCAGGCCGGCCGCTAGGTGGCGTTTTTTTTTTTTTTTACGCGATGAATATGCAAATGAGGAGTTATGCCGATTCAGAAACGAACGACCGCCCGGCGTTTTTTTTTTACGTCGTTTGCGTTTGACTTTTTCCGGCGTATAGTTACCCCTGGGTCTATGGGGCGCAGCCAATGTTAAGTATGGCCGTCGTTCCCGTGCCGAGTTTTGAGTTTTGAAATTTTTACGTCGTTTGCGTAAGTCGTTCTCGAATACGGATGGCCGTAATTTACGTACACGACGAAAGCAATGATGTCCTTGCGACGTCATTTGGAGCAATGCATGTTGGGGAAATTTGCGAACGGCGCATGCGCTGTTAAATCGGCGCGGGGACGCGCCTGATTTAAATAGTACACTCCCCCTAGCCGCGGAATTTGAATTCCGCCGGGGGATTTACGATACGCCGCCGCAAGTTTTGAGGTAAGTGCACTAGCCTCAAAAACATGCGCCGGCGGATCGTAAATCAGATAGATTACGCGGATCTAAAGATCCGCTAATCTATCTGAATCTGGCCCATGGTGTTTAGCTTGCTTGGTTCTCTGTTAATGGGATACATTTTTGGACGCTCACTTTACTTTATATGTAATTTTTAGATACCTTTTTCAATATACCTTTATTTTTTTCCTTTTTTTTTCCTTCTTGTCTGCCTTGGGCTGCTAGGTCCGGGGCCATGTTTGAGGTGGGGGCCCTGCCTTTGCTGGATGGATCACAGGGGGAACAGGTACAGGTACAAGGCACAGGGTACAGGATTCCAGGTTCAGGTAACAGACAGGATCAGGATCAGGTATAGATGCAGAGCTACTCAGAGTCAGGGCGCATGAAGAGATACCAAGGCAGGGTATGATTGTCACTGCCGGGTATCTGTACACATCTCCTGCAATCAGTCTCAGGTGACGCCTAATTGCAGGAGATGTCGGCCCCACACTGCCAGGAACCCCCCGCTGGTGGACGCCAGTACTGCGGCCCAAAGATCACATAATACCACCACCAGGGGAGCTCTAGCTAGGGGGTTGGTGTTCTGGCTCCCTCCCTAGCGGTTGGTTGCCCCTAAAAGTAAATGGGATCGAACCCAAAGTACAAATAATGTATGAGCCTACCTGTAGTATAAACTGTACACAGTCCTTGCATCCAGTGTTGCCAACCTACCAGACTGAAATTGACTGAAAAACGACCCAAAATTTACTGGCACAGTCAAGTTTTTACTGGTATTTCCACAAGTTTAAAAATTTCCCTTTAAAAGTGCACATTTCAGTATTTAGGCTACAAACAAGTACAATGCGCAATTAGCAATATGATTTAAGATACATAATAATGCAAAAAATATATTATTATTTTATTTTCGATATAGTAAGGAAGTAGCTCAGGGACAGGACAGGAGGGTAAGAAATGAGATTGGGTCAGGCATACACATATGAAACTGACTCTCACAGTAACAATGACAGCAGTGTGCAGCAGCACAGATCACCGACACGACATTTCCCCTCCTGAGTCACAGCGACAGTCACTCTCCACACCAGGTGATCCCTCCTGTCCACTCCAGTCTAAACAGCACTGACAGTCCCGCTCCCAGCCTGCCTTGCTCCCGACCAGCACATGAGGCTCTGGCCGCTCTGCTTGGCTCCCTTGCACCATGACATCACACGACATGCTCAGGCACTGCCTCCGCCAGAGCCGCCCAAAACACACTGTAGAAGGCATTCGGATGGTCTCGGCTGGTGCATTGCCATGAAATGAGATTTGCCATGGAATGAGATGGTCCGCCTCCATCTCATCCTATTGGCTCACTCAAGTAGAGCTGCGGGCGCGGGGTGTACTTAGCGCTGGCGGGAGGCACGCTGCTGACAGTGCTATCGGGCTATCACAGGGAGAGGAGATCCTCTCCCTATGATAGCCTAGCTGTGACTGATGTTTTGTCACGTGACATGAGTGAGCCAATAGGATGAGATGGAGGCGGACCATCTCATTCCATGGCAAATCTCATTTCATGGCAATGCACCGGCTCCGGGCCTAGCCAAGCGTCATAGCCATATTTTTTACTGGCAACCTTTTCATTTTTACTGACAGGAGAAAGTTGCTTTTTCTTACTGGCTGCCTGTAAAAATACTGACGGTTGGCAACACTGCTTGCTTCACAAAATACTCCTTAATTACTGTGCTACGATGAAGGATCAGAAAAAAAATTTAATAAATAGGATATAGATAGAGCTAACACTTTCAATAACAAAGCTGTTTTGGGGTTTTACACTAAAAAACTAAAATGGGGATGCTTATGCTCACACAGAAAATTACCTCATATTTATTAGGTTTTTAGGGAAATGATTGGAAACAAGTGTGTGTTAGTGTGCATACTTTTAGGGTAAGAGACATGAGTATTGAAGCGATATATGGTCAAATACAGTATAAAACTTAATCTCTACTATTTCAAAAATGGAGTTGGGGGTTCATACCCTAAAAAAAAAATAAGTGTATATATATATATATATATATATATATATATATATAGTGTACTTTTATATAGCGGCGTCAATTTACGCAGCGCTTTACATATACATTGTAAATTCCCATCAGTCCCTGCCCTCATGGAGCTTACAATCTAAGGTAGGGGGAGTTTTTCAGCATGCCGCTATCTATTTCTCCTGGTGACGCTGTTAGTATGCCGCCATTGGATTGGTACCAGGAAAGGAAAATGACGATAACTATTTGATAAAATTTTCCCCTATTCTGTAACATGTCAGTATTGAAACTAGGATCAGGATGACAGCCCGGAAACATGCATCTTCAAATTATAGCAACCAACCAGATACTTGCTGGAGTGCCGGTTCACACTTCTGCGATGAGGGAACCGTGCGAATCCACTGTGGGTTCCCACATTGCACCGACTCGCACGGCAGTTCACACTGCCATATGCAAACTGCAACAATACATTGTTAATGACTCCCCCATTTCAGCACGCATATTGCACTGCGAACGGACATGAATCGGATCGCATGGGTGTGTGAACACCCATGCGATCCAATACTGGTGCAGACCACAAAAAGGGTCCTGTGCGAGTTTGGTCCGAATGCGGTGCGATACCAGCCATACTATCTGTATGGCTGAAATCGCATCGCACGGACATCGCTTGTGATTTGCACTGCGGTACGAATCATATGCAATTTCGCAGAGCACACCTAGGGGCATGAAAAACAAACCTTACCATTTCTTTTTTTGGCACAGGAAGCTCTGTGTTTAGAGACGCTTCTATCTGCTACACATTTGCATTTAGTGTACACTCAGATGTAGCTATCTCTTTGCAGCTGCAACAACATACAAGCCTTCTGCTGCAGGTCTGCATAGAACCCGACCACAATGCATCATAGACAGTCACTGTGTCTTTGTCACACGCCCAATAAAGATGTCCTTGTACAAACAAGCGAGCCAAGGCTGAGACTTGAGACTGAAGGGCAGCAGGGGAAGTGGGAGGAGCCAGCATCATCCAGGAATCAGATGGAACACACAGTGCACTGTGCAGGGATTGTTTACATGGGGTGATCAGAGCTACAGGCACGCTGTACAGGAACTATCATATATTACATAGAGGGGGTGATGCAAGGTGCTAATAAACAGTAACAAGTATTGGTTGTGCTAAAGTTGCATGTATTGTAGAAGAGGCTGGAGATATCATTGAAGATGATAAAGAAAAATAAAATCTCTTAATAATGGAGTCAGAACACATGGATCCCCAGGCAGATAATGACAGTAAGAATGAAATGTACTTTTGTTTTTGTTTCAGTCCGGTCTGTCCTCCTTATCTGATGTTTTCCACTTCTTTATCCAGGCAGATCTTATTTTACCTGGGATGATTATTTACAAATAGCTGTGCCCTACTAAATGACCATGACACAGGATTAGTGTGATTGCCTGTGAATGGTGGACATGTGTGTTGGAATCTGATATGGCGGTGTGCCTAAAATCCTGATTATGTTATCCTTAGTGTACTAAAGTGATGTCTGGTTGCTACGGCTTACTACATAATAATTGCTCTTTGTACACCCAAATAAGTCACGTGTTAGATTAGTTTTCCTATGGGTGTGTAGTATGTACTAGGAAATCGCACTGTCATTGGCATTGTTATGAAACGTAGGAATGAATGGCTTTTTAAATACGAGGGTTCTTCAAAAAGTTTACGCACATTATTATTTAACCCCCCCCCCCTTTTTTCTTTTTTAAACAAACTATATAACTTTTCAACATAGTCCCTTCCTTTGCAATGCATTTCCCAGTCACATGACACTCTCAGACACAACCAATTGCTACTCCAACAAAAATATAAAAGTGCGGAAACTAAGAATGAGCTCCAGCGTGTTTCGCATAGTACACGTGCAGAGCCCGCCAGGAAGCCTGCACGGCGCTGCGCTAATCACAAACAGGGAGACATTTCCCGATCTCTGCAGCCGAGCATCAGGACAATGGCTGTGATTAGCTCAGCGCCGTGCAGACTTCCTGGCGGGCTCTGCACGTGTACTATGCGCACACGCTAGAGCTCACCCTTGGCGGAAACCTTTTGAAGATCCCTCGGAGGATGATGTGGCATCCCCATGCATGGCCCCCAAAAAACGCAGGCAGAGTGCGCTCAGGGCAACTGACGCAGTTGTCACATTGGGAGCAGCGGCTATTTCGGTGCAGCTGCTGCATCCCAATTGATATGAATGGGACGGCCTACATGGGGATGCATGGAACACCTGTGCATCTCTGTGTGGAAAAGCATATCCCTCGGACTGGTGTATGCTTGTGTGGCCTT
This sequence comes from Rana temporaria, assembly GCF_905171775.1. NCBI lineage: Eukaryota > Metazoa > Chordata > Amphibia > Anura > Ranidae > Rana > Rana temporaria. Next base: position 205,855,437 of record NC_053492.1, on the reverse strand, counting down.
TTACCTGAATATTTCATGGTGCACGATTCTCCTACTTATAGATTTCTTCATAAAGCATGGTGATCCATGTTGGCGCAAGCGGAGTTCTTAAAGTAGAACTAAAGCCAAAACCTTGTATTTTCATTTTGGGTAGAGTAGGGGAGGGCTGTAACACGTGTCAGGGTTTTGTCTTGTTTTTTGCCATACAGTATGTGTCCCATTGAGGGGATTTCCCTTCACTTCCTGTCCCATAGCGAAAACAGGAAATCCCTGGCAGTCACCAGTGGTGCAAAAACTAATGTCCCCATTAGAAGATTTCCTCTCTATTCCCATTCTGGTGACCACCCAAATTTGGAATTTTCTTCCCCTTTCACTCTCGGTGATAATGGTAAACAGGACAAATGGAGAGGGTGAATCTCCCTAACAGGGGCACAGACTGCAACAAATAATCCTGACAGGTGTTCTAATACCGCTACACTCTATCCAAAGTTTTAGAGAGCTAAATACACAGCAAAAAACATAATTTACAGTGGCACCGCTTGGTTCCTGACCAGGTGCTTGTGCTGGGCCTCAGGTAGTTGTACTGGTTGCATTTAAAAAGAAATGTAATTGTGTTTTGCATTTTTTTGGTGTTCTATCTGCCGGGAGTTCCCCTTTAATTAGTACATGTATTGTAATTGTAATATATGTATTCACTCCACCTGCCTGTCAGTTCTCACCTCCTGGTGCCTGTCAGTCCTCACCTCCCCACCAGGGTTTCCTATGTATGTATCTGTGCATTTTATTGAAAGAGCCAGGGATTTGTTTCTGGTTTTGGGTTCCATAAGCTTTAATTAAAAACGTGTATTGAAAAACGCAAAATGCACCTGGAATATGCAAACTGCAACCTGCATAGGTGTGAATCGGGCCTTAAAGTGTTCCTAAAACCCACAATAGTAAAATCAGCCTGTATATGCAGTAAGACCCCTTTCACACTGAGGGCGTTTTGCAGGCGTTGTAGCATTAAAAATAGCACCTGCAAAACGCCCTAAAACAGCTGCTCCATTCACTTCAGTGTGAAAGCCTGAGCGGTGCGCTGGCAGGACGTAAAAAAAAAGTCCTGCCAGCAGCTTCTTTGGAGCGCATTAGGAGCGGTGAACTCACTGCTCCTAATGCGCTCGTGCCCATTGCCGTACTGCTGGCAAAACGCCGCTGTAGTGGCGATTTGTGGGCGGTTTTAACCCTTTTTCGGCTTCTAGCAGGGGTCAAAAGTGCCCCGCTAGTGGCCAAAATGCGCCGCAAATCCAACAGTAAAGCGTTTTATCGCCGATGCTCATGGCGGCACAGTGTGAAAGAGCTCTTTAAAGCGGAGTTCCACCCAAAAATGGAACTTCCGCTTTTCTGAACTCTCCCCCCTCTGGTGTCATATTTGGCACCTTTCAAGGGGAGGGGGGTGCAGGTATTTGTACCTACTTCCGAGCATAGACTCCCATCACGCCACATCCCCCCCCCCCCCCCCCCGCTGTCTCCTAGAAAACACACTGTTATCAGGAGAGAGCAGGGATCAGTGAGGATGGGCCGCGCCGCTCACACAGTAGGGAACCGGGCAGTGGAGCCGCAATGCTTCACTTCCTGATTCCCTCACCGAGGATTGCTGCGGGGGCAGTCGAGAGACGGGCGATTGCTCAGCCTCGGCTGCCAACATCGCGGGCGCGCTGGACAGGTAAGTGTCCATTTTTTTAAAAGTCAGCAGCTGCAGTATTTGTAGCTCCTGGCTTTTAAAAAAAAATTGGGGTGGACCACCGCTTTAAGCATGCTTTTAATACTTACAGTGGAACTTAAGGGGTTAATCAGGTTGCACATGCTCAGTTTGGTGTGCATTGCTAGAGAGTTTTTTTTTTTCTTGGGAAAATGCATGTGATCAGCACAGGTCCAATCAGCACTGTCCAGATAGAGGGTGAGGGGTCCTGCATCCTGATAGGACAGCCAGTGCAGTATGAAAATTCATCCTACAAGCTTTAACCAGTCACTGATAGAAGTCACAAGACTGCTATATACTGCTGATGAGAAACTGTATTTACAGTGGCTATAAAAAGTCCACACACCCCTGTTAAAATGTCAGGTTTCTGTGATGTAAAAAATTAGACAAAGATACATTTCAGAACTTTTCCCATCTTTAATGTGACCTATAAACTGTAATACTCAGTTGAACAACAAATTGAATTATTTTCGGTAGAGGGAAATTAAAATTTAAAAATTTAATAATATGATTGAATATGTGTACACACCCTTAACCACTTCCTGCCCAGGCCTTTTTTCAGCGTTCAGCGCTGTCACATTTTGAATTGCACAGTCATACAACACTGTGCCCAAATTTAATTTTGTAAAATTTTCTTTACACAAATAGAGCTTTCTTTTGATGGTATTTAATCATTGCTGGGTTTTTTATTTTTTACACTGGTGGGCACGGGATAGGCGGCACTGATGGGAGGCACTAATGGGCATTGATAGGTAGCACTGATGAACATGCACTGAAAGGCAGCAGTGACTGGCATCAATAATGATCACTGGGGAGCTTTACTGTAATCTGGGCACTGATGATCAGTGCCCTGATTACATGTCTGGGTGTTCCCTGCAAGAAGATAATGCTGATTGCCTCTCCTCGCCACACGCTCTGTCAGTGTGAGGTGAGGAGAGCCAATTTACAGCATTTTCGCATTTACATGTGACCAGCTGTGACTGGATACAGCTGATCACATGGATTAAGAGCCATGTGATCAGCCGCGCTGTGTGCCCCCGAGCGGCCGTTCTGGGCTCCGTCATGTGACGTCCACCCAGAACGTGAGCGCGCCATCCCTCCGTCATTTCACTGTGGGCATGCGGCAAGCTGTTAAACTAATACTTTGTTAAAGCACCTTTTGATTTATTTACAGCACTCAGTCTTTTTGGGTATCAGCATGGCACATCTTGACTTGGCAATATTTGCCCACTCTTCTTTGCAAAAACACTCCAAATCTTTCAGATTGCGAGGGCATCTCCTGTGCACAGCCCTCTTCCGATCACCCCACAGATTTTCAATCAGATTCAGGTCTGGGCTTTGGCTGGGCCATTCCAAAACTTTAATCTTCTGGTGAAGCCATTCCTTTGTTGATTTTGATGTATGCTTTGGGTCATTGTCATGCTGAAAGGTGAAGATCCTCTTCATGTTCAGCTTTTTAGTAGAAGCCTGAAGGTTTTGTGCCAATATTGACTGGTATTTGGAACTGTTCATAATTCCCTGTGCCTTGACTAAGGCCCCTGTTCCAGCTGAAGAAAAACAACCCCAAAGCATGATGCTGCCACCACTATGGATGACATGTTGGAGCTCAAATGCGGGAAGGCACAACCCCCATCCTCCATGTATTTGTTAGATTACAGAGTAATTTGCTATTCAATCTGAAAAAGCAATGGCACCAGATAAAGTAGGTCATGAGGGAGCGTAAGTAGGGTGACCACATTTCCAAACTACCATTCAGGGGCACCCTCCCTTCCCAAAAATCTGCTTGTGGTGTAACAAATCACAGCACAGTGATTGGACACAAGAGGCAGGATTTATGATTTCTCCAATCACAATCAGGGGGCAGGATTGTGCTCCTCCAGGTATTACCAGCCAGGACAAATACTGTCAGTGAGTAAAGTGCTGATGTGGCGGGCTTTTTTGGGGTATCAGATTGGCCTGGGCGGTGGCTGTGTCAGTTTCATTCCGGGACACTGTATTGTTCTGGAATGCATGTGCCCGGGACAGACCTGCAAAATGCGGGACTGTCCCGGGCAATCCAGGACATGTGGTCACCCTAAGCGTAAGGTGTATAAAAACGCAGTCGGGACAGAGTGGTGGGCAGTATGGTCTCTTGTATGTAAGAGCGTGTGTCGATCCGTAAACCAGGAGGTGATGGGTAGGATTGGGGGGGGGGGGGGGTTGGTTAAGTAAAAATTGTACAATTGTGAGTAGCGGCTTTGGAATTCGGATGTGATCACTGTGTTATTATAGTATAGTAGTGAATATGTTGCATTTTGCCCCTAGTAATATGGTAACGGTCAGCAAAAAAGCGCAGGGGTTTGAGTAGGGTAGTGGAATCTATAATGCATTTATGGTTGGACTTGAGTGGAAATGAGAGATAACAGTCTATGAATATCGGCAGTCTGGAACCATGTTGAATGAATTTGTACTGAAGGACACATTTCAGAGTCTTCCATTGGGTCAAAGGGGGGGGGGGGGTCAGATCAGAGGCATGAGTGTAAGAGAAGTCCTTAATAGGTTGGGAGATAGCCAGCACACAAAGCGAGTCATAAAAGAGATTGTCATTTAACCGCCAAGTATGGTGACCAGATGCTGCAGGGGAGCCTCCCCAGGGACAAATGGATGGGAGAATGGTCCGACCACAGCCTAATGCCGCGTACACACCATCACTTTATGTGATAAAAAAAAAAGAAATTTTTTGTGAAGTAAAAAACGACGTTTTTGAAACTTCAATTTTCAAAAACGACGTTGCCTACACACCATCGTTTTTTCACAATGCTCTAGCAAAGCGAGGTTACGTTCACCACTTTTTTCCATTGAAGCTCGCTTTATAACTAGCTTCTGGGCATGCGTGGGTTTAAAAACGTTGTTTTAAACGTCGTTTTTTGCTACACATGGTGAATTTCTGTGAAACAAAAAACGAAGTTTTGAAAAACGACACAAAAAAATTGAAGCATGCTTCAATTTTTTTTGTTGTTTTTCACAAGACATAAAACAACGTTTTCCCCCAAACACACGGTCATTGAAATTGACGTTTTTAAAAACGTCGTTTTTTTTCATCACATGAAGTGATGGTGTGTACGCGGCATAAGGCCTATGGAGGAAACTGCCTTAAAGTCCAGCAAAGACTGTGAATTGAAGATATAGTCAATCCTTCTATAAGCTAAAATACATTCAGATCACTTGCCTTTCTTTATGCCTTATTTGAAGAATGTAGTAGTGTACCAAAAATCTGCCCCTGTACCGGGTTGTCATGCAAGAACATACAGCTAAAATAAGTCTGAAATACTAGTGACTACTATGTCAGCTGATGTGGAAGGAATTTGCAGGAATAGCTTATGCCTCGTGTACACGACCAGACTTTCTTTCCGACGGACTCACGGCGGACATTTGCACGTTCAAAAGTCCGACTGTGTGTACGAGGCATTAGAGGGATTTTCTCTATTGATACATGTTGAGGGGGCCTATGAAAAAACAATCAAGGCACACTCTGGAGGTCCAGAGCCTGCAGAACTAGTGAACTGCTGTCTCCACTGTTTGAACATGCTCTTTACTAGAATAGGTTTACCATTGTGTTATTTGTATTAGGAAAATATATCATTGCTGAGCTCTAATTTTGAAAATACTAGTTGCCTGGCGGTTAAGTTGATCCCATGACTTCAGTCATTTAACCTTTACAAGGAATTTCACGAACTGCATACATGATCCAGGTCAGTGATTGAAGCTGACTATGCACTGATCAAAATTCAGCTGGTCTAGTAGGGCCATTCCATTGATTGACCGCTGCAGCCAATCGGCTGCATCAGTGGTGCCTACTGGTAAACAAAACAAAAAACTGTGTGGCCAGCTTAAGAAATTGAGGCTAGGCACAGCTAGGTTTGGTACCATTTTTATTTAATGAGATGAAATATGACTCTGGTTATTATCTGAAATACGAAGGCAATTTTAGACGTATGGAAATACCATTGCTGAAAAAGCATTTATAATTATTTGTACAGTTTTTGCTATTCTTCAATTGGGCTCGGTCATTAAAACGGAAGAAATAAAATAAGAGCAATATTGCTAATATTAATCAGTAATGTTCCACATTTCATTTAATTGAACATTAAATAATTCTAGTTGGTTGCTATGGACAGCATTTCCACATATTTTCTCATTTCCTTTCTTTTGTTTCAAATTTGAACTCCAGGCAATCAGCAAATTAAATACATACTGTACTTTAAAGTGGAGGTTCACCCTAAAAACGATTTTTTAACATTAGAGGCAGCATAGTAAGGGCATATACTTTCGGCAGGTTTTTTTTTTTTTCCCATACTTACCTTTATATTCTGATTTGGTCCAGGGCTTCCGCGCTCTGATGACCCCGGGACTGGGCGTTCCTATCCCTACCTCCAGGGTTCTGATGACTGCAGGACTGGGCGTTCCTATCCTTCCGTTCGATGATTGACGGCTTGTGAAACAGGTGACCTGTCGCACAACGCGCGTCACCAGATTTCCGGAAATAGCCGAGCTGCGAGTCGGCACTATACGGCGCCTGCGCCCGCCGTGTAGAGCTGACTGCACAGGCGCCGTATAGTGCCGACTCACAGCTCGGCTATTTACCGACATCTGGTGACGCGCGTTGTGCGACAGGTCACCTGTTTCACAAGCCGTCAATCATCAATCGGAAGGATAGGAACGCCCAGTCCCGCAGTCATCGGAACCCGGAACAAAAACAGAATATAAAGGTATGTACGGAGAAAAAAAAAAACCCGCCGAAAGTAAATGCCCTTACTATGCTGGCTCTGCTAGATGTAATATTAAAAAAAAATTTTTTGGGTGAACCCCCGCTTTAAATGGAAATAGTTTGACATCAGAAACTGCTTGGTGACATGATTTTTCTTCTTTGCAAATAAGCAACGCAGAGATGTCACCTTATAGTTCCCAGAGTCAATGATTAGATGGTGATGCAGCAGCAGACTGATAAGCTCTGCTCTCTCCTTCTGTAACATGTCCCTTGTCAATTCTCCTTCTAGTTTACTGTCCAATGAAGTTGAGACCATGACAAATCCAAGTACTTACACCAGTTGCATTTTAAAATACACTTATTATACTTGAATTGGTCATTTTAAACTGGAGTTCAGCAATAATTAATGTGACCCAATATTTTTGGTGACTATGATCAGACAAATGTTTGATATTAATTACATTTTTTTTTCTTTCTGCAAACAGGTGTGCTCCAGAGGAAGAAGCAAACACTTACAAATGTTGTTATTGGATTCATCTTTTTGCTCAGTGGCATTGAATATGGTCAGTAATGACACAGTAATACATATTGCCTAACTCTAGTTCTTACAACTGCTTTCAAGTAAATAAATGAAATTACTAAAAGGAATATGTGTATATACATTATTGGCTAGATTCACAAAGAGTTACGCCGGCGTATCAGTAGATATGCCGTCGTAACTCGGAATCTAAGCCGTCGTATGTTTAAGTGTATTCTCAAACTGAGATACACTTAAACCTAGCTAAGATACGACGGCCTGCGCTGTTGTATCTTAGCTGTCTAGTTCCGCCCGCCGCTAGGGGCATGGACGCTGATTTACGCCTAGAAAGCGTAAATCAGCGAGATACGCCGATTCACGAACGTACGCTTGCCCGTCGCAGTAAAGATACGCCGTTTACGTAAGGCGATTCCTGGCGTAAAGTTAGTCGAACAAATAGCTGGACTAGTCAATGTTAAGTATGGCCGTCGTTCCCGTGTCGAAATTTGAAAAATTTACATCGTTTGCGTAAGTCGTCCGTGAATGGGGCTGGACGTCATTTACGCTCACGTCGAAACCAATACATCTTTGCGGCGTACTTTGGAGCAATGCACACTGGGATATGTACACGGACAGCGCATGCGCCGTTCGTAAAAAAAGGTCAATCACGTCGGGTCACAAGTAATTTACACACGCCCCCCTCATCCTCATTTGAATTAGGAGCGCTTACGCCGGCCCATTCGCGCTACGCCGCTGTAACTTAGGAGGCAAGTGCTTTGTGAATACAGCACTTGCCTCTCTGACTTACAGCGGTGTAGCGTAAATACGATACGCTACGCCGCCTCAAAGATGCGGCCAGCTACCTGAATCTAGCTATATATGTTTTAATCCCACCTAGGGCACCTACTTTCTTTCTTGTTCATTAAGGGACATAGGCTTCAGAGACTATTACACATGTGTCAAACACAAGGCCAGTGGGTCAAATTTGGCCCGCCAGGGCATTTCACACAGCCCTCGCACCCAGGACTTTTTTCCCTGCCAGAACATGGCAAAACTCCGCTCCCCCACCTCTGTCTATCGCCCTCCACTCTCTACTGTTGCTTGTCAACACAAAAGCCTTCTGTGTTTACAAGGACAGCTTTCCCCTCTGTGGCCTCACGGATCCCTGCCTGCCCTGTACTCTCGGCAGAGACCAGAAAGATGGAGATACAGCCGCCATGTGAGATGGGGGATCACGTGGTAAGCTGCACTGTGATCTTTATTTGTGCTTGGGTGCACAGATGCCAACCAATGATCTCCCTGCAAGAGAGAGAGAAGGGTATAGCCACGTACACTGCCAGAAGATACCAAAGAAGGGCTGGGTAGGTGAGATGCGAGGATGGGGGATGGGGGAGAGTGGCACAGAGGTTAGAGACAAAGAGGGTTGGAATTTAAATGTGGACAGCTTGTGAAAGATAGTTGTACTCTGTGCATAACACACCCCTAAACCCTGCACTCTGTATGCAGCGCACTCATAAACCCTGCACTCTGTGTAAAGGGCTCCCCTGAACTCTGCAGTCTGTGCAAAGAACACCCCTGAACTCTGCACATAACGCACTTCTGGTATTTATTGCCCATTTAAGATCCTCCCACTGCTGCTTTGCAATATGGCCAAACCCACTGTTCGATGCAGTTTGGTGGAGGGCGTGGTTGAGCTCCTATTCTCCCTGCACCTATTCTCTAAAAAAAAAAAAAAACCTGGATAAATTACTATATAGTCTTACAGATACAACCGGCCCTTTTGGGCCAATCATAATGCTGATGCGGTCTGTGATTTAATTGACCTTGACACCCCTGGACTATTGAGTTTTACTGCCACCTACAGAAGAATTGTGACAGTCTCCAAACCAGAAGGGGGCATCCACCCAATATTGGATCTCAAGGCCCTCATATTTCAAAGTTTACAAGGCCTGTCATAAACTTCTTTCCATCAGGTCATTCTGATCTCTGTAGACCTGACAAATGAATACTTGCATGTCCCCATTTTTACCAGTGCTTCCTATGCTTTGATGTAAGTCCCCAGTACTTCCTATTCCTGACTCTGACATTTTCTTCCTTCTGAGGCCTGGTACACACGACCGGTTTCCTCAGCAGAATCCATCAAGAAACTTGGTGGGAGACCTTTTTTATTGAGGAAACCGGTCGTGTGTACATTTTTCATCGAGGAACTCGACGAGCAAAAAAGAGAGCAAGTTCTCTTTTTCCTCGACGGGAGTCTCAAATTGGCTCGTCGAGTTCCTCGTCGGGCTGGTTTTTGATGAGAAACTCGAGCGTGTACATGCTAAGGAACCCGCGCTTGCTCATAATAAAGTATGAGACGGGAGTAAAAGTAGCATTTGTAATGGAGATAACACATTTTTCAAGCTGTAACAGACTGAAAAGTGCAAATAGTCTCTTACCAAACTTTTACTCAACACGCAAACACATGAGATTAGCAAAACCAGTCCCATGAGTTGTGCCAGTGGAATGGAACTTCCCCTGCCGTCCTATGTGTTGTAGTTACCGCGTTTGAGAACGAGGCGATTTGGTCTTGATTGTGTGTACGCAAAGCAAGCTTGTCGAGTTCCTCGACAAGCCTAACAAGGAACTCGACGAGGAAAACGATGTGTTTCGCCCGACGAGTTTCTTGGTCGTGTGTACAAGGCCTGAGTGTTTAACAAGATTTTGGCCCTGTGCTTGCTTTGTTACTCTCCCAATGCATTCCCATTAAGGGATATCTGAATAACTTCCTGTTGAACAGTCTGACCAACAATGTGTCATGGACAATTCAGACCTTAAAAGGTTTGGTTGAATTCTGAACCTTCAGAAGTCAGTGTTAGAGCCAACTCTTTGCTTGGAGTGTCTGGGTTTTTTTTGTTTCCAAAGAGAAACTTCATGAGTCTTGGGACTGATGGGAGCTTCATTCAATGCAGTCCTGTCTTTGGAGGACAAGTTGGTTCAGTCCCTGGACAAACTGATCCGCCTGATACTAAGGACTAGGTTGCCTCTGACCTGCTTAGGAATTTAGTTTTGGAGATGGGTAAATTATTTTTTCTGATCTTTTGGAAAATCCTTACAATGATTGCCAGCACAACCGGCTCTGTGCAATTTTGTTGTCCTACAGTGGTGGTCACCCCAACTGCAGGATCATCTAATCAGGATCCAGTTGGACAATGCCACAACATCAACCATCAGGGAGGTACTAGAAGTCTTTATACAGCAAGTAGAAAGGATTCTCTCTTGGCCAAAACCACAATCCAGCCTTTACCAACTGCCGTTTTTAACACCCGGGAGTGAAAAACTTGGTAGGCAGACTTTCTCGGCTGTCAGCATCTGGATGCAGATGAATGGGTCCTACAACTGTGTCACAGGTAGGAATGCTGGATGTGGACCTCCTGGCCTCTAGATTTAACAACAAACTGGATAGATTTGACTACAGGTACAGAGCTTCTATTGCAGAAACGGTAGATGCTCTGGTGGCTCCATGGGGTAAGTACAGCCTGATTTATGCCTTACTTTTCCTGAAACTCCTCCTGCTTCTGCTGTGCAGGATTGAGACCAGTAATACTTATAGCTTTGGCTTGACCCAGCAGATTGTCAATCTGAGCTAATCAAGCTCCTGGAAGATGCTCCATTTGCCAGGCTGTCAATCTTCTGTCCCAAGGACCTTTTTACCATTCTGCTTCACAGTTGTTGACTTTAACAGCATAGCTGTTGGAGCCCAGGTTTTTAGGCACAGAGCCTCTCCAAATTGATGATCTCTGATTTTAAAAGTCAGGAAGTTCACTTCCCGCAAGGTCTACCATCACATATAGAACACATACTTCACTTAGTGAAGGGCCTGTGGGATGAAACCTGACTTTTTACAATCAGACAGTGATCAGCAATTAGCCCTGAGTACTGTACCATGAAGGGTCCAATCTCTGTGCTTTCCTTACCACAAAGTCCTTTTTTTGGAGGTCTTTGATGGACGCGGGTCCCGTCCCCTTGTGTCTATGATCTTGCTCTTTATATTGCTCTTCTACGTTGTACAAAACTGATGCGTGCTGGTATTGGTAGGGTTACACCAGGCCACTTGTTTTTGTTTGCCAGTTTCCAAATCTTTCTGTAGGCAGCAGACCCAGTAGTCTCCAAGTCCTATGTATTTCAGTGAACTCCAAGAAAAGTATTTTACGGTAGGTACAAAAATCCAATTTTTATATTCAGACATATTCTGTTTATTAATTAAAGGGGTTGTAAAGGTTTGTTTTTTATTTTCTAAATAGGTTCCTTTAAGCTAGTGCATTGTTGGTTCACTTACCTTACCTAAATGTTTTTTTTCTTTGTCTGAATCCCTCACTTCCTGTTTCTCCTCAGTAAGCTTGCCCCCATCATCCACGCTGTTCTGGCTGGGGGTTAGTCAGCCAGAGCGGCTTACTGAGGAGGAACAGGAAATGAGACATTTAGACAAAGAAAACAAAGAAAAAAACATTTAGAAGGGAAATTGAAGGAAAGGGTAAGTGAACCAACAATGCACCAGCTTAAAGGACCCTATTTAGAAAATAAAAAACAAACCTTTACAACCCCTTTTAAAGAAACTGTATTTTAATCAGTTTTACATTTAGGCACATGGTTACATCATGCTCATGGATTGTATACCTGTAAACTAGAGGTGCACTGATATTTCGGTGGCCGAAAATTGTGTTTTCAGCATTTTGTTAATAGAGAAAAAGGTGTCGATAATGGTGACAAAAATTAACCTTTTGGTGTACCTCTACTGTAATCTCCCCATGAATACATATTATTTTTTTGTGTGTGTATGGCACTACATTATGCCCAAAGTCGCTTTGCTAACTAAAAATACCAACTACTTGGAGGCTTATTAACATTATATGGAAGTGTATTGTAAAAATAATTAATTTCATGTTTGTTTTCCTCTTCTAGCTGTGATCCTACCCACTGTTTGGATGTACCTGCAAACATTAGATGCACAACCTTTCTTCTTGGGTCTTGTTCTCTCTGCCTTCAGTCTAACTGAATTATTGTCTGGTCCTGTGTTTGGTTACTGGTCAGACAGGACGGGCAAAACAAAGCATGTCATCCTACTGAGCAATTGCTTTGAGATTGCAGGCAAGGCATATTATGTTTTATACTTTTATCAAGGGACTTGCATGAACTTGGCCTTTTCAGGGTAGTATGGTTTTTGTTTCTCACCCACTAGTGTCAAAAATTTTATTTTAGAGCCGGTTCACAAAACTTTGGGGGCGACTCGGCAAGGCGATCTCAAGACGACTTGAGAGGCAATTTGCAAAATGAATTCTGTATTGAAGTCAATGCAAGTCGCCCCCAAAGTCGTACAGGAACCTTTTTCTAAGTCAGCGCGACCTGCGTCGCTCCTATTAGAACGGTTCTATTGAATAGAACGGACCGCGACTTGTCAGGTGGCTGAGTCGCCTGACAGGTCACCCCTGTGTGAACCGGCTCTAAGAAATAAGTTTACATTTTATCTGTTAACCACTTAAACCCCGGACCATATTGCTGGTCAAAGACCAGAGCACTTTTTGCGATTTGGCACTGCGTCGCTTTAACTGACAGTTGCGCGGTCGTGCTATGTGGTTCCCAAACAAAACTGGCGTCCTTTTTTCCCCACAAATAGAGCTTTCTCTTGGTGGTATTTGATCACCTCTGCAGTGTTTAGTTTTTGCGCTAAAAACAAAAATAGAGCGACAATTTTGAAAAAAAATAATATTGTTTACTATTTGCTATAATAATTATCCCCCAAAAATATATAAAAAATATATTTTTTCCTCAGTTTAGGCCGATACGTATTCTTCTACATATTTTTCGTAAAAAAAAAAAATCGCAATAAGCGTTTATTGATTGGTTTGCGCAAAAGTTATAGCGTTTACAAAATAGGGGGTATTTTTATGGCATTTTTATTAATATTTTTTTTTTACTAGTAATGGCGGCAATCATCGATTTTTATTTTTTTTCGGTACTGCGACATTATGGCGGACACTTTTGACACATTTTTGGGACCATTGGCATTTTTATAGCGATCAGTGCTATAAAAATGCATTTGATTACTATAAAAATGCCACTGGCAGTGAAGGGGTTAACACTAGGGGGCGGGGAAGGGGTTAAGTATGTTCCCTGGGTGTGTTCTAACTGTAGGGGGGGTGGACTGACATGGGGAAATTACTTATCTTCTGTTCATACATTGTATGAACAGAAGATCAGCATTTCTCTCCCTGACAGGACTGGGAGCTGTGTGTTTACACACACAGCTCCCGGGTCCTCGTTCTGTAACGAGCGATCGCGTGTGCCCGGTGCGCCCCCCTAGTGGCCTGCGCGAGAGCCGACGTATAGCTAGGGGCTCTCACGGAGGGGAGCCGACCTGCCGCCGTGAAACGACGGTGGCTGGTCGGCAACCAGTTAAATGGCATGGTTAGTTAATCCCGTCCCTAGGATTTCAATTACATGATTTTGGCTGAAGGACAGGATGACAGTTCAGGCAAAAATCTTCAGTTGGATGGCCCTGCAGAAACATCAGTTGCTGCAGCTGAAATTACTAGGCCAGGTTTATAGGCATATGGTAACATCCTATGTTCTTCTTTGTGAGAACTATATTCTCAAATTTCTTTGATGTATATGGTAACATGATTAGCCTCCATGAGTGCTCAGAGCACTTTTAGTATTGAAGGACCATTTATTTATTTTTTATTATCAATATAATTAATTTAAAACATGGTTGCAGGGATAGGTGAGCATTTGTTTTGTTTTTTTCAACTTAGGGCCACTTTAAAGTGGAACTAAAAAACATTTTTTTTTTTGTGGATAGAGTAAGGAAAATCTATAATCCCTGTTTTTTATATTTATTTTTATTTTGCCATCTGTGTCCCATTGGGGAGGTTTCCATTCACTTCCTGTCTAATAGCCAAAACAGGAAGTGAGGAAATCTCTGCAAATTAGGGAAATTGTTGGGGCCCCCCCAGGTAATGGTGTCCCTATTAGAAGATTTCCACCGCTATATCTCTTTTCTTGTGACAACCAATATTTGGGACCTTTTTTTCACTTTTGATAATAACGATAAACCAAAACAAATGGAGAGTGTGAACCTCCCTAATGGGGACACATTAAAAACCTGAATGCTGTTCTAATCCCTCTCAAATCTATCCAAAACATAAAAAGAAAAAAAAAATTTGCCTCCTAGTTATACTTTAAGTCAATGACGACAAACATAAGATTAAATGTATTTATTAGTTTAGCCTTGCTTTTTGAACTCGGATGTTCAGTAGTGGCAGCTATATATGTTTTTTTTTTTTTTTTTTTTACAGTAAATGCTATCAGCAACATGGCTAAAGGTATATACAAAGATAAATGTGCTGATGGTTAGAAGAGACATAAAGAAATGTTTTCTGTTATTAAAATGGAAGCTATTCCTTGTATAGCTTGGTATGTTCTGGCTCATTCCCGGATATATGGTAAACCAGCTAAAGCTGACCATATACTATATCATTTGATTGTACAATTTCCATTAGCTCTACCACCAACTGTGTAATGTAAGCGTCTATGCGTTGGATACAAACTGAATGAATTGTTTAGGTATGTCCTTATATAACAAAGTTTTGGTAAATTGAATGGAAATTGTACAGGGATTATACAGTCAGTTGTCACTCTTAGGTCGCGTACAGACTAGCGGACCTGTCCGATTAAAAAAGGTCCGCGGACCGCTTTCATCGGACATGTCCGCTCGGAGATTTTGGTCTGATGGTTGTACACACCATCAAACCAAAATCCCCGCGGACAGACAGCAAGGCGACGTGACGATGACGCGGCGACGTGTGCAAACCCGGAAGTTCAATGCTTCCACGCATGCGTCGAATCACTTAGACGTCATGCACGGGTTCTCGGGCCAGCGGACATGTCCGGTGAGTCATACTGACCATCGGACATGTCCGGCGGACATGGTTCCAGCGGACATGTTTCTTAGCATGCTAAGAAACAGTTGTCCGCTGGAAACCTGTCCGGTAGGCCGGAAAATTGTCCGGTCGGCCCTACACACGACCGAACATGTCCGCGGGAACTGGTCTGCGGACCAGCAAAAATTTGAAAGCCGGTTCTCAAATTTTCCGACCGGAAAAGTTCTTGACTGAAATTCTGATCTTCTGTATGCAATTCCGATGCGCAAAAAAACACACATGCTCGGAATCAATTCGACGCATGCTCGGAATCATTGAGCTTAATTTTTCTTGGCTCGTTGTAGTGTTGTACGTCACCGCTTTCTTCACGGCCGGAATTCTATGTGACCGTGTGTAAGCAATACAAGTTTGAGCCAAAATTCCGTCTGAAAAAAATCCACGGTTTTCAAGTCGAAATTTCCGATCCTGTGTACGTGGCATTAGTTGTGCATTCCACAAATCTGGCCTTTATGGAAAAGTGGCAAGAAGAAAGCCAAAAGAAGTCCCATTTGCAGTTTGTGAGAAGCCTTTTGGGGGACACAGCAAACATGTGCTTTGGTCAGATGAGACCAAAATTTGACTAAAAGAAAAACGTTATGTGTGGTGGAAAACTAACACTGTGCATCACCCTGAACACACCATCCCCACCGTGAAACATGGTGGTGGCAGTATTATGTTGTGGGGATACTTGTTCTTCAGCAGGGACAGGGAAGCTGGTCAGAGTTGATG
Source organism: Rana temporaria (assembly GCF_905171775.1). NCBI lineage: Eukaryota > Metazoa > Chordata > Amphibia > Anura > Ranidae > Rana > Rana temporaria. The sequence goes on along the minus strand of NC_053492.1, from coordinate 205,839,769 downwards.
GGAAGATGGATGGAGCCAAGTACAGGGCAATCTTAGAAGAAAACCTGTTAGTCTGCAAAAGACTTGAGAAAGGGGCTGAGGTTCACCTTCCAGCAGGACAACGACCCTAAACATACAGCCAGAGCTACAATGGAATGGTTTAGATCGAAGCATATTCATGTGTTAGTATGGCCCAGTCAACATCCAGACCGAAACCCAATTTAGACTCTGAGGCAAGACTTGAAAATTACTGTTCAGGCACTCTCCATCCAATCTGACAGAGCTTGAGCTATTTTGCAAAAAAAAAGGGGCAAAAATTTCACTCTCTTTGGACACCCAAAAAGACTTGCTACTGTAATTGCAGCAAAAGGTGGTTCTACAAAGTATTGACTTAGGGGGGCTGAATACAAATGCACGCCACACTTTTAATTTTATATATATATATATATATATATATATATGTGCCACTTTGTGTTGGTCTATTACATAAAATCCCAATAAAACACATTTATGTTTTGGTTGTAATATGACAAAATGTGGAAAATTTCTAGGGGTGTGAATACTTTTTCAAGACACTGTATATTGAAAAAGCTAGTGTGTATTACAAGTACACTTGTATTTTAATGTGGGATCTATCAATTGGTGAAATGTCATTCTTTAATAAAACTATTCCTATTTTCTGTGTCTGTTATGTGTTACCATACACAATTGTTCCTTGTTTCTTTTATTTCAATAGGTAATTTCATGTACTTTGTTGGAATCTCCAAGTGGTTTCTCCTGGCTAGTCGGTTGGTAGCAGGTAATGTTAGTTTTAGCAGGTAGACCTCTGATGCCTAACCCACTGTCTGCATGTGTCTCCACTGTTAAACTTTGTGGCCAACAGGCCCATTTACCCAGTACATAAAGCAGGGGTCGACAACCTTTTCTCACTTAAAGCGGGGGTTCACCCTGTTAAAAAAAAAAAAAAAGTTTTTTTTTATTAGACCATTAAATTCGGCATCGTAGCGCGAGCTACGGTATGCCGGTCTTACATTTTTTATGCCCGTACTCACTGTGCTATCGATGATTGAAGAATCCGGGGAATGGGCGTTCCTATGGTGAGAGAAGGTGATTGACGGCCGGCCCTGGCACGTCACGCTTCTCCGGAAATAGCCGAAATAGGCTTGGCTATTCACGGCGCCTGCGCATAGCCTGTGCGCAGGCGCCGTGAATAGCCGAGACCTACTCCGGCTGTCTTCGGGGAGCGTGACGTGCCAGAGCCGGCCGTCAATCATCCTCCCTCTCCATAGGCACGCCCATTCCCCGCGGGAGTCGGATTCTTCAATGAGCGATAGAACAGTGAGTACGGGGATTAAAAATTTAAGACCGGCATACCGTAGCTCGCGCTACGATGCCGAATTTAATGGTCTAATGATGGAAAGGAGGGTGAACTACCGCTTTAAGAGCCAGATTTAATGTATGTGAATGCATGGAGGGCCACATTCACCTGCTAATAAATGAAGATAACATTACATAGTGCCCGCACTTCTGGCCCCCTTTACATTACACAGCCCTCGCACCTCTGGACTCCCTTACATTACACAGCCCCTGTACCTCTGGACCCCTTTACATTAAACAGCCCCCCCTGCATATTAAACGGCACGCCCCAGCTGTGTAAGCAAGGGGGGTGGGGTGCTTTTACTTTTTTTCTTTTTTTTTTTTTTTACTTTTACACTGTCCCTTTGAAAAAAACATTTCTGATAATTTTTATTGCTGTCAAAAGGAGTGTAAACATTCCTTCTGACAGTAATAGGCGGTGACAGGTACTCTTTATGGAGGGATCTGTGGTCTATAAGACTCCAAATCCCTTTGAAGCATTCAAAACACCAAGTTTGGCTGTTTTGAATACCAACATTTTTTCAAATTTTTGTACCTTTTAAGTCTTCTGTAAACCGGAAGTGATTTCATGACATTGCTTCCGGTTTACTAGATCCAAGATCCGAGACCCGATCAAAGCCGATTAAGGCTTTGTTCGGGTCTCTGGCCAGCTGGCGGACATGCTTGCTGGTCGCTTGGGCCTCCCAGTGGGACAGGAGAGTCCGGGTGAGCCACGGAAGGCTGCAAGAGGGGGGACGTCCCCTCCCGCTGCCTGGGATAACCGCTGAGAGGGGCTTCTTAGCCGCATCGATTGTTGTCCCAAGAAAGCCGGCTCTAAAAAAACGGTACTGGGGTGATGCATGCAGCTGCAGGCATCACGCCTATACAACCCCTTCAAGCCGAGGCGTTGACAGGCCTGATATTTAGCAACCATGGGCCCAGTGCAACCTGCAGGCTGTAAGTCTAGCTGCTTGGCTGTCATGATGTTTCAGCAATTTCTAAATAACTTCTTTTTTTTGGTCAATTCTACTTTAAACATGTTTTTGATATTTACACGCAGGAGTTGATTTTTCCCAGAGCTTAGTGAATGTGGTGAAATGTCACTTAGTAAAGAATACCTAATCGGGTGCAAGGAAAAAAAAATTGAATTTTTGCTGGCACGTGATTAGATGATAGAAAACAGCAGAGCTTCATCGCATTGACTAAGCTCTGGGGAAAATGAGTGCAACTGCACTTATAAAGTGCAGTCTATTTGCCTTTAGTAAACAAACCCCAAAGTGGTTTGAGGGTACAATCTTATTTTCCTTCTTTTCAGGTATTGGTGGGGGAGCTGGGGCTTCAATCTTTGGCTATCTGACACGGCATTCTAGTGCCAAAGATCGTGTTCCGGTCTTTGCCATGGCAATGGCATGCAGACAAGCTGGTCTTTTGATAGGTGAGTTCTTTTTACTTCTGGGGAAATGCTAGGAAATAAGTAATTTTGCATTTGATGTTCATTGTAAAGTATTTAGAAAATTAAGAAAAGTGCAGCTAAATGAAAAAGGAACTGCCCATGAAAATGTAATGCCGCGTATACACGATCATTTTTCGGCTTGTAAAAAACAACGTTTTTCAGCCTCTAGAAAAAATGACGTTTATTCCAACTTCATCATTAAAACGACGTTGCCCACACACGATCGTGAAAAAAAAAAAATGCTCTAGCAAAGCGCGGTGACGTACAACACGTACGACGGCACTATAAAGTGGAAGTTCCATTCAAACGGCGCCACCCTTTGGGCTGCTTTAGCTGATTCCGTGTTAGTAAAAGACGATTCGCGCTTTTCTGTCTGTTACAGCGCGATAAATGTGCTTACTCCATTACGAACGGTAGTTGTACCAGAACGAGCGCTCCTGTCCCATTACTTGCTTCTGAGCATGCGCTGGTTTTTAACGTTGTTTAAGCCCACACACGATCATTTTTTACAACACGAAAAACGACATTGTTTAAAACGTCTTTAAAAAAATGCAGCATGTTCGAATTTTTTTGCTTTGTCGTTTTTCAGAACCCGAAAAATGATGTGAAGCCCATCATTTTAAATGACATTTTTTAAAAATGTAGTTTTTTACATGCCGAAAAATGATCGTGTGTACGCGGCATAAGTTTGGCTGAAAATGTCCTCAGTTTTGCAACGCTGTCCACCCACTTGAGCCATCTACTTTACTTTACTTAAGTTAATTGAGTAGTACAGCAACTTATTCATACACTATGGCTTATAGGCTTGTGTCTTCAGGTGATTGGGAACTGGCAAGCTTTTGAAGACACGCCCCCTGTGGCGTCTCCCCTATAACCCTACACCACTCCATCAGTCCTAGTGTCTGAAGGTGATGGACCTCTTCTCCTTGTGTAGAGAAATCTGCTTCACTTGTTTATTTATTTTTCTTTGATATTTTTCTGTAATTCTTCAGTCAACCCCAACTTCTTCTAATGCCTACACATAAGCAGTGTATCCAGATAACCTTGGGAACCAGACCCCATGCTGTGGATACAGCGTTTAATATTGCTTTGGGCACTGGATCCTGTGTGAAGCACTCACCTCTGCACTGGGTGCAATGCATTGCATTAGCCACAGGGTGTTCTACAGATCCAGGGCCGGTGGTCCATCACTATAGAACCCAGTCCCTGAAGACCCCTTTGGGGGTTTGCCCACAGTGATGGGTGAAGCCTGGACTTTATATACAACCCAGTGTCGTGGACAGGTAAGACAGGGTCACCTGTATCTCTGACCATTGCTGTAAAAAATGTTTTACAGTAAAACATTGGATTGCGAGCATAATTCGTTCCGGAAGCATGCTTGTAATCCAAAGCACTTGTATATCAAAGCGAATTTCCCATAGGAAATAATAGAAACTCAAATGATTTGTTCCACAACCATTTATTCATAAGTCCTTCAGTCTATAGTCTATATAAAAAGATTATAGCAATGTGACGGGTTGTGTAACCATAAAATGTCCATCCACTAATGGAAGCCTCCCCAAGGGGATTAGAAGCAAAATCCAGGAGGATCTACAGAGTATAAAAGAGAAGAGAGGTGCCTCTAAGTGTAGCAATATGGTTACATTTAATGAAGGTACAACATTTAGCGACTCGCATGGTTGATGATTAAAAGAGGCACATCTAAGTATGCAGGCATCCGGGGTAAAGCGATCCACATAGACTGTCCTCCTCACTGCCGGCTCTCACCGTTGTCAGTCTGCAATTGTGACCGGGAAGACTACCCTGCAGTAGAGCGATCTGAAAGCGAGGCTTGAACCGCTAGTGGAAGGGATGACATCAATGGTGGTGCAGAGGATGGTTTATGTGGACAGCTTTACCCCGGATGCCTGCATATTTTAGATGCGACTCTTTTAATCCTCAAGCATGTGAGTTTCTAAATGTTGTACCTTCATTAAATGTAACCATATTGCTACACCTAGAGGCCCCTCTCTCATTTATACTCGGTTGTGACATGACGCTACTCTTGTATCAAGATATCGCTTGTATATCAAGTCAAAATGTATTACATTTTGTTTGTCTTGCAAAACGCTCTCAAACCAAGTTACTCTCAAACCAAGGTTTTACTGTATTCCACAGTGCAAACTTTTCAAACTTGGTGCTAAAATTCAACTAGTCAGAGTTCAGTTTCAGGTGGATAACCAGGTGTTGCATCACACCATTGGTCGCACACTTTAATGACACTTTTGCCTAGAGCCCTTGCCGTTATACGTACTGTTCTACATCTGACTTATCACATACTTCTACCTTTTCTCTCGCACTCTACTCTGTAATTGGCCCACAGGGAAATACCCTCACTTGTAGCTATGGCAGAGAACAGGTGAAAGGGGCCAATTCAAAACAGGTTGCTGAAAGCTTGCATAACAAAAATACATAATCATGATCTATCACACCGCACTCTGCATCTGATTCTAGTTCTATTTCAGGAACAGAATAAATGGCCTACTTGAATAAAGCAAAATTTTCTGCATCTACTGTAATGTCATAATTTCATGGACAGATCACAGCCTTAATACAGCCATCTTTGTCTAGGGCACAGAAATGCCCCACCTTTCTCTTACTCCTGTTTCTCACCCAAAGTGGGATCCCAATATGTCGTTCCTAGAGGATGCAGACACAGAAGGGAATGGAGAGGATGTTAAAGGGGTTGTAAACAGGGCTCAAGTCCTGCGGGAACGCGTGGGAACGGAGTTCCTGCACTTTTTTCACAGCAGGAACTCCGTTCCCTTTGCAGGACTAGAGCAGCCAAGCTAAGTGGCCAGGAAACATTGCGGAGGTCTGCCGCGAGTTATCGTGGGATATAGAAAGAACTTGCTTCTTTATAAATCCCGTCATAACTCGCGACAGACCTCCGCAATATCTCCTGGGAACAATGACAAAAGCTCCCAGGAGACATTGCGGCATCGAGGAAGTGACGGAATACCCGCACACTACCCAATGAATCTTTATACAGGAAGCGCCCAGTAACATAAAGGATTACTAAGGTACAGTGGATCGAAAAAAAACATGCCGTTTAGTAATTATGCATATGAGCGTATCATTTTTGTTTTTTGGTGGGGGAGTGGATCTTGGGTGGGAGTTCCCACACTTTTTTCCCCAGGACTTGATCCATGGTTGTAAAGGTTCGTTTTTTATTTTCTAAATAGGTTCCTTTAAGCTAGTGCATTGTTGGGTCACTTACCTTTTCCTTCTAAATGTTTTTTTTCTTTGAATTTCTCACTTCCTTTTCCTCCTCAGTAAGCTTGCCCCCATCATCCAAGCTGTTCTGGCTGGGGTTAGTCAGTCAGAACAGCTTACTGAGGAGGAACAGGAAGTGAGAAATTCAGACAAAGAAAAAAAACGTTTAGAAAGGAAATCGAAGGAAAGGGTAAGTGAACCAACAACGCACTAGCTTAAAGGAACCTATTTAGAAAATAAAAAACAAACCTTTAAAACCCCTTTAAGGCCGTGCTGGAGGAAGCTGCAGAAGATTTCTCTCCCTAACATTTGTTTCTATTTAGAAGAGAAAGTTTCATGCAAAGTACTTGCTAACATGGAAAAGCTGTAATGGAAAGCATCACCCCTCCAGGTGAAGTATTCCCCTCTCTGAAAGACAGGTGCTGGTCCAGTCCGCAATCTGGGCATAGCAGGCAAAGTGTACAAGGAAGGGCGGTCGCACTCCAAACTTCAAAGAACTGGGAGCTTTATTTCTTAAAATCCATAAAGGACATCAAAACATCATGATGCATAAGAACAGCAGCATGGTTGATGCGCTTAATCGTAACCTATTGAGAAAATTTTGTTCATGAAACGCATCAACCATGCTGCTGTCCTTATATATCATGATGTCTTGGTGTCCTATATGGATTTTATGAAATAAAGCTCCCTGTTCTCTGAAGTTTGGAGCGTGGTCACCCTTCTTTGTACACTTTACAAACATGGAAAAGCTCATTGCCTGTGTCTGCCAAAATGTTAGCATTGTATGAGTTGAGCCTCCTCGGTCTCGCCGGGCCCTTTTGGGCTAAAAGAGACCTAAAGAAACTTGCAAAACATTCCCTCTATGAATAGATAGCATGTGCAGTCTATGTTGATTGGGTCACTACTGAATGGATTTGCACTCCCCAAAAATCTTTGCTGAGCCCTAGCCAGTGGAAAAAGAGTTTACAAAGAAGTGGAGTATTCCTGTGGTTGACCTTGCCTATACAAACATTTCACTGTACCTAGTAAAGATGTTTATTTTGTTCAAAGTTTCTGTTGATAGAATTTTTGAGATGCTTTTAAAAGCTGTCTAACCTTAAAAGCTGTCTAACCTGACAGGCCCAGTCATGCAACCAGCTTTTTCTTCTATTTCTGTATGTCAAACTGCACTAGGACAACAAATGACTAACGTGACCCTGTTTGTCAGGATTGTGCTATTACAGATTAATTACACCATTTACATTCTGCTCTGCTTTTTTTGTGTACATGCTCTAGATGTCATGAGACAAACATCCAGAAAGGCTCGTGGCTCCATACAAATGTGCAGAATCTTATGGCTAAAGGCTTGCATAGCAGAAGCTGCCTGTAAACGGCACCTCACATGTATGCCTTTCTAAGAAAGACTAGTGGTGGGGCACTGGACTAATTCATCAAGGAGGTCAAAGGTGGGAAGGTTTTTAACAGACAAACTTAAAGCGGGGTTCCAACCACAATTAGCATTTTTTAAAGGAGTTGTAAAGGAAAAAAATGTTTTGCCTAAAATTAATGTCTGCAAGGTAGACAGACAGAATAGTGTAATGATTCTGTTAAAAAACGAGTAAATACTTATTAAATTCCTTCATCTATATCACCTCTGGCGTTCTAGTTTCTGTTCTCTCATTCACTTCCTGGTTTGCATCGCTCGTTTATGTAAGAACTACATTTCCCAGTATGAATTGCGGCACGTCCAGTAATTCATACCTCCTTGAAGTCTCTAACACGTAGAGAGCGTCCTGCTGCACAGATGTAGTTCCCAGGAGGGGGTGAGCATGTTACTGACCACCGCAGTAAAGCCTCCCTTCGCGATGGTCAGTAAAATCAGACAAGCAGGAAGTGAACAGAACAGAGAAGAAATAGAGCAACTTCTGAGCAAAAACGAACAATGAGGAAGTGAAAAGAGGAATGTCTGGAGGTAAAAGATGCTTATTATGAAAAAAAAATTCCTTTACAACCCCTTTAAATGTATGTCCTTTCATCATGCTTTTTTTTAATATAAATCCGGTCACTTACTATTTTACAATCCGCTGCCGATCCGCATAGTTATTCAAAAAAGATAATTTATAAAACTATGTCCACACCGTTCCTGGAAGTCTTGGATGGGGAGTGATAGTTGGGTAGCGCACTGCATCCTGGGAAATGATGACACACATTTCCCAGGAGCATTAGAGGGAGATGTCGGAATCCTAGGTGATTCCAAAGGCAGATTTCGTGGGACCACATAACAGGCATTTCCAGATTTTTTTTTTCTTTTTTAGGTCTAATGAGCACAATAATGAAAAAAAAATTTGGGGATGGAAACTCCACTTTAAACTTCTAGCAGATGATCCCTGGCCAGATCTGCTATCTCAAGGTCTTCTATTCCAGTCCCTGGCTTTAACAGCATGGTTGTTGGTTGTTGAAAATCAGGTCTTAAAGGATAGAGGGATTTCTGAGTCTGCGGGGTTGATTTACTAAATGCAAATAGAATGTGCACTTTGGCGCTCATTTTTAACATAACAAAGTGAAGCTTCACCACATTCGCTAAGCTTTGGGGAATATAAGTGCTACTGCACTTGCAACGTGCACATTCTATTTGCCTTTAGTAAAACAACCCTTGCGATTCCTACCTTGCTGAAAGCAAAATAAGCTACTTCAGTCTCCATCCTGATCCTCCCCTTAGAGTGGTCCTGGGCGGAAGCAGGTGAATGCGAGAAGCACAATGGTGATATAGAGAGGGGAGGCATATGCCTTTTCAATATATATATATATATATATAGATTTACAATACAGCTCACTGAATCAAATATGCATGAAAATGCTCACAAATACATACAAAAAAAAAACGGCTAAAAAAATAGATGCTCAAACAGGAGTATTGTGTGCAAGAGGCCTTACAGCACTGGCAGTAAAATGATTTGGGCTTCATGTACACAGGAAGTTGTTCAACCTCTCCTGAACGATTTAGCTTGACAGCTAGAGACCGGCGTCTAAAAACGTCCGTTTAGCCATGTTTACATGCTGCGTTTTGCGTCTAGAAGCGTATATATATTATTTTTTGGGTTAAAATGCAAAATGTCTGTAAACTAAACACAAGCTACCGCGTTTAGCCGCTTGAAATGCCTCTAAGCACAGCTTCTGAATGCATTTTTTTCTGGGTTCCAGAAAAAGCCTCTAAACTCAACTATAAACAACCCTGTGTGAGGTGTTCCCCGCCTTAAATTGGCGATATTGCAGCAGCCATGGGGGGAGGGGGGGCCTAGCAGTTCCAAATTTTTACAAGTACTTTCTGGCCGGACAGTTGACGGTGGCCCACCGCCAGCTGACTGTCCCCCAGGATGATGACTCCTTGTCCCTGGAGGCTGCCTTGGTGGGCTCCTACGAGGCGTTGTCCCATCTGGTGTACAGAGGTCAAAAAGCTTCTTACCCACTGACATCCTCCATGCGCTCAGTGATGAGGGCATGGGTTGTAGCTCAGGGATTGAGCTCATCTAGAGCAACCAGATTTTCTCTTAAAACACCGCTGTGAAGGAATCCCAATTTATCACATTTTTTTGATTACCCCGGACCCGGTAGTGTGGACCAATATGGTATTAAGATTTTGCTTCACATTGTAGCGAACAGTACTTTACTGTCGTTTGATGAACTCAAATTGAAATATAATTTGCCTAATACACATTTTTTCAGGTAATCCAATTAAGACATGCTTTTTGTTCACAATTTGGTGGGGGACCCCTTAACTTGAGCCCAGTGACCTAGAGCTGTTGACGCACAGTGAATCGCTACCAAAACCAGTCTCTTGCCTATATAAAGATTTATTCTAGGAAACAAACCTCTTGTTGGGGCCTTGCAGGAGAACTTGGGAAGCTATGGCACCGAGACTGGACAGATGATTGGGACGACAGGTGGGGGACTGCGTTTCAGTATCTTGTATCTAGCAGGGATAGATTGATCCATTACAAATTCTTACATATAGTCTATCTCACCCCTGCTAGATTGGCAAGGATGTTTGTGAATCGGCACTCCCAGTGCTGGAGATGTACTTCACCTGTAGCTAACTTTTTGCACATCTTTTGGGAGTGCCCATCAATCAAACCCTACTGGCAAGCCATTGCCTCTTGTATCAGGCCAGTCAGTTCCATTTCTTTTTTTTCATTCAAATTTAAGTTTATTTTCAATAAAATAAATACATACATTTGTATTAAATTAGCAAGAAATAAGTCAATAGCACGCAGAAGTCAGTTCCATTTCTATCCCCATGTCCATTGAAGTATGTCTTCTACATTTAGTGTAGCCACTGGCCACTACCAGGGCTATACGGACCCTCTTTACCTTGTTACTATTCTATGCTAAAAAACGTATTATATTGTTGTGGAAGAGCAATGTGTCGCCAACTATGCATTCTTGGAAAGTATTGGTCAATAAGGCAGTGCCCTTCTACAAAGCTACATACCTGAACAGGGGTGCTCTGACTAAGTTCAAGGAGGTTTGGGGGGTTGATTGCTTGCATGGATACAGCATCTGACTAATTAAAGTGTGATACCAACCCGGAGACCCTTCGAAGATCTTATGGTACTGAGAGGTGTCTGATTGGGGGGACTGGAGGACTAGCGAGTAAATGCAGAGGTTCTATACTGAACATACGGGGGATGGAAAACTCTCCACTTAACTAAAAAAGTGAATGTGAGCCGTCTTAATGTGCACTACTGAAGTCGCTCCGACTTCAGAAAAGGTTCCTGTACTACTTCAAGTCGACTTCTAGGCAACTTGTACCCATTGATTTCAATGGTCGCGCTGTAAGTCGAGTTGCCTCTGTGTGAACCAGCACTTAAGGTACACATCACCCATATTTCTAAACAAAGTCTTAAAATGATTATGTAGAGTACAATTTACCCAATTAGTATCTTATGTTTTTTTAAACTAGGCATGGCTGTAGAGCACTAATCTACGCCAGTTCCCTTTATCATTAATCCAGAAAACACAGTGATCCTGGTGTAACATAGCTGCTTGTGATGCTGGAGCACCGTTTTTGCTGCATCTAAAACACAGCAAGCCTGATGTAAAAAGCAGTCTATTGAGACAGGTGTAAACTGTGCGGTTGAACTCGATAAAATACTGTATCATTGTGTTGGTGCTTGGTCATGTCGGTTTAAAGTATTTTCACACTGTTTCTTTTGATGTGTTTTTTCAGGTCCTGCATTTAATATCTTCCTTAGATATTGCACCTTCCAGCTTGGACCATTCCATGTTGATAAGTTCTCTGCTCCTGGAGTAAGAATACAAGAGTTTCTTTCTTTTTATTGCTATTATTTGTTGTATCATATGTATCAGTGCATTAATGAGCCATAAAGTATAAGTGAAGTTATGTGTCTTTAAAACGTTGAAGGACTCCACTATAGGCTCAGCTTGGGAAGGGGTGAGAGTTCAGGGAAGGCCTGCTCTGAAAGAAGTAGTTGGAATAGGTTGTTTTAACCTTTTTGGATGACTTGAGTCTCTAGTCAATGTTAAAAAAAAAAAAAAAAAAAAAATTTGGCTAAATTCTTCACACCCTAAAGCCTTGTACACACGATTAGTCCATCCAATGAGAACGGTCTGATGGAGCGTTTTCATAGGTTAACCGATGAAGCTGACTGATGGTCTGTCGCGCCTACACACCATCGGTTAAAAAAACAATTGTGTCAGAACGCGGTGACGTAAAACACAACGACGTGCTGAAAAAAACGAAGTTCAATGCTTCCAAGCATGCGTCGACTTGATTCTGAGCATGCGTGGATTTTTAACCGATTGATTGTGCCTACGAACGATCGTTTTTTTCCCATCGGTTAGGAATCCATCGGTTAAATTTAAAGCAAGTTGGCTTTTTTTTAACCGATGGTTAAATACAGGCATACCCCACTTTTAAGTACACAATGGGACCAGAGCATGTATGTAAAACGAAAATGTACTTAAAATGAAGCAATACCTTTCTTCACTTCTGGGGTGTCAGGGGCTATAGTAGGGGTGTCAGGGACTGTATTGGGGTGTCAGGGACTGTAGTGGGGGTGTCGGGGAGTGTTTTTCCAAGTAGCAGGGAATCTGAACTATCCGTGCACGGATTACTCAGCTGCAGCTTTAGCTTGAGAGACACTTTACATACACTCATAGGTATGTCCTTACTCGCGAGTGTATGTAAAGTGAGTGTACTTAAAGTGGGGTATGCCTGTAACCTATGGGGCCCACACACGATTGGTTTTGACCGATGACAACGGTCCATCAGACCGTTGTCCTCTGGTTAACCCAGTGTTTCTCAATTCCAGTCCTCAGGCCCCCCCAACAGGTCAGGTTTTCAGGATTTCCATTATTTTGCACAGGTGATTTGATCAGTTTCACTGCCTTAGTAATCACCACAGCCTTTTCATCTGAGGGAAATCCTGAAAACCTGACCTGTTGGGGGGGCCTGAGGACTGAAATTGAGAAACACTGGGTTAACCTATCGTGTGTACGAGGCCTAAAAGGATCCTTTATGAGAACTACCATCACTAAGGCCGGCCATACACTGTTCGAATCTCAGCCAGTTCAGCAGGAACCCACAAACTGTTATTGGGCAGGCTGAATGTACCAAGTTGCCACAGTACAGTGGTGTGAATGGGTCTTTTAATGTATCTATGAAGGAGTAGCGCCGTCACCCTAGGCTGCTATCCTGACTGAACTACAGAAACCTCCCCATCCCTGACAACTGACCATGCACTAGTTAGATTTTGTTAAAAAAAAATTGTTTTAAGAATGTTCGTTCAATTTCTTTAATGGTTAGTGGGGTCAAATCATCATTGCTTTTCAAAAATTTGAAGGAGCAGGATGGTACACACGTCCGAGAAACTCGACGGGCGAAACACATCGTTTTCCCCATCGAGTTCCTTGTTCGGCTGTCCAAAAACTCGTCTAAACCAAATTTTCCCATTGCCCGACAAGGAAATAGAGAACATGCTCTCTTTTTGGCTCGACGAGTTTCCTGATGGGTTTCTCGGCGAAAAGTGTACACACGACCGGTTTTCTCGGCAGAATACGTCTCCCATCGAGTTTCTTGCTGGATTCTGCTGAGAAAACCGGTCGTGTGTACGCGGCCTAAGCCACACAAGCTGCCTTTTTTTTTCTTTTTTTTGTGATTGGAGTGTGAAATAAATGCTAAAATAAATAATTATCCGAGGACGGTTATTAAAACAGAGTGCCTTTGTGGCAACTAGACACCTACATTTTCACAAAAGACGTAAGGAAAAGCTTTAGGGTAGTATATACAAGCATGCATGCTTCGGTCCATCAGGTCCTGGCAATGCAGATGACAGGTAGCTCCCTGTTCTCCTGATCTATCCGCCAGTCTATAGATAGAGTGACCATAGCCTTGAAAGGATTTGTGCAATAAGAAATCATTATATAGTAGCAATCAAACAGATCTTGGCCATCTTGAGTAAGGGCAGATGATTCATGTAGCATTTACTTCCTTGAATCCACCTGCCCTTATCTCGGGCATGCAGGCAGGAGGGTCTGCTTAGCTGAGAAAACCCATCTTCCCCTCCTGAAAACTTCCTGGGATAGTTAACCTAATTTGCCTAGGCCTCGAAACCAGGATATAACTAAAGAAATGTAAAACAAAATTGTAAAACAAGTGAATATTATAGACTTTTTTCTAGCTGTTTACTAATGCTAGTAGCATGAGGATTAAAAATAGTCAATGTTGATTTGAGAGAGTGATGTTCCACTTTAAGAAGTCTTTTGAGGTGAATTTATTACAAAGGTTATCTGACTTATCTGATGTTGATAATTTGTATAGAACACACAGAACAGCAGTTGCCTTGTATGGACAAAATGTAGCATTTCTTAATATGTGATGTAATTCTTATTGCCTTTTCACAAGACGTTCCAAGGGAATCAATGACCTGTCTCTTGTTAAAGCTCAGAAAAAGTAGTGGAATCTTTGAAATTAGTTTAGTTTAGAATTAAAACTATTAAAGTGATATTAGGCAACTAAAATTGTGAGTCAGTTGAAATAACCGAGGCCTTTTACCTAGACATATCTGCATATCACCACTCCTTGTGATAGCTTTGTTCGCGTTTAACCCTTTCGCTGCCAGGCCCTGTGCTCCATTCTTACTCGGGTGGCCAGACCATTTTTGCAATATTTATTTTGCTTTTTATTTTTTACTTATAACTTTCAGAGTTTGTAAAAGACCCCCCCCCCCAAACCATATTTTTTTCTGAAGGCACATGACCTGTAGAGTAAAAAGAAGGCACCGCTTATTTTTAGGGCACAGTGATATTTGTGCAAATGTTTATCAAAACAGTATTTTTGCAAAAAATCCACTAAAATGAGGATTAGCAAATAAATACACAGCAAATTTTTCAAAATTCCTACTAAATATAAAAGCTTAATCTGTATTTAGTTAATACATAACAAATACTTTTTGCGAAATGGTGAAAATGTAATGGATGCAAAAGTGGAAATATTCCAATTTCCCTCAAAGTCTGAAAGGTTTTCATTTTTTTCCTTACAGCTTTCAGAATTTCTGAAAGACCCCAAAAACCCAGTGGTATTTGCGCAAATGTTTATAAAATCATTATATTCACAAAAAATACACTAAAACCATTATTTAGCAGATAAAAACACATAATTTGACAACATTCCTGCTAAATCCCTACTAAATATAAAAGTTTAACCTGTATGGAGTTAATAAACAAACAATTAACATTTTTACATCACGCCTTTTTGAAAAATAATGAAAATCGAACGTACCCAAAAATTTCTCAAAAAATCAGTAGGTTTTTATTTTTCACTTACAGCTTTCAAAGTTTGTAAAAGACCCCCAAACCATATATTTTCTAAAAAGCATATGACCTCTGTAATAAAATGAAGGTGATACTGATTTTTTTTTTTTTTTAGGCCCCCGCATTATTTGATCAAAACAATATTTTCGCTAAAAATACACTAAAATCATTAATAGTGGATTCATACATGGCAAAATATACAAAATTCCTAGTAAATATCAAAGTTAAAATTGTATTGCGTTAAAGCGGAGTTCCACCCAAAAATGGAGAGCCGAGGGAGAGATCGGCTTCGGGTGCCGACATCGCGGGCGCCCAGGACAGGTAAGTGTCCTAATATTAAAAGTCAGCAGCTGAAGTATTTGTAGCTGCTGACTTTCAATATTTTTTTCGGCAGAACCCTGCTTTAATAAATAACAAATATGTGTAGGTTTTTTAAATTTTAACCTTTTTGTGAAGTGGTGAAAACTAAAGGTAAATCCGGAGGTTACCATTTTCCACCTGAAAAGACCCCTCAAACTAGACATTAGACTAGACGAGGATGACTTTTAACCGACCCACCCGACCCTGACAGGCAATGCTGGTTACACGGCAGGTTGTAACACAGCGATCCCGCTGTGTCACGGAGATCACAGTGTTAACAATTCGGGCGCGCTGTGATAAATGTCCCGCCCTCCTCCTCCTAGACTAGCTCGTGTGATAGAGCCAGTGTTCTGTCTATCACACGAGCTGGTCTAGGAGGAGGAGGGCGGGACATTTATCACAACGCGCCAGAACTGTTACCAACACTGTGAGCTTCGTGACACAGCGGGACCAAGACACAGCGGGACCGTGACAGCAGTTTGGCACAGTAAAGAGAAAGGCTGTGAGGGGCTTACGATGGTGAGGGGGGGGCTTGCGATGGTGAGGGGGGCTGATAATGATGAAATAATGATGTAATGATGGTGGGGGGGGGGCTGATGATGATGAAATGATGATGGTGGGGGGGGGGGCTGATGAGATGATGATGAAATGATGATGATGGTGGGCTTGCAATAAGGGGGTGATGATGTAATGATGAAGGTGGGGAGGGGGATTGCAATGAGGGGCTTGCAATGGTGAGGGGGGGGTTGCAATGAGGAGCTGATGATGGTGAGGGGGGCTTGCAAAGGTGAGGGGGGGTTGCAATGAGGGGCTGATGATGATGTTGATGTAATGATGATTGGGGGGGGCTTGCAATGATCTTGATCGGCTTGCAATTAATGATTGTGAAGGGGGGCTTGCAATGAGGGGCTTACAATGATGATGGCGAGGGGGGCTTGCAATGAGATGATGATGGTGAGGTGGGGGGGGCTTTCAATGATCATGATCGGTTTGCAATTAATGATTGTCGGGGGGGGGGGGGGGGGTTGCAGTGAGGGGCTTATAATGATGAAGGGGGAGGGTTGCAATGATCGTGAGGGGCTTGCAATGGTGAGGGGGGGGCGGGGTTTGAAATGATGGCTTGAATTTGAAATGGTGATGAGGAGGGGCTTGCAATGATGGTCTGAAATGACAGTGAGGGTGGGCTTGCAATGATGGCTTGAAATGACGGTGGGCTCAAAATAACATATGTGCAGTGTGCATAGGAAATTATTCATAGTTTTTTTTATAGTCCGGCCCTCTAACGGTCTGAGGGACAGTGAACCAGCCCCCTGTTTAAAAAGTTTGAGGACCCCTGCTTTAGAGGATGATGGCTTTTCATCAGTACATTTGGTGGCACCGACAGCAGGACATGTGAGGACTGTCTCCTTGTTTGCAGAGAGAACTCATTTTAGACTGACCCAATTTAGTTCAGTGAAAGAGAAAGCACAAAAGGTAAACTCAAGGCGAGAACCCCCCCCCCCCCCCATCTTACAGCATTCAATGCCTCTAGAATAAAAAAAAACTGTGTGCAGCAACTCCCCCTCAGCCCCCCTAATACTTACTTGAGCCCCATATCTATCCAGTGATGTGCACGAGTGTCTTGGACGTCTGGCTGAGAAACAGCAGAGGCATCATTAGCTCCCGCCGCTGTCAAAGTCAGCTAACCAATCAGGAGAGAGAGGAGCGGGGACGAATAGCGTCTGAATGAACACAGGGAGCTGCGGCTCAGGTGCCCCCAATAGCAAGATGCTTGCTGTGGGGGCACTCGACAGAAGGGAGGGGCCAGGAGCACCGAAGAGGGACCCAAGAAGAGGAGGATCTGGGCTGCTACACAGAACAGGCAAGTATAACATGTTATCTTTAAAGAAAAACAAAAAGAAAACAAGAGTTCAGTACCACTTTAAGAGCCCATTACACCAGAGCTAGGACTGCTAGAAGGGTTTACAGTACATAAGCAGTTTCAGTTTAAAATTAAATCTTTAAAGACATAACTGCATTCACAAATAAAAAATCATCACCGCGCACTTTTTCTTCACGTGAAGCTAGACCGATGTCTAGTATATTCGTCGCCACTATTCTTGCTTCTGCTGCGTCTAGTAACTTGTAGATATGCAAGAAAGTTTTACCTTTTTCACAGTCACATAAAATGTCACCTAGTGATGAAAGCCCTTAAAAATGTCAAGATAGTTTAACAGCAACAGACTTCTGTATGCCAATTCTATTTGCCACAAGCAGCGGGAAGGGTTAAATAATGCAGCTTGCACGAATACTCGTCTCATCGAAAGATTTTAGAAGCGAAGGTTACACCCGATCTCCATATGAATTTCATTTACACATTAAACATGTGCTGGGCGTTGCATCAAACAATCCACCAAAGAAAGTACATTCCACCCATCCACACTGCACATTATTACATGAGAACAGATTGCTGGTTGTTATAAGCACATTAATACTTTTATCCTGAGATCCACAGGTCTCAATATGGTAGCTAAAGGAGGCCTTACATTATGCAATTTTCTTTCCTACAACCACGGGTTAAAGGAAATAAAATTGCCAAATACCCCCCATCAACAATGACTGTGTTGATGGGGGAATTTGGAAATTCCCTCCCGCAGCGCTATTGTGTTCTGCCGGCAGGAAGCCTTCCCCACAGGCAGAATACAATGGTCTCTTCTGGCAGTGTTCAGGGGAAAGAAAAAAAAAAAAGATGGATCAACTTAAGTACAACCAGCCTGCCTGTAGATGGATGGAAATTCGGCTGGTTCCTGCTGAGCTGGCCAAATTTTGATTTGCCTATGGCCGGCTTAAGTGGTTGGCACTCTTGCCCTGCAGTGCTGGGATGTTGGGTTAAATTCTTACTGATAATTCCATCTGCATGGGCTTTTCACGGTGTTCCGCACTTACACTCTGGTTTCCCTAAAGAAACCAAAAGCATACCGCCCATTACGAAAAAGCTTCCGATCAAAATGGTCCTTCTGCAGTGGGGGCGTGGTGACGGGAAGTGGCGTAGATACCCACAGATAATACGGCTATCTATGCCTGGAAATGGGAGCAAATACAGTACCTGTATTAAACCGGTATCTGCTCCCCCCTGCCACACCGGAGGGGGGGTTCAGAAAAAGCGTAAGTTCCATTTTTGGGTGGAACTCCGCTTAAAGACCGTGGTCTCCAAACTGTGGCCCATGGGCCTGATGTGGCCCTTTGTTTGACTTTATCTGGCTCATGGGGCACCATTTCCCCAACTGACACCAGTGATCAAGCACCATTCCCCAAACTGACACCATCAATAGGGCACTATTCTTCCCATTGATACCAAGAACTGAGCACTATTTCCCTTAATAAAACCGATAATGGGGCACGGATGTTGGGGCATTTTCTACCCCTGCTGGCCACAATCTGGCTCTCCTAAAGCCTAAAGGACAGTAAACTGGCCCTTTACTTAGAAAGTTTGGGGACCACTGCTTTAAAGGGTCTGTCCATCCAAAATTATATTCGTTTTGAATTTGATGGATGCTAAAGGGTTCTACCCCCTGGCAGGTTTTTTTACTGTATTTATCGGCGTATAACACACACTTTTTTCCCCTGAAAATCAGGGGAAAATCGTGGGTGCGGGTTATACGCCGATCCCCGCTTCCCGCGCTGTGTTTGAACCACTCCGCCGACATATACCGAGCACAGTACACTCGGGTATACTGGGGCAGGCTTGGCTCCGCTCGCGGTCATGTCCTGTACGTCCTTTACGCGAGAGGAGCCGAGCGTGCCCGAGTCTACTGCGCTCGGTATATGTCGGCGGAGTGGTTCAAACGCAGCGCGGGAAGCGGGGATCGGCTGAAAAACACAGCGGGAGGACACCACGATGGCCGCAGAAGGCCGCCGGACAAGGCCGCCGATGGACGCCGTGCAAGACACCGACGAGGGGCATCCAAACTGGAAGTATTTTTTTTTTTCCATGAATTTTCCTTCTAGGTTGGGGGTGTGCGCTATACGCCGGGGCGCATTATATGAAGATAAATACGGTATTGGTAAGAGCCCTGTGTTGGAGCTAGGAGTCTGCAAACCTACCATTGTAAGAAATTCCTATTCCTCCTGCCTGGATGCTTTATTCCATTTTATGAAGAATCCATTGGAACACACAACAATGTGTGTGAACACCTAAAACTCTCCAGTAAGGAGAGTTTTTCCAGTAAGGCTGCTTTCACACTGAGGCGCTATTGCGCTAAAAATAGTGCCTGCAAAGAGCCGCTCCTTTATATCCAGTGTGAAAGCATTGCGCTGGCAGGACAGTAAAAAAAAGTCCTGCCAGCCACATCTTTGAAGCGCTGTAGGAGCGGTGAATAATACCGCTCCTACAGCACCCCTGCCAATTAAAATCAATGGGGCAGCGTCTCCAAAAGCTTTGCGGGCGGGTTTAACCCTTTTTCAGCCACTAGCGGAGGTTAAAAACACAACGCTAGTGGCCAAAAATAACGGCAAAAACAATGGTAAAGCGGCACTAAAAATAGGGACACTTTAGCGCCGACGCACCCAGCGCTTCAGTGTGAAAGTATTACTTCATATTTCCATCGCGCACATTCCTGGATAAGCTCTTGGGTTTGGGTGCTCGTAGCAACAACCAGCTGGATACTGGTGCACGTTACAGTATAAATATTTGCCAGCACACCATGGAACAACGTAAATAGCGTCCAAACGGATGGTTTATTGCATGATCACAACACAAAGAAAGTACAACGTTTCGGAGCCACGCAAAGGGCACCTTCGTCAGTGTGAAAGTAGCCTAAATGTGGAGACGGTTAAGAATTATGGCAAGAAGATCATAAGAACTGACTGGCATTACAAAGAAACTAAACTATTATTTGCTGGAGTGGTCCTTTAAGAACATAACATGCAGAAAGTAAGTGTGTAATGTTTTTGATTGCAAAATTGGACTGCAGTTTTATTTTTAATGTTTTTTTTTTTTTTTCAGATCTTCATGTGTGTTCTATGGACTTTGATACAATTCATGGTCATTTTTATGTTTTATGATGGTCCACGGGATTCCACACAGTCACTAAATCAAGAGCATGAGCCTCTCTTAAAGGAAAGTGATATACCAAGTCAGTCGTATGGCACGGTAAACTCAGACGAGCCATCACCTAACCAGGAAGATTTTCCTGCTATCGTAGATGTATCCATGTCCACCAGTCCAACAGCAAATGATCATCTTCACCTAAAGAACGATGAACTAGATCAAAGATTTCACAATGTGAAACCAGTGATTGGTGAGAACACTGTAACTTATTAGTGTTATTATAGAATTAAGAATGAATAGGTATATTTAGAAAAATACTTTTACGTTTTAACAGTACAACAGAAATTATTCACTCGGTATAAATGGTACTCGAAGGAACTTACAAGAAGGAATTTACACAAACCAATCTGTATTTATGAGATTATTATGCTTTAATGCCGCGTACACACGACCATTTTTAATGTTTTGTTAAGCCTGCCTTGCCTACACACGATCGTGGAAAAAAAAATGCTCTAGCAAAGCGCGGTGACGTACAACGCGTACAATGGCACTATAAAGGGGAAGTTCCATTCGGATGGTGTCACCATTGGGGTTGTTTTTGATAGTAAAAGTTTTTGTGAGAGACGATTCGCGCTATTTAGTCTGTTACAGCGTGACGAATGTGCTATCTCCATTACGAACGCTAGTTTTACCAGAACGAGCGCTTTCATCTCATAACCTGCTTCTGAGCATGAGTGTTTTTTTCACTTCGTTAAAGCCTACACACGACCATTTTTTTACGACGTGAAAAACTATGCGAAAAAAAAGGGGAATGTTCTAAATGTTTAATGGCCATTTTTTCACATCATGAAAAATGCTCTGGAGCCCACACACGATCGTTTTAATGACATTACATTTTTTATTTTTTTTTCACATCATGAAAAATGGTCGTGTGTATGTGGCGTAAGATTCATTTTGGAGTGGAGAAGGATTTTTCGGTTTTGTCGGTTTTTATTGCTGTCTGTGTCCTCATTAGGGACATTCACCCTCTCTATTTGTACTATTTATCATTATTAAAAGTAAAAAAAAATCTAAATTTTTGGGTTGTCCCCAGAAAAGTAATAGAGGGGAAATCTTCCAATGGGGACACTAGTTCTGTTGACCTGGGGGTCCCCAAGAAATTCCCTTCATTTGCAGTGACTTCCTCTCACTTCCGGTTCGGCTATGGGACAGGAAGTGAAGGTAAATCTCTGCAATGGGACACAGATGGTGAAAAAAAAAAACTGACGGGTTATAACGCTCCCTTACTCTATCCAAAATGGAAAATGTACTTTAATGGCTCTGACAAGACTGCTGATAGGGTTTTTACATATAAGTATGGAAACTATTATGACATAATACCTTTCCATTTCCTACCCTGTTTTTTCTTCACCATGATATTGCTCAGCTTATATTGGGGTTTTTGTAAAAGTAAGTCTCTCAAGGTGCCCAAGTCATTATATCCTTATTAGCTCATATATAATGGTAACAATGCCCATATTCTAACTAGTGTTAAGCTGACCTTAGACGTATTTTAAATTTAATCCAGTTCAGCAAAGAGCGGAACATTTTTGATCAGTGTGCGCTCACCCCTGATTAGTAAAAGTCAGTTGTTTGATTGGTTAAAGCTACAGCTGTTAAAAAGGTGTATGCTGATAGCAGCGAGTGCCACTCTCAGAATACATCTTGGCAGAGGGTATTCCTCCATCCACCTCACTGGTATGGATGGAGTAATTTGTTTTGTTTTTTTGTTCAGCCAGCTGGCTAAACCGGAAAAATAAAACTACCCATCCGTGGCCAGCATAACTAATTATGCTGAAGGTGTCTCCTTATGTTACTGTAGCCGAATCATATCTTTTATAAAAAGGACTTAAACATATCTCTCTATTTAAATTTTAAAGACTGCACAGAATTATAAAATGTTTACACTGTGAGATAAATTGACTTGGATTTTAGTATGGATGCGTCTGTCTAACCTCTTGAATCCAGTGGCCACTTTATTTGGTGTATCTGCTTGCTAACATAAAATAGGCAGTCAATGAATACCATAGATGCATCTAAAAATAAAATGAATGCAGACATGACCAGGAGGTTTGGCGATAGTTTGAAGAGCATGCTGAACAACACTAGGTTCCATAGCTGTCAGGTCAGAACAGGAAAATACACTATATTGCCAAACGTATTGTGGTGCCTGCCCTTACACGCACCTGATATTTATTAGCATCCCAGTCTTAGTCTGTGGGGTTTAATATTGAGTTGGTCTGTCTACAAGGTTTAGGAGTGTGTCTATGGGAATGTATGACCATTCTTCCAAAAGCGCATTTGTGAGGTTGGGCACTAATGTTGGACGAGAAGGCCTGGCTCGCAATCTCCACTCTTTTTCATCCCAAAGGTGTTCTATAGGGTTGAGGTCAGGACTCTGTGCAGACCAGTCAAGTTCCTCCACCCCAAACGCGCTTATCCATGTCTTTATGTACCTTTCTTTGTGCACTGGAAGGGGTCATCCCCAAACTGTTCCCACAAAGTTGGGAGTTTGAAATTGTCCAAAATGTCTTGGTATACTGGAACTAAGGGGCCAAGCCCAACCCCGAATATCAACCCTCCACCAAATGATTTGGACCAGTGCACAAAGCAAGGTCCATAAAAACATGGGAAAAGGGAATAGCCACTCCGGGTGGGAACCCAGATGAATATCCTCCGTTGCAGACAACTCAGGTGCAGGCAATGCACTTGGCAAAGCAGGAACAAAATTGTTTCCGGACATCCGCACTCTGAAAAAAATTGTAGCCTTTATTCAAAAAAGGACAGCACTACAAATCACAGCAACATAAAATCAAACCCGACTGCTGACGCGTTTCGCACTGAAACTAGTGCTTAGTCATAGCTTGATTTTATGTTGCTGTGATTTGTAGTGCTGTCCTTTTTTGAATAAAGGCTACAATTTTTTTCAGAGTGCGGCTGTCCAGAAACAATTTTGTTCCTGCTCCATAAAGACATGGATGAGCGAGTTTGGGGTGGAAAGTCCTGACCCAATAAAACACCTTTGGGATAAATTCGAGTGGAAACTGCAAGCCAGGCCATCTCACCCAACATCTGTGCCTGACCTCACAAATGCGCTTCTGGAAGAATGGTCAAACATTCCCATAGACACCCTCCTAAACCTTGTGGACAGCCTTCCCAGAAGAGTTAAGGCTGTTATAGCTGCAAAGAGTGGGCCACCTCAATATTGAACCCTATGGACTAAGACGCCATTAAAATGAATGTGCGTGTAAAGGCAGGTGTCCCAATACCTTTGGTAATCTAGTGTATGTCTACATTGGGTACAGGGTCGCCAAAATTGATTGATTATTGAACAATCCATTGACTGGTCTGATGAGTCTTGATTTTAGCTGCAAAATGTAGATGATGGCATCAGCCACACAGACATTCTTTATGGCTGACAATTTGGAACGAACACCTTGATATTTTGGATCAGAATTTTTTTTCTTGTTTTTTTGTTTTATGGCATGACACATTCAGGCTGTTCTAAAAGAAAAAAAAATTGAAGTTGAAAAATGTTTTACTTAAAGCGGAGTTCCACCTAAAAATGAAACTTCAGCTTAATCCACTCCTTCCCCCCTTACATGCCACATTTGGCATGTAATTTTTTTTGGGGGGGGGGTCAGGAGAAGTGAGACTTTCTGTCCCACTTCCTCCTTCCGCCGAGGGGCTGGTAAGGCGAATAGCTTAATCGCCTAATTGCAGCCCCTCCTGTAGGCGAGCGCCTGTCCAATCGGATGGCGCTGCGCCACTCGCGAATGCGCAGTGCCGCTCGCGCATGCGCAGTGGGTGCCCGGCCGTGAAGCCGAAAGCTGTCACTGCCGGGTGCCCACACTAGGAATGAAGACGCCGGCCGGCGAGGGGGGGCGAGGAGCGGAGCCCCGGCCGGTGCGTCGCTGGAACCGTGGAGCAGGTAAGTTTCTGTTTATTAAAAGCCAGCAGCTACACTTTTTGTAGCTGCTGACTTTTAATAAACTTAAAAAAAGGCTGGAACACCCCTTTAATAAAGTATCCGCAGAGCTAATATATTTATTTATATTACTTTTCTCATATTACATGAACATTGTGCGTATAAATCCCATATAAGTAGGGTTTCCTGGTAGATTTATTTTTTCCAACGTTACTTGTTGTAGGACTGCTGCGGGAGGACATTGTGGTGCTTCTGACAGCTCAGTTTGTGACATTCTTTAATCAGACAGCATTAGAAGTGAGTATTACAGAATTTGAGTTCCAAGTAAAGAAAAATGGGATCTAACCTATTGCTGTATTCCTCTGCAGACTCTGGTCACACCACTTGCACAGAAATATCTCGCATTCCAGGATCTGGAAAATTCGCTGCTGTATTTCCTTTGTGGAATTGAGGTATGTAATCTAGGAGACAGCTTTTATGATGGCATATGATTAGTGCCGTGTGGGAGGTTATATAGTACAGGTATTGGATAAAGAAATATGTTACAACCTTGTGCCTGTAATATAATGATGTCACCCGAAGGGTAATGAGGCTAAAGGATTTATGTATCATGTGATTTGCGTGATTCAATGCATGTGTTGAATCGTGTTATAAAAGTTTATTATTCTAGAGCAGGGGTCTCAAACTCAAATTACCTGAGGGCCACAAGACAAGTTTTCATATGCCATGGGGGGCCGCATGCAAACTTTCAAACTTCAAAAACAACAGTACTGGTGTCAGCGAACACATTATTAACCCCCAGCACTGGTGTCAGCGAGCGCATTATTGATATTGGGGAAGGTAGTGCTGCGCTATTGGGTAGTGGATGGACGGGTGAATGGACAGGTGGGGAAAGGGAATGGAAGATGGTATGACTGTGATTTAAAACAGTATAACCAAAATGGCATAAAAGTAAAAGTGATCAGTGAACAATAACAGTGCTAATGCAAATCATATAACTCCAGAGGTTCCTCTTGATGTGATGAAATACACTATAAATAAAGTGATAAAAGGTGCAAAATATTATGTGTAACACAACACCCAAATAACTGTGATGGGTAACAAAAAAAAGCTGGTGATAAACAGTCCATAAACAGGGCTTGAGCAATGTCAGCAAAAATATAAATAATATTTTAAAAGTCCAAAAGTTATTATTAAAGCGCATTATTACCACCTGCACTGATGTAACTCAGGGTTTGACAAATTTGCTTGTAATCTAGGAGCCAGCTAAAAAAGTTAGGAGCCAGAAAACGCACCCCGTCCCGACGAGCTTGCGCGCAGAAGCGAACACATACGCGAGCAGCACCCGCATATGTAAACGGTGTTCAAACCACACATGTGAGGTATCGCCGCGATTGGTAGAGCGAGAGCAATAATTCTAGCCCTAGACCTCCTCTGTAACTTAAAACATGCAACCTGTAGATTTTTTTAAACGTCGCCTATGGAGATTTTAAAGGGTAAAAAAGTTTGTCGGCATTCCACAAGCGGGCGCAATTTTGAAGCGTGACATGTTGGGTATCAATTTACTCGGCGTAACATTATCTTTCATAATATTTTAAAAAATGGGGATAACTTTACTGTTGTCTTATTTTTTAATTAAAAAAAGTGTAATTTTTTCCAAAAAAAGTACGCTTGTAAGACCGCTGCGAAAATACGGCGTAACAGAAAGTATTGCAACAATCGCCATTTTATTCTCTAAGGTGTTAGGATAAAAAATATATATAATGTTTGGGGGTTCTAATTAGAGGGAATAAGATGGCAGTGAAAATAGTGTAAAATGACATTAGAATTGCTGTTTAACTTGTAATGCTTAACTTGTAATGCCAGCGGCCACCACCAGATGGCGCCAGCTCACATCTGGTGGTAATAACTTGTAATACCAACGGCTCACCACCAAATAGCGCCAGCTCACAAAAAAAAAAAAAAAAAAAAAATTTTTTTTTTTTTTGCTCCCCCCACTTCTGCCCTGCCTGGGGGCCATTTATAACTGGTCCGCGGGCCGCAAATGGCCCGCGGGCCGGTACTTTGAGACCACTGTTCTAGAGAAGCCTTTTTCAGCCAGGGTGCCCAGGCATCTTCAGGGGTGTTTTGGCAAAATACCTAGAAATTTACCAAAAACTGTTACATTGTGGTCCAGTATGGTTTGTGCACAGGAGCATGGATCACTGTGTTCTGGCTGGCAGACGAGACTATGTAAGTTTGCCTGCAAACACTTTCTTATAGCCCTCTGAGTGCACACCAGCAAGGGAGGAAGGGGGGCAGATTAAAGCATGGTTCAGCCGTGCCCAGCACCTTTAGTGTTGACCAGATATCACCTATAGCAGTGGGCAGGAAGCAATCTGCCCATCTTCTTGCACCTTGGTCAAACACTGTGACCTGCCCAGTGGCGTATCTAGGGTATGGCAGATATGGAAAGTGCCATGGGCGCCATCTGAAGGGGGCGCTTGTGAATGGCTGGGCAGCAAGGCACTTACCAGGGCATACTTGCCAACAGTCAAAATTTTGCTGGGAGATTCCCAGGCTATGGCCGTCCTGGGTAGTTTCCCGAAAAAAATGTTTTTGTCCTAGGCAGGGATGTACTGGACTGAGTTGTGATATCCCCCCCCCCCTTAAAAAAAGATGAACCGCTCTGGCTCGTCCTGTGCTGCCCACACAGAATGCTGAGAGGGATGTAACAGCCAGCTACAGAGATAGCAGGGGCTGCACCGTGTCCTAGCCAATCAGTGTCTGTGGTACTGAATGCCCCGCCCTCACAGGTGTCAGCTGACTGCAGTCACATGACAAGAGATATGGCCGCCATCCGGGTTTACTTCCTCTTTAAACTCTCTGGAATACACATATTGCTATTGTGGTGTAGGATCTGGGCACGCTGTCCTTCCATCCTGCTTTCCTGCTTTCATCTCAGACTCTAACGACACCCCCTTTAGGTTATCTAAGAGACAGGTTTCAAATGTTTTGACAGGGGCGCAGTTTCATTGCTTGCCATAGGCGCCATTTTTACTAGATACGCCTCTGGACCTGCCATGATCCCCATCCCATTCTGTGAGTTACTTTAATCCTTTCCTTTGCTCTGCCCACAGAAATATGTCCTAATAGGATGGAAAATCTACCTGTACAATGAGTCTTTTCAGTTTCTGGAGGCTCTTCATCCTGTCTTCGAGGACAGCAGAAACAGCAGGAAGGTTACAAGTAATGCTTCAAATTAGAAGCATTGTTTGTTTCAGTTGGGCTGTAAGTGCTCACATACAAATTTCGAGAAGGAAGCTCAAGCATGGGGGGATTATATACTGAGGAGTGCAAAATCTGGTGCAATTTACCAATCGGCTTTCAGGTTATAGGGCCAAAGCTTCATTGAACAAGAAATTGGCTATGATGCACAGCTGCACCAAATTCTGAGTGCACAAGCTTTAGTAAATCTCCCCCGGTGTGTCAAGCTGGCCATACACTGAGTGAATTTCAACCAGTTCCTGATGCCAAGTGGGGAGCCCTTCCGGTTCTGTTCTGTCTGACAAAAGATTGTTCAATCAACGTTGGAGCTTGCTGGAAAATTTTCAGCTGAACAGCAGCTGCATCCAATGAGATGCAGTACACTTTTTGGGTATTTTGACAGCCGCAGGTGCTAACTGTCAGAATACAATAGGGCAGCAGGGGGATTTGTCCATCTGCACTGTCTGGCTACTCTGAGGGGGGGCGGGGGGGAAGCTGTCCCCTCTGGGAGAAGACGGCGATTATTGCTAGCATCTATAGCAGCCGCTAACGATAATCACAAGAGAATCCTGCTGGTTTGTACCCAAGTTGATCGATCAACTTGGTACATTCAGCCTGTCCATTAACAGTTCGAATCTCAGCTGGTTCCTGCTAAACCGTGTATGGAGGGCCCTAGTGCAGGCTAAAAAAAGGCAAAAATCGGCAGTGACATCACTTGCAAGTCAGTAGGATGTGTCCCTTTTGCTGATGCCTCTTCTGTTATGTGAAATCATCCTCCATCCATGCCCCCCACCCTCTTCTGTCATAATATTCCAGTACATTGGGGGTTAATAGAATTAAGGGGCTGTCACATGCTCTCAAGTGTGCATGACTATACCCGCCCTTTAAGCCCAGCTTCGCCATTCATAGAAGCCGTGATATAGCTTCTATGAAGGAAACGTTATCTATGAATGGAGGGGGTGGACCTTTCCTTGTCAAAGAGGTTTATTGATTACACAATAGAATGAAAGAACAATTTTTACATGTATAAGGATATATAGACAAGCTTTTTGTTAAACAATAACAAATGTATATGTAGGTAACATAGTATGTTCCGGTTAGTGCTAAATTGCAACGCATACATATAGTTAATTGTTCTATGTTATTTTATCATGTTAGTATAAGTATTGTAACTATTAATACCTAATAAAAGTAATCCTTTAAGAAATTGTACATGTGTAGGTCAAACGTGTTAATATTGAGCTGATATATATAAACACATATTATAAATTAACTCATAATAGAAAAAAAAGAAGGAGAAGAAGAAAGGTAAGTGCCGGTTCACACAGGGGCAACCCGACTTACAGCGCGACTTTGCAAAGCAACTTGGAATAACTTACAACACAACTTAAAGTTGCCTCCAGGCCAGGCGACTTTGGCTGTGGCCAATCACAGAATAATCAGCTCTGTGGGAGGGAGGGGTTTGCCTGAGTAAACTAAACTATTTTAGTTTCCTGTAAAGTTGCTTCAGTTGAGACAGTGAGCTGACTTTGGAGGCAACTTCCATTAAAATCAATGGGTACAAGTTGCTTTGAAGTAGTACAGGAACCTTTTCTGAAGTCGGAGAGACTTCAGTAGTGTACATTAAGAACGGAATGTCTCATGTCGCGCGACTTGGGGCGACACAAGTCGGATCCAAAGTCACTGTAGTGTGAACCGGCACTAAGAGAAAGGGGGGAAAGGAAAGATTAGATAGAGGGTAAGTTCACAAGGTCGCTCCATGTACCAGAGCGCGGTTCAGCACAGTAATTACCTGTATGAATAAAAGTGTGGTTTCTCGGTTTTGTTAAAGTGGAGCTCCACCCTCTTTTTCAACTCCTCTTCATCCCCTGATGCTCAGTCCCCTTAAACGAATTTGGCATATATTATTATTTTTTTTTTTTAATTATTATATTTTTATTAGTTTTCTAGATCTCCTCCAGCCGCGGCCCGAGCCCTGAGTGCATCATCCCCCCTCCACAATGCCTCCTGGGAGATGTTTGGCATGAATCCCAGAAGGCAGTAATTTGCTGTGCAGCGATTTTCCTAAGCCACGCCCTCCCATTTTTCTTATTGGCCAGTCATGCCTAGAGGGGCAGCTGATGTCCTGTCCTCGCCCCTTAACCCCCCCCCCCCCCCCCCCCCCCGCCTCTCTGAATTTTTTTTGCATGTTTTCTGCTTGATGGCACAGTAAATCACTCTGTCAGAAAAGCGCACTAGGGTAGCCTGAAATTGCTGTAATGTAATGCTCAGGGCACACAGTGTGCTGCTGGTACAGAATGATGGTGAGGAAATGAGTGCAAAGTGCACAGCCAAGGAAAGAACAGCAGATCGCTTGTTTAGCAGCGGTTGAAAGTTGAACAAAAAGCTTAAATTGGGAGAATGTTAAATGGTCAAGTTTCAGATTTAAGTAATGCTATAAAAGGGTCTAGTGATAGCGGCGTTTGGAACATTTCGGAGGCTAGTTCAAAGATTTTCCCCCAAAAAGATTTGGCTATTGGGCATGTCCACCATATATGCAGGTATGTACCTGGATCTTTACAGCCCCTGAAACAGAGGACTGAATGGTCGAAAGTGTTCCTGTCAGAGTGGCCAAATACAAGGTAAAAGCGGGTTAGAACGTTATAATTTGTTTCCATCGCCGTAACATTGGGCAAAGATTAAGTAGTCCATATTCTGGACCATTCTGCATCGTCCAGGGGGTGGACCTTTCAATCATCCACCTGCCCTACATTGATTTTCATTCATAGAAGCTGTAGCTGTAGCTTCTATGAATGGCAGTTTCCTGGGTGGAAAGAGTGAGCATAGTCAGTAGGGGTGCAACGGACCAAAATCTTGCGGTTCGGATCGTTTCTCGGATCAGAGACACGGATCGTATAATTTTTTGGATCAGCAAAAAAAAAAAAAAAAGACAAAAACACATCGTCACGGTTTTATCCACTAACCTCTTTCCTTCATCATTATATTTGACAGAGAAGGCAAAATGCTCCCATACATCATTTTTGTCTGGGTACAGCATTGCATGACCGGGCATTTGTCATTCAAAGTGTGTGAGCAGTGAAAGCTGAAAATTGGCCTGGGCAGGAAGGGGGGTGAAAGTGTCCCGTAGGTAAGTGTTTAAACACAGGGTACTGTCGCACATGTGAAAGAACCCTAATTGGTGCACAGACAGCAGTTCAGTTCTACTTCAATAGTTCCCAGATTCAGACCCAGGAAGCTGAAATCTGATCGGTAACACTGCCCGCTGCTCTTTACCCATTGATCTTTTCAGGCCCTACTCACACCTATGCAGGTGCAACAGAGCAGTTTTGTGGATCACGCTTAGGGCAGCTTGAAAACATCAAGTGTATGATGCTTTATAAATCGTAGCACACCAAAACGCATGACACTTTATCACACACTTTGTGTGCATGGGGGGTGCTGTGTGCCTGAAAAAATAATTTTTTTTAATGCATTGTGTGAGTTTGCATGCGTTCCTACAGTGCACAAATGTGAAGCTGGCCTTAATGGATTACCTAAATGTAACTTGTTCAAATGATTTGTAGTAGGTCCTGCTGATTGTCTTCTATAGAATTAGTGATAACTATGGAAGCTTGCCTCACACAGCAGCTAGATACAGTATGTGTGTAATATGAATATAGGGTGAGCAGGGAATGGTGCTATATGGCACTGGCTGACCATTACTCACTTTACAAACTCCTCGAGCTTCAATGCCACCAAAGAGACTGAACTGAGCCCCAGGTCCTGGTAGAATTGGGCACACTGCCCGCATCCCACAATATCTCCATACACGTGTGCCAAGGAAGCTGCCATCAGCTGTAACCCACTATGTCATTCCCTGGCCACATACACGGAGCAGGGCGGTCACACACAGCGCCACCTGGTGGTGAGAAGGAATACTGTTCCTCTTTTAGAACACATCCCAGCATTGGACCCGCATTCTGTCTATCACAAGCGCGGGGTTAGGGGGAGGCGGGGCTGTGTGAGTGCGAGCAGAGCGGAGACAATTTCAATGTGAGCTGTTACAGCTGCTCTGCGGATCACGTGTGTGCCAATCCGAAGCTGTTGATCCGTGCGGATCACGGATCAATGACGATCCGTTGCACCACTAAGTCGGGCACACTTTATGAGAGCCTGTGACTGCCTCCTTGGTTCTATTAACCCCAATCACACTGGGAGATTACGGTGGTGGGAAGGCATGGATGGAGGAAAATTCAACATAGCAAAAGAGAAATGGAGACAAGGGACACATCCTGTTAATTGTACTTTTTTTTTATGCCCATTATGCTGATTATTTGTTTTTTTTATTTCTGCTGCACCCACCCAAGCCTGGTACAAGCTGCATGTTTTTTATGCACAATAAAACTGACAGGTCGCCGTGTCAACACAAGCGATGTTAGTGTGTCGATTTATCCCCTGTGCTATTTTATTCTGAAATGAGGATTACCCTCCCTCAGCCAGAATACATCAATAGGCACTCACAGCCATTGGCTGCAAACTCTGATGGGATGCTGGTTTTCCAGCATGGCCCTTCGACAAGTCAGTTGTTAGACCATTTTCTGTCAGACAGACTGCTATACACACTGACTGAAAGTCGTCCGGTTCCCAATGAAACAGACAATTTTCGGACAGTGTGTACCCAGCGTTAGGCTAGCTAGTTAAACAATCATGTGACGTAATTGAAAGGTGTATCGCCAACATTTAGCAAGATAAGAAGATGGGAAGCAATAGTAGGAACCATTAAATACGTGACTCTTTTTATATCGCTGCTTTTGCTAATGTCTAGGATGAAATGCAGGTAAGGTCAAGGTCCATCTCTTTGGTAAATATCAACTGGCAGCTCACATGACAGCTTTCCCATAGTGTAGTCAGTGTCAGGATGATATCAGCATATTTGTCAAGTATGACACTTGTGCTTATCCTAAAGAAAGTCACACTCCTAAATATTGTTAGCATTTGAGTAAATATCTTGCATAAAACAAAGAGGTTTTATGGTGAGCACGTTTAAAAATTAACTGACTGGCCACACCTAAGTACACCGAATCTGTTTGCAACTGCGTGGACTTTCATTGGGTACCCAATGATAAGAGCTCCTTCAAGTTCTAGGTAGACCTAGTACGTAGACAGCACTTTTGTGCCTTTTGTAGATGAAGCTAAAAGTTACAAAATATAAAAGCGTACAACATTTTGGGATTTGATCTAGGCAATAAGTTTGTATATGACTTGCTACTTTTTTTGTCGGGCTCACATTGATATTCCACCAATAAGCATTATACCCTCCTGTATTGAATTGTATTGTAACTGTACTGTCTTCCCTGATGATGTAAAGCAATATAAATCCTGTATAATAATAATAATACCCATTGTGTTTGCTAAAATGGCTAAATAGGTTTTAAAGAATATATTTCAATTTTTTTACAGACACCTGCTGCATTGTCATTAAATCACCACCTAGGCATGGCTGGCATTAGATCACACAGCATTTTATTTTTACAGAACAAAGGCATGAAATCCAAAATCTTTTTTTGTTTATTTTTTATTTATTTTTACTTTCTGATGAAACCAAAATCATACACAGGATCGGTCCAACAGACTTTTTCCATCAGAAATTACGACCGCGTGTATGCCCCATCAGACTTTTTCTGAGGAATTCAATCGAAGTTTACTTTACTTTTACTCCGATGGAATTCCGATATTAGTTTGGCCGGGCAAAAGCCCGATCGTGTGTACAGGGCATAAGAGGTACAACATGCATTTGTTACATTAAACACTTAAGGACCACCTAACGCCGATATACGTCGGCAGAATGACACCGCTGTGTGTAAACACAGCTTCCCCGTTCTTCACTGTGGCGCTGTCATCGATTGTGCGTCCCTATATTAGGGAACACGCAATCAATGACGTCAGACCTACAGCCACACCCCCCTACAGTTGTAAACACACATGAGGTCACACTTAACCCCTTCAGCGCCCCCTTGTGGTTAACTCCCAAACTGCAAATGTAATTTTGACAGTAAACAATGCATTTTTATAGCATTTTTTGCTGTGAAAATGACAGTGGTCCCAAAAATGTGTCAACATTGTCCGAAGTGTCCGCCATAATGTCGCAGTCATGAAAAAAAAACGCTGATCGCCGCCATTAGTAGTAAAAATTTTTTTTTTTATAAAAATGCAATAAAACTATCCCCTATTTTTTAAACACTATAAATTTTGCGCAAACCAATCGATAAACGCGTATTGCAATTTTTTTTTTACCAAAAATAGGTAGAAGAATACGTATCGGCCTAAACTGAGGAAAATTTTTTTTTTATATATTGTTGGGGGATATTTATTATAGCAAAAAGTTAAAAATATTGCAGTTTTTTTTTCAAAATTGTCGCTCTATTTTTGTTTATAGCGCAAAAAATAAAAACGCAGAGGTGATCAAATACCACCAAAAGAAAGCTCTATTTGTGGGGAAAAAAAGGATGCTAATTTTGTTTGGGAGCTACGTCGCACGACCGCGCAATTGTCAGTTAAAGCGACGCAGTGCCGAATCTCAAAAAGGGGCCTGGTCCTTTACCTTCATTTTGGTCCGGGTCTTAAGTGGTTAAATGCTCCCAGTATTTTAAGTTGCTGGACAATCTCCATGGAAAAACTGCAGGTTCCTATTAGCAGCAATGGGGATTAGAGTGCGGATGTTATTAGTGAGGTGGCCACCCCACAACATTAATATACTGTACTGTCATCCTTGAGGCGTTTCTTGCTCTTTTTTTATAACCGAGATCTTCAGTTAAAGGACTTGCAGTACAAACAAGAGACTTCACTGGCACCTGGAAACGGCTCCTTAAATAGTGACGGCATTTAAAAAGTAAATACTATTTAAGAGCACCCTTTACATAAAAGTTCTTCTTTTGCTTGCAGTTATTCTTTAAACACAAGGTTCCCTTTTATTATAATGTTTTGTTTTGTTGGGGGCTATCAACTGAACAAAATGCTTACTGGTCATTGTTCTTGACATTAGACAGAAGATATCTTCCATGGCAGTGGCGGCCCGCCCATAGGGGGCGCCCGAGCACCGCCCCCCCTCTTGTAGGCACAAAAAAAAAAAATATATATATATATATATATATATATATATATATAATATATATATATATATAATATATATATAAATATATAAAAAAAAATGTCAGTGGCCCCTTTAAGAAACTTAAAAAAAAAAAAAAATCCCTTACTTAAAATTCTTTTGAGCGCCGGCCACCATTGCCCTATGAAGCGCCATTAACAGTTCGAATCTTATGAGAAGTGGGAGGGACCAAACGTGGAGGGGCGGGGTCTTGCGCCCCCCCATCCTAAAACTTCACCAGCCGCCACTGTTCCATGGGCCTTTGTTGTAGCGATAGAAATCGCACAATTACAAATTTGTGCATAAAAAATTGATTTTTTTTTTATTATTGAACAACAGGTTTAAAATTGGCTGGTCTAGACTCGCATTCTGTTATTATACCATTCCTACACTATACATTAACTGCAGGGATACATGAAATGTATTAAAATAAATTGCATATCCCCCAAGTCAACCCAACGCGTTTCAACTTATATAAAGTCTATTGTTCTTGACATAAGCATGCATCTGTGTTGCGTGCAGAAATGGGAGAAGAGGGAAGGCCTATTTTATACACGTTACATTGCATATGATTTTTTTTGTTTTGGATAGACAGGGAAACTAGTGAGAACCTCTGTCAGGCTTTTATTGCTGGATGAGGAAATGATTGGAAACCACAGGCGCGGTAAACATTTGAGATTCCAGCTCCGTCTAAAACAAAATGTTGGCTTGAGTTGGGACTTTGTGTATGTATAGCCAGTTTTATTTCTAAGTTTGGATAGAGGAGGGATTTCATCCCTTCTGGAGAGATACACCCTCTTTATGCACCCTGAAAGGCAGAAAGTGTTGGGAAATCTACATTTTTACAGCTGTATCCAGAACTGGAGGTGGGAGGAAACCTTCCCATGGACGCACCTGTTTGGGTCACTGCTGTCTAAAGCTGGATACATTTTTTTTTTTTTTTTTTTTTTGATTTACCAAAACCATATAATATGAGGTCAAATTTACAAACACTTTTTCAATTTGTATACAATCAGTCAGGCCTTTGCACTACATAGTTGATAAATAGGTAAATCTAAAGGAAATCGAACAACAAAAGTTGTATAGTGTGTATCCAGCTTAAGAGGGGAATTGCTCTCGGTTTAGAGAGATTTCATTTCACTTCATGTTGCATCTCTTGCACAGAAAGTGAAGAGAATTTTCCCCAACAGGGCACGGACAACAGAACATTAACCCTTACCTACTCTATCCAAAACTAAAAAAAATAAATGTTTGGCTATACATACACAAATTGTCAGTTTGGTGACGTGTGGTTCCAGCCCATGAATCCCTATACTTGATGATAGCTACCCGTACATGTTTATTATGAAAGGTGATTTAACAATGGTATCTCTGCAGATGTTGATTGGTTTCCTCATTGTACGCGCCCTCAGCCGTTGCTGTACAGATCGTCTCATCCTGGCTTTTGGCCTCTTCATCTGTAACATCTCCTGCATTTGGTGCCTCATATTCTTGGCAAAACCCAAAGGTTAACAGGTCTCCATTTACTTTTTGTGTGTGCTCACTCATTAGACAGTACTTAAAGTGTTACTAAACCCACAACAGTAAAATCAGTCTGTATACATAGTAAAGCATGCTTGTTATACTCACTGTGGATCCTAAAGGGTCAATCCCGCGCATTGTGTAAAAAGGCTGTTTGATCCGGTCTTCTTTGATCTTCCCCTTCTTACACTGCCCCAATCCATCTCCTGATAGTACAGAGCCTTGGAGACACTCTGCACATGCTCAGTTTGATGTGTCTTGCTAGAGAGGTTTTTTTTTTGGGAGGGTGCATGTGATCTGCACATGGCCGCTCAGCACTGTCCAGACAGAGGGTCAGGGGTCCTGCAGCCTTATAGGACAGTCAGAGACTAATGAAAACTCCTCCTACAAGCTTTAAAGCGGGGGTTTACCCAAAAAAAATTATTTAATATTACACACATTAGAGCCAGCATAGTAAGGGCATTTACATTCGGCGTTTTTTTTGTTTTTCTCTCTGTACATACCTTTTTTATATTCTGATTTTGTCCAGGGCTTCCGGGTTCTGATGACTGCGGGACTGGGCGTTCCTATCCTTCCGTTGGATGATTGACGGCTTGTGAAACAGGTGACCTGTCGCACAACGCGCGTCACCAGATGGCGGGAAATAGCCGAGCTGCAAGTCGGCACTATACGGCGCCTGCGCAGTCAGCTCTACACGGCGGGCGCAGGCGCCGTATAGTGCCGACTCGCAGCTCGGCTATTTCCCGAAATCTGGTGATGCGTGTTGTGCGACAGGTCACCTGTTTCACAAGCCGTCAATCATCGAAACTGAAGGATAGGAACGCCCAGTCCCGCAGTCATCGGAACCCTGAGGCAGGGATAGGAACGCCCAATCCCGGAGTCATCAGAACGCGGAAGCCCTGGACCAAATCAGAATATAAAGGTAAGTACGGAGAAAAAAAAAACTGCCAAAAGTATATGCCCTTACTATGCTGGCTCTAATGTTAAAAAATCGTTTTTAGGGTGAACCTCCACTTTAACCAGTGCTCGGCCAGACACTGATAGAAATCACAAGGCACTGTATATACTGCTGATGAGAAAAGGTATTTAGCAGTTTAGAGTTACTAAAATAAGTGCATTTCCATGTTCTGTGTACTGTGGAAGACCAGATACAGTGAATGCATGGTGCTGGGTTTAGTAACACTTTAAATGTTTGTTAAAGGGATTTTTGTAAATTTCATGTGTACTCTATGATTGGGTATAGATGTGCTTTTACTTTGTATCCCTTTTTAAGATTTAATTCCCTTTGCTAACAGTGGGTCTTACACAGCACAACAGACAGTCATGCTCACACATCTGTTTTGCAACCCCAGCAACAAATGAATGCAACACTCTCTGTTTTATATAACATGCACATACTTACCTGTTGACTAGTGTGGCCTCTAGGTCACACCTGACATTGCTCTTATAAGAAGGGTTCTATGTGTACGAGCCATCCCTGCCTATGCAGGGAGCAACAGGCCTAGTCATTGATCACACTTTCATTTTAGGTCTAAAAAAAAATGCATTTACAGTTCCTCTTAAAGTAAATGACACAAGGAAAACATAAAGGCTGCCATTACTAAGATCTCCATGCTAGAGACACTAGTTGACTGGCTGTCATACTGACCATCTTGCTTGAATAATTGTTCACTGACCTGAAACAAATAGCTAGATAACTACTTCTGAAATTACAGTGACTTTCCAGATCTCCATAAGTGTTCTAGGTCATTGGCTTAGACAGTATGGAATCCAGTGGATCAGCATGACAGCCAGAGAACAGGCATTTTTTGTTGGGGAGGTCAGTGATGACAGCCCTTATATTAATTTTCATGACAAGTTTATTTTATGTGACAAAAATATAACTTTTGGAGTTTGTTTTGTAAAACATTTATTACCAACTTAAAGGAGTTGTAAAGGAATTTTTTTTTTCCTAAATAACTTCCTTTACCTTAGTGCAGTCCTCCTTCACCTACCTCATCCTTCCATTTTGCTCTTAAATGTACTTCTTTCTTCTGAGAAATCCTCATTGGTGTGGAGTGTCGTGCTCGCCCACTAACACACAGATCCTTTCTCTATCTGCAACGTAGAGAGCGTCCTGACTCTCCTGTATCCCAAGGGAGGGGGCGAGCACGACACTCCACACCAGGGAGAAAGCCTTGCATTACTGTGTGTAGTTACAGACAGAAGATCAGGAAGTGAGGATTTCTCAGAAGAAATAAGGACATTTAAAAGCAAAATGGAAGGATGAGGTAAGTGAAGGAGGACTGCACTAAGGTAAAGGAAGCTATTTAGGGGGGAAAATTGTACCTTTACAACCCCTTTAATATTTATTTTTTTCTCATTAAAATGTTTCACATTTTCAGAATTGTTTTCTTTGATGCTGCTAGTCAGTCTTTGCAATCCAAGTTTTGCCTTAAATGAATCCTGTACTGAGAGAGATACATTGGCTAATCTCCTTGAGGAAATACTGGTTGCTTGGCTATCCCTGGCTTCAGTATTTTGTAAGTCACTGAAATAGAATAAGTATGCAGCTAGTGAAGCCACAGAAAAGTCAGAACACTTTACCTGCATACTGTACTTGTTTCTAGTCCATGACTCAAAGTATTGAACCTGCCAGATCAGCATGGAAACGATTAGCAAGCAAACGGAGAGAGTGTATATCTCTCCTGGTACATAATATTACTTGCATTAAAATATTCATATCTCATGCAGGGAGTTATGGATTTCTGCTGGCAGAGTTCATCATTGGGGTTTTCCTACAAGTTCTTGGGTTGCCCTTTGTATCGGTAGCCCAGGTATCTCTTTTCTCCAAAGTGACAGCTGAGAATACCCAAGGTGAGTAACTCTTTTTAATCACCACCCTCAAAACTAGTTATAACCAGCCAATGGTTAAATATTGCTTCATGTCAGTGGTGAGTATACAGAGCAGACAAGGCCTAGGGGCAATGAAACAGACTTGGCTTTCCCTTGATGCTTATCTTGTATACATAATATGTACAGTACCTTTTTATTCATGTATTTATGCCTTCCAGCATGTTGCTGCTCAGACAGCGTTTATCCCTGTCAGGCACACACAGTCTGTAAAATTCATCAAGAGTGTCATAGTTCTCATTAAAATTCTTATGACAAATGGTGCAGCTTGAAACAGAGTCATGTATGTGCCATTGAGGTGTATATTAATCGGTTGCAGAATTGTCTCAAATGACGCAACACTATACTAGGCAATGGCAAAAAAAAGAAGGCTGCATGGACATCCCTATATATACCCCTTCCTATTTTTCTAGGGTCCTTGGGTGATGGATGATGACAATATTCCAACAC
This sequence comes from Rana temporaria, assembly GCF_905171775.1. NCBI lineage: Eukaryota > Metazoa > Chordata > Amphibia > Anura > Ranidae > Rana > Rana temporaria. The sequence continues at coordinate 205,800,324 of NC_053492.1, read as the reverse complement.
AATTCAATTAGGCTGCATCACAACCACCCTGACCCTCCGTGGTTAAAGATGCTTGGCTGGGCTGTAATGTTGCTTTGCACTGGCTACTGCTGTGGGCACTCCCCTTGGCCTGTTGCTCAATATGTGGAATTGGCTTCAGGGTGCTTCACAAGTCTGAAGCCTGTGCATAGACCTGTACATGAAGACGTCAACGGGGTGTATGCCAATAGTTAAAGGCTAAGCCAGAATAAGGGTCATTTCCTGTTTCATCCTGCTACTGATAAAGTGAGTAGAGGACAGGGTCCCTTAAACATTCACCCCAGGGTACTCTTGTCCAAATTTTACCTTTGGGGTGCATTGAGAACAGCTGTCCACCTTTGCTGATAGGAACTTGGTTCGCTGAATTTAAATGTAAAATTTTATGCCATTTTGGCTCTCTAGGCACACCAAGTTTGGTGCTACTGAGCCTGTGCACATCCCACATGGCGTCTATTGTACCTGCGTAGCCTAAATGCCTTCTTTGCCTGTGTCTGCTTGTTTTCTAGGGAGTTACTGTACAGCCTGCTTCTGTACACACAGCCCTGCACATATTGTCTCTTCCTATTTGCAGACTGGACCCTGGACCAGTAACAGCTCCTGGTTCTTTCTCTGACGTAGTTACTGTGGCCTACAAGTGCTTGTGCTGTTGAAGACCAGATTAAACAACACAATTAACAGGTTTGTCACCAGGTCCAGGGACTCTCAGGCCTTTGCAGTGTACACTCTAGTGATCCCATGGAATCGGTTCAACCTACACCTCAGTTAATCTACACCTTTCTGTCCCTTCACATTCTCCCTCACCTAATTCACAGGATTGTGAAGGGACATTCTGGTGATCCTCAGTGCACCAAATTGGCCCAGGAGTAGATGAAACGCTGATGTACTTAGGCTCTTGGAAGATGCTTTGTGGACCCTTTTGGATTATCCATACCACCTATTCCTGTTATATAGAGGGGTGTCCCTGCAGCCTTCTTTGTATGACATTGTCCAATCACCTAAAGGTAGCTGCATATAACCCAATAATAATGATAAAATGCCTGTATGCTGTACTGTGCTCCAAGAATTAGATTTTACTGGTAAGTCAAAAATCCCATTATCCTTATTGCAAAGCTTTTGGACATTCCCCCTGGGTGTACCCCCGTAACTCTACCCACTCCGTGAGATCTATTTTTTTTGTTGCTAGTAGCCTTAGTTGATGGATGACTTCACCCTTATGAAGAAGTTTCTATGCCTAACTTGTTCTTTTTTTTTACTTCACTTTCTTCAAGCAACTCTCTACAAGTCTTGTCATACTTTTCAAATGGTTTCATCGTCATTATGCATATACCGTATTTATCTGCCTATAGCGCGCACCCCTAATCTAAACGTGGATTTTTTTTTTATTATTACTTACAGTTTTGGTGTCTTGCCCGGCGTCCATCGGCGGCCTTGTCCGGTCCGGCGTCCGTCTGCGGCCTTCGTGGTGTTCTCCCGCGCTGTCTCTGAGCCGATTCCTGCTTCCCGCGCTGTGTTTGAACGCCGCTGCCGACATATACCGAGCACAGTACACTCGGGCCACGCTCGACTCCTCTCGGCTCTTCTCGCATAACCGCAAGGGGAGCCAAGCCTGGCCGAATGTACTGCGCTCGGTATATGTCGGCGGCGGCGTTCAAACACAGCGCAGGAAGCAAGTATCGGCGTATATCGCGCACCCGCGATTTTGCCCTGATTTTAAGGGCAAAAAAGTGCGCGGTATACGCCGATAAATACGGTACCTGCTATGCCTTACTAGAGTCCAGTCAATGGAATGGGCGACATTTATTTCTGTTGATGGCTAACACAATACAGCTTTCCTTATCTTGCCTTAAAATCTATAAAATTTATATAGTATGCTTACAAGTCAACTTGGACAAGTAATATTTGTTTATGAATACTGAAAATGTTTATATAGATTAAATTGTGTTGCACATTTTGCAGGGTTTAACCATGGGATTCGTCGTTCAGTTGGAGGTGTAGCCACAATTTTGGGGCCACTGTGGGCAGCAGGCTTAACAGAAAATCTTTACATAATGTTGGGAGTCATGATGGGTCTGCTCCTTCTGAACACGGTAAGACAAATGGGTTGAGTTACTAAAACTGGAAAGTGCAAAATCTGGTGCACCTCTGCATGGTAGCCAATCATTTTCTAACTTCAGCTTGTTAATTTAAGCTTCGACAATAAAACCTGGAAGTTGATTGGTTTCTATGCAGAGCTGCACCAGATTTTACAATCAACCCCATAGTATTTTCCTTGCCCACTTGTCCCATACAAATATTTTACTTTTTTTTCTCACAATCTGCTTCTTTGTCACACTATCTTTACTTGGTATTCAAAGCTTTACTGTATAGATTGTTCTTAGAGACTGCCAGCATAGTTTACCAATAATGCATTTATTGTGAGATTTTGACTTGTTTAATAGGTTTTATTTGCACATTAGTCATTATTTTCTTCAGCATGAGCTTAGTTTATGTGCGATTTCTACTTTGTGTGGGATTATATATGTATTAACACAGCAAAAAAAAAAAATATATATATATATATGTTTTCGATATAACTTGTTTATAAAGGCCACTGTATTGGAATTCTTGACTTCCTGCCTGTCATATGATGACCCTATTTGGTTGTGTAAAGTCATCATGCAGCCTTTTCTTTGAACTGCAAATTTCAGACCTTGATAATGGCAGAATAAGTTATCTGTCCAGACCTAGCCATATAGGTGATCGCTATCAAATCTTCATTCAGACATTTGTGGTCTTGTGTGGTGTGTTTGAATGGGCAGCCATAATGGACCAGAAAAACGCACCTGCGTCATTTTTGGCAGTGCAGCAGTAGTGTGTTGTTGTACATGGTGGTGGCCTGCAATGCAGGAATGCTGTTTTGGTGCAGTGGGGTGCCATTCAAAATGAATAGCATTGCAATCCAGTAATGCGGGCTTGATGTGCTACCACATGTTGCAGTAATGCACAGGTTTTACCATGCATTTGTAATGCATATGTGCGAATCTGACCTTGAAAGAATCCTTTCCTGAGAGAAATGCTGAGGCTGCCAATACTAACTCTGTATTCTTAAAGTTATTGGCTGGATGTCATACTCAACCCCTAGTTTATTACTTTGAGTCACTAACCTAGTATTTAGATAAGGACTTTTCTGCTATGTTCTGGACCAGTACCTCCGCAAGTATTAAAGCCAGAGGGTCAGAATAATAGGCAGCTTTGTATTAATATTTTTAGATGGAAGTCAATGATAGCCCCTGTACTTCTGTCATGAACGTAAAACTGTCATGCTCCCAGACCTGCCATTGTTAACTTTAGAGTATGGCCCATTTCACGCGGACGGCTGTTTTGCCGCAGTTAAAAGCATGTACACTGTTTTGTGAAATTCAAGGCTCCAGGCACTGCGATTAGCTGCATTTATACATTGTAATTACATGTGTTTCCGTGCGGTTACATGCGGCCGCGTTTAGCTGCGGTAGTCATTCCCATAGCAACCCTTTTTATTTTTTTGATTATGATGTGCTTCCTGTTGTTATTTTTTCTCACGCTGCTATCCACAGTTGACAAAAAAGACTGTGATTAGATGCGGTTATGTGCATATAGCTACGCTACTCGCACCTGGACGCATTAAATTACATTTTTTCTATTCGCACCAAACCGCATGTAACTAAATCGCAGCGAAACGTTGCATGTGAATGGGGCCATAGGAAAGCATTGTGTGCTTTTAGCTGCGGTAGAAAACTAGAAAATTTGCAGCCAAAGGCACCATTCTATCCGTCCGTGTGAAAGGGGCCTAAGAGTGCAGTTCACACACCAATTTAATTTGGTTGAACTTGGATTTTATATAAAAAAGCTTGAAATTTGCAGTCTTTAGACAAGATTTTAACCTTAAAAAGGAATCCTAGAGTACTATATGAAAACGTTTCTAAAAGAAGAAATGAGATATATAACGTATTTCATATATAGATACTGGACATTCTTTGTTAAAATTCCCAAATATTCTGTTGTGCTGTGTTATCCAGATAAGACATGGGATGCTTTTACACCATTCTTGTCTATTTCTAGATATTGTTCAGCGTGTCATACAAGTACCTTGTGGAACCTGCCCCATCGGTGACTGAAACTTCATGAAAAAGAATGAAACTTTCTATAACTCAAAAGTGCTCTGAGGTTTCTTTTTTATCCATTTATCAGGGATCATTGTAGTGACTGGAAGCTGTTAACTGCTGAAAGCCATCTGCTTGCCTCGCCTTCATGAAATTTGAACTCTATGATTTCATTAACTCTCTGTGATCATCAACAAGATACAGCAATGGACATATTTGTAGTATGTTTTTCAGAGTATGACGATGTAAAACGCATGTGACAGATAGCTACTGTTTGCAGTTGGGAGGTGAATTTCCATCTGTGGAAGCAAACTTTTTCTGTGAGATAGCTGCACAGTCACAAGAAGGTGGTGTCCTAACTGACTTGGAGAGAATACAGTCCACCCATTAGAGATGCCAGTTTTACATGCCCACATATCAATTTTTTCAGTGTAAAAATATTAATGGGGGCTACTGACAATAGAAACAAGCAAATTATTGCCTATGTCTTGTGTTTTATAACAATGCTATTTGGTACTCTGTTTCTTCAACTATGACTGGATGCTGGTAACAACCAAAAAAAAAACCCTCCTACAAAAATATTTTCTGGTAACTCATACACAAACCATTTTGCAATTTTCATAAATGTTTAGAGGTAGTAGCAACCCCAAGACAACACCTCGAACTTGCTATGTTCCTCAAACCATTTTTGAATTCATCAGACCAGACCACCTTCTTCTATTGCCCATGGTCCAGTTCTAATGCTCAGGTGCCTGTAAACATGGGTCAGCATAGGTACCCTGACATGACTGTGGCTATGCAGCCCCATACGCAACAAACTGTGATGCACTGTGTGTTCTAGAAAAATAACAGTGTAGTCTCTATACCAGGGATGGCCAACCAGTGGCCCGCGGAGCCCTCTGATGTGGCCCGCGACCTCCTGCTCTGGAATAGTGGGTTGGCAAGCCCAGCTCGCAGGTTGCCGACCAGCCATACCACAGCATCAGTGTTGTGAATTAAGCTGGTGGTAGAGGAAGAAAGCAGCTGCGGAGCAGAGCCCCAAAAGCCAATGCTTCCTCTACAGCGCCGGCTTTTGCCACAGGTAGAGTCTATGGCAAAGTTCAGTTAACCCGCAGGATAGACACAGATGCACTACGCTGCACCCGCGGTATGTGTAAACCGCAGCACATCAGTGTGAAAGCAGCCTTAGGCCCTTTGCACACGTTCAGCCTGACCAAATGGGACCCTCAATTCACCTCTATAGAGCGAAAGATGTCTGTTTATGCCCGCCTACCTCCAATCCAAAAAACAGAAGGGAATTCTTCCCCTTTCATCTGGGCAGATCGGAGGGCCTATAGAGTAGCCGTGACCTGTCATCTGCCCGCTTCGCTCATTGTGGCCCTCGACTGGTTACCAAGTTTCTTAAGTGGCCCTCGCTCTTCAAGAGGTTGGGCACCCCTGCTTTATACCATTGCTGTGGAGAGGAGGAAAGGAGAGAAGTGCCTGATTTGTGTGATATGCTTTACTTTATTTGCAATGAGGTGAGCAGCCCTTTCACCTGAAGACAGTAGACACGGGTGTTGAAGTTTTATGATTGCACATTGAAGAAATATATATTTTTAAATTTTACACATCTGCAGTGTGGACTTTATTTTTTTTTACATTTGCAGAGAGGACTTTATAAGATTGTTCTTAAATATTGCTGTGCTACACTGTTATTTTTTTAGTATCACATTTTTTAAGTGTTGTATAATCACTTTCACAGTGGTTGGCTGAGCGGCAGTTGTTCATGGTGAACAATATTTATATAATTTTCACATTAACAATAGATATTGTTTTAGGTATTATTTGCAGTGATTGGCACTTTATTATTAATTTATGCACTCTGTGTTTTGACATATTTCACTGGGAACCAGCATGAACTTTTTCAGCAATTTAGGCTACAGTAGCTTTTCTTTTGAATCGGACTACACGGACCAGACTTTGCTCCCCAAGTGTATCAATGAGCCTTTGCCACCTATGCCCCCTGTTGCCCATTCACCCGTTTTCCTAACTTGGACCACTTTTGGTAGGTGCTGACCACTGCAGGCCAGGAGCATCCTACAAGAGGTGCAGTTTTGGTGAGGCTCTGACCCAGTTGTCTAGCCATTACAATTCGTCCCTTTGTCAAAGTTACTCAAATCCTTATGCTTGCCCATTTTTTCTGCTTTCAACTTCAGGGACAAGCTGTTCCCTTCCTGCCTACAATATCCCACCCACTTTCAGGTGCCATTGTAATGAGATAGTCAATGTAATTCACCTTACCTGCCAGTGGTCCTAAAGTTATGGCTGAACGGTGTATAGGCCCAGTGTGGTTGCTCAACCTGGTTATAAAGAATCTGGTAAAAGAGATGTGTATGATTTACACACATCACTCCACACAGTACTCACCATCTCGGCTTCACCATTCTTCAGTTGACAGATTTATGTGGATTAGAAAATTCCAGGTTTGATTTAGACACCCTTCCTTCTCCCACAGCTTCCAGGTTTTCTTGCGACAGAATTGCAGAACTCAGTTGCAAGGCTGCTGTTAGTGAAATTTGTAATCAAAATGCAACTATAAAAGTGGGTCACGTTTTGAATCGCTTCATTTCACTGGTACATGATTAATTTATTTTCATTCAACCAATAGGTTGAATAAAAAAATAATAATTAACCACTTCCCCCTTCCACACATTCTAAGTGGATGGGGAAATCGCTCCTGCTGAGCTATCATATTCTTCTTGTGGAATACAATCATTCGTGTTGCCGGCTATAGCTGACTGTTCAGGAAAAACCCAACAGGCTGGTTGAACACAAGTTGTATGATAGAGCGACTTTTGTGTACAACCAGTTAGCCCATACATGGATGAAACTCGTCTGGTCACATCTAAACTGGACAAATTTCGATCCATGTATGGCTGAGTTAGTTATAAGGTAAGCCAGTATGGGGCAGGGGTCCTGCTTTATATACGTTTAGGATCCCCAGTCAAAAGATTGTCACTTTTAGTGAAAATGTTATTTGAGTAGCTCTTTCCTGCCCTGCGACTGCTATTGGTCTTCTTTATTTTATTTTTATTTTCTTTGGTTATTTAATATGTTGCTCAACAGGAAATCGCTGTTGCATTTAGTTATAAATAGACATTGTTGTCTTTTCCATTCAAAGCAAAGTACAAGTACTTGTGCAAAATTCTCACCCAACCACTTTATACTCACCTGCTCAGCTTCCCCCACCACTCCTTCCTCTGTCACAGCCACCAATAAAATAATCAGTGTCAAGTAGTGTTGGAGTTCAGTGGGAGCTGTGGTGTGGTCTTCTGCATCATGTAAAAGTGCTTTGACCTAGCGATTGAACATTGGGTCCTAACCCTTGATCATGGAAGGTCGTCAGATTTCCCCCCCATACCAATAAACATTGGGTATTTTTCAGTGGCAGCCGCAAAAGAAAAGGAACAGCTGGGGAGTGATGGAGAAGTGAGTATAAGGTGTCGCAAGTGTAGCATAAAACATCAAAAAGAAATGCTTGAAGGAAACTGGTCATGAGGGAAATGCAAGGGTGTCGTGTCGTTTTTTTTAAGCAAATTCTGGTTTCTTGGCTAATTTACGAACCGCTGACCTCAATTCTTTCTGACTCATAAATGTGTATAAATCACGAAAGTCAGGGAAGGATCAACATTTCTGATCTGCATACTTCTTTGGATCAGGACCAGGCAACAAGCATTTATATGAAAGCTCTGTAAATCTTTCATGACGCGTTTTTAGTTTTGTCTACGCTTTCTAGAGATAAGGGTTGTCAGACGTGAAGACACAGACCAACTTCTGAAAGATTTTTTCCCCCCCCCTTTGACACAGTCCTAAACTTGCATGCTTGGATTTAAACTAAGTCTATAAATATCTTGATTGTAGAAAGGTTTTGCCGTTTGGTGTAGAGTCTTTTTAACTTTCTAGTATTTATTAGTAAAATGGGTGATCTGAGCGTTACTAGTACGCAAACGGCATGCTTTAGTGATATTTAGATGTATTTGTCACTCGGAAGACTTTCATGTCGGCAACAGAAAATGAAACTAACAAATAAAAAACACAAGCACACCACAAATGGAATCAAAGAATACTTGAATATTTATCATATTAAATCTGTAAATAACATTTTAGTTCTCTCGAATGTTCCAGAATGTTTTGTCTTACACAGTATTACAAAATTCCTATTTTCCTACAATAGCTTTACAATAATTGGTAAAATGTTTTTCTCCCAACTGCTGTAACCCGCAAGACATCAATCTGGAATTCACACTGGTACAGGGTATCTTTTGATTGATTCCTATGGATTAGCATTTAATGTGACCCTGCCACATAAGTAAGAAGTCTCAAGCAAGCACGTGTAAAGAAAAATGTAATTGAATTCCTCTCCGTTGCTGAGAAATGGTCCACCGGGACAATTTCAGGAGTGTTGATTTCCTGGGTCCCCCGCAGCTCTCACTGGTTCCTTACACTTGTCTCTATGTCACCACTGCCTCTGTACTGGGGAGGTCAGCAGGAGCAAACCAGGGGACGCAAGTATATTTTATTGATAGGCATGTGCAGGCTTGGGATGTTTTTCTTGTATGGAAGGGTCACGTTAAATGCTAATTCATAATCCAGTCAGAGCTTTTAAGTCAATACAGCATTGTTGCTCAACCTTTGTCAGTTTGTGAGGCATAGTTTCCTATTTGTTCATACATTATTGTATTTTTGTTGAATTTATTAGCCTTTTCAACTTGAAAAGGGCGTTCATTCCACTTAGCTTTATAAGTCACGTTGTCAATACAAGTACTACATTCCTCTTGTCGAGCACTTTGTTGAAGTTTGTATGTACACACCTCAATTATGTATTTTTATCATAATGTTGGACACATTTTTGGAATGTGGTGGATGGTTTCCTCAACACTGCAAAGTGCTTCGTTCCCAGCAGATTTCTACAATACAAATTTGGAAGTTTGGGATATCCCAAAAAATAAATGGATTATAAAACTTAAATGAGTAATGGTGGTGTTTTGTTTGATCTTTTTATTCCTAAAAAAAAAAACAAAAAAAAACAAATTTGATTTAAACACAAACAGTCTTTCATGTGTTTGCCTGTTATACCGTGTATTAAAATGTCCAGGTACGTTAAAGCTTGTGTCTGACAATAACTGCAATCAAATTAAAGTGATATTAAAGCAAAACTAAAGGCAAGACTATTCATCCATGCTCCAACAGTCTGACATCCATTAAGTGTCATGCTGGCGCCGGTATCCTCCCCCCAACTTCCCCCGGTTGACATTCTTAGGCCATCTTGATTTGCTGGTGCAAGATGGTGTCACTCCCATTCTGCAATAAAGGCCTGTATGTTTGCAAAAGCCTCCCCTAGGCTACTCCTTCCTTCTCTGAGCTATTAGACTGACTGGGGATTGCACTGTCCACTGTTAACTCTTTCCTGATCTGATCCATGCTCTCAGGAAGCCCCAGTCACTGGGAGGACGTGGAAGGGGATACTCCCCCCCCCCTCTCTTAAGGCCAGGAGACCTGCTCACATACCGGAGTATGCACCGGTGTTTGACACCCTATGTGGATTCTATGAACATCCTGCCAAATGGATAAGCCATGGATCACAGCCAGCGTATGGGCAGGTCTGCTCTGGATGCCGTACTAGCAACTCCATATTAAAAGAAGAGAATATATTTTTCCTGTGTATCGACCGGTGGGATAAACACCCGCGTGCCTAGTCACTGTAACTTTGCTTGATTTGGCCGTTGCATATGTCCTATTAGGCTGTGTAGGGCGGAGATATCAATGTTACCAGCTGTCAGCCCATATTGGTGCTCAGTCAGGGAACCTCATAGATGCACAAATCTCAGTGGCTGATAGATAGATAGATTAGATAGATAGATTAGATAGATAGATAGATATACCAATAATAGATATCTATTACCAGCATTGACTATGCTAATTAGTCTCTCTCTGGTCGATAGTCATAGCATTAATAACCTGTTACCATCCGGTTAAGGGTTAAGGGGAACCCTATAACAGAATTGAGACAAAAAAATGCCTTTGGGTTTGGTATAGATTTGTATGGGGAATGCCACGCCAAAATAAAAAAAACAGTGTGGGGTCCCCCCCAAAATCCATACCAGGCCCTTCAGGGTTGGCATTGTTTTTAAGGGGGAACTCCATGCCAAAATGTAAAAAAATAAAATAATTGGCCCCAAAATCCATACCAGAGCCTTATCCGAGAAAGCAGCCAAAAAAGTGTCAAACAGTAAAAACCACAATAGACAGTTTTTGACAATTCATTTATTTAAAAAAAAAAAAAAAAAGTGTTCCACGATGTCCATCTATCTTCAATCATGCCGACTGATGGACCTGGAAAATGACGAGAAAAAAAAAAAGCTCTGCCTCCAGACTGCTGTCTTTTGGCTGTGACAGCTGTTATATAGGCAAGAGCGGGGCCACTCGGTGACGTAACTGAGTGACCCTGCCCCCTTCTGAGGTCACATGACATTAGAGGGGGGTGGGCGTCACTTCAGTGGGTGGCCCCGTCCTTGCCTATATAACAGCTGTCAAAGCCAAAAGACAGCAGTCGCCACATGCCTCCCATGAAGGCAGAGTTTTTCTTTTTTCTTTTTCTATTTTTCCGGTCCATTGGGCGGCATAATTGAAGATGGATTTACATCTAGGGACATTTTTTTCGAATTATTATTAAAGGAATTGTCAAAAACTGTCTATTGTGGTTTTTACTTTCTGACACTTTTTTTGGGGTGAAATGGGTAGGGGCACATTCACATGGGGGGGCTTGGATCTGTGGGCCCCCCACCCGCAGAGCCTGACAACCAATGGCCAGGATTGTTGGGAAGAGCTCTTTGTCCCCCTGCATGCTCGGATAAGGGTCTGGTATGGATTTTAGGGGGGGAACCCACATCAATTTTTTTTGGCATTTAGTTCCTGTAGACCCTTGCCTGCAAATGGCTACTAGGAAAACATTAGGACTTCGCACATGGCCAGGCTTCAATGAATAACGGTGACAGGAATCTAGAATTGGACAGTGAAGGAAAGGAAGTGATCTCAAGTAGTGTGCTGATGTGCAGTAGAAAAGACTGTCAGTTTGTATTCAACTACCTTTGTTTTACTAAGAAAGATTCATCATGTTAGCATCCCATTTCCCCATCCAAGTTTAATGCCTTAATAAAAACAACAAAAACAAGTCAAATAGATGTCTGACCAAGCAGGATGATGTGTGGACGTTGAACACACAGCGACCCCACAGGGGCACTGCTACACCCCTCTACATGTCAGGTATGTTTTGGTAAAGCCAGCATAGTGAGTGCTGTGGAAGGACAAACCTGCAGAGAGCCGAGTAAGAGCAATTTTGGAAGTTATTAGCAGCATTCTCAGTCCTCTATTGCTGTTACTAGAAGGAGAGAGAACAGATTCCTTGTCCTCCTGCCAATTATTGTGGGTGAGGTTTTTGCAGCAGAGGATAATTTACATCACAAAAAAAATCGCTCTTTTAATACTAATTAAAGTGGAGCTCCACCCAAAAGGGCAAATTCTGCTTGTTTGCACCCTCCACTGACACATTTGACACTATTCAGGGGGGGGGGGGGGCAGGTACCTGGTTTTGATAGGTAACGGCGATCTGAGCCACAAGTTCAGCCCCCCTGAAACAAAAATATCAATTGCAGCCACTGTGCTCATCATATGCAGCCAGCTGTGCCCAGCAAATGCAGCCACTCTGCCCATCATATGCAGCCAACTGTGCCCATCATATGTAGCCTCTGTGCCCAGCAAATGCAGCCAACAGTGCCGATCATATGCAGCCTCTGTGCCCAGCAAATGCAGCCAACTGTGCCTATCATATGCAGCCAACTGTGTCCATCAAATGCAGCCAACTGTGTCCTATCAATTGCAGCCACTGTGCCCCATCAATTGCAGCCTCTGCACCCATAATATGCAGCAACTGCGCCCCATCAATTGCAGCCACTGTGCCAAGAAAATGCAGCTAACTGTGCCCATCAATTGCAACCTTGTGCCACTTTTTTACCACTACTTTTTCGTTATATTGGCTTTTGGCATTTACAAATGTAACCTTTTGGAAACCTGATGAAAGGTTTAGCACTGGGAAACACCTTTTTGAAAGATAAAAAGTAAATTTTATATACAACTACATAGATCAGGCCAAAATGAGGGACAAATGAGCAGTAAAGAGGGACAGAGGGACTTTGTTCCAAATCAGGGACAGTTCCTCGAAATCAGGGACAATTGGGAGCTATGCTGATGAACAGTAACCTTCCCCTTTGTTTAGAAAGCTTGTGCCATATCCCCACAACAACTTACAACACAAAAACAGTCAGAGTGGAATCAAAAGATATTAACTTCTGTTCCGTTTATTTTGAGCTAAACATTAATCCAAATTGTCTGTGGGTGAGAAATACAGAAGGGTGTGCACATGACAGGTATAGGATATGAATACACTCGACACACAGACTTCTCAAAGCTGCTATACTGAGTAAATATGTAGTATGCCCTACTGTCTACAATACAAATACCTGACCGCACCGGCAGCAGCTGTAGATATGGTCAAGAAAACCCAGTAACATACATATTTGCTTAAAGGAGTCCTATGGTCACAGCATACACTGATTTTATAACATAAACATTGTAATATCAATACAAACAATAGTTATATTTGACAGTCCACTGTAAGCTTACTTGAAAAATCTCCTTTCAGGTTGGAGTTCTGCCTGTCTGCTGGTCATCTCTTTCCACAACTTTATTGATTGCCTGCATGCTTTGCAGAATCTCCTCTGCAAAGCAATTTCTAAGGACTACACATCTCATGGCACCTTGCTGCCTGCAAGCTGGGATTCCTCTACTGACTCCGCCTCCTGAAACTCCTCCTCTCAGCACCTCTGTAATTTAGATGGCAGGCTCTGTGAAATGTGTGACACAGCAGCACCTACTCACAGGGTATAGCGAATATGTGTCATAGAATTCATGGAAGTAAATGTGTGGGGATCTTCACAAACTAAGTGATGAAGCTCTCACCCTTTTCACCCATGCGTACTTGTCTCTGCAGCCTCTCACTTCCTTAACCTCCTGACCCTTTAAAAGGTTTATGATGCTGGAGGCAGGACGCAGCTCGGCATAAAAGTGAGTATGGGTTTGTTTTTTAAGATTCATACTTACCTAGGTCTATGTCTCCTGGCACCTCTACACTGAGAACCGAGCGATCAAACACCACTGCACTCCACATATCAGGCCTTTACAGAAGAGTGGCAAGAAGAAAGCCATAAGAAGTCCTGTTTGCAGTTTGCGAGAAGCTATGTGGGGGACACGGCAAACATGTGGAAGAAGGAGCTCTGGTCAGACGAGAGCAAAATTGAGCTTTTTGGCCTAAAAGCAAAACGCTATGTGTGTCGGAAAACTAACACTGCACATTCCTCTAAACATACCATCCCCACCCATGATGGTGGTTGCAGAATCATGTTGTGGGGATGCTTTTTTTTCAGCAGGGACAGGGGAGATGGTCAGAGTTGATGGGAAGATGGATGGAGCCAAATACAGGGCAATATTAAAAGAAAACCTGGTAGTCTGCAAAAGACTTGAGACTGGGGAGGAGGTTCACCTTCCAGCAGGACAACGACCCTAAATATACAGCCAGAGCTACAATGGAATGGTTTAAATCAAAGCATATTCATGTGTTAGAATGGCCCAGTCAAAGTCCAGACCTGAATCCAATTAAGAATCTGTGGCAAGACTTGAAAATTGCTGTTCACAGATGCTCTCCATCCAATCTGGCAGAGCTTGAGCTATTTTGCAAAAAATAATGGGCAAAAATGTCACTCTCTAGATCAGTGATGGCGAACGCGTGGCACGCGTGCCGCTCCCGGCACGGCAAACCGTTTCGGTGGGTACGCCATGAGACTGTAGAAATGTCATCTAAAAAATAATGAAATCGTACACCGCACCTACAAACTACATTTCCCACACTTCCATGTGCTAGCGGTGACGTGTCTGAGTGGGCGTGAGCGCTCGGAGGTCATGTGCTAGCTTCCTAACCAATCAAAGCGGCTGATACACACTGCCAAAAAAAAATATCAGCGCTGGCTGACGTGCTGGACGTGAACAGGAGTATGAGGAGAAGCCGTGTGGCGGGAAAGAGCTGCAGCAGCAATCGTGAAGCCATCGTTCTTCTTTACCAGACGATGTTTGTGGGGATGTACAATGGCCAAAAAATGTTTTTTATTTATGAAGACCTCACACTAACATTGCTGTTCATGTGCCTCATTAAATATAGTTGTCATTGGGAAACATATTGCCCCCCTCACATGACTAAACATTGTGCCCCATCATTGCTGTTATTGGACCTAATTATTAGGCTCAACTACAGCAGACCTCTGGCCTAGTATTAGCACTCAAGTAACAGCATCCAAGTAACAATATAGCAGCAACTAAATACAGACAGCAAGCTGAGGGTTATTCAGAGTGATCCCCTTTTGTCATACTGAAGATGATGAGACAGGAGTCTAACAGTTTACAGTAAAGGATTTGTGCAGGAAGAGGAAAAGAGTCCTGGGGCGTGATATTTTGCAGGAGCTAGTGCAGAGGAGGAGGAGCAATAGTCTGCATGGAGATATGCAGGGGAAGAGACTGTGAATGTTAGAAGTGCATTAGCTTTCAGGGCTAAATCTAATAATTAATGTTCTCTAAATGTAATGTCAATTCAACAAGTGCTATGGGCATGTCCCCCAGCCAAGTTATATTCCCCAATAAACAAAAATAAAACAACGCAAATGACTGCTCGTTGTCTCAGAAGTGATATATGGGGGTCTGGCAGGAGGGTGATTTGGTGGATGTTTGTTACTAGTAGCAACCAAGTGCTATACACATATGGTGATTCTCCCTGAACGTGGAAATGGCATTTTCCCGAGCACTGCTGTGTACAGCCATTCACTTGCATTGGTTGCATGGCTGTACAAGGCACGTGTGGCTCCCCTGGACACCAGAAAGCACCAGGGATTTTACGCTTCAGCACATAGGCACTCCTAAGCATCCGTGTTTAAAAGGCCTTAAACCAGGGACATCAAACTCAATTTAATTGGGGACCCCAACAGCATTATGGTTATCCTCAAAAGGACCAGTTGTATTTATAAGACTATATATCCAGAGCAGTGTTGCCAACCGCCCGTTATTTTACGGACAGCCCGTAAATTTAACCCCATTTTCGGGGTGTCTGTAATTGTCAGTTACGGCAGCGGTGCCTGTAGAAAAGATGACTGCGGGCCGGCCATGCAACTGCGCAGTAACGTAATTTCGCCGCCTGGCGCCATTTTTAAATGGGTAATGCTGCAGACCCTGATGCAAGTGGGAACTCTGATATAAGGTGGTCTCTGGTCACCAGAACCTCCCCTTGCATCAGAGTTCCCCCTTAGATCATGATCTGCAGCTTTCCCCTTTTCATAAGAGTTCCCTTGCACTGTAAGAGGGAATCCTGCAGACTCGGATGTAAGGGGAAACTCTGTGCTGGCTGGGTTAAAGTAACCTGACTTTCATGTCAATGGAGAAATATATTTTTGTTGGCTTTTGTTTAACTTAACCACATTGCTAATAGTCCTAGCTATGTGTTTATAGTTCAAATATTTGTATTTGCACTAGCACTAATTTTAGGTACTTTTTTGCACTGTCAGTAAAAAAATTATTAATTTCATGCTTTTTGCCAGTAAAAAGTTGGTGCTGTTTGTAAATTTTGTCATCCTGCCAGTGAATTTCATTTCAGGGGGTTGGCAACACTGATCCAGAGCACCCATTCTCCTCTTACATCATATGACAAGAGTGTGGAGCTGGAAAGTAGAAAGTGCAGGGTTTGGAGGAGGACCAGAGGGCTGGAGTTAGCTGCTGGAGTCTGAATGCTGAGACCAGGGGAGGTAGAGACGAAGGGGTGGTGCGGCTCCACAGAGAAGTGCGGGATCTGTAGGAGGAACTCTGTCCTGTTCTCTGCTGCTTACTGCTGAGATGGGGGAGCAAGCAGAGACAAGCCTCTCCATGGATGCAGGGCCGGATTCCAGACAAAACCTCGGGCGACAGTGAGTGTAGGGGCAGCGCTACCGCCCCCCACCACTTGTCATCCCGCGGCAAGCCACCTGAAACCCAGGCACATATATCCTAGAGCGGCGCAACCCGATTCCCGCACCTGCCATCAGTATTACATTGTCATACAGCCGAGCCGAGCTCAGCGATGAGCAGCAGTTGTACCTATACGATGCGAGGGTCTGTGATTGGAGGCGGCGCTGGACTGTGGGTGATCACGGCTGCCCATAGTCCGCCTCCTTGCCTGGCGTGTGCTCTACTATGTCTCCTCACTGTGTTATCTTTCTCATCTGCCCTCCACTGTCAGCTACTCCCCCCCCTGTCAGACACTCCCCCTCTCTTAGCCAACCCCTGTCAGCTACCCCTTCATCTGTCAGCTACCCCCTCATCTGTCAGCTACCCCCATCTGTCAGCTATCCCCCCATCTGTCAGCTACCCCTCTCAGTCAGCTACTCCCCCCCTCAGTCAGCTACTCCCCCCTCAGTC
Source organism: Rana temporaria (assembly GCF_905171775.1). Classification (NCBI taxonomy): domain Eukaryota; kingdom Metazoa; phylum Chordata; class Amphibia; order Anura; family Ranidae; genus Rana; species Rana temporaria. The sequence goes on along the minus strand of NC_053492.1, from coordinate 205,783,603 downwards.
AGCTACTCCCCCTCTCAGTCAGCTACCCCCCCTCCTGTCAGCTACTCCCCCATCTGTCAGCTACCCCCTCCTGTTAGCTACTCCCCCCTCTGTCAGCTACCCTCTCAGTCAGCTACTCCCCCTCTCAGTCAGCTACTCCCACATCTGTCAGCTACCACTCTTTGTCAGTTACTCCCCCCATCTGTCAGCTACCCCCTCTCAGTCAGCTACCCCCCTCCTGTCAGCTACCCCTCTCATCTGTAACCTGTTGTGGAAAGGGGTGGCGGGTGGGTGGTTCCGCCACTCAATTCCTATTGTAGCCACTCGGCAGGCTTCCTTCTTGTTTATAAGTCGTTTGTGGTCTGCTGGAAAATGGTTGCCTCTAATTTGTTCCCCCTCAGCCTTCAGTAATGACGGCGGAAACACTGCTGCTGCCTGCTGGATATAGAAGGGCTCTAATGGGGGGGGGGAGGACACCTGAGATGTAAGGAAGCACTCCGTTGGCTGGGGACAGTGACACCTGAGATGTAAGGAAGAACTCCGCTGGGGACAGTGACACCTGAGATGTAAGGAAACACTCCGCTGGGGACAGTGACACCTGAGATGGAAGGAGGCACTCCGCTGGGGACAGTGACACCTGAGATGTAAGGAAACACTCCGCTGGGGATAGTGACACCTGAGATGTAAGGAAGCACTCCGCTGGCTGGGGACAGTGACACCTGAGATGTAAGGAAACACTCCGCTGGGGATAGTGACACCTGAGATGTAAGGAAGCACTCCGTGGGGACAGTGATACCTGAGATGTAAGGAAGCACTCCGCTGAGAATAGTGACACCTGAGATGTAAGGAAGCACTCCGCTGGGGATAGTGACACCTGAGATGTAAGGAAGCACTCCGCTGGGGATAGTGACACCTGAGATGTAAGGAGGCACTCTGCTGGGGACAGTGACACCTGAGATGAAAGGAAGCACTCTGCTGGGGACAGTGACACCTGAGATGTAAGGAAGCACTCTGCTGGGGACAGTGACACCTGAGATGTAAGGAAACACTCCGCTGGGGACAGTGACACCTGAGATGTAAGGAAGCACTCCGCTGGGGACAGTGACACCTGAGATGTAAGGAAGCACTCCGCTAGGGACAGTGACACCTGAGATGTAAGGAAGCACTCCGCTGGGGACAGTGACACCTGAGTAGAGTTGAGCGAACCCGAACTGTAAAGTTCGGGTTCGGTACGGACTTTGGGTTTTTCCCAAACCCGAATAATTGGAAAAAATTTGGGTCCGGGTTCGGAGTTCGGGAAAAAAAAAATGCGCGGAGGTCCCCGCAAATTCAATAACCAGACCCTTTAGGTCTGGTATGGATATTAAGGGGAACCCCGGCGTCAATTTAAAAAAAAAATGACGTGCGGTTCCCCCTAAATATCCATAACCAGACGCGTTATCCGAGCACGTTGACCTGGCCGGCCGCAGAAAAGAGGGGGGGACAGAGTGCGACCCCCCCTCTCCTGAACCGCACCAGGCCACATGCCCTCAACATTGGGAGGGTGCTTTGGGGTGCCCCCCAAAGCACCTTGTCCCCATGTTGATGGGGACAAGGGTCTCATCCCCACAACCCTTGCCCGGTGGTTGTGGGGGTATGCGGGCGGGAGGCTTATCAGAATCTGGAAGACCCCTTTAACAAAGGGGACCCCCAGATCCTGACCCCCCCACTGTACCCCTACCATTTCACGAAAGAAGTGTAAATTCTTGTAAAAAACACACACACACACACACACACCGTAGAGTCCTTTATTAATAAAAAAAAAATAAGAAAAAAACTCCAGTGGTCATAATCCACTCGTTCCCGGCTTCCTGCTCCAACGTTGTCCTGATCCAGCGACGGGTGCGGGTGATCTCCAGCGATGAGAAGATCCATCCAGAGCGCAGCATCGCCGACCTCCTCTCACCGCTGGACACAGCCCAGCGAATGACGCGCTGAAGCTGTGACATTACTTATATAGGGGAGGCAGGGCCACCCGTCACGTGACCCCGCACCCTCTGACGTACCCTCTGCTTTGTCACTGGGGAAGCCCAGGAAGAGGGAAGACTGGGCTTACCCAGTGACGTATCGCTGGAGATCACCCCCACCCGTCGCTGGATCTTCTCATCGCTGGAGATCACCCGCACCCGTCGCTGGATCAGGACAACGTTGGAGCAGGAAGCCGGGAACGAGTGGATTATTACCGCTGGAGTTTTTTTCTTAATTTTTTTATTAATAAAGGACTTTATTCTACGGTGTGTGTTTTTTTTTTTTACAAGAATTTACACTTCCTTCGTGAAATGGTAGGGGTACAGTGTACCCCATTACCATTTCACACAGGGGGGGGTCAGGATCTGGGGGTCCCCTTTGTTAACTACTTGGTAACCGCCCTATAGCCGAAATACGGCTACAAGGCGGTTCCCTAACTCTAGGAGGGCGTCAATATACGTCCTCCCAGAGAGTCGGAATTGCGCGCCCGAGCGGGCGCGCACACGCGATCACCGGCGCTCGCTGGGTCCACGGGACCCGCAGCAACACGGATCGCGGTAAGGAGCCAATGGAAGCGGCTCCTTACCACGTGATCGCGCCGTCCAATGACGGCGCGATCACTTGTAAACAAACCGGCGTCATGTAATGACGCCGGTTCCTCCCTCTCCTCTCTGTACCGTTCGGTACAGTGTGAGAGGAGAGGGAGGGGGGGGGATCGGGCGGCAGCAGCAGCCGCCGCACTGTGGGCTGGATCTGTGACAATTGCAGTCACAGATCCAGCCATCCCTGCGCAATACTCTGCAGTAAAAAAAAAATGATAAAGTAAAGTAAAGTGCAATACTCTGCAATACCCCCCATACTCTGCAATACCCCCCCCCCATACTCTGCAATACCCCCCCCCCATACTCTGCAATACCCCCCCCCCCATACTCTGCAATACCCCCCCCCCCCATACTCTGCAATACCCCCCCCATACTCTGCAATACCACCCCATACTCTGCAATACCCCCCCCCATACTCTGCAATACCCCCCCCATACTCTGCAATACCCCCCCATACTTTGCAATACCCCCCCATACTCTGCAATACCCCCCCATACTCTGCAATACCCCCCCCATACTCTGCAATACCACCCCCCCCCCCATACTCTGCAATACCACCCCATACTCTGCAATACCACCCCATACTCTGCAATACCCCCCCATACTCTGCAATACCCCCCCAATACTCCGCAATACCCTCAATACTCCAATACCTTGCAATACGTCGCCTATGGGGATTTTTAAGTAGCAACGTTTGGCGCAATTTCACGAGCGTGTGCAATTTTGAAGGGTGACATGTTGGGTATCTATTTACTCGGCGTAACTTCATCTTTCATATAATGCAAAAACATTGGGCTAACTTTACTGTTTTTTTTTTTTTAAGCACAAAACAGTTTTTTTTTTAAAAACACGCGTTCAAAAAATTGCTGCGAAAATACCGTGCAAGATAAAAAGTTGCAACAACCGCCATTGTATTCTCTAGGGTATTTGAAAAAAAAACATATATAATGTTTTGGGGTTCTATGTAATTTTTTAGCAAATAAATGATGATTTTTACATGTAGGAGAGAAATGTCAAAATTGGCCTTGGTGCTCCAGAACGCCTGAAGGTGCTCCCTGCATGTTGGGCCTCCGTATGTGGCCACGCTGTGTAAAAGTCTCACACATGTGGTATCGCCATACTCGGGAGGAATAGCAGAATGTGTTTTGGGGTGTAATTTGTAGTATGCATATGATGTGTGTGAGAAATAACCTGCTAATATGACAGAAACTAGAATTTTTTTTTTATTTTTACAGAATTTTCAGTCTTTTTTCTTTTATAGCGCAAAAAATAAAAACCGCAGAGGTGATCAAATACCACCAAAAGAAAGCTCTATTTGTGTTAAAAAAAGGACAAAAATTTCAGATGGGTACAATGTTGTATGACTGAGTAATTGTCATTCAAATTGTGAGAGCACCGAAAGCTGAAAATTGGTCTGGTGATTAAGGGGGTTTTCGTGCCCAGTGGTCAAGTGGTTAAAGGGGTCTTCCAGATTCTGATAAGAATACCGCCCGCATACCCCCACAACCACCGGGCAAGGGTTGTGGGGATGAGAACCTTGTCCCCATCAACATGGGGACAAGGTGCTTTGGGGGGCACCCCCCAATGTTGAGGGCATGTGGCCTAGTGCGGTTCAGGAGAGGGGGGGCCGCACTCTGTCCCCCCTCTTTTCTGCGACCGGCCAGGTCAACGTGCTCGGATAACGGGTCTGGTTATGGATATTTAGGGGGAACCGCACATCATTTTTTTTTTTTTTAATTGACGGCGGGGTTCCCCTTAATATCCATACCAGACCTGAAGGGTCTGGTTATGGATATTTAGGGCGAACCGCACATCATTTTTTTTTTTAAATTGACGGCGGGGTTCCCCTTAATATCCATACCAGACCTAAAGGGTCTGGTTATGGATATTTAGGGGGAACCGCACATCATTTTTTTTTTTTTTAATTGACGGCGGGGTTCCCCTTAATATCCATACCAGACCTAAAGGGTCTGGTTATTGAATTTGCGGGGACCTCCGCATATTTTTTTTTCTAAAAGTCTGTGTCCCATTGTCCCGAACCCGAACATCCAGGTGTCCGCTGAACTCTACACCTGAGGTGTAAGGAAGCACTCCGCTGGCTGGGGACAGTGACACCTGAGATGTAAGGAAGCACTCCGCTGGGGACAGTGACACCTGAGATGTAAGGAAGCACTCCGCTGGGGACAGTGACACCTGAGATGTAAGGAAGCACTCTGCTGGGGACAGTCACACCTGAGATGTAAGGAAGCACTCCGCTGGCTGGGGACAGTGATATCAGGGCTCCCACTCATCCTGCATTATGGTGAGTTGAACTATTTAATTTTATATTACATTGTAATAATAGGTAAGTCTGTGATGGGGAATCTTTTATGGGGGGCTTTGTGATGGATGACCTTATATGGGGGCTTTTTGATGGGGGGAATCTGTGATGGGGGATCGGCGGCTGTCTCGGCTCCTCCTCGCAAGAACTAACCCCCTTCATGCGAGCTCTCTCACATATGGGTTAGTTCTTGCGGGCGCGCTCCCGTGATACAGTCGGCGGCTACAGCCGACTGTATCACTTGGCCCCTCTGTGTGTGTGTGTGTGTGTGTGTGTATTTGCTTTACTGAAGGACCCGGCCTTGGGGCGGCACAGGGAGTAAATCCGGGCCTGCACGGATGCACAGAAAAGTGCAGGATCTGGCAGAGGAAGTCTGTCCTGTCTGCTGCCGATTGCTGAAACCAGGGGGCTGTGGTCCTTGTGTTTGACAAATGTTGTCACCAGAACAGGCACCCTCTATGGAATATTCCTCCTCGCCTTCTGTTGTAGTGACAACTGTATCATTATGGATTTTTTTTCACTTATTTTTCTGATGACAGTGGTACCCAGGACACATAGAAAGGAGGATAAAGCAATGGAAAAAATGAAGGAAGCACTCACAATGCCACATCCGTAAGTTGAAGCAATAACACAAATAAAGGCTACTTCTAAAAGTAACCAGGGGTCGGACTTCTAAGGCATGGAAACAATGGAGAAGTATATAGCAAAAATAAGTATTTATTAGAAAAAGTACATAATAGATAACAGTATTCAAGAATTAAAAATAATATATAATGATATAGTTTGTACACTGAGCCCTTGCGTGTACAAACTATATCATTATATATGATTTTTAATTCTTGAATACTGTTCTATTATTATTATTGCATCTATTATAAACTTTTTCTAATAAATACTTTTTTTGCTATATACTTCTCCATTGTTTCCATGCATTACAAGTCTCACCCCTAGTTACTTTTAGAAGTAGCCTTTTTTTGTGTTCTTGGGGATAAAGCAATAACATTTTAGCAGGGGTTCTAAGGCTCCATTCACACCTTGGCGACAAAACGCCCGACGCCCGATACGCTGGAGGGGCGAATTTCCATTGCTGTCTATGAGATGGTTCACATCTCACGCCGAACGCCGTACGCCTGCCTCCTGAAAACAAGTCCCGGACCCTTTTTTTCAGGCGGCATTGGCGTTCGGCCATAGACAGCAATGTTAATTCTTTGTAAAAAAAAAAGTAAACGAAATTGCGGCAAAATACGCCGCGTTACTTGTCGCCTAGGTGTGAATGCAGCCTAAGGGCTTGTCCACATGTGCATCCTCTGAAAAGCAATCCAGGGGGCCACTTTTTAGAGGTGATTGATAGGCTACTTTAACCCTCAAAATGCCAACTCACTGCACTGCAACCTCGTGCATTTCAGGGCAGTTGTAGTATGGCCCCAATCACTTGAATGGGATACGTTTCACGTTAGTACCACCTGCAGAATTTAATATGCCATTTAATTTTTGCTGCAAAGAATTGCAGCCACAGCATGTGCACAGCTGCATTGCTGTGTTTAGGTTTGTGGCCAGGGGCAGTAAAACCACAGCTCAACTGCCTGCTGTTACCACCTCCTGGTCACCCATGTAAACAAGCCCTAACTCTTCTTCCCTAGCCAACAAAAAAGGTTTTGACTGGAGATGCACATTAAATACACATATTTTCAGTATAAGACTAGGTATTGGGAGGCATTATACTGTACTATATAGAAATACCAGCTCAAGCAATCGTATTGTAAGATACAAAAGTGACAGTCATTCTGTTGCCTGGCTGTGATCGTTTTTATTACCGTATGTGCTAAAACATGTTTGTTCTAATTCCCAACCTTGCTCTGTGTCCTTCCCTTTCTTTTTTTAAAAGGTTTTTATTTGCCAAATGTACATACATAGTATAGAGAAATACATTCAGGGTACAGTCTCAGTTGCAAATGTCAGAATATTATTGCCATTTAGGGTTCTCCTTAGGTAACTAAAGATAATACATGTGTTAGTACAAATAGCTTCTTTTTTCTTTTTAGACCAATTGCTGTCTATAATTGTCAACAACGTGTTAAGAGGCCCTTCCCTTTCTTACTTTGCTTTCCATCCTCTTCATTGTTTTTTTATCATCATCAACAATTGAATGATAGGATTAATCTTTCTCCATCACACACCCTTCATAAATCCTGCAGATAAACAGAGCTTGAGCCACCCTGTGGGGTGTGTCTGTAAGTAACAGGTATTTTTATATCGGAGTTGCTTTTCAGGCTCCTGTCAATAGGTAATGCCTTTCACTGACTGCTCACAACGGTGGGGACTCTTCTCCTTTTTGAAACACCGGCTTGTGCAATAACCCAGCAGACTGTTGTATGCTGGACTGGACATAGAATTCCATGTCAAAGAAGTATAGCGGGCAAACGTGAAGACAAGTAAAAGAATACAGTGGACATGAATGAAGTGATAACTTTACATTAAAGAAGAAGAAAAAACAAAAGGATACAATAAGACTGCTGTAAGCCAGGTAGACTGGCATAGTGGGCATCTTGGACACTGACAAGACACAAATACTCTCCTCTTCTATGGACATCCCATTGACCTTTGTCAACTCATTTGATCCGCTCTCCAGGGTAACCTGCTGAACTTCCTACTAACAAACTCGGAACAACTTTGCTCTAGTGAATATTTCAAAGTCAAGTGACATCTGACTTGAAGAGTGACATTCCTTCTGCAGCAGATTTCAGAGATTAAACTTGTGCAACCCAGAGATAACAGTAAACCTCCATTGGATAAAGCAGAGGCTTAAACGCATTGTGCCTCCACTCCTTGTGAATCACACTTGTAATTTTACTCAGAAGCTGCCCCATATTCAACATGGGCACATTTATTGGACATATTTCTCCTGGGCTGGCATTCCTGTCTTTTGCTTTCTTGTATGCTATTCGCTACTCCTGGATGGTCCTGAATGGATGCAAGATTCAGTATGCCCCCCGCACCAAGACCAACCCAAAGTTTTGGAAGACTTTGCCCATAGAGGCCATAATGAAGCTAATTTATTCTTTCCTGGCTGTTTTGGCTGAGTTCTTCTTTCCTCCAGGAGTACAGAAGCTGCGATTTTTCCGCTCAGATGACCCCGAGTATCACTTTCAGAACCCTAGTGAGTGGCAGCATGTCAACATGTATGGCTCCTTCTTTGTAAGTGGAATCCTAGACATAGTGAGTCAGTCCTGTCTGCAGAAGCGATATCCACTGCTTGAACATGTAGGACTCACTTATGCTTTCTTCATCACAACCCTCTTACTGAAGTTCCATGGTCATGGCAAGGAAGCAGTGGAAGTGCATGTCCACCAACTGCTACTGCTCACTGTTGGCATAAATTGTGCCATAATGGTTTTTGAGATCTGGCAGCCAAACCATCGCAAACTCTGGTTTACCAAGGCATGGTTAGTGACTGTGCAAGGAACTTGGCTGCTTCATGCTGCTTTTATCTTGTATCGACCTCCAACAGGGCATATTTGGAACTCAGCAGACCCTGTGGACCTCATGTTTCTCACAACTTTCTACAGCTGGCATCTAACCGCAGATGCAGGGCTAGTGGCCCTTATCTTCTGGCTAACAAGTATTGTGCACAGACGTTGGGGTAGCAGACTAGAAAAAGATGACTATCAACTGGCTGGGGATAAAGACGAGTTGGCAAAACTCACTGGAGGAGAAGATGATGAAGAATTGTAATCTGTGTGATTGAAATCTTAATTGTATTGTCCTCACTGATGTCTGTTTCACAATAAATTTCCTGTTACAATGACCCTCGGGTTTGTTGTCATTTACAGGTAAGTAGTACACACAAATCTTTAAATGACTTGCAACACATTTGAGCCTTGCCCATACCTAGTAATAGACCTTGATATAAGTCGGGGGGGACTGAGGAAAAAATATTATATTGGGGCTGCACTAAAAGTGAGGGTTGTTATTGTGCAGATACCATCAATATTTTAAAGCTATGATTCCAGGATAGTGGGTTTATAATGATACAGTAATACCAGAATTCAAACATGAACAGGCACAGTGAAATATAAAATTTACCTTACTTTTTTTTTTTTAAGTTTTAGAATTAAATTACTTTGTTCTTAGGAAGATTGATTTCTGTAATTGGGGTTCCCAGCTCCATCCTTCTATCATTACAAGGATACTCACTTTTGTGCTTTTAAATAATGCAGTTTAAAGCCTGCAGCAGAAGGATGGAGATTTGCTGGAGTTGGAACTAGGGTTGATAAGCAGAGCCTGGAACTGCAATGGACAGGTCTCACCACTGGGGCCCTCAAAAGACAATCCAGCAGAATTTATTAAAAACTCTGACTATTAGTACTTGGTGGCCTAATGCTGTATATCCAATCTGTCATCTGTTATTTAACCACAAGGATTTGCCTTCTTAAATGACCACAGCACTTTATGCAATTTGGCACTGCGCTGCTTTAACTGGTAATTGCGCGCGGTCATGCAATGCTGTGCCCAAACAAAATTTTTTTTTTTCCACAAATAGAGCTTTCTTTTGGTGGTATTTGATCACCTCTGGGATTTTTATTTTTTTGCGATATAAATGAAAAAAGACCAAAAATCTTTGAAAAAAATATTATATTTTCTACTTTTTGTTATAAAGAAGATCCAATAAACTCAATTTTAGTCATACTTTTAGGCCAAAATATATTTAGCCAGATCTTGGCAAAGAAAAAATTCTATAAGCGTATTGGTTTGCAGAAAAGTTATAGCATCTAGAGCAGGGATCTTCAAACTACGGCCCTCCAGCTGTTGCGGAACTACACATCCCATGAGGCATTGCAAGACTCTCACATTCACTGACATGACTAGGCATGATGGGAATTGTAGTTCCTGAACAACTGGAGGGCCGTAGTTTGAGGACCCATGATCTAGAGACTAGTGTACATTTTCTGGAATTTACGCAGCTTTTAGTTTATGACTGCCTATCTCATTTCTTGAGGTGCTAAAATGGCAGGGCAGTACAAACTCCACCCCCCCCCCCCAAACAACCCCATTTTGGAAAGTAGACACCCAAGGAAATTGCCGAGAGGCATATTGAGCCCATTGAATATTTAATTTTTTTGTCACAAGCAATTAAAAAAAAAAAAAAAAAAAAACACATTTGTACACAAAGTTGTCACTGAAATGATACATTATTCACACATGCCATGGATATATGTGGAATTACACCCCAAAATACATTCTCCTGAGTATGGGGATACCACATCTGAGACTTTTTGTGAGTCTAGCTGCATACAGGACCCCAAAAAACATTTCACTCCTCACTGCCTATCACAGTTTCGGAGGCCATGAAATGCCAAGATAGCACAAAACCCCCCATTTCGGAAACTATATCAAAGTCCTGCACTGCCAAGCTTTATTTATCACACATGCAGATACATTTGACAAATGCTGACATGTGTCTATACTTTTTTTTTTTTTTCTTCTTCCAAAACCCTTTCTTTAGAATCCTGTGTGTAAAATCCATCAAGCTGCTTGGGCTCTGGACTCCAAATCACACTGGGTCAGCACACAATTGAAGGCTGACGACTTACTGGCTATTTCTTTCATTATCATGCTCATATATGAAAATATTTTTTTTAATTCGGCCAAAAGGAGACATTTGGGACTAAGTTATATACAGAGCCATTCTATGTGGGTGCATATCAGTTCTTCAACAGATATCAACAAAACACATAAAGCTTGGCAGTGCAGGACTTTGATATACAGGTGATTGGTAAGCGATTCCCTCTCTCGCCCTCAGACGATGCTCATTTATTGTTACCTGTTCTATATATTCAACATATCTTGTGCTTTATCATAGATTGTCTTATCTTGTGACCTCTCCTGAAAGAAATTCCCCTGATGAAGGGATTTACAATAACATCCTGAAACGCGTCAGTCAAAAAAAATTTTCCCGAAGATCTACACTTTTGAAATCAATATTAACTGTATTGTTTTTATGGTTTATCGTGGGTTTTATATGGTAAAATAGGTGCCTATTTTTTTTAAACAATTACCTTAATAAACATATAGAAAATGTAATATCTTCATGAATTTTCTTCTAAGTTGCCTTAAAAGCCCCCATGGGGGGTGTTTTGTTTTCAATAATCTACTTTTCAGGTGTTGGCAACATATCTGCCTTTTTTTTCTTTTAAAGGCTTTTATTGAACAATTTACAGTTTAAACATATTTCTGTAGGTTATAAGGCAATACTGTGGAAATGCATAGGATATGTGGCTATTGTACATGTAAATACAAGTCAGGAACTCATACAAGTTAAACCAGATGGTCAACAAATATCAGCTGGGTGAAAACCTTCTGTCTATACCAGGGGTGCCCAACCAGTGGCCCGGGGGCCCCTCTGATGTGGCCCACAACCTCCTGCTCTGGGATGGAATAAAATAAAATACTGTTATTAAAGGTAAGTTTTTATTATTAAAAATCACAGTGTGTGTATATATAGGCATATCTATTCTGCAGTGGTTACTGGGCTGCTTTCAAACTGATCCACAGGTACAGAGAAGTGCACCTGGGCGTTACCTGCACTGAGTCATAGAATTCTATTACCTGAGAGTAGCGTGGGCGCTATAGAGCCGAGTGGGCTTACTCCACTCATTGTGGCCCACGACCGTTTACCAAGTCGCTTAAATGGCCCTTGCTCTTTAAAAGGTTGGGCACTACTGGTCTATACTAATCACAAGGTTCCTCACTGGGAGGGGTTATGACTCTATGAACCATCAGTACATGTGTCCGCAAGCCACCTGTCCCAGATTTTGTTGTACTTATCTGGGCAACCTCTGTTGATGTATATGAACTTCTTGTAGGGCAGTGTGTTATTTATATCTATTTTCCAGTCATTAAAGCTAGGGGGAATGGGTCTCATCCACTGCCTGGCTATAATCTTCCTGGCAGAGAACAGTGTCATGTAGGAATGTTTTGGTGAATTTGTTTATCTCAGAATCAGGGAATATCCCTAGTAGACGTTGTTTGGGGTCAAAGGGGATCCCATGTCATCATGTAGGAAGTCCACAATCTGCTTCCATAGACTCTGAAGGACCGGGCACGCCCAAACTAAATGGAAAAAATAACCCGTCGCCTGTTTACACATTGTGCACAAGGTAGAAGACTGTTGCCTTAAGCGGGATACTCTTAGGGGGGTAAGATATGCTTGGTGCATGATATACAACTGGGTCAACCTGTCAGAGTTTGGAGGATACAGTCTTGCATGAGTCAAGTGCTTCACTCCACTCCTCATCTTCCAGCAGGCCCACCTCTCTTTCCCATTTTGGTTCAAGGTTGTAGGCTAGCATGGTTGATGATGGGGTTAGGAGCATGACATAAAAATCAGAAATCAGCCTTCGTGGATCCTCCCCCTGAACTACTGCCATAACGACATTAGAAGTGGACGGTGGTAAAGGCTGGGTGAACTGTGCCTGAACTGCATGGTGTACCTGTAAGAATTGAAAGAGTAGTGAATTGGGCAGTAGTAGTCTCAAAGTTTTTAAGCGCGCCATTTCGAAAATATGTGGTGCAAGTAATATATCCCATGTTCGCTCCATATGTTTGCGTTAGGGATCGAGATAAACTCTGAAAGTAATTTATTGTGCCATAGAGGGGTATAATCGTTGTGGGTAGGGGTCCCCAACATCTTGGCGGCAATGTCCCATATGCGCCTATATTGGTAAAGGAGAGACCCCCAGTCCCTGCCGGAGCTGTCCCCGCTGTGGCCCACTGCAATTGCAGTAGTTGGATCCAGGGCTGTGGAGTCGGAGTCGAGGAGTCGGGGGAAATTTTGGGTACCTGGAGTCGGAGTCGGCAAACAATGCACCGACTCCTACTAAATTTAGATTGGAATGAATAAAAAAAAAAAGCAAGTTTAAATGTCCCAATTCACAAAAAGTTATAATTAATGACTCCTTTACTGTAAGAATAAAGACCAATGCATGCAGTGCCTCACGTAACCGCAAAACGAACACGTTAAGTGACCGTGAAGAAGCATGCTTTTCATGTGCTTCACTATATGGCACGCGTCCATGTGTAACCTAGCCTCTCACTGATAAGGGATTAAATAAATATGTTTTTAGCAGGACTAGAGAGTGAGACACTTGTATAAGTGAAGGGAATGGAGGGCCAATAGTTCAAGACTGAAGCTGTAAACCATTGAAAAAACTGCTGTCATTTAGCTAAGGCTATAAAAACTTGTAAACTCCGATTGTTAGCTTAAACTTTAAACATGACTATGGGATTCTCCTAGGAAAATCATGTTTTAGAATAAATGCCCCTTCCTGGATCCTCCCACTACCCTATCTTCAGCAGCAGATAAGCACACAAAGGAGAAAGCAGCAGCCCAACTACCTCTCTAAGATTATTTTCAGCCCTAAAAATAATAAAGTCTGACTTAAGAGCCTCTATGAAAGAGGATCTGGCAGAGGCAATTCTCTTCCTTAGAACTCTACATTGAATTGATTTGCATTTGCTAAGCCTATAACTACATTTCAAGATTAATATAAACCATTTCTAGGTTTTACAGATTTTGTTTTTGGTTCATTATAGATAAGCTTTGTTTTTGTTCTAAAACAACCAAATAATGTGGTTTGTATTTTTGAACTGGTAAAAATCCTGTTCCTGATGTTTATGCCTGCTGCTACTATCCAGCCACTTGATTGATTAATACATTTTTTTTTATAAAACGTTGTTTTCATTGTGTTTGTCTTTTGCTTAAACTGTGCAATACAGTAGACTGTTGGCTTCCCAGCCAGTAGTCCTGTGGTAGGTTGCGTTTCTTTCCCTCAAGGAATGTATAAAATACATTCGCATATAAATACAGAGGAGTCGGAGTCAGGGAGTCGGAAGTACATAAAACTGAGGAGTCGGAACATTTATCTACCGACTCCACAGCCCTGGTTGGATCAGTGGTCAGTTGCGCTCACTGTGGGCAGAGGAGCGTGAGGAACATATCTGCCTTTTTAGGTGAAACTCCCATTTTCATTTTGGAAAGTAGACACCCCAAGCTATTTGCTGAGAGGCATGTTGAGTATTTTGCAGATCTCGTTTTTTGCACTTAGAAAGCCTGAAGGCAGTGATTGTTTGTGGAGTCCTGTCTGCAGCTAGGTTCACAAAAAGTCCCACACATGTGGTATCCCCGTACTCAGGAGAAGCAGCGGAATGTATTTTGGGGTGTAATTCCACACATACCCATGGCATGTTTGAGCAATATATCATTTAGTGACAACTTTGTGTAAAAAAAAAAACAATTGTTTTTTAATTTTTCAGAAACTTGGTGTTCAGTGCATTATTTAACCTGTCAATCCCTACATCCTTCTCCCCAGTCATTCCACATTTTTAACATCAGTGGATTCCTCAGACTCTCCTGATCAGAAGGGGCATTCTGGAATACTTGACAGAGTAAAAAGAATCCACCTATGTGAAGCTTGAGACTCCACACTCTGCAAAATGATTCACAATTCCAAGATGAAGTCAAATTCAGTCTTATTAATCCACTTAAATCCAATAAACACGTCAAACGTTACACACAGATAGAGGTTGCAAAGCTTTTAAATCCAGGTTTTTCAATAGGGGTTCTGTGAGAAGTCCCCAAAGGTTGCAGTGGATTTAATGGGAACTGCAGAGACATCAGCACATTGAGCCAAAAGTACAAGATATGGGTAGCGGCTCATCTGCTCTGGGAACAGACACCTTTTGAGCATAACCTTCAAGTGTTCCATTTTCAAAGCTTTCAACTGTGCGAAAGGGAGTAAATAGTATTTTCATCTCAAATGTATTAAAAAGGTGAGTGAGCTAGTTACAGGCAACAATGATGCACACTTAGAGCTCTATATGGAGTTCAGTTTTGACATGAACTATGATTTAAAAAAAAGCTCAAAGTGCCAGGGATGTCATTCTGATCCTGGTTTAAAAGAGAAGTATGGAATATATATATATAAAAAAAAAAAAAAAAAAAACACACCTTTATACTCACTAGGTGCCAGAAGCATCAATTCGATGCTGCATCTGTCCCTGCCGCCTCTGCACTAAGAACTGAGCGATCAAACACCACTCATCGCTCAGTTCTCTCCCTCCAGTCAGAGCAGAGAGCCATGATTGTAAGTGGCTCGCTGTTCTGCCACTTCAGCACTCAATGAAGCACTGAACTGGTGAGGTGATGAAGCAGATGGCTTAGTCTTTCAGCTGTGCAGCTTTAGTCAGGATCTTTCCCCAACCTCGACCGGCTGAGTGATGTCTGCTGACCGGGGGCTTTAGCCCATGGTTGTCTAAAAACGGGTCACATGCATGCAGAAGGAACTGCACTCCTGTGATCCATAGGAGAAGGCCAAAAAAGCTTTGGCCATACTTCTTTAACTACCTAACAGGTGATTGTGCTGGAACAAGTATGCAGCAAGGGAGTTTAGACAAGACTGGTTGCATGCTTGTTCCACAAAGCAAGTCAGCATCAGCGTGAAAAGCCCAGAGCATGAAAATTTTAAGAAACCAAGTCAGCTCCTATATTTCTATCCTCACATGTTCCTTTAAAATTGTCCCACAGTGAATAAATGAAGTATTTCATTACACTTTATGTCAATCAAATATGCATTTTCAGATACTAACAGATCATCGTTTCATTTCACAGCAACATGTTATGCCTGTAAAAAAATGTTAAATTGTAACAATTCCATGATAGAATAATGCTAGAAAACAAAATCCAAGCAATAAAATGTATTTTTAAAAGTTTATACAGGGTTGAAAACCCCCATTAATAAAAATGTATACCAAATGAAGGCATAGATGACAACTCGGATACAGTTGTGAAATTATTTAATAATATTTAGTAACAAAAAAAAAAAACAAAAAAAACACAACTAGTCCCACCAGCCCACAATATCCCCTCCCATATGTTATTTAGATAACAGCACTAGACGTCGTAATTAGGATTCTTTCTGAGAATGACAAATCCCTCAAGGATGGGGGTCACAGGAAGATATTCCTCTGTTGCCAGTTCTGCCCGCTCACCATGTGCCAGTAAGACAGGGGTAGTATGCGTCTGGAAACCAGTGATGGTCTTGGGCTTCCCAGCCTGACCCACAACATCTACAGCCTACAGGGAAAAAAAAAAAAAAAAAAAACATAAAAAAAATTAATTACATTAAGGTAATGTGACATGTTCTTTGCGTTCTGGCAAGTTTGTGTTAAAGTTCATAGCAGCCAAATCATATGGTACCTTTATTTTCTAAGCTTCAAAGAAGGAATGACAACTAAAACCTGTTTTCGGGTGACACCACCCTATTTTTATGTGTGATCATCCACTGATATGAAAGAAAATGAGGACTCCAGGATTTCTAATTACTCATTTGGTAAACCATAAGGTCTCTGTTACTTACTTGACCCACTCGAACAGATACTGGTAAAGGCCGCAACTCCTCATCAAATGTGACCAGCATTCGTGGCTGCATTGCAGCTACTAAACCGTAGAGTACGTAATGAGACTTTCCCAAAATAACTAAAAGAAAAAAGTAAAATACAAAACACAGTGAGATACAGTGTCTACCAAAAGAAAAACAAAAGATTAATAAATGGTAAGAGGGTCAAAATGGAAAAAAAACACAACTTACTGTTCCTTACATCCAGGAAAGACACAAGTACAGTTAATAATCCAGCCACTGCTACCTGACTCATGAGCTGGCGGTCACTATGATATGGACATAGCGTAAGTGTGCCTTTGCCGAGGTGTGTCAGACCCTGCAAAACATGGATATTCTTAGTTACAAGGGTGGCTAAAACAAAGTTCATTCGAAAAATAAAAACGTACATACATGTATATATATAAAACATACAAATGCTCTACCCTAGAACAAAGTGTATTCCTTCTTCAGAGGTCCATTGTCTCCAGACACATTTATTACTGTACATCCACTGAGGGCCCAAAACCATTCCTACGATTATGCTTCCAATAATTTAAAAGCAGCATTGTGACAAACCTCAAATAAAAACTGACCATGCCCTACAGTAAAGACAAATGTATTTATTTGTTTTGCTGTTCAAAAAGTTTACTGCATTTCTTTGCATATATTTGTCTTTTTTTTTTTATGCCCCCAGGTCAAAATAAGGAGCTGGATAGGAGGGCATTCAAGGGAGCAACACTACAGCACAGTGGTGTAGATGTCATATTGGAAAAGATGAAAGCACTCCTTCCCAGTGCAGACATACAACAATACGATTTCCCCAGTAGTCAGAGTTCTTACAAGGAGAGCAGTGATTAGAAATCAAAAATTGATTTTATTGTGTGTACGAAAATCTTATTTTATGAGTCCACTAGCTGAATACCCGGCGTTGCCCGGTCTTCCTATCTTAACCTTTTGGGGAGGAAAATCATAGTAATATAAATATACCCATCTTTTATATAAGGGTGTAGGTAAGGGTTAATTTAACTGTCATATATTTTTATTTGGCATATAAGTAATATGTGTACCAGGTATTATTGAAATATCTCCAGGCGTACAGAAGTTATGTGGGAACATATATTTCCCATTGATTTGCATGGGACTTTAAACAAAAACCCCGACCCTCACAAATGGGGGTAGTAAAGGGATAAATTAACTATCCTATAGTTTAAGTGGACATATAAGTAACATGTGACCAAGTGTTATCGAAATATCTACAGCCGTTTGGAAGTTATGAAGTAACATGTATTTCCCATAGAGTTGAATGGGACTTTAAAGAAAAACCCAGACCATGGCAAATGGGGGTGGGTAAGGGTTAAACCACCTATCCTATGTTTGTTGCTGACATATAAGTAACATGTGTGCCAAGTTTCATGTTAATATCTTTAGCCGTTTGGGCGTGATGCTGGAACATACATACACACACACACACACACACACACGTTGAGTTTTATATATATAGATTGCACTGCCACCTACTGCAAGATCTGTGGAAAAGCAGTTCCAATGGCAAGAGCAAAAAAAAAAAAAAAAAAAAAACCACACACACAGCGTCCCTCAATGAAATCCATGAAAAAGGTTTTAAGGCAAATACAAAAGTGGATTCCATGGTCAGGCTACACCTGCTCTTCACAGTATACAGATGTAGAAGGTCAGACCACAGATGTACACAAGTGCCTTGATGCATTCACCAGTTGAGACCAGATTTTTGATCCCATTATCTTTTCTTGCCGGCCTAAGAAGGGGAGTGGGGGATCTGCTCCTCCGATTTTCTTCTTCTCTCGCCTACCTGCTCTGTTGCAGTGGATTTGCACAGAGAAGCCTGAATCCTCTTCTCGGGTCCCACTTCTGTGATCCTGGTTCCTCCTTCCTGTTCAGTGCCCACACAGCAAGCAACTTGCAATGGGGGCACCCGAGCAGAGTCACAGCTCTCTAACACAGAAACCCGGCCCGACCCACTATCCTGATTGGCGCTGCTGCCGTGTCTGAGCCAATCAGGAGGGGGAATCTTGAATGGCTGAGACACTCATGGACATCGCAGAACAGTGGGGAAACCCAGGTAAGTGTTAGGAGGGCCGGGCTATTTGCTGCACTCTTGTGTTGAAATGCGTTGCTGCCCGCTCCCCTCATGATTGGATGGTGTGAAATCTGCCAATGGTGAGCCCTCACCCCTAGAACCAGTAAGGAGGTGGAGGGGCATGGTTTTGATGTCTGAGTCACTCTTGGATTCTGCCCTTGGTGTTAAAAAGACCCGCTCGCTGCTTTAACATAACTACAATCTGACTGCTAAATATTGTTGTCACTTATAGGAAGTCACTTTCCATTTCCTACGCCAATATATTTGGAAAATATAGGTCACATGCTCCCACAAGTGTGTGAAATTTATCAACCCAGAGACAGGAATATATACACAAACTATTGAGAGATCATGGGGCACCTTGAAATGGAAAAACAAGAACAAGTCGCACTTTGCAGAGTTCGCTTGGAGGCAAAAATGCAAATATGAAGACATGTTCTCTAGTGTACTCAGCACTAAGTTCAGATATATACAATAAGTATGTTTCTTTTTCATTTCTCCTGGTGAGTGGCATTTCTCCTCACTGAAGGCAGAGGCTTCTGGATAATGGAAAAGTACCAAAATATCCAATATAAAACACACATGAACAAGATTACAAACAGTCAAATACCCACAGCCACTCCTACTCCATCCTTTAACCACCAATTTTGTAATAAAAAAAAAATGTCATCCTACCTGTGCCAATCGCACCATGAAAAGATTGTTGGGGTCCTTAGCATGATACTGGGCCAATTGCCGTAACATTGCAGCAAGACGGGCATTGTTGGTTCCTACAAACAGAAGAATGAAACATGGCTTTCATACTCAGTTCCCAGTACACACAAACACACACACACACACACACACACAAAGTCAAAACTCCAGGAGGTGATAAAACTTACCACTGCCCACCATGCCCATAGCAAAGATGGAGTTGTAGGAAACTTCAGGGTCTGCATCATGAGAGAATTTGCTCAGAGTATCCAGGATATTCAGCCTTGGGTTGGACACAGAGATGAGCGCTAGAGCCAGAGGAACAGCCCGTCTGAGTGTGGGCTCACCATATCTTAGCTATTAGAAAAAAAAAAAAAAAAAGAAGAAATGTAAAAACAGAATATGGGTTTTTGTACTTACTATGCAATCCTATTCTTGGAGTCCATTAAGAGACAAATGGAATTCAGATGCAGCCAGGATGTACTGCTGCCTACTTGAGGATCACACTGACAAAACAACTGAAGCTTTATGCGTTGACAACCCCCACAAAAAATGGGTAGGTTCTAATTTCTAAAACATTTAATAACAATTAATGCAATATTAAAAAACAGAAATGTTTTGCACGATTATAGCTCAAGAAACTTAAAGTGGAACTTTAGTCAGAAAATTAAGTCCATCTAGGTCACTTCAGGCTGGCTCCTTTTGCAGGTATAGCCATGTAAAACATTAAAAATAAGTGTCTATACTGTTTAAAATTCACTCATACATTGTCGTAACCCTACTCTGCACATGCTCAGCTGCTCTCCATTTTTAGGCACTGCCAAGTTCGTAGAGGCCGATTTACTGACAGCCTTAAAACTAAATTAAACCCTCCTTATCCTTTACAGCCAAAGAAGCTGCTTCCGTTTGATATGCAACTGCCATGATGCTGCACATGTGATCAATTAGGACACCAGTAATTTGATGGTTTGACAGTTTGGTTGGGGACACAAGCAAACATGACAGTAAGCATTCCCACTATTACAAAAACATATATATTTTTTTAAACTGTTAAATTGATGGGTTTAGTTCTGTTTTACGATTTACTGCTTTTCAGGGGCACTGGGCTTCAATGGCAGCCTCCAGCAAGAAGAAACCGGAGCAATGCTGGAGGCAATTTACAGCACACTCATTTTGGTAGCATAATTATTGTGCAATGTACGTTGCTTGCTAAAGAACATTTTTTATCAAGTTATGGGTAGTTCCGCTTTAGGACAAGATTGAAACCCAACAATTTAATTGTTTCCCATTAGCTTGTGCTGTCACTTGAACTTTAAAGCAATCAAATGGCTTGTGTCATAACTGAACACATGTGTAGCACCACTGCAACTGCAGATCAAACAGAGGCCAAGATGGCAGCTTTCTTGGGTGTAAAGGATAGGACGGTTTTATTCCATTTACGGTCAAACGTAAAGACCCCCCTTTCCCACACAAAATTATACTGCAGAAGAAACATACCAACAAACCATACTCTTCTGCAATACAGATTTCTTACCTGCTGTTTGCAACCTTCCTGACAATGTAAACTGAGCTGTGCATGTGCAGCTCCGTGAATAGTTTCAGCATATGCCCAGATGGATGAACTCCCAGGCATGCACAGAAGTTATGTTATACCGGCAAAATCACAAACCCACAAGATGACCATGTGAAGATGCTTTAACATACACAAGTGAAAAAGGGTAAGCAAAGCAATTACTCATACAGAAAACAGTTGTATAGAAACTAAAATACATCCTGACAGCAGAGGAACAATATATAGGATTTTTCTGAGCATTACCAGATGTCCAAAGGTGCGCAATGCCATTTCTGACCCGATCTCTTCACCCATGGCAATGAGAGCAATACCCAAAACAGCCGCACCCTACACACATACAGAAAAGAAAAAAAAAAAGTAAGTATTACCTCAGCATTAATCTGAAAATAAATATATTTTACAGGTAAAAAAGCTGCAAATATTAAATCTTAACATCCTGAGTTTTTATATAATGCTCTGTTAATGACAGAATATTCAACATAATAGAGAAGAGAAGGAATTCTATCTAAGCTACTGGAAAGAGGTTACCTGGTGAGATCCCAAGTCTGCAGCAGTCTCTTTCTTTTCCTTCTTGTCCTTCTTCTCTTCTTCTCCTTTCTCCTTAGTATCAAAATGTTCACTGCAGATGTGCAAAAGCTGTTGCACTTTCAAGACATTCCCAGAACCTGTAAAAAAGCAAAAAAATGCTACCATATTTAGATGAGGTATTAATACAAGCCAATTCTCAGTCTAAAATGAAGTAAAAACAGCTGTGCAAGTTACCAATATTAAAAGCAGTATTAAAATCAAAACTTGTAATATTTTTTTTTTTTACTCATCAATCAGTAGATGTGGTGGCTGCATAATTAGGGTTGTAAATACACAAATTGAAGCCAAACTCAAGCTCACACAAAACCGTAAAGTTAGCCCATTTTTTGTATAATGCGATAGGCATCCATTACATTGCGTGACATCATCTAACATTTCACGCTTTAAAATTGCGCACACTCGTGGAATGGCACCAAACTTTGGTACTTTTTTTTTACAGGCTACATGTTTAGAGTTACAGAGAAGGTCTTGGGCTAGAATTGTTGCTGTTGCTCTAAAGCACGCAGAGATACCCGACGTGTGATTTGAACGCCGTTTACATATGTGGGCGTGACTTACCTATGCATTCGCTTCTATGCACGAGGCGGAGGTGCTTTTATTTTTACACTTTCCCTTTAAAAAAATAAAAATAAAAATTTTGATCACTTTTATTCCTATTACAAGGAATGTGAACATCCCTTGTAATAGGAATAGTGCGTGACAGGTCCTCTTTATAGAGAGATGTGGGGGTCAATAAGATCCCACATCTCTCCTTCAGGCTAAAAGGCAGAGAAAGTATAAAAATAAAATAAAAAGTCAGAGAGATGACTGGGGTCACCAGAAATCTGTATGGTAAACTTCCGGCGGCGACCCATTCGTTCTCCGGCTCACCAATCACAGGGACGAGCCGGGCATCGGAGGGCGGCGGGTCGCCGCCCCCCCCCCCCCCCCCCCGCTGCCTGTAAGAACAATCAAGTTGCTGAACTGCCACTATGATTGTTCTTAGGGTGCACAGAATCGCCAGCTGAAAAAGATAATATCTGGAAGATGCCTGTAGCTGCAGGCATCATTCAGATATGCCCATGACGTCATATTATGTACCTTGGACAGGAAGTGGTTAATACTGCTTTAAAGCATTTGTTACCCTAAAAAAATAAAGTATATATATATATATATATATATATATATATATATATATATATATATATGGGGGTGGGAAGAGAAAAATCCTGTCCCTTTAAAGCATGTTATACAGCACAGTGCTGGTGCTGTGTAATTTGGCCACCTGTATCACCTGAAATACCTGGCTGATCATGCCTGGCTATGCCCTCCCCTCTGTAAACTGACCATGGTATATCATGGCTGCTGAGCCCTGACAACGTGGCCAGATCACATGTCTCCGTCATCCGCTATCTCTTGTTCTTCCCTCCCCTCCCCTCCAGTTACTGACAGTGCCTGCAAGATTTAGGAATTATTCCCTGTATCAGCATGTGCCGACATAGACACATGCGCACTGAACGAACGCGTTAACGCCATACCCAAAAGCAACTCTGGGAGCAATGTCACCGGCCGGAGCAGTGTACGGGGGACCGCTACAGGGTCTTCGATCCAAGTTAAGTATTTCATAATGAGCTAGTATGCCATGCATAATGCTCATTATGCCTTTGTCTTGAAGGTTTATTTTGTTTGTGGGTTTACAACCACTTTAAATAATAGCAAGCAGAACATACAATGAAACCTTGGTTTGAGATTGACTTGTTTGAGAGCGTTTTGCAAGACAAGCTTATTTTTTAATACATTTTGACTTGATATACAAGCGATGTCTTGATATAAGAGTAGCGTCATGTCGCAACTGAGTATAAAAGAGAAGCGCCTATAAGTGTAGCAATAAGGTTACATTTAAAGAAGATGCAACATACTGCTACACTTAGAGCCGCCTCTCTTCTCGTTTAGGCTTCATATACATGGGAAGTTTTTACAACCTCTCCTGAACGATTTAACTTGACACATATTAACCCACGTTTAAAACATTTGTTTTGCCGCGTTTGCGTTTAGAAGTGTTAAAAAAATAAATAAAAAATAAATAAGTGTCCAACTGCTTCTGAATGTCCGTTTAGCAGCAGTGTACATGGGGCATAATACTCTGGAGCTCCTGCTGGATTTTTCCTCTAATCCTCTTGTGGAGGCTTCCATTTGTGGATGAACATTTTATGGTTACATAACCTGGTCACATTGCTATAATCTTTTTATATGGACTATAAACTGAAGGACTTATGAATAAATGGTTGTGGAACAAATCATTTGAGTTTCCATTATTTCTTATGGGGAAATTTGCATTGATATACAAGTGCTTTGGATTACAAGCATGTTTATGAACGAGTTATGCTGGCAGTCCAAGATTTTACTGTACCACCATTAATCCTGTGACTCGTTCAAAACACAGTCAAAAATGTAGATCATGGTGTAACATGTTTATGAAAAAGTAAGTAACTTGCCAGCATATGCGCAGATATCAACTAAGGTGTTGGCAAAGCTCCGGAATGGCTCAGAAACAACCTCCAGTGCAGCAAGTATTGCCTCAATGGCTTCACCTTTCCCTGTATAAGAGAAAAACAATATTAATAGGTTTGCCTGGCCCCAAAGAGATTCATTTGTTTAGCTAAAATCTGCATCCATAATCTGACAACACTCACCCAGATGGTTCAGTCCCAAGCCAAGAGGAAGCCAGCGAGCAAACGTGTCCTTCAACTCCTGCTCCGATTTCTCCATAATTGTCTGAAGTATGGTGGAGGTCACATCCCCATTACAGGATCCCACAGCAATCATGCCACAAGCAAGAGCTGTCACTCCAACCACCTGTGTATAATAAACCATAAGTATTAGGGGTGCAACGGATCAAAAAACTCACGGTTCGGATCGTTCCTCGGATCAGGAGTCACGGATCGGATAATTTTTCGGATCGGCAAAAAAAAAAAAAAATCTCCCCCACTGTAATATCCACATCTCCCCCCCCCCCCCCACCAACTATAGTACCCCCTCAGTGCAGACACCCCCCCCTCCTCTTAGTACAGAGACCCCCCCTCCTCTCAGGACAGTGACCCCCCCCCTGCTCAGGACAGTGACCCCCCCCCTTGCTCAGGACAGTGACCCCCCCCCCTGCTCAGGACAGTGACCCCCCCCCCTGCTCAGGACAGTGACCCCCCCCCCTTGCTCAGGACAGTGACCCCCCCCCCTGCCCAGGACAGTGACCCCCCCTTGCTCAGGACAGTGACCCCCCCCTTGCTCAGGACAGTGACCCCCCCCCTTGCTCAGGACAGTGACCCCCCCCCTGCTCAGGACAGTGAGCTAGGACGAAGCCGCGGTCTTTCCTAATGTTACGGCGGCGGCTCCGGAGCTAGGCCGAAGCCGCGGCCTTTCCTAGCGTTATGGTTGCGGCTCCGGAGGTAGGCCGAAGCCGCGGCCATAACATTAGGAAAGGCTGCGGCTTCGGCCTAGCTCCGGAGCCGCCGCCGTAACATTAGGAAAGACCGCGGCTTCGGCCTAGCTCCGGAGCCGTGGCAATCTGCGGATCAGTGTGATCCGATCCGAAGGGGGTGACCCGTTCGGATCACGGATCAACTGTGATCCGTTGCACCCCTAATAAGTATACATGCACCTCTCTTTTGGAAATGATTAAATAGGAATATAAAAAAGTTTGCGGCCTTGAAGGAAACATTTTTTTGTGGTGGAATAAAAGAATGTTGTGGTGGAATTACAATAAATTTGTAAATCCAATACGTATGCAAAAATAGAAGTGTTAACCCTTTGCCTTTAAAACAGCATCAACTCTTCTAGGTACACTTGCACACAGATTTTAAAAATAACTCGGCAGGTAGGTTGTTCCAAACATATTGGAGAACTCAAACCATTCTGTCTCTTTGTGTAATCCCAGACAGACTCCATTATGTTGAGATCGGGGCTCTCTGGGGGCCAAACCACCACTTCCAGAATTCCTTGTTCTTCTTTACACTGAAGATAGTTCTTAATGACATTGGCTGTATGTTTAGGGTTGTTCTCTTGCTGCAAAATAAATTTGGGGCCATATCACACGCCTCCCTGATGGTATGCAATGATGGATAAGTATCTGCCTGTATTGGTCAAGATCAATGGTGTCATCAATTCTGAAAAAATCTCCAACTACAAAAAAATGCAGCCCCATACTTGTATGTAACCTCCACCATGTTTCACTGTTGCTTGCAGACACTCATTGTACCACTTCCTAGCCGTTCGGTGAACAAACTGTCTCCTGCTACAGCCAAATACTTCAAATTTTGTCTCATCAGTCCAGAGCACCTGCTGCCATTATTCTGCACCCCAGTTCCTATGTTTTCATGCAGAAACCCCAAAAATTGTTTCCTGGAGCTTGCTTGGGATGCCGCCTGAATGCTTCTACGCCCCCCTGCTATGTATCCTGGGCTCCACTTGCCCATCTGCGGGCCCAGAACCGGCATAGCAGGTTCCACTGGGTAGACCTTGTTGACCCAGAAGTGACATGTACGACGTCACTCCTGGGTCCCCGTTGACAGTTTCCCCAGCCATCAAGGCCGGGAAAGAAAGTAATGCGGCGTGATGTACATTGCAATACATTCAACACACATTCAACACACAGGAGACTTGTTGTCCCCTTTGATAAAAACAAAAAACAAAAAAAAACACCCCAAAAAAACAAAAAAAAACAAACAAATTGAGGCCCCCTCCCAACACCACATACAAAACTCACGTGTTGGGCAGAGGTGCATTGTCGGTGTTCTAACAAGCTGGTTTCTACCATCGATATGGTTCCGAGCCGACGGAAAACTCCAAACGGGAACAGCTGTTCGTCAACTGTGGACACGCTCGCTCTCGATGGCTGATTATACACTATAGTACACACCGCTCTACACAGCAAGGGGCGGATGTGATATTGAGCAGTGTTTTTTTGATTGGTTATCCACGCCGCGGATAACCAATCAAAAAAGCACTGCTCAATATCACATCCACCCCTTGCTGTGTAGAGCGGCGTGTACTATAGAGCGCCGTGTATAAGCAGGCATCGGGAGCGAGCGTGTCTAAGCTGACAATCAGCTGTTGAGCCTCTGCGATTTCCCTGGCCTCCTACTGCGCCTGCGCAGTAGTGGCAGGAACCATATCGATGGGGGAACCAGCACGACAAGACACCGGCGGTATAGCCACGGTGTCCCATTGTTTTCAATGGGAAGGAGCGGTAAACACACCGCTCCAAAGATGCGGCTAGCAGGTCTTTTGGAGCGGTCCTGCTAGCACACCGCCTCAGCGTGAAAGCACTTGGGATTTCACACTGAGACTGCAGGGCAGGAGTTTTTTAGGCGCTATTTTTAGCGCTAAACCCCCTGAAAACTCCTCAGTGTGAAAGGGGCCTAACTTTTAGCTGGCTCCGAGATTCAAAGCAAATAGCTGCTTAGCCTTGCTTCCATATCAGACGTATGACTTTTTGGCAGCAATTCTTGCACTTCTGGTCAGACATCTTCGGGCAGTAGATGGGTGTATCTGGATCCCACCAGTTCTGTGTTGATGGCACTGCTGGACATCTTCTGATACAGAAGGGAGAAAAGGAAGCATGATGTGCCTTTTATCTGCTACATTAAGTTTCCTTGGCCGACCACCGCATCTCCAGTTTTCAACATTGCCCAATAAATGGTGCCCTTAATGCTGAGAAATACAGGCAGATACTTATCCATCATTCCATCAGAGAGGCATGCAATTAGCCCCAAATTTACTCTGCAGCGGGACAGCGACCCCAAACTTACAGCTAATGTCATTAAGAATGATCTTCAGCGTAAAGAACAAGGAGTCCTGGAAGCGTTTGTTTGGCCCCCAAGGAGCCCTGATCTCATCATCAAGTCTATCTGGGATTACATAAAGAGACAGAAGATTTGAGGCAGCTTACATCCACAGATCTGTGGTTAGTTCTCCAATATGTTTGGAACAACCTACCTGTTGTACCTAGAGAACTGATGCTGTTTTGAAGGCAAAAGGGTGGCAACACTAAATATTGATTTTATTGAAATTTTTCTTCCGTTAACTCACTTTGCTTTCATCAACTTACAAAACACACACAATTTAAGTATATATTTTTGAAAGCACTTACTATATATTTTTTTTTCACACCTGCCCAATTTACTCCTAAAAGCAAGACATTTTACTGTGTGTGTCACAATCTTGCGCTGTTGTGCTGCATACCTCTGTCATATAAAATTATCACATTCTACTATATTATGCCTACTGAAGTCGATTTCATTTTATGCAAATTTGTATTCTTTATGTGGTGGCTTAATAATAAAAAATGTGACCAGAGATAAATCAGACTAAGCCTGATTCCACCTTAGCAATGCTCATAGCTCACCTCCATACTGGACTTTGAATCCCCCATTACTGGAAGCAGCAGTGTAAGAACGTCCTCTCGATTGGATCCGGCATAAGCAAGCCCAAGCCTACAGGCCCAGAAAGAGATTATACAAACGTAAACCAAAGACTACTTGACATACTCATTCCACATCATAAATTTATTAATTACGCATTCATTTATTGCATTTATAATTCTTCGTTTTTAGTATACCAAAATAAGCGTTCTATATTTTGGGAATACTGGATTGCAAGGAAAAGGTGTTCACATTTCTTCTAGATATATATGTTAACACAGCTAGCTTGCCTTTAAAAAGGATGTATTTTTGTATTGCTGGGCTTTCTGTAAAATCTAGGATGTTGGACTCCAAAAGTGAAGGAAAGTGTTTCCTTTCCAAGGCCAGCCCAGACCTTCAATTTCGGTGGCTTACAAAGGATTAATCCTCATGAGTAAGCTTTGGTGGGCAGAGTGAAACGCGTTAGAAGCGTGACCTGGTGGGGGTCCAGACTGGGACTTGATGTGTAAACAAAGCAGAGTGTGCTTCCCTCTTGTGATTAATGCACCACAGCAGCACAAGTCTCCTTGTTATTCAGAGCACCCTATTCTCCACACTCCTTTGACTTGATGTGTGGCTCCCGGGGCACCCATCACTCTCTACCATAGCCTGGAGAACAGACTAGCTCCCTTCCCTGCCAGCACTCACAGCGTCAGGCACAGGACTTCATTCCCATACAGACTGAGCAGCACTCTCACATCTTGGTTTACATAGGATTAAGTTACTGATATAGCCATTTTAACAGGAGGCAGCCCTGTGATTTTGAAGCTTTTGTTTTGTGGTGCTAGGCACAAGGTCTACTTCTCTGAGATGAGCATGAACTGTGTAGTAAGTGATAAAAGGCTAGGATTTCTTTTAATGCTTTGTATTTTTTGTGAAAACACTGCGTTTGAGTGATGCTGCATACATAACAGCTGTGTGGACTCTCGCTCCCTGCAAATAAAAACCCACTGCGGTTATCTGCCCCAGAAGTAAAAACAACAACGCTACAATCAATACAGTATCCCAAGGTTAGTGACCAAGATTTCCAGCACTCACCCAAAGATGGCACCAAGTCGCATTGTGTTGCTGTTATGTAGAACATAGTCTGACAACAGAGCCAAAGCTGGGTCACATTCATTTCTCACCCCAGAATTCACAATCCCACAGGCTAAGAGAGCTCCAGACTGCAAAGAAAGCAATTACAGTAAACAAATGTTGAAATGTCTTAGTGGCTACAAAGCTGATGACACTTAAATACACGGAAGAACTGAATAACACTGCCATCTTTATGCTAAAAGAATTAAACCCACCTTGATGTAGTCTTCTGAAGAATATAAATACTTGTCTATCTGGGTCAGGCCACCATCAACATCCCACAGGAGAATCATTCCCAACGAAGCAGCAGCGCTGAGCATGCCTAATGACATAAGGCAAAAAGTCATACTGGAGCAAAATGGGCAGGAAAGGAAACCAATGGAGGCACAGTACACAATAACAGCTTAGCAAGTTCTTACCATGATCCTTGTTTTTATACAGCCATTTGTTTCCATCATCAGTGAGCAGCTTGTCTTGACCAAAGGCAGCATTAACAAATCCATTCACAAATGATGAAGCTAGATTCATCCGAGCTGAATCTACTTGTGATCCACTGCCTCCAAATCCTATTAAAGACATTCTAAATATTATAAACATGCCGTATTATTACTTGTTTCAAAATTAGACTGGCTGCTCATTAACTCACTGTTATTTTCCAGGTGGGTCTTGTAAATGTCATCTGGCACCTTGGGCTCCATAATATCCAGCTAAGGAGGAAAATCGTTAACAAAAGACGATTCATTAAAATGATAATTAAAAAAACAAAAAACAAACATGTAATACAACACTTATCAGGATATTTACCTCACGAGCCAGAGCCAAGAAGTTACTGTTTAGCTGAACATTTGACATGATTTCTGTTAAATCCTCATACTCTTCCACATCCTCATTCAGACTAAGATAGACTCCATGGCGGCCTAGCATAAACGCCATCTGTTTCTGTATAACCCTATAAATAAAAAAAAAAATAATAATTACAGCCTAGACATACGAAAATATTTCAAAATCTGTTCACAAGGATATTTAAAAAAAAAAAAAAAAAAGCTAAAGCTTACTTTCAAATAAATGAAAAAGATTATTCATTACAAAAAAAAAGAAGATGTACTGTTTTGAAGGCTAAATGTACGAGTTGTACAGCCTTAAACCACAAAAGATAGTTTTCCATGTACTGTATTGTGTGAAATGAAGTACATAGCAATACCCAAGTCACACATAAAATACATACAGATAGTCCCTGAATTACGTTAAGTGTTGGGTACCATAACATGCCAGGTCCTACCCAATTAGAGGGTGCAAATAAATGTTTCCATGCCAGTTTAATGTGGTCAGTTAAAGTATAACTAAAGGGGCAAAAGTGTTTTCCCCATTTTGGATAGAGTAGGGAACGTTTATAAACCCTGTCAGGTTTTTATTCCTATTGGGGAGATTTTCTATCACTTCCTTTCCCAAAGTCATAGCAGAAAGTGAAGGGAAATCTCTTGAATGTGAAAGCCATCACCCCTTAAAGCGGAGTTCACCCAAAAGTGGAAGCTCAGCTTATGTCTCCTGCTTCCCTTCAGTGTCACATTTAGCATTATTCGACAGATCTGGCCGATCACTGGGCCATTCAGAAAGCACAGCGCGCTTCGCATGTGCGCAGTAGGGATCAGGCTGTGAAGCTGAAAGGCTTCACTAATGGTTTCCCCTACCACGAATTGCGGCAGCAGCACCCGAGAGGCGATGGAAACATCGGCAGGGTTGTCGACATCGATGGATTCCAGGACAGGCCAGTGTCCTAAGATTAAGAGTCAGCAGCTACAGTATGTAGCGGCAGAACGCCGCTTGTAACACCTGTCACCAGAACAAGTGTCTCCATTGAAAGATTTCCCTTCCATTTCTGTTCAGAGGCAACAGTTTTGAATTTTCTCCCACTTTCATTCCCAGGGACAGAGATCACCCGGAAAAAAAAAAACTTTTAGGCAGCAATAAAACCCCGAGAGTTGGTTGAATCTCAGTTCACCATCTTGGCCTGAATTTTGTTAGCTGCCATGAACAGCAGATATTCCATACACAGAGGCCCCCCAGCTTGGTCTGCCTTTAGATACCAAAACAGTAATCTCCTGCGCTTGGGTGTTTAGGCTATAAAAAGGTGGTGCGATCCACTCTTTAGATTTAGGCAAAGCCTGTAGTCTTGCAGCCCTCCTCAGAACAATGGGTATTCTTAAAATGGAAAAAGGAAGAAGGAGGGTGCACCAACCTTGTGCATTAAAAATGGTAACATTTTATTTAATTAAAAGCAATATTTATACTCGCCAACGAGCATGTAAAAAGGCTTGTCAATTGGTCAGACAGCGTACCTCGACACCTGCAGACAGGACCTGATGTTGTGGGGATCAGATAATACCCCAAATGGCTAACACGTTTCAAGGGCGTAACCTTTTCCTCAGAGCCTAGACAGTCAATGGCTCGTCCCTCCTAGTTGCCCCTATATGTATCCACACCCCAGGTGACAGTCACCCAGATAGGTCATGCCCATCTGTGTGAACTAACTTTGCCTGGTGTACCCAAATCGATCAATAAATAAAATTAAATCAATAAATGACAACTCCCATCAAGACTTCATGGGTATATATTGCACTGGGATTTGTGTGGGTATAAATCCCCCCAATGGTGAACCAAATCTTGTACTGGGATACATGTGGTTATAAGTCTCCCCCAAAAATTAGCCAAATCTTTCCTCCATAGAACTCTCCCTGCAAATCAATAGGAGGTGCCATCCAATATGCATAGTGTGGGGACCCAAGCTCGCCGGGTGAACCGGACGCCGTCCCATAGCCAGGAAGTGTGGGCGTTACTGCGTTCCATCCAACACTTCCGCTCCTGCGTGCGCATCCTGTCAACGCCGTGCACGCAGGGGACACGGCCAGTAAGTGTGGGTGCATTTGCGTTCCACCCGCCACTTCCGGCTGCCTGAAAAGGTCACTTCCGCCTAGGGCTCACAGCACTCCAATCGCTTCCCGGCCCCACGATCGTACACGTATGCGTGCACACCTGTGATCCTACTATCCCAATACCTCTCCCTCTAGTGGCCCAGCAAAGGACTGCTGTGAGGCAGATCTATAAATATATGTTATTGTGGGATTATACTGGGGGTCCCTCCCTGGGTTTTGCCGACACATAGATACACAAGGGGGAACCTAAAAAATGCACAGTGGGTGGGGCCCACAAATTAAAAGTGTTTAAGGGGATCCTATTTATGCAAAACAATACTACATTTTGTAAATATACCAATGCAATAATACATACTTCTATAGACATAATATCGCCAACCCACCGCGCATTAAATTAATAGAGCTAAGCTAATTAAAAGCAATACTCCGAAGGGGCAATAATGGAGCTTCTATGTACACATTAAACATAGTAGTAGTGGTCATACCCAATTGCTGATAAATATGACCATTAAAGTGGGAGTTCACCCAAAAATAAACATTCTGACATTGGCTACATCCCTCCAGCATACTGCCAACATCTGCAGTATGCTGTTTCTTTTTTTCTTGTACTTATCGTTATACGAGCCCTTGTTATCCGGCTCCGAGCGGGGGATTACTTCCGGGTATAGGCGTTCCTAAGCAAAGAGGAGTTGATTGACGGGCTGCTAAAGCGCGTCACGCCTTCCGAAAATACACAAAGTCACACTCGGGTGTTTACGGCGCCTGCGCAGTCAGCTCTACACGGCAGGCGCCGTAAACGCCCGAGTGTGACTTTGTGTATTTTCGGAAGGCGTGACGTGCCTTAGCAGCCGTCAATCAACTCCTCTTCGCTTAGAAACGCCCATTCCCCGCAGGATTCCCCGCTCGGAGCCGGTAAACAAGGGCTCATATAACGATATAATAAGTACAAAAAAAAAAAACAGCATACTGCAGATGTTAGCAGTATGCTGGAGCTAATGTCTAAAAGTGGATTTTTGGGTGAACCTCCGCTTTAAGTACCATTATTCTGCGGAGAGCCCATTTCCCCGCTTTAGTCTAGTAAATAATTCAAAAACAAATCATGCAAGTATAAATATATTGTTCCAAAAAAAAAAAAAAAATTTCATAGTGCTAACCGTCCATTTCTTTCCTCACTATCAAAATACCCTATCGAAACCTACCATCTCTACACATTACGCCTGTCCATATCTACGGCCATACTGTTCAGTCATCTAGTCCCAAAGTACTATAAATCCTTGTGCCCCCAATGACATGGGTGAAAGTAGCTAGATTCTTGGGCCAAGCCCCTAAAAGGTAGTATCTATATCTCAAAAGGGGGGGCCAACCACCCGAACCAATTAACATCCAAATAATGAAATTATGTTGAATC
Organism: Rana temporaria; assembly: GCF_905171775.1. Classification (NCBI taxonomy): domain Eukaryota; kingdom Metazoa; phylum Chordata; class Amphibia; order Anura; family Ranidae; genus Rana; species Rana temporaria. The sequence goes on along the minus strand of NC_053492.1, from coordinate 205,750,441 downwards.
AACTCGAAGGGAGATGGATCACCATAACTAACACATTAATTTGGATACACCAGGAAAAGTTAGTTCACGCAGATGGGCATGACCTATCTGGGTGAGTGTCACCTGGGGCATGGATACATATAGGGGCAACTAGGAGGGATGAGCCATTGACCGTGTAGTCTCTGAGGAAAAGGGTACGCCCTTGAAACGCGTCAGCAATTTGGGGTACAATCTGATCCCCTCAATATCAGGTCCTGTCTGCAGGTGTCAAGGGACGCAGTCCGACCAATTGACAAGCCTTTTTACATGCTCCGAGTACAAATATTGCTTTTAATAAAATATTTTACCATTGGTAATGCACCCTCCTTCCTTTTCTTCTGCCTTTAGGTACTGCATTTTCCATGATCACTTCACTCAGAACTAAATAGCCAAAGCTCCGTTAAGGACTGATCATTCCTGGGTGGACTGGTTCTTACTATGGCAAGTTCTATCCTTTGGCAAATGCCCCCAAAGGGTTACATACACCAAAAAACACACACACACACACACACACACACACCAGAGTGGCAGTGAATCAGAATCCTAAAAACTCTGTAAACAAAGATGTTTTTTTTCCCTTTCCTCCTGACACTGTACTCCTGTACCAATCAAACTTAAATTTGACTCAGATCTTTGTTTATAATCTTCCCTTTTAGAAGGAACATTTCACAATCCTTATGATTTCCCTTCACTATTAACAATTCTTAGTAACACTTAGGCCCCGTACACACGATAGAATCCATCCGCAGATAAATCCCAGCAAATGGGTTTCTGCGGATAGATCCTATGGTGTGTACACGCCAGCGGATCTGTTTCCGCGGAGAAATCTCCTCTGGGATGGATTCCAGCAGATCGGATATTTGCTGTGATGCACAACAAATCCATCTGCTGGAATCCATTCCAACGGATGGATCCGCTCGTCTGTACAGACTTACCGGATCCATTCGTCCAAAGGGATTCCCCGCACGCGTCGTAATGATTTGACGCATGCGTGGAATTCCTTATATGACAGCGTCGCGCCCGTCGCCGCGTCATAATCGCGGCGACGGCGCGACACGTCATCGCCAGAGGATTTCCGCGCGGATTTCAATGCGATGGTGTGTACACTCCATCGCATCGAAATCTGCGGAAATCTTTGAGAGGATTTATCCGTGGAAACGGTCCGCTGGACCGTATCCGCGGATAAATTCTCTCGTGTGTATGGGGCCTTAGTGCTAGATCACCCCAGATGCAGTTCCGTGCATATTTTTTCTGCACTAAAAATGCATGCAGTGTTTTACATGTATTGAAATGGCTCTAGTTCACACCATGCAGTCAGTTTTCGGTGCAGAGAAAAAAAAAAAAAAAAAAGCGCATGCTGCATTTTTTTTCCTGCACAGAACTGTACTGGAACCTAATAAATTGTATCAAAAACACACTGGAACTGAGTGTGGTGTGAACTGTAAGCAAAAACTGATCCAGAACGTACGAGTGCATTTTTGTGGTGTGAACTGGCCCTTAAAATGCATGCACAATGTTTTCCATGTGTTCTAATGGCTCTAGTTCACACCAGTGCAGTCAGGTCCAGTCAGTTTCCAGTGCAGGAACTGACTGCATCGGTGTGAACTAGAGGCATTGGAATACATAGAAAACACAGTGCATGCTTTTATGAAAAAAGCACATGGAACTACATGTGGTGTGAACTGGCCCTTAGGGGGAGATTTACTAAAACTGAAGCACTCAGAATCTGGTGCACCTGTGCATTATAGCCAATCAGCTTCTAACTTCAGCTTGTTCAATGGAGGCTGGGTTCACACTTGTCCGACAAACGCTCCTACATTGGGAGCTCATGTAGCATGACGTGTGAAAATCAATGTTTCCCTATGAGAGCCGTCTTAACTGGTCCTACACAAGTCGGTCCGACTTTGAAAATGCTCCCTGTACTACTTTGGTCCTACTTCAGCCCATTGAATATCATTGAAGTCGGACCAAAGTAGGAGCCTTGTCCTTACCAGATATCCGACATGTGATTACAGCAGCAGTAAAAGGAACTTATCTCACTCTGGGATTGTTTTGATTGGTCAAAGAACAAGTCAGACTATCACAAAGTCGGTTCAAAGTAGTATCCTGTTCATGAAAGTTGGATGGATGTAGGACCAATGTAGGATCAATGTAGGACAGATGTCGCAAAGTAGGATGAAAGTCGTACTGCTGTCATGTAGTATAGTGTGAACCCAGCCTAAAACCTGGAAGCGGATTACTATACACATTTGCACCAGATTTTGCACTTTCCAGTTTCAGTAAACCTGCCCCTTAGTGTCAGATTATTAGATCATTGAGCAACCCATATACACTCCCTGGCCTGCCTGCCCCATGGCAGATTATTTGATTACCGAGTAACTCATCTACACTCAATGGCCTGTCTTTCAGTCCACCCCATATTGATGAAAAGTATTGCATCTGGTGCAGATGGTCCATCCATGGGTATCACTCCTGTCCCACAGCATAACAATGAAAAGGGCTGCAATAGGTCCAAAGGGGCAACCTCATCTGCATTGGCACTGCCTAACCTAGTAGGCACTCCTAAAACCAGACAGACCTCCTACAAGTGCTTTTTATTTTGTGAAATGAAAGGCCGGTGCACAGCTTTGTCTAGTTGCACTTTGTTTACTGCAAAAGCAAACCATGTGACTGGCCTACCTGAACAGCCCCCAGGTCTCTACATTTCTGCCTAGGTTGCCTTGTGGATAAACAAGCTCCACTTGACAATCTACAGAAGCAGCAAAGAATGGAAAACCTATGGGTAAAGAAGTTATTTGTGGTTTAGATAACAACCATAAAGGTACTGTTAAACAGTTAAAGCGGAGTTCCACCCAAAAGTGGAACTTCCTCTTAAAGCACTCCTCGCCCCCTTAGATGCCACATTTGGCATGTAATTTTTTCCTCCTTCCGCCCAGGGCTCGCTTAGGCGACTCGTCATATCGCCTTAGGCGATTGCCTGTCCACTCCTAGAGTGCAGCGCAGCATGCGCAGCGAGTGCCCGGGAGTGCGGGCGGCCGTGTCGCTGGACAGTGGAGCAGGCAAGTGTCTGTTTATTAAAAGCCAGCAGCTACCATTTTTGTAGCTGCCGACTTTAAATAAAAATAAAAAAGGCTGGAACTCCGCTTTAAGTCTGTACACAGAATTAGTAAAACAAATACCTAAAACACAAAACCAAATAAAAAAAAGTTTACAATGGTCATAATTTTAAATAGTACATAAAATACATAGTAGAATACACTTACACATCCTTGCAAGAAGTAAAGATGTCCTCCACTAGTTCCATATCATTCAGTATCAGAGCAAGGCGTAGTGCCTCTGGATAACGGTTAAACTTGCGGAAGATAGAAAGTGCGCAGCGCAGGAGAGAAGAGCTCTCTGGCTCTGGGACATAACTCACACAACTGCATGAAAGATAAAAAAGGCATATTAGCCACAATCCCCATAAAGCACTAAAGCAAAAAAACAGACTGATCAAAAACAAACACATAATTTCTCAGGTTCGCAATGCACAAACTAAGCAAAACAAGCATTCGCTGGAAATATCAATGCCCAATAAAAAAAAGAACACAGTATCATGTGTTTGCAGCGAGCCAGAAACATTTGCATAGTCTCACCTGGTCAAATAGAGGCATACTTTAGCATAGGCATTGTCATCAATGTATTTTTCCAGCATGTCCATTTGCTCGATCTCCATAAGAAGGTCGCAAGCTTCATGCTCAGCATTGTGTGCCATATTATATGGGACAATCTCCTTCACCAAAGTCAGCAGTGTATCTCGCTGAGATTTATCAGATTCCTCCACTTCTTGCCATTCTTTAGCAACTTCACCAGACAAGTGCCTATTAAAGAACACACAAGTCAGTAAAAGTGAATAAGAAACCTACAGATACAACACTGATTTTCACAAATATCCTGATAATGTAACAAAAACACAAAACAGAAAAAAAAAAAACTAACTGGTCCCACTAGCCACCGATGAATTCAAAGATTTTTATTGTTCACAGGCAACCCAAGACGACAGTGCACTATTTACACGTGCTTTTCTGAAGAAGAGTATTTAAATGCAAGGTTCACTATTTTACCTGACATATTCATGCCCCCAGGAGGCCAGCTCTTCTTGTGAGCCAAACAGTCTGTACTTCAGGCATTCTCTTTCTCCACTCATAGTCATAGCGAGAACAGAAATGATATCAGCAGCAAACCGCTGTAAAAAGTAGAAAATGCAATTCTGAAAATCACGTTCTTGATAAATTACTCCTTAACATTACTGCAAAGAACTTGATAGTACCCTTAAATTCACTACATAGAAATATGGACTACAAAAAAAATTTGCTAGTTATAGCATCGCAACTTTAGGCAAGTGTTCTGTAGCACTTTTCAGGGCCCGGTCACCCGCCTGCACACTAAAACCTCAGTTTTAGCATGCAGCTGTCAGTTTTTTCTCAAATAACTTTTTATTGAAAAAGATAAGATTGCGTACAGCATACAGGAACATATGACACAGCAGCAGCTGTCAGTTTTAAGGCTGCAGTGACGACAGTCTGGAAAGTATTCTACTCAAACATACTGAACCTCCCTCTCACTTAAAGCGGGAGTTCACCCATTTATAAAAATTTTCCCCTTTTCCCCCTTAGATTCCTGCTCGTTCGGTCTAGGGGAATCGGCTATTTGTATTAAAATATGATCCGTACTTACCCGTTTTCGAGATGCATCTTCTTCCGTCGCTTCCGGGTATGGGTCTTCGGGAGCGGGCGTTCCTTCTTGATTGACAGTCTTCCGAGAGGCTTCCGACGGTCGCATCCATCGCGTCACTCGTAGCCGAAAGAAGCCGAACGTCGGTGCGGCTCTATACTGCGCCTGCGCACCGACGTTCGGCTTCTTTCGGAAAATCGTGACGCGATGGATGCGACCGTCGGAAGCCTCTCGGAAGACTGTCAATCAAGAAGGAACGCCCATTCCCGCAGCCCATACCCGGAAGCGACGGAGAGGATGCATCTCGTAAATGGGTAAGTAATGCTCATATTTTAAAACAAATAGCAGATTCCCCTAGTAAAAACGAGCATGAAGCGAAGGGGAAAAAGTGCCCTCTAAGGGTGAACCACCGCTTTAATCAGACACATTGGATTTTCCCGACTCACCTTATTTTCTCCAGGAGCCATACTCTCATATATCTCCTTAAGTTTGCCATACTGTGGTCGCAAGAATTTCAGAGGTTTAGGAACAGAAGTCATGGAGGTAGTGGAGGATCGGATCTGCCTTCGCAACTCCTCCAAAGCTGGCTTATAAAGGGAGCTGTCCGTCTCCTAGAGTGGCACAACACACATAAATAAATCCTTACAAAAAGTAGAAAAATTATGTATTGTTTATCCACATAACTTAACCCCTTTAGGGCTCATTCGCACAGGCATGCGTGTAATTTTTGCATGAAATAAATGTTCTTGTTGGCAGAGCTAGAAGATCCTTTGCTAGAAAACGCAACTATAGTGCTCACGTTTATGCGTGTATATACACAGTTATGTGCAGATGCATGTAGAATCTGCAGATCTATGCATGTAAAATCTGCCGCTGTGTCCTACATTGTTTGTGCTTAGCCAAATGGAGCACACTTTTTCGAATGTAGAGGTGTATGGCTCGTTACTATAGTGCTGCATTTAGATGCCTACAAAACTATCTGCTCTACCCATCTAGAGGCAACTTTTTTTTGTACCTGCGTAAATGAGCTCTTATACAGAATACCACCATCAAATAATCCCAGTTACACTTCAGAAAAACAAATTAGATATGAAATTTGAAATCTGAACAAAGGGCACCCTTTTATTCTGTGAACGTCTCTCCATCCAAAGCTCTGACTGATTTCTCTCTGCCTCCCTGCCCCTCTTATCTGTAGTCATTTCTGACAGCTTTTATCAACACCAAGAAAGAGGAAGAAGAAAAAAAAAAAAGAAAAAAAAAAAAAAGAAGGTGGTGATCGAGATCGAGAGCCTGTTCTCCATGTAGAGCGAGAAGGGGGGTGTGTCTCTTCCCTCCCTTCAGAGTTGTTCTCTCTGAGCTGTGCAGTGTGTGAATTCATATCCCCGACCCCCTACTATGTGCTGCTGACAGATTCTATGTAAATTCTGTGTGTGGTAGAAGGCTGTACAGGACAGATGGCTGAAGATAATCAGGTACAACTAAGTAGGAAGATGCATTTCCCCTTGCCCACAGTGGATTAGTCATAGGATATGTGGGTGGGGAGTAACATTAAGGGCATAATTTGGCTGGTAGTCTGAGGCTGTCCTTAAGACTACTTTCACACTAAGGCGCTTTTGCAGGCGCTATAGTTCCAAAAAATAGCACCTGCAAAGCACCCTGAAAGAGCCTCTTCCTTCAACCCCAAGGGATTTCACACCAGAGTGGTGCACTGGCAGGACGAAAAAAAGGGTTCTGCTAGCCTCATCTTTGAGGTGCTGTAGGAGAGTTGTATACCATTGAAATGAGCAGCGCCAGGTGGTTTTTCGACCGCTATGGGTGTGTTTTAACCCCCGCTAGCAGCCGAATAGCGCCACAAAAACAACGGTAAAGCCGCGACGACTCAGTGTGAAAGCAGCCTTATACACACACACACGCTGAGAATATTGGATGAATATTCGTCCACTTTTTTGCATGCTAGTCTCATATCGAAAACAAATAGGTCACTCGTAAAAGATCGAAGTATTGTTTAATTTCCAAGCATGCGCATTCTTGGTCACAATTTTTTTCGGTACAAATACTATACCAACTACACAAAAATCATTTGTTCTGTTATCTTGCGAAAAAATTTCCATGCATCTTAAAGTGGATGTAAACCCTCCATACCCCCAGTGAAGTGAACAGCCTTAGATGATACACAGGGATTAACCAAATCTCCCTACATTGGTTTTACATGTATATCTGCTGTATTAACATTTATATACTGTTTAGAAAGTTGAGATCGTGTGCACCTGGGCCCATATATTCTCTGATGTGTGTGCAGTGGCAACCATTGGAATATATATATTCTATAGTGAGCTGCAAAGCTTCCTGTTTATGTACCGTCTATACATGTTCTCAAATATAGATAGGGTGTGGATAGCGCACTTTGTGGGTGCATTTTCTTGTCAACCTGTAAAACTTTGATAAAAAGAATATTCGGGAAAAAAAAAAAAAAAAAAAAAAAAAAAAAAGATGACAAAAAAAGGTACTGACCCCCAAACGTTCCACGAGCATTTCAAGTTCATCTTGTAGTTGCCTGTCTTCTTCAGACTGTAAGAGATAAACAAAAAGGCTCATCAGGAGTCCATGTATCACATAAGAACACAACTTACTAGGCATAAGCCTGAAGGTTTATATTAATGCTCTTAAGTAATTTAATTAAAAAGAGGTTACATATTATATTCCCACACAAAATATTAAGCAATTTTCTATGCACTTATGTGAAAAACATCAGTTTACAGTAAAAAAAAAAAAAAGTTGATTCTAAAGGCTGAAGGTTTTTTACCTTAATGCATTCATTGCAAAGGTTAAAAAAAAAAAAAATAAAAAAAAAGAAGGAGTGCAGCACTGCCTCCCAGTGTCCAACTAATACTTATCTGAGCCCGATTTCAATTCACTCGACCCAGCTCTGTGCACGAGAGTTGCTGCTTTGTCAGCTCTCTCTCTTCTCACAGGCTTAGAGACAGCAGCAGGAGCTGCACTAAACTCACCTGCCACTCTTCTTTCGGGTTTCAATCTTCGGCTCTTTCATTCTTTGCCCGTTTTTAAAGGGCCAACAGAAATTACGTCACTTCCGTGCACAAGCAGGTTACTTCCGGGTATCGCCACTCCGGCGCCGTGATTGGCAGAAGCGGCGATGACGTGACTCCACGCATGCGTGCAGGAGCGTTAAAAGCCGGCATTCTCCATTCAGAAAACTGGCATTCTCAATGCGCCTGTGCCGTAGACAGCGGTACATTCTCTTTGGCAAATATCTCCTAAACTGTGTAGGTTTAGGAGATATTGCAAACACCTACAGGTAAGCCTTAATCTTGGCTTACTTGTAGGTGAAAGTTGTAATGGAGGGTTTACTTTCATTTTAAGCTGTATGTGGGATTTGTAGTTTATCCACAGCTGGAATGCAGAGGTGGACTACTCCTGTATGAATCCAAACTACTTGGACTGTTTTCCAATTCTAGTTGATGTTAACAAAATACATTTAAAAGTCTAGTTAAAATCTCTCATTATGCTCCATTATAAAAATAGGGGAAAAAAACACTATTTATGAGCCTTATGTTGCCATATAGAATATGGTTTAATGGTATAAAACTGTTAAAAAACAAAAAACTAGCTTTAAAAGTTAAAGAGTAAAGCTCTTTGTTATGCTGTCCCTAGCACTTACCACAAAACTGCTATTAGATACAAATGTCCCTGTTTGCTGTAAGTATTTATCATGAACTCTCTACCCACAAAATGTATTATAGATCTACAGGTAAGGTTTTATCTCAGTGGAGAGCCCATTCAGATGGCAGATTAGTTCCAATCTCTGTGCAGAGCCACTACAAAAAACGCGTACATCCACGCTGGAGCTGCGTGCAGACAGCCAATAGAAGTGGAGGTACACGCAGCACCGGCACGGAAACTCGACAAACTCGCCAAAGCTCGACGCACGAGCATGGATCTGAACGCAGAGGCTCGGTGGTTGGATCTGTGCACCTGCTTCTGCTCACATGTCAAACTTTGACACTTGCGATTGTGTCTGTCCTGACACTGGGTGTGCATCCACTTCCATGGGGTGGCTGCATATAGGATGCCACTAATCTGCAGTCTGAATGAGCCCTTACAAATATACTCTGTTAATGTCCTGTTTGTAAATATATTTTTACAGTAAATCCTTTATGTTTTTAAGTTCTTCTGGATACCAGGTTTGTAAATATAAAAGGATATGTAATGTATTGCTCTGATCATACATGTACTTGCTGGGAAAACATTATTTGGAAAAGCTAAACAAGGCCTCCAAACAACCCCTTTTCCATTGTCAGCCGTTTTCCTGCCCGATCTGATCCTGCATTGTATATATGACACACAGCACTGGCCATACTTAACATTAACGTTTTTCTCATATCTGTCTATGCTCTCTGGATGTGCTCATCTGCCAAAACTCTGTAGTAATGTGGGCATACTAAGGTCACAAACCTTACACCAGAGAAACCCTTGAAATGTTTCAGGTCATCCCTGCTACAATTAGTCCATCAAAGGTCTGTGTGGGAGAATGGCCCTTACATTGGGCTTCCATTTAAATCAGGGTTTGACAAATTTGCTTGGAATCTAGGAGCCAGCTAAAAAAGTTAGGAGCCAGAAAACACGCCCCGTCCCGACGAGCTTGCGCGCAGAAGTGAACACATACGTGAGTAGCGCCCGCATATGTAAACGGTGTTCAAACCACACAAGTGAGGTATCGCCGCGATTGGTAGAGCGAGAGCAATAATTCTAGCCCTAGACCTCCTCTGTAACTCAAAACATGCAACCTGAAGATTTTTTTTAAACGTCGCCTATGGAGATTTTAAAGGGTAAAAGTTTGTCGGCATTCCACGAGCGGACGCAATTTTGAAGCGTGACATGTTGGGTATGAATTTACTCGGCGTAACATTATCTTTCATAATATAAAAAAAAAAAATGGGGATAACTTTACTGTTGTCTTATTTTTTAATTAAAAAAAAAGTGTAATTTTTTCCCAAAAAAGAAAGCTTGCAAGACCGCTGCACAAATATAGCATGACAGACAGTATTGCAACAATCGCCATTTTATTCTCTAGGGTGTTATAAAAATTTTTTTTTTTTTTTAATATATATTATATATATATATATATATATATATATATATATATATATATATATATATATATATATATATATATATATATATATATATATATATATATATATATATATATATATATATATATATATATATATATATATATATATATATATATTAGGGCTGTGGAAATTAACTATTAATTCATCGATTAATCTTTAATTTATTTGATCGATCAAAATTTTTTTGATTGGTACTCACCTCTCCGCCGGCTTCCAGGCCTTCAGGGAGTTTCGTCGGAGATCCGGTGACGTCACGGACACCTGCGGGGCTTGCTGTGTCCGTATGAAGGGCTCCATTGCTGTGCCATCATATCTGCATGCCGGCGGGACCTTCCTATCTGCCACACGCAAGGGCTGTTACACTTCCCTCTATCAACCTGGGATTCTACAGCCATCCACTGGGAGTTGTGATAGTTCCCTTCACGGGACATCTACATGCCGACGGACTGATGTTAACCCCTCCTCATCTGAATTCAGCAGTGGTATCATCGTACACATTTTTATACCAGTATCATACTTAGCTACATGTTTTTAGGACTGCTTTTGCTACCGTTTGGTATTACTCGCACCATTTTTACAGTTTATGTAGCTACATCGATTTTATCTCCAGTGCAATATTTATTTTGTTACCCACTTGAAGACTATAAAAGTTTTAATGCTATTCCCATCGAGCGCTGCCTTTGTGTGTTTTTTGTATCCTGCTATCCATTTTTCCAGTGGTTGGTAGCTGCACTGGGAATCAGCCTGCAAGGAGGAGATCAGCTAAAAGTAGTTGGATCTGTATGTGCGTGATAATTAATCGAAATTAGTCGATTAATCGATAAAAAAAAAAAACAATTAATCGAACACAAAAATTTTAATCACTAACAGCCTATATATATATATATATATATATATATATATATATATATATATATATATATATATATATATATATATATATAATATTATGTTTGGGGGTTCTAATTAGAGGGAAAAAGAGGACAGTGAAAATAGTGAAAAATTACATTACAATTGCTGTGACTCGCGCATGTGCAGTAGAGAACCAGACAGTGAAGCCGCAACGCTTCACTTCCTGGTTCCCTCACCGAGGATGGCGGCGGGGGCAGCCGAGAGACGGGCGACTGCTCGTCTTCGGCTTCCGACATCACGGGCACCCTGGACAGATAAGTGTCCATTTATTAATTATCAGCAGCTGCAGTATTTGTAATAATTTTTGTTTAGGTGGAACTCCGCTTTAAGAAGACTATACAGTAGAGTCCATATCTTCAGATCTGGAGAATCTGCTGATGACGGAGGGTCTCACCAAAACTCTGTCAGTTTCTTACAAAAGGTTGTTCGCTACTAGCCCCAGGGCGGTCCACAAGTGTAGAGAGCGGTGGGAGGCGGAGGTCCCGGACATTCAGGGGGAGGATTGGGATGACATGTGGGCACACCCTTTCCAGCACCTGGTGTCAGCTAGGGATAGACTTATCCATTTTAAATCCCTCCATAGGATTTATTATACACCTGCTAGGCTGGCGTCTATTTATCCGGCAGTACAGGCAGAGTGCTGGAGATGTACGTTTGCTCCAGCGGCTGCGGAACATGTCTTCTGGAGCTGCCCTCGGATCTCCATATTTTGGACAGAGGTTACATCTTGCATATCGGATATTTTGATGTCTCCTGTTCCGGTGACGGTTCGGGTGTGCCTCTTGGGGCTGGTCAAGGATGTGGTCCCGTCTAGGGCGCACAGGACTCTACTCAATATACTTTTATTCTATGCAAGAAAGGCCATATTATTACGGTGGCGCAGACCGGGGGCCCCTACATTGGGTTTCAGAAAGGGCTTAGTTAATTCTATGATGCCATATTACAAGTCAACGTACTTATCGAGGGGGTGCAGAGGGAAGTTTGATAAGGTGTGGCGGGCATGGTATAACTCGGATTTGACTCTGGGTTGATGTCTTTAATTGGGGACTGGCTCACTGTGGGGTGATGGTATGTACTTTGCTTTATGTTGTGTAGATGAGTTAGACGCATAGAGGTCCTACTGCGGAATCCGAGCAGGAGGGGTTGTGGGGTGCATAAGGTTCCGAATATTGCTGGGGAGGTGGGGGGTTGAGTGTTCTTGTTTTGTTAAATTGTTAGTCAGGCTCTGTCTATGTTAGATAGAGGTCATTGTTTGTACCTGTGTAATGGGGCCATGTTGGCCCTTGGTCGGCTCAGCAAATACTGGCCGGCTGCCGTTTTGTTTTCTATGTCTCTTGTATAACTAATAAAAAAAAAAAAGAAGTATGTAGAGGCGCTTGCCAGTTAAAATAGATAAATAACTATGATGCCAAATATCGCACAGCAACGTATGGATAATGATCATTAAATCCAATATATATGTTCCACTCCTTTTTTTCCAATACCTTCAAAGCATAATTTACCAGGTTGTATGCTTTGAAGGTATTGGAAAAAAAGGAGTGGAACATATATATTGGATTTAATGATCATTATCCATACGTTGCTGTGCGATATTTGGCATCATAGTTATTTATTTATTTTAACTGGCAAGCGCCTCTACATACCCCTTTTTACATATGTCTTTTGGTGCGTGAGCACTATTTTGGTAGTGGCTGCTGCTTTTATACATTTTAGCTGATATTTTTTAGATATTTACGGTTAGGTTGGTTTTGCGCATTAGTTCCCCCCTTACACAAAAAAAAAAAAGGAAGAAGACTATACAGACTGTATAGTGCAGGGCTCGACAAATCCCAAGCGCCAGGTCGCCATGGCGACTAGAAATGGTGTCCTGGCGACTTGGCTTGGAAGGTGGGCAAAAAAAAAAAAAAAAAAAAAAGAGCTGGCGCCATCTGGTGGTGAGCCGTTGGTATTACAAGTTATTACCACCAGATGTGTGAGCTGGCGCCATCTGGTGGTGGCCGTTGGTATTACAAGTTAAAAAGCAATTCTAATGTAATTTTTCACTATTTTCACTGCCATCTTTTTCCCTCTAACTAGAACCCTCAAACATTTATATATATATATATGTGTTTTATCCTAACACCCTAGAGCAGTGGTCATCAACCCTGTCTTCAGGGCACGCTAACAGGCCAGGTTTGCAAGATAGCTGAAATACATCACAGGTGATATAATTTGCTGCTCAGTGATTGCAGTATTCTAGTCTGCATCTCCCCAAGGTAATACATAAAACCTGGCCTGTTAGTGGGCCCTGAGGACAGGGTTGATGACCACTGCCCTAGAGAATAAAATGGCGATTGTTGCAATACTTTCTGTCACGCCGTATATGCGCAGCGGTCTTAGAAGCGCACTTTTTTGGGAAAAAATTACACCTTTTTTAATTAAAAAATAAGACAACAGTAAAGTTATCCCCATTTTTTTTAATATTATGAAAGATAATGTTACGCCGAGTAAATTCATACCCAACATGTCACGCTTCAAAATTGCGTCCACTCGTGGAATGCCAACAAACTTTTACCCTTTAAAATCTTCATAGGCGACGTTTAAAAAAAATCTTCAGGTTGCATGTTTTGAGTTACAGAGGAGGTCTAGGGCTAGAATTATTGCTCTCGCTCTAACAATCGTGGTGATACCTCACATGTGTGGTTTGAACACCGTTTACATATGCAGGCGCTGCTCACGTATGTGTTCGCTTCTACGTGCAAGCTCGTCGGGACGGGGTGCGTTTTCTGGCTCCTAACTTTTTTAGCTGGCTCCTAGATTCCAAGCAAATTTGTCAACCCCTGGTATAGTGTATCATTACCGTAAAGAAGATTCTACAATCAGATTGTACCATGTATGTATCTAAACTAGAGCTGCACAATTCTGGCTAAAATGAGAATCACAATTTTTTTGCTTGGAAGAAAGATCACAATTCTCACGGCGTACCATCTCTCACATTAAAAAAAAAAAAGAAATATTTGGGCTAACTTTACTGCTTAGTTTTTTCCAAAAAATAAAATAAAAATTTGTGTTTGAAAGACCGCTGCGCAAATACAGTGTGACATAAAGTATTGCAACAACCGCCATTTTATTTTCTAAGGTCTCTGCTGAAAAAATATATAATGTATGGAGGTTCCAAGTAATTTTCTAGCAAAAAAAATATTAAATTTTAACTTTGTAAGAAACAAGTGTCAGAAAAAGGTTTAGTCTTTAACCACTTGAGGACCGCCGCACGACGATATACGTTGACAAAATGGCACGGCTGGGCACAAGGGCGTACATGTACGTCCCCTTTAAGAGCCCAGCCGTGGGTCGCGCAGTGCACCGGTCCTCTTTTCAGTGACCGTCCCCGCGGGAACAGCGGACCCAATCGCCGCCGGTGTCCCGCGATCGGGTCACAGAGACGAAGAATGGTGAGAGGCAAGTGTAAACAAATCCCTCCCCCGTGCTTCCTAGTGTGGCTGTCACTGATCGTCTGTTCCCTGTTAGGGAACGACGATCAGTGACTATACAAGCACAGCCACGCCGCCCCCCCCCCACAGTAAGAACACTCCCTTAGGGCACACTTAACCCCTACAGCGCCCTCTACTGGTTAACCCCTTCACTGCCAGTGTCATTTTTACAGTAACCAGTGCATTTTTATAGCACTGTTCGCTGTAAAAATGACAATGGTCCCAAAATAGTGTCAAAAGTGTCTGATGCGTCCACAATAATGTCGCAATCACGAAAAGAAAAAAAAAAAAAAAAAAAAAAAAAAATCACTGATCGCCGCAATTACTAGTTAAAAAAAAAAAAAATAATAATAATAATAATAATAATAATAATAATAATAATGCCATAAAACTATCCCCTATTTTGTAAACTCTCGAACTTTTGCGCAAACCAAACGCTTATTGTGTTTTTTTTTTACCAAGAATATGAAGAATACGTATCGGCCTAAATTTTATATCTTTTTTGTGAATATTATAGCAAAAAGTTAAAAATATTGCATTTTTTTTCCAAAATTGACGCTTTATTTTTGTTTCTAGCGCAAAATAAAAAAACTGCAGGCGATTAAATACCACCAAAAAAAAAGCTTTATTTGTGGGGAAAAAAGGACGCCAATTTTGTTTGGGAGCCACGTCGCACGACCGCGCAATTGTCAGTTAAAGCGACGCAGTGCCGAATCGCAAAAAGGGGCCTGGTCCTTTACCTGCATAATGGTCCGGGTCTTAAGCGGTTAAACTTCAATCATATCAGACCAAGTTCATCCCTTTGATCTAATTTTTTTTTTGACAGCTGAGTGAGAAGAGAACTCTCTTCACTTGTTACATTAAAGGGATACTATGGGTTAATTTTTTGTTTTAATTTTTAAAACAAACATGTCATACTTGCCTCCACTGTGCAGTTCGTTTTGCACAGAGTGGCCCCGAATGTCCTCTTTTGGGGTCCCACGGCGGCTCTCGTAGCTCCCCGCAAGAGCTAACCCCCTCTAGGAAGCAGTCTCCCAAGGGGGTTACCTTTACGGCGATTTGCATTTTACTTTTTTTTTTGGCCAATTTGTGTTTGGGCAGATTAAAAAAAAAACACAAATTGCTGCAAAAACGCATAACACACTTTTCTGCAGCTTCTCCATTGAAGTATATTGAACTAAAAAACAAAATAGCACTACAAAATAGGCAGCAGCTGAAAAAAAATAAAAAAGGATGTGAACGTGTCCCATAGGAAAACATGTAAATGAACTGTAGTGCGTTTCTGCAAAAAACAGAGGTGTGAACCCAGGCCTGAGATGTTTAGTAACATAATGGGGGTTAAAAAAACTAAAATTAGTACAAAAAGAGCAAATAATCGCTACTGTAAGGGGTTAATTTTTTTTACTGTGTGACAGTGAAAGTAATATTTACAGTAGCGATTTGCTCTTTTTGTACTATAAAGTGCCAATTTTTGTTTTAACCCCCATGTTACTGGCCGATTATGAAAACGGTAATCGATTAACTTCTTAATCAATTAGTTATTGATTAATTGTTTCAGACCTAGATATAAAAGATTGTGTTGCGCCAAGTAAAAAGATACCCAACATGTCATGCTTTAAAATTGTACGCGCTTGTGGAACTGCGCCGCTTTAAAAGCCTTTACAGGTTACTAGTTTAGAGTTACACTGGAGGTCAGAAGCTAGAATTATTGCTCTTCGCTGCAATACCTTTTGTGTGGGACAATCGCTGTTTACGTATGTGTGCATTCGCCTTTGTGCGCGAGCACAGAAAACTGAAAATTATATATATATATATATATATATATATATATATATATATATATATATATATATATATATATATATATATATATTTATTTTATATTGTTTCTTTAAATCTGTCTTTTTGACCCCAAACGTCTCCCCTGCCCTAAAAGCATTCGATTACACAAAGTGAGATGTGTTCAGATGCTTCACACAAAAAATGGCGACGTTTACACCCGAGAACTCGGAAGTGACATTGCTTCCTGTACCACAGAGGACATCTGGGACCTTCCAGCCCTCTATAATCTCTATGGTAAACTTTAAAAAATACAGAGATGATGGCTGTAGCTGCAGGCATCACCCCAGTACAAGCACCTAAAGCTACATGACATAACAGGTACACGATTTGGCGTTAAGTGAATAACCTCCTTTAAAGGGGACCATACACTATACGTTCTAATTGTACAATCTCCATTAGGTTTACCAGAACAATGTAATACGAGGACAAACTTAAACGGTTAATTCAATATGTATACAATCAGGTCAGCCCTTGCACAACACAATTGCTGGTAGATGTATACAATACTGTACGATGAGATCGTAGGGTCCCCTCACACATCAGATCGTAGGGTCCCCTCACACATCAGATCGTAGGGTCCCCTCACACATCAGATCGTAGGGTCCCCTCACACATCAGATCGTAGGGTCCCCTCACACATCAGATCGTAGGGTCCCCTCACACATCAGATCGTAGGGTCCCCTCACACATCAGATCGTAGGGTCCCCTCACACATCAGATCGTAGGGTCCCCTCACACATCAGATCGTAGGGTCCCCTCACACATCAGATCGTAGGGTCCCCTCACACATCAGATCGTAGGGTCCCCTCACACATCAGATCGTAGGGTCCCCTCACACATCAGATCGTAGGGTCCCCTCACACATCAGATCGTAGGGTCCCCTCACACATCAGATCGTAGGGTCCCCTCACACATCAGATCGTAGGGTCCCCTCACACATCAGATCGTAGGGTCCCCTCACACATCAGATCGTAGGGTCCCCTCACACATCAGATCGTAGGGTCCCCTCACACATCAGATCGTAGGGTCCCCTCACACATCAGATCGTAGGGTCCCCTCACACATCAGATCGTAGGGTCCCCTCACACATCAGATCGTAGGGTCCCCTCACACATCAGATCGTTGGGTCCCCTCACACATCAGATCGTAGGGTCCCCTCACACATCAGATCGTAGGGTCCCCTCACACATCAGATCGTAGGGTCCCCTCACACATCAGATCGTAGGGTCACCTCACACATCAGATCGTAGGGTCCCCTCACACATCAGATCGTAGGGTCCCCTCACACATCAGATCGTAGGGTCACCTCACAGATCAGATCGTAGGGTCCCCTCACACATCAGATCGTAGGGTCCCCTCACACATCAGATCGTACGGTCACCTCACAGATCAGATCGTACGGTCACCTCACAGATCAGATCGTACGGTCACCTCACAGATCAGATCGTACGGTCACCTCACAGATCAGATCGTACGGTCACCTCACAGATCAGATCGTACGGTCACCTCACAGATCAGATCGTACGGTCACCTCACAGATCAGATCGTACGGTCCCCTCACACATCAGATCGTACGGTCCCCTCACACATCAGATCGTAGGGTCCCCTCACACATCAGATCGTAGGGTCCCCTCACACATCAGATCGTAGGGTCCCCTCACACATCAGATCGTAGGGTCCCCTCACACATCAGATCGTAGGGTCCCCTCACACATCAGATCGTAGGGTCCCCTCACAGATCAGATCGCACGGTCGCCTCACAGATCAGATCGCACGGTCACCTCACAGATCAGATTGTACGGTCACTATTAGACAGTAGCTCCTATCCTCCTGCATAACACTATGCTTTATGCCGGGTTCCCAATCCATCCTAATTGATCTCCTCTCCTAGGTGCATTCAATCAGTCCTGTGCCATGTCATTGTTAGTAGCAGGCCCCGAGGACTGTGCCCCCGCCTGTGTTGTGTATGGGCCCCAGTGACTCAGCTCTATCCCCCGCACAGCTCCTCTCTACACAGTATGGCCGGCCTCACTCCTCGCCGAGTCTCACCAATTCCTGCTCCTCCTTCTTATCCTTCACCGTGCTGCGTGCTTCTCCTCCGGCCTCCTTGCCTTTACCAGCCGCGGGTGTTTGCTGACTCCGGCTCTTTTCCTCCATGTTTGCCAATGAATCCCGGTAAAGGCGAACACAGGCCAACCAATCCGCGCAGGCGCCGGGAGCACGCTGCAAGACGTAATACGTAAACGTACAAGCCCAGTGTACGCAACAGAGCGCATTGTCCTAGGAAGGCTACTTCCTGTTCATGTGACTATGAGAAGTCACTTTTTCCTAGAGCGCCATATTACTACTCCGTGATGGCTCTTGGCAGCCATATTGGTGCTCTCATTGATGCGATTCATACTGTTTGTATGTAGCGCTCGAATTCTGGGAGCTTTAGGCCATATTGTGCTAGTATGCACCATTGTGTTAGTGCATAGCTCCCAACTGTTCCTGATTTCGAGGGACTGTCCCTGATTTGGAGCAATGTCCCTCTGTCCCTCTTTCCTCCTCATTTGTCCCTCATTCCTCCCCATTTGTCCTTAAAGGGGTTTTCCACCTTTTTTTTAAGTTTATTAAAAGTCAGCAGCTACAAAAAGTGTAGCTGCTGGCTTTTAATAAACAGACACTTACCTGCTCCACGGCTCCAGCGACGCGCCGGCCGGGGCTCCGCTCCTCGCCCCCCTTCGGCGGCCGGCGTCTTCATTCTTAGTGTGGGCACCCGGCAGTGACAGCTTTCGGCTTCACGGCCGGGCACCCACTGCGCATGCGCGAGCGGCAGTGCGCATGCACGAGCGGCGCGGCGCCGTCCGATTGGACAGGTGCTCGTCTACAGGGAGGGGTTGTGAAAAGGCGATTAAGCTAATCGCCTTTCCAGCCCCTCGGCGGAAGGAGGAAGTGGGACAGTAAGTCCCCTTCTCCTGAAGCCCCCACTCCCCCCCCAAAAAATGACATGCCAAATGTGGCATGTAAGGGGGCGAGGAATGGGTTAAGCGGAAGTTCCATTTTTAGGTGGAACTCCGCTTTAATTTTGCTCTGCTCTATATAATTGTATATAAAATGCACTTTTATCTTTCAAAAAGTGTTTCCCAGAGCTAAACCTTTCATCCAAATTCTGAATAGCTGCATTTGTAAATTGTAAGCGGCAATATAAAGGAATATTAGCGGTAACAAAAGCACTTGTGGATTTAAAGGGGTTGTAAATGTACAATTTTTTCCCTAAATAGCTTCCTTTACCTTAGTGCAGTCCTCCTTCACTTACCTCATCCTTCCATTTTGCTTTTAAATGTCCTTATTTCTTCTGAGAAATCCTCACTTCCTGTTCTGTCTGTAACTCCACACAGTAATGCAAGGCTTTATCCCTGGTGTGGAGTGTCGTGCTTGCCCCCTCCCTTGGACAAGAGAGTCAGGACGCCCACTAACACACAGCTCCTTTCTCTATCTGTAACGTAGAGAGCGTCCTAACTCTCCTGTAGTCCAAGTGAGGGGGCGAGCACGACACTCCACACCAGGGAGAAAGCCTTGCATTACGGTGTGTAGTTACAGACAGTAGTCTTGCTCTTACGATTTTTTCTGGATGAAAACGTACTAATTAAACAAAAATCGGACGTTGTGTTCACATACGACAACAATTTTACAGCCTGCACATCCACTTTTTGTCATATGAAAATTTGGGGTCAGGTGTCAAAAGCACCATACTAACGATCAGAAAATCGGCAAATTGTTCGTCGGACGAAATTTTACTTGGGATTTTCTGATCGTGTGTACAGGCCTTCAGACTGGCAGATTTAGATGGACTAACAAATTAAAGTTAAACCCCAGCTCACACTTTATAAGCAGTTGCAGTAACAGGCTTTCTCCTTTTCAGATAAAGGTTTTAAATGCTTAACCACTTAAGCCCCGGACCAAAATGCTGCCTAAAGACCCAAGGGGTTTTTACAGTTCGGGACTGCGTCGCTTTAACAGACAATTGCACGGTCGTGCGACGTGGCTCCCAAACAAAATTGGCATCTTTTTTTCCCCACTAAGAGAGCTTTCTTTTGGTGGTATTTGATCACCTCTGCGGTTTTTATTTTTTGTGCTATAAACAAAAATAGAGCGACAATTTTGAAAAAAATGCAATATTTTTTACTTTTTGCTATAATAAATATCCCCCAAAAACATATATAACATTTTTTTTCCTCAGTTTAGGCCGATACGTATTCTTCTACCTATTTTTGGTAAAAAAAATCGCAATAATCGTTTATCGGTTGGTTTGCGCAAAATTTATAGTGTTTACAAAATAGGGGATAGTTTTTTTGCATTTTTATTTATTTTTATTTTTTTACTACTAATGGCGGCGATCAGCGATTTTTTTCGTGACTGCGACATTATGGCGGACACTTCGGACAATTTTGACACATTTTTGGGACAATTGTCATTTTCACAGCAAAAAATGCATTTAAATTGCATTCTTTATTGTGAAAATGACAGTTGCAGTTTGGGAGTTAAACACAGGGGGCGCTGTAACATTTAGGGATCACTGTGTATGTGTTTACTAGTGTAGGGGGGTGTGGCTGTAGGAATGACGTCATCGATCGTGTCTTCCCTATAAAGGGAATGACGTGATCGATGCGCCGACACAGTGAAGCACGGGGAAACCGTGTTTACACACGGCTCTCCCCGTTCTTCAGCTCCGGGGAGCGATCGCGACGGAGCGGCTATAAACGAATAGCCGTCGTCCCGGATCGCTCCTGAAGCCACGGGGACCGCCGCATGTACGGGGGGGGGGTCCCGATCGGACCCCCGACCCACGTCAAGCAGAGGACGTATATATACGTGGATGTGCCTGCCTGTGCCATTCTGCTGACGTATATGTACATGAGGCGGTCCTTAAGTGGTTAAAGCAGAGTTCCACCTAAAAGTGGAAGATCCGCTTATTTGCCTCCTCCCCCACATTTGGCATCTTTCAGAGGGGGTGGGGGGCAGGTACCTGTCACCCACTTTCAGGAGACTGCGCCGTGGCGACCTCTGCCTCCCTCATCCTTCAATGGCCACCGGGCCAGTTAGAAAGTGCAGCGTGCTTCACATATGCGCAGTAGGGAAGCGGTTGGGAAGCTGAAAGGCTTCACTGCCGTTTTCCCTTACCACAAATGGTGGTGGTAGCACCCGAGAACCGATTGAAAAATCGCCTGGCGTGCCAACATCATGGAATTGACGGACAGGCAGGTGTCCTAATATTAAAAGTCAGCAGCTACAGTATTTGTAGCTTCTGACCTTTAATTTTTTTTGTGGGGGGGGGGGGCAGAACTTCTATTTAAGGCCCCATGCACACGAGACGCCGGTGCAAACTCTGCTGAACACACGTTTTTTTAAAGGCTGAAACGCCTGTTTTTCCGCGATTGCAGCCGCGTTTAGCAGCGTTTTACCGCGTTTGCGTCTATAAGCGTTTAGTTAAGAAACATCATAACACCCTCCCTAAGCTCAAAAAACAGTATTTAACCATTTCAGCCATTTTGTGAGACCAGGGTGAGTAGCAGCAGCTGAGAGAGCAGCAGTGTACTTGTATTTAGCGTGTCACTTGCCACAAGCTGTGGATTGTCCACTTGCCATGTCACCTGACACGTCACCTGGCCACGTCACCTGCCACAAGTTGTGAATTGTCCACTTGCCACGTCACCTGCCCATATCACCTGTCCATGTCACCTGGCCACAAGTTATGGATTGTCCACTTGCCACGTCACCTGACACAAGTTGTGGATTGTCCACTTGCCACGTCACCTGGCCATGTCACCTGACCACGTCACCTGCCACAAGTTGTGAATTGTCCACTTGCCACGTTACCTGCCACAAGCTGTGGATTGTCCACTTGCCACGTCACCTGACACGTCACCTGCCCATGTCACCTGCCACAAGTTGTGAATTGTCCACTTGCCACGTCACCTGCCCATGTCACCTGTCCATGTCACCTGGCCATGTCACCTGGCCACAAGTTGTGGATTGTCCACTTGACACGTCACCTGACACATCACCTGGCCACGTCAACTGCCCATGTCACCTGCCACAAGTTGTGGATTGTCCACTTGCCACGTTATCTGCCACAAGCTGTGGATTGTCCACTTGCCACGTCACCTGGCCATATCACCTGGCCACGTCACCTACCATCTCACCTGGCCACGTCACCTGCCACAAGTTGTGGATTGTCCATTTGCCACATCACCTGACACATCACCTGGCCACGTCACCTGACCACATCACCTGCCAAAAGTTGTGGATTGTCCACTTGCCATGTCACCTAGCCACATCACCTGCCACATCACCTGGCCAAGTCACTGGCCATGTCACTTGCCACATCACCTGGCCACGTTACCTGCCACAAGTTGTGTATTGTCCACTTGCCACGTTACCTGCCACAAGTTGTGGATTGTCCATCTGCCACGTCACCTGCCACGTCACCTGGTCATGTCACCTGACCACCTCACCTGCCACTTCACCTGGCCACGTCACCTGCCACAAGTTGTGAATTGTCCACTTGCCACGTCACCTGGCCACATCACCTGCCACGTCACCTGGCCACTTTACCTGCCACAAGTTGTGGATTGTCCACTTGCCACGGTACCTGCCACAAGCTGTGGATTGTCCACTTCCCACATCACCTGGCCACGTCACCTGCCACTTCATCTGGCCATGTCACCTGCCACATCACCTGGCCATGTCATCTGGCCATGTCACCTGTCACATCACCTGGCCATGTTACCTCCCACAAGTTGTGGATTGTCCACTTGCCACGTCACCTGGCCACGTTACCTGCCACGTCACCTGGCCACGTCACCTGCCACAAGTTGTGGATTGTCCACTTGCCACGTTACTTGCCACAAGTTGTGGATTGTCCACTTGCCACAAGTTGTGGATTGTCCACTTGCCACGTCACCTGCCACAAGTTGTGGATTGTCCACAATGCAATGCAAGCAATTACAGTTTTCTTTTATTTTTTTTGTGTTTTTTCATAATTTGCCATAATTTTTGAGATTTCTAATGTAAAAAAATAGGTCACCTTTAAAAACGCTTATAAACTAAAATGCGCCAAAACGCCGGTACCGCGTTTAGCCGCGTTTTGCGTCTGAAACGTGGAAAACTTTTGCGTCTGAACCCATTTAAAAAAAATGCCTAAAAACGCCAAAAAACAAGACTGTGTGCATGGACACATAGGATAACATTAAATGCATTCAGGGGCAGTTGAAAAAAGTGTCCAACTGCCTCTGAACACGCGTTTAACAGCGTCTCGTGTGCATGGGGCCTAAAGTGGTTGTAAACACTTGTATATAGCCAGTGAAGTGACTGGCCTCAGGTGATACAGATACAGATGAAAAAAATTCTCCTACATAAGTTGTACCTGTTTATTTACAGACATCTTTTATTTACAGCCATTCAAAGTGCAGAATTTACACAGGACCCCTTAGCTCTGAAAAGCAGCAGATGGGGAGCTGAAGTTACATCAGTAAGGAGAGGTCTGAGAGCTGTTTGGAGGAAAGGGAACCATTGTAAGAATCCCTGTTATGCCGCGTACACACGGTCGGAATTTCCGGCAGAAAAAGTCAGATGGGAGCTTTTCATTGGATATTCCGACTGTGTGTATGCCCCATCTGACTTTTTCTGCCGGAATTTCCGACTGACTTAGATAGAGAGCAGGTTCTCTATTTTTCCGTTGGAAATTCCACGTTTTTCCCGTTGAAAGTCCATTAGTGTTAAAGGATAAGTTCACCTTCGGGAACATGTTCCACCCATTTTTAGGGTGGAATATGTGACATGATCCCCCCTTTGTCCTGGAAGTTAGTGGGGAGGAAAAGTCTAATCAGAAGCTGCATATTCATATGGCCCTGGCCAATCCCTGGGGGAGAGGTGCCCATTTAATTCTCAGTGAAAGGACTTTGCTTGGACTGTCCAGAAAGAGGAAAATAAAACGCCTCAAGCTGCTACTTCAAAGATCAGTCCAATATTTACTTCTACAAGGACTTGGCCCAAGGTTATGCAAGAAAAGGTGTCCTCAAATCTTTGCTAAGGGCTACTGAAGTATCCTACCATTACCCATTACTAATTCAAGTTCTATAATAAAGCATAAGAAAAAGCAAACCCCTAGATTGGTTAATGAGCCTGAAGAATTATTTCCTACCACTGTACATTTAATGCTGGTGGCAGAATCCTCCATCAGTGAAAGGGGAAGCTACAATCTCCTTATTCATGCTAGGCAATAAGATATCTATAGGATGATGTTTAGCTGCTGCAAAATGCTTTGTCACTAGATGGCGGTGTTGCACTGTCTATAAAGTTACTAAATGACAATAATAATGACTAAATAATAATGAAAAGTTGATCACATAAAAAGAACATTTTGTAACATTTACAAATATAATATGTAAATATTATCACTACTTGGCAGTACTCAGAGATGTATCATTTTATTTTGTAAGTTGCTACATGTTGGTGGGTTGTTCCAGCCAGTAATAATAACAGCTCTTGTTAGGGGAATGAACGGCTTCTACTTAACCACTTCAGCCCTGGAAGATTTGACTCCCTTCCTGACCAGAGCACTTTTTTTGTGTGCTATATACCAAGAAAAGGCCGACAATTTAAAAAAACAAAACAATATTTTTTACTTTTTGCTATAATAAATATCCTCCAATTTAAAAAAAAAATAATTCTTCATCAGTTTAGACCAATACATATTCTTCTACATATTTTTGTTAATTTTTTTTTGCAATAAGCGTATATTGATTGGTTTGCGCAAAAGTTATAGGCCCGGATTCAGAAAGAAGATAAGACTGCGTATCTCCTGATACGCCGTCATATCTCTGAGTCCGGCCGCCGTATCTATGCGGCTGATTCATAGAATCAGGTTCCGCATAGATCTCCCTAAGATCCGACAGGTGTAAGTGACTTACACCGTCGGATCTTAGGCTGCAATCTCACGCTGGCCGCTAGGTGGCGCTTCCGTTTGTATACGCGAGGAATATGCAAATGAGGAGTTACGCCGATTCAGAAACGAACGACCGGCCGGCGCTTTTTTTTACGTCGTTTGCGTTCGGCTTTTTCCGGCGTATAGTTACCCCTGCTATATGCGGCGTATCCTATGTTAAGTATGGCCGTCGTTCCCGGGTCGAATTTTGAATTTTTTACGTAGTTTGCGTAAGTTGTTCGCGAATACAGATGGACGTAATTTACGTTCACGTCAAAACCAATGACATCCTAGCGACGTCATTTAGAGCAATGCACGCTGGGAAATTTTACAGACGGCGCATGCGCAGTTCGTTTGGCGCGGGGACGAGCCTGATTTAAATTTTACACGCCCCCTAGCTGCGTAATTTGAATTCCGCCAGGGGATTTACGATACGCCGCAAGTTTACAGGCAAGTGCTTTCTGAATAAAGCACTTGCCTCAAAAACCTGCGGCGGCGTAACGTAAATCAGATAGGTTACGCGGATCTAAAGATCCGCTAACCTATCTGAATCTACCCCATAGTGTCTACAAACTATGGGAAAGATTTTTTTTTCTTTACTAGTCTGGCGGCAATCTGCGATTTTTAGCAATACTGCGACATTGCGACAGACACCTTTGTCACATTTTTGGGACCATTTACATTTATACAGCGATCAGTGCTCTAAAAATGCACTGATTAAATGTCACTGGTAGTAAAGGGGTTAACACTAAGGGGCTATCAAGGGGTTAAATGTGTGTTCCCTCAGTGTGTTCTAACTGTATGGGGATGTGACTTACTGGGGGGGGGGGGAGACATATCGTCGTCCCTACTCACTGGGAACAAACAATATGCTTCCTCTCCCCTGACAGCACAGGGATTTGTGTGTTTTTCACACACAAATCCCCGTGATGGCGCTCGTGCACGCGATCGCGCGTGAGCACCGCTGGCAACCATGCCCGCCAGCCACGTGCCAAAAAAGGGAAGGGCTTACCCATATGGGATTTCGTCCAGGGGAGCCATTCTGCCATAGTAAATCTGCGCGAGCCGGTCAGGAGCTGGTTAAAGTGACACTAAACAATGTCCTTTTTTTCCTAAAAATATCCATACACATCTATGGCCCAGAATTCTATTGTTTATTAAATTGTTTCTTACTGTGTTTTTCTGGCTCCTTATAATGTTCTCTGTGAGCCCATGAGACTCTCCTTTTCCCCCTTCTGTTCTTTTGGAATGAGCAGTGCATGTTAGCAGGGCCATCTTTACCACAGGGCAAATGGGGCAGCTGCCCAGGGCCCTGTCACTGTTGGGGGCCCAAAGCAACCCCCTTTAAAAAAAAAAATTTGCCATCTGGGGCCCCTAGGGCCCCAGATGGCAACCCCCCTTTTTTTTATTTTTTTTAAATAAAAAGATATATATTTTTTTAATATATTTTTATTTTATTTTTTATTAAAGGGACAATTTTTTTTTTAGAGGTTTTTTTTATTAAAGGGACAATTTTTTTTAGGGGTCCCCATGGGCCCAGAGGCCTCCGGGGCCCCAGATGGCAACCCCTTTTTTATTTATTTTTAAATAAACAAAATATATTTTTATTTTATTTTTTATTAAAGGGACAATTTTTTTTAGAGGTCTGGGGGTCCCCAGGGGCCCGTATTTCCCCAGGGCCCCTGATGACAACCCCCCTTTTTTTATAAAAAACATATTTTTTTATATATTTCTTTATTTCTTTTATTTTATATATATATATATATATATATATATATATATATATATATATATATATATATATATATATATATATATATATATATTATCATTATTATTATTATTATTATTATTATTATTATTAAAGGACCCAGAGGTCCCCAGGGCCCCGGATGGCAACCCCCCTTTTTTATCATTTTTTTCATATTTTATTTCTTTTTTTTCTTTTTTATATATATATATATATATATATATATATATATATATATATATATATATATATATATTTTATTATTAAAGGGCTCAGAGGTCCCCAGGGCCCTGGATGGCAACCCCCCCTTTTTTTTTTATAAATGTTTCTTTTTTATATATATTTTTTTGATTTTTTATTAAAGGGCCCAGAGGTCCCGGATGGCAACCCCCTTTTTTTGTAATTTATTTTTATAAAAAAAAAATATTAAAGGGCCCAGAGGTCCCCAGGGCCCCAGATGGCAACCCCCTTTTTAAAAAAAATATATATATATTTTTTATTTCTTTTTTCTTTTTATTAAAGGGCTCAGAGGTCCCCAGGGCCCCGGATGGCTACACCCCTTTTTTTATATATATTTTTCTTTATTTTTTATTTCCTTTTTGTAAAGGGCCCCCCCTTCTAAATTCGCGGCAGCCCCCCCCCCCCCGCTTCTCAATTTCAGGCGGCAGCACCCCCCCCCCCCCGGTTCTCTGCTCCAGGGGGCCCATGCCTGAAGCTGTGTAAGTGGCCCCATAATTCCTGATCCCTGCCGCCCGTTAAGCCCCTGTGCTGCCCACAAATCAGGCTGAAAATCATCAGCGGCACGCAGCCAGTGACAGTACAGCTTCCCTTCGCAGTGTTTTAAAATGTACAGCACCCCTGGCTTCCCTTTAGACGTGCACTTCTCCCTTCCTGCCACTGGGTGCTGCTTGTATATAAAAGTGAATTAGAATGTGATTTTATAACATCCCCAGTTTGCTCTTCCCGAGGCTGACTTCTTCATGTCCTGCTCCTCAAGGTATGTATGTCACTGTTTGCTAATCTATATTGTAAATAGAAGTTTTCTGTAGAGTGTGCCCAAAGTCTTTATAATATTTGATGATTCACTGCAGGTCTGGTCAGTGTTTTAAAAAGTTCCTCTATTTTACACATGGCATGGCATGGGGGTCACAGCACCGTCTGTCCATTCTGCTTTAGCACCATGGGACCCCATGCCATGCCATGTGTAAAATAGAGGAACTCTTTAACCAGTTCCCGACCCCCGCATGTACATATACGTCCACAATATGGCACGTACAGGCACATGGGCGTACACGTACGTCCTCGCCTATTAGCTGGTGGGGGGTCCGATCGGGACCCCCCCCCGCTACATGCGGAGGTCGGGTCCGCTCGGGGAGCGATCCGGGACCACGGCGCGGCTATTTGTTTATAGCCGCTCCGTCGCGATCGCTCCCCGGAGCTGAAGAACGGGGAGAGCCGTATGTAAACACGGCTTCCCCGTCCTTCACTATGGCGGCGCATCGATCGCGTCATTCCCTTTATAGGGAAGACACGATCGATGACGTCATTCCTACAGCCACACCCCCCTACAGTTGTAAACACATACTAGGTGCACCCTAACTCCTACAGCGCCACCTGTGGTTAACTCCCAAACTGCAACTGTCATTTTCACAATAAAGAATGCAATTTAAATGCATTTTTTGCTGTGAAAATGACAATGGTCCCAAAAATGTGTCAAAATTGTCCGAAGTGTGCGCCATAATGTCGCAGTCACGAAAAAAATTGCTGATCGCCGCCATTAGTAGTAAAAAAAAAAAATTAATAAAAATGCAATAAAACTATCCCCTATTTTGTAAACACTATAAATTTTGCGCAAACCAATCGATAAACGCTTATTGCGATTTTTTTTACTAAAAATAGGTAGAAGAATACGTATCGGCCTAAACTGAGGATAAAAAATGTTTTTATATATGTTTTTGGGGGATATTTATTACAGCAAAAAGTAAAAAATATTGCATTTTTTTCAAAATTGTCGCTCTATTTTTGTTTATAGCGCAAAAACTAAAAACCGCAGATGTGATCAAATACCACAAAAAGAAAGCTCTATTTGTGGGGGGAAAAAGGACGCCAATTTTGTTTGGGAGCCACGTCGCACGACCGCGCAATTGTCTGTTAAAGCGACGCAGTCCCGAACTGTAAAAACACCTTGGGTCTTTAGGCTGCATATTGCATATATACATTAACTGCTTGATGGGCTTATTTTGGGCCCGGCTGGTTCACATGTATGTGTTTTGGCGGCCCACATTCATTTGAATGGGCCGCCATGCCTGCGTTTCCTGCAAAGAAAAGCGCATGCCTCATGTAATAGGCTGCGCACACGGCACACCTATGCCCATCAAGCACTGAAATACAGCACTGTCTGTCCATTCTGCTGTCTGCTGTGACTTATCTGCAGTTCCCGCACTGTCAAACTTGCTGCATTTTTAGACGTTTAGGTCACGCTTTTAAAAACACAGTGCGTTTGTGTGTGCAAGAACTGCAGGTAAGTAGCATGGTGCAAAAGCAGAATGGATTTCAAGGCAACTGTATTTTTAAAATGCTGAATGCACCTTTTTTTCTGCAGGAAACAAAGGCATGGCAGCCCATTCAAATCAATGGACTGCTGTACCTGCACAAATGAGGACCTCCAAAACATACATGTGAACCAGCCAGGCCCAAAATAAGCTGGAGGGGGGCCCAAAATAAATGTTTGCCCAGGGCCCAAACCATATTAAAGATGGCCCTGCATGTTAGTTGAGGTCATGTGTACTGCTCTATGCACACTACAAATCTCATAGTCCATAGGTTACAGTCCATAATATATCTCAGGAGGGAGCAAGAGAGGGTGGCTTTGTTCCTACATACAGTGGGGCCATAAAGAACAAACTAAGCTACCCTTCAATAGGAAGTCAGGTCACAGCAGCAAAAAATAAAAAAAATTGGGGGGATCCAGAAGAGACTGAGCGTAATAGAAGGTACTTTTTTTGAGGGAAGAATACATACTTTATACAGCGTAGAATTTTTGTTGAATTTTTTTAGTGCCAAACTGACAATTTAAGGCTTCACGCATATGAACATTTTCAGACATCTTATATGCCTGATTTAAGGTGCTTTCTGTACCCAGGGAGAACCTCAGTTGATGCATACAGCCTCCCATACAAATTAATAGATGATATGGCTGTAGCCGTGGAAACGCTGATGTTTCTGTGCATGAATTTTAACCTGCTCGTGCGTATACTATGTATTTCCTAAATGCAAAAACTTTCGGTTTGGGAAATACATTGTATGTGCATTCAACAAGTAAACATACTCCCAAGCTGGGAATTGTACTCTACTGTAAATTGCCTAGATTAGGGGTCTCCAAACTTTTTAAACTAAGAGCCAGTTTACTATCCTTCAAGCTTTAGAAGGAGGAGTAGTGCCCCAAAGTTGGTATCAATGAAAGGAATAGTGCCCCATGATTGGTATCAATGGTAAGAATAGTGCCCCATAGACTGTGTCTGCGGTAGGAATAGTGCCCATTATTGGTTTTAGCAGTAGGATTAGTGCCCCATCAATGGTGTCAGTGGACAGAATAGTACCCCATTAATGGTGTCATTTTGGGGAATAGTGTCCCAAGGGCTGGAGAGAGGCAAAAGCAAAGAGCCGCATCTGGCCCCCAGGGTGCAGTTTGTAGACCACTGGCCTAAATGTCTAAATGTGTGAGGCCCTTACTAGTAAAATGAGGTGTCCCCACCATTATGATCATGGACATTCATTACAAAACATCTATAGAAATTAGTTTATCATGGTTGCCATTTGAGTAACTGTGAGGCAGTGGTGCTGGGGGACAAGACAACTGATCCATCTGTACAACTGTGTTGCTGTCAGCAGTGTCTCCAAAATCAGTGCTTACATATCCTACTCTAGCCGTCTTTGACTTTTCTACCAAGAAGAAGAGAGAGACAGCTGTAAGTAGAGCATTTTGTGTCAAAAGTTTGCTTTCTTAATGTGTTTCTGAACCCACAACAGTAAAATCAGTCTGTATATGTAGTAAAGCATGCTTGTTATACTCACTGTGGAACCTAAGGGGTTACTTCTGCACATTGTGTAAACAGACTGTTTGGTCTTGTCTTCTCTGATCTTCCCCTTCTTCTACAGTCCCCAATCCATCCCATGATAGAACTGAGCCTTGGGGACACTAGTGTGTGTATTGCTAGAGAGATTTAATTTTTTTTCTTGGGAAGGTACATGTGATCAGCACAGTGCCAATCAGCGCTGTCCAGACAGAGGGTCGGGGATCATGCAGCCCCATAGGACAGTCAGAGGAGAATGAAAACTCCTCCTACAAGCTTTAACCAGACACTGATATAAGTCACAAGACTGCTATATACTGCTAATGAGAAAGGGTATTTAGCAGTTTATATTTACTAAAATAATTGTCCTGTATTTACATGTTCTGTTTACTGTGAGAGACCAGATATAGTGAATGCAAGGTATTGGGTTTAGTAACACTTTAATTATCACATGATTTATTTATAGTTTCATGTGGAAATGTGTGTGAAAATAAGAAATACTGGCAGCCACCAACACCCCCTTCTGATTACAGCCGTGCTGCTGAAATCTTACCTTACAGTGATGTGGTGACTCCCCAAACTTGAATAGAGCCATACTCGTAGTTCCGTTATAGTACTGCCTATTTTAAGTTGATGGGGAGTTACTGCAACGGCAAGAGCTGTAAACACAGGATGAGGCATCCAAACGGAAGTAGCCACATGGGTGGGAGAGGGGGTCTAGCTGATGATAGGTAAGAACCAGTGGTGACCCATCCATATGGGTTGCCACCCCCCTAATCCATGCACCAGGCCCCTAATTTACATGCAGGGCGCCAGATGCATTTATTCCAATGGGGTTCTTTTCTTTCTATTTTAGAAGCATATGGATAGAGCCTGAGGCTCTAACTGGCTTAAAAAAAAGGTGGGCTCAGGGCACCCACATGTATGACAATAGCGAATTAATATTTGCTATTGTCTTCCTGATTCACCTCCCAACCAATCAGGAAGAGGGTTCGGAGACCCGATTGGCTGAGAGGAGAATCACTTGTATTGGAGAAGAAGAGTTAGAGGAGGAGGAGACACAGGTGAAGCTGCCATGAAGCCGAGGAGGTGGACACGCCTGGTGAAGCCGCCACCCGGAGGAAGCGCTGCCCGCGACCTAGATGGGGTAAGTTTCGGGCTGGTGACCAAACCACCAACAAAGGGGGGGTTCGTCGGTAATACATCCGACCGACTTACCGACCGGGGGTGTGTGGTGGGTGGATTGTTTGCCACCCCCCCAAAAAAAATATAATACCAGCCGCCACTGGTAAGAACCCTAGGAAGGATGGGCTGTTTTGTTTTTGTTTTGTTTTTTTGTTTGTTTTTTGTAAAGATCTAGTTATTCTTTGAAGTTTTGTAGTTGACTACAAAACAGGGAAGCCATAATGTTGGCAAAATCAGTGGACGCAATCAACGACTGGATTAATTAATGACAACTGGCATATTTATTTATACTGCACTCAGACACTGTCACCCCAGAGATTCATGCCTTAAAATAGAGGTCAACTAGGAATTGTTTCACTGAAAAACTGTGGTATGTATTTGTCAGCAATTGCTAAATCTAGCTAAGGCTGACAAATTGTACAGTGTTTAGCAGGGCAAGCCCTCCTGATATGGCCAAGCCTATATTTAGGTATTGCATCATTACCCATCCTTACTAAAGCTTACATTTTTAAGTTTTGCAAAGTATGTATGGTATCTGATTCCATTATGATGGCATATGGCAAAATGTGTTAAAGATACAGTATATTTCTTGGGCTATTAAAGATACAGTATATTTCTTGGGCTATTAAAGATACAGTATATTTCTTGGGCTATTAAAGATACAGTATATTTCTTGGGCTATTAAAGATACAGTATATTTCTTGGGCAGGGGCGGACTGACCATTGAGTCACTCGGGCACTGCCCGAGGGCCCCATGCCACTAGGGGGCCCCATCCGGGTTGCCAGGCTCAGTAAAACCAGGGACAGTATGTAAAAATCTTTGTTTTTTTTAGATCTGTCCCTGATATGTCCGAAAATGACATGCTTTTAATGTGAATATCCCAAGATTTTAGCTGCCCGCCTCTGCACTACCTCCTGGCGTAGTGGCCATCTGTAAGCCAGAGGGGCCCCATACTCTTCTATTGCCCGGGGGCCCCATGAGTTGTCAGTCCGCCCCTGTTCTTGGGCTATTAAAGATACAGTATATTTCTTGGGCTGTAACTTTTCTATGCTAGAAAAGCAATATTGTTACGAAGGAAATCAGATCAAACCCCCACAATAGACTATTGGGAAACCCTGATTAAAGTTTTACTAAACCCTGCTGTTTCGAGGCTTAAAATCTCCATATGATTTGATGCCCTCAATGGTAACAACTATAAAGGCATGGAGAGCAAGTTTAGCGGGGGGGGGGGGGGAACACTCCAAGATGATCTTATCTCCAAAAATTCCACTGTGGAAGAAATGTCAGCTGCCGCATTTAAACTCCATCCAAGATCCAGGAGCCTGGACCAGATTTAAGGTTAAAAAGCTATCTCAGGTAGTGCAGGGAGAAATGGTGATATCCTTTGCAGGAATGATAGACTACTGGAATATTCCAGG
Source organism: Rana temporaria (assembly GCF_905171775.1). NCBI lineage: Eukaryota > Metazoa > Chordata > Amphibia > Anura > Ranidae > Rana > Rana temporaria. The sequence goes on along the minus strand of NC_053492.1, from coordinate 205,716,935 downwards.
AACCTACTTTTTTAGCTATACCGTATGCAATTTGCACATGCTCTTTCTTCTCAGTTTCCTCAAGATTTTACGCAACTAGTGGAATCTGGGCTGGAGGAGATAACTAGAAGGGGAATCCATCAAGAAAATTGGTGGCAGAGCTTTTTTGCCGAAGGAAAACGGTTATGTGTATGTTTTTCATCGAGAAAACTGTCGTGGATCTCGACGAGAAAAAAGGAAAACATGTTCTCTTTTTTCTCGTCGGGAGTCTCAATTTCCTCGTCGTGTTTCTCGTCGGGCTGGTTTATGACGAGAAACAGTTCGTGTGTATGCTTAGAAACCCACGCATGCTCAGAATAAACTATGAAACGGGAGCGCACCTTCGGTAAAAGTAGCGTTCGTAATGGAGATAGCACATTCGTCACGCTGTAACAGACTGGAAAGCGCGAACCGTCTCTTACCAAACCTTTACTAACACGCGGCAACACGAGATTAGCAAAAGCAGTCCCAAGGGTGGCGCCAATGGAATCGAACTTCCCCTTTATAGTGCCGTCGTACGTGTTGTACGTCACTGCGTTTAAGAACAACGAGATTTTGTCTTCACAGTGTGTACGCAAAGAAAGCGTGACAAGATTCTCGACAAGCCTGACAAGAAACTCATCGAGGAAAACGATGTTTCTTTTACGACGAGATTTTCGGTCGTGTGTACGAGGCCTCAGAAATGTTGGAGATGTGGGAACATTCCAGGAAATTGTATCCATATATTTTGGTCCTGCCCCGATATCGTTACATTTTGGACAAGGGTCATAAATGTAATAGCTATAGTGACGTAAGTTGTTTTGGAACAGGATTCAGCGACCTGTCTTTTGGGTTTGATGGGGAATAATATCGCTGCTACTATAGCAAAGAGAACTCAAATAAGCCTATTGATTTTCTATGCAAGAAAAGCAATAGTATTGAACTGGAAAAAAACAGAGGCTCCCTCAATAGCTTTTTGGATGCATTTAGCAAACGATAACCTGCCTTTCTATAGAGAAACATACTGCAATGAAAAGAAAAATATGAGAGTTTGGTCAAGCTGGATAGAAGAACCTACAACGGCCTCTGAGCAATCTAAGGATTAAACAACCGGAATAGGAAAAAATATAGAAATATAGAAAGAAAGTAACAAAATGTGGGTAAAGAAAGCAACATCGCCGGGGTCCGTTGGATGCGCGCACCCTAAAGGTGGATGCCGCACCAGGAACCCGCGGAAAGAACCACACAAAATGGCGTCTGCCACAGATATACTCTCCCCCAGCATGCTCCGTGAGGGAAAACTCCTCCAATTGGCTGCTGGGGAAAAGTACAGGGAAAGGAGGAAAAGAAGAAAGGACAGAATGTAAAACATTGCATTACAATATTGACATTAGTTAAATAACAGGAGACATACAAACATACACAACCCTATCTATCTAGCTGCCCATTCTCCGCAGTGTTGATAGTAGGTGGGTCCAGAAAAACCTGTATAGGAAACATATAAAAGAGTATACAATACACAATATACATCCTGATGTATCAATATAATTTTCTATATACAACCTCCAAGGTCAGAATTGAAACTGCACGCTCACGCCTGAACGCAAAATTTCCCTTCCTCCCGAAGAGTCCTAAATGTAAGTGCTTGAGCATATTACTCTGTTTGCAAGAATATAAACAGTAAAAGAACTTAATATACATTTCTGTCCTGCAATGTAAACATTGCAGAACACTGCCCCTAGCGGTCAGTGCGCTGGTACTGCGGCAGTCCAGTTCAAGTGCAAAGAAGTAGCAGTAAAAGGGAAGTGAAAAGGTAAAATAGTTATTTTCTTGCTGTATCTTCCTGAACTGCTGTGGAGAAGTTGGCAAGGACCCCCCTTCTAACTGACTGAATCCAACCCCTCCCAAGAGTTCTTCACAAAAATGTAAATGTGGATCTGGAGGAGCAGGGGGGAAGGGGAAAACTGGAAAAAAAAACAATGTGAGTGGGGCGAGAATCCTTGTCCAGAACTTCTTTAAAGGTAGCAAGCTATGCAAAGCCTACATGTATTTTACTTATAAAATTGGGGATCAGGCAAGATGATGATGGTGCCATCAGCAGTGGTTGTGGTGGTAGAAAACACCTGGTCTTCTCTTCCAGGCGACTTCAGCACGACTCGATCGATGTAAATGTGACGGCCCCAACTCCAAGCTCGGAGGCAATCTTTGAAGCGCTTCCCCACACAAACAGTGGCATAGGGTGTTTCTCGTTCCTTTTAGGGACGTTCAAGCGGTCCCATACAGCATCGCGACACCATCCCTCTCTTTCCTGGTCAATCTGGTACAAGAGTTTGGGCGGCACATATGGGTATTCGTACCCGTGGAGAGCAGCAACCCTCTGTACCACCAAACGCTGTAGCTTAGACAAACTTGGCAAATTGTGCGGGTAGCCGCGTCCTGGCAGCACTATTGCGTTCGGTGCCCTCTTTAGTGGGGGAGCAACAAGGGCCACAGGGGTGCTGAGCGTGACAGGAACAACATTTAACTCACGACTCCCCAGGTCAAACACTGGAACGTCCATGGACGGCTGCTGGGACCCACGCAATCCGCTCCGGCCGGAGCGTTTCTTCCTCCTTTGAGTATCGTGGAAGGCACCGGATCCTCCGTGACCCTGCGACTCAGAGAACCGGGACTCAAAGAGGCAATCAGGAAGGTCGCCGTCATTAGTTATCCGATAAAGGGTCAAAGTCCGACAATTGTAACTCTTCTGCTGGCAGGTAACCGCAGGGTTTGGCTGTTGTAGAGTCTCTCGGCCAATCCGACAAAGAGCGTTGAATAGATAGGCCTCGACCGCGGCTGCGGGAGGCTGGAGCAGACCCTGCTCCTAAGGAGGCACACCAAATGGAGACTGTAGAAGTGGTTGTCTCCGACGTGGTTTCGGCCTGTGTGCAAATCACTTTAATTGAACTGGTCACGCTGGATGGGTCACCTTCTGGGTCCGGCCGTCCACAGGGCTTACCTCCGATGAGCGAGGTGGCGAGGCAGCCGAGGGTAGAGTCAAGGTGGACGATACTGAGATTATCTCGGGGTCCCGGACTTCTGGTTCCACGATAGCTACCGACGAGGATGGCTCTGGCCACACGATCTCCTCCTCCGCGGTAATGGTGGCGTTGACAAAATTCACCCGATACTCTTTCGGAGCTTGTGTGGGCGATGTGGCCACAAACAAATAGGCCCGGCAGCACTGGCATCGGGCAAAGGGCTGTATCTTCACCGATAAGTCCCCGCAGCGGGACAGGTCAGGCCCAGCATCTCCGTTTCGGCACTGGACAAGAGCACGAACTGTCCTTGGGTAACACCCCTGAAGCGCAGACTGACCTACAGGACAGTTCAGGAACGACAGCAGCCCACAATTTAGCAACTTGTGAATGGGAGCAAAGTAACTCTCCCATTCCTCACTAACTTAGCGTAGTGCCCATACTGAAAGTAAGGGGGCTCTACAATACCTTATTACTTACTTTTGCAGGCTTCCTCCTAGTTGCACAACTTTTCGTCAACAGCTGCTTCTCTTCGCTGTTCCTTTAGTCGCTGTCAATTTGATTTGATGTCAAGACATGCCATTCAGGGCCAGCAGTCTTGCATTGTAACTAACTGAGGATGAAAATGAGCATTAAAAGCTTGCAGTGCGGGGGAAATCCCAGTGCAAGGGACGTTTTCTATTTTTCCGCCTTAAACTTTTTATTGGTATCTCATATAATGTATACACTGTGAAAATGTAAAGTAATGTAAAGTAACTTCCTTTTAATCAAATTATGACTGTTGTTTTATGCTGTGAGTTGCCGTTTGCTGGCCATAAGCCAAATATAGCCACATATAGTCACATATAGTCACATATGACCAGACCTGTATATCTATGATACAATGGTTGTCTCTTCAACATTTCCTTCCACCCTTTGGTACATAAATAAAACCCTTTTAACAAACAAATTGAAAGTGTAATGTTTATTCTTTATTTTTAAATGTACTAAATTTTATAGAGTCTCTCTTCACCCACTACTAAGTCTCCCCAAGCTTCTTACTGCTTGCTGGGTTGTACTTGTACCTCACACATTTCCAGCTGGTGCAGGGGAGGAAACTGATCTAAATGATTAAATAAATATGGATTTTTCTTCAGCTACAGTTTTCAGCTCTGCAAGGCTTTCACTCTTGGGTGAACTATTTTAGGAACTAAATTTAAACTGAAAATAGATGTTACTTGACTGACGGCTCCTTTCTCTGACAGCAGTCCAGTAAATCAATCATGGAATTGCTGCAAAGCAGTCTGCACTAGATGTACTAATTTCCCAGAGTCAATAGTTTTGAGATGGTACCTTCTGAAACATTTTTGGCATGACTTTAAATATTTGAGCTTGAATATGTCACTGCTCTTTTCAATGTTAAAATGGAAGCAGCATTTTAAAATCACTTTTTAAGAATATCCCACTAAAATACCCCAAAATTTTAATTAATGTAAGTGAATCCCTAACTTTCTCTAAAAGTAGCTCATCTTTCCAGTACGAATGGTCCCACGATGCACAAAACGGGGGTTGACATCTGTTAGATGCACAGTGGACCAAGGGGAAGGCAGCTTCCCCTTAAATGGTACCCCACTTCTTGCACTGAGGGCACCATCACTGCCCAAAAAAGCATTGTAATGGCAACATTATGTTCACACAACATCTTAACATAGGTAATGTCATTGCACCTAGCAGAGCTGGAGATGCATGCATGCGCCCAGCACACAAGCTGACAAAGAGGGTAAAAGAGGTGTTTGTCTGGCACCATCCAGGTAGCCAATAGCCTTCCTCACAGACACTGCCCCCTACAAGCTCCCAGCGTCATGGGCATAAAGAATGCCCAGGAAACAACCCCAACAGTCATCAGAAAAAGGCGGAAGGGTTTTATCCATATCAGGTGATCAGAATTTCCATCCCCTCATCTGACCACCAGGGGGTCCCTCATACTGAGACAACCAAAGCCAGCAATACAATCATATATACAACATGTTATTCCTGTCATAATGGTTATTTGCTGTATAAACAAACATATATTGGTGTAATCATACAATAGTATTAGAACTGGCAATTGTGTTTAAATATATAAACTTATATCATATGTAGCACCCTTTAGTGTGCTAGTTTTTAAGTACAGGCACATTTATTTGACTCATGGTAAGTGTGAGTCTGGAATCTGGGTCAGGGTTTATTGCAGGTGAGGCTAGATGACTCATACAAGCAGGTTTCTGGTGCTGTGCCTCCCCCTGATTCTGGAAGTTTGGAGACACTTCTAGAAGTTAGTCGGCTGAGGCCAGGAGGATGGATCTGCATACTTAGAGGAACCTAGCCAATCCCCAGGTGTACTGTCCTGGCAGCAGATGAGTCATGCCAACAGGGAGTTGGGTGAAAGATGGAGTTCCGAGGACACTATCGGTGGCCTTGGAGGGGTTTCCTAGGTCTAGGGGAGATCCCAGCTCATGGCTGGGTTAGGGCTGGCTTAGGGGGATCCATTCAACAGAGTGGAATGACTCCCAACTGTCCCTGATTTCGAAGGACTGTCCCTGATTTGGAGCAATGTCCCTCTGTCCCTCATTCCTCCTCATTTGTCCCTCATTTTGGTCTGATCCATATAGTTGTATATAAAATGCACTTTTTATCTATCAAAAAGTGTTTTCCATTACTAAACCTTACATCTGCATGGGTAGGGAGGTTGGACAGAAGTGGATCTACTGATCGATATCTGTACAACCGTTCTGTAAGATTTTACCCACTTAATGAGCACCGCTGGCAATAGCCCTCATTTTCTGATCAGTATAATAGCTTAGTGGGGAGGATTCCTTCATCCACATCGAGTGTGTGGATGGGGGAATTTAATCTTTTTTTTTGCTGGTTGAACAAAAAAAATGAATCCTCTATGGGCTGCCTCAGGCCCCGTACACACGGCCGAGGAACTCGACGTGCCAAACACATCGAGTTCCTCGGCCAGTTCAGCACTGAAGCCGCCAAGGACCTCGGCGGGCCGAGAGCTCCCATAGAACAACGAGGAAATAGAGAACATGTTCTCTATTTCCTCGCCGAGGTCCTCGTCGGCTTCCTCGGCCGAAAGTGTACACACGACCAGTTTCCTCGGCAGAATTCAGCCAGAAACTCGGTCGGAAGCTGAATTCTGCCGAGGAAACTGGTCGTGTGTACGGGGCCTAAAGCTTTATTACCCTGAGGACGGTCGGGTCATATCGGTGGGCAGCATGAAAATCAGACATTGAATGGCATGCAGAAATTACTGTTTGTCTCGGCTAACGTTATCTCGTTTCCCCAAAGTATTTCTCCTCTGTTTTAGAGTATTTAATAGGCTATTGTTCATTATTTTTGTTTAAACTGTCATTACAAGCAGCCAAAGGAAAACTCCCTTCCTGCTGTGTGATTGAGGTCTTAAAAAAGCAGAGTAACTAAAGGCAACATTAATGCGTGAATGGCTCTGTTACCGCTGCCTTGCATCGGATTTGGATGATTGTATAAGGCTTCTTTCTGGGGTGATAAAGTAAGTGTAAATGATATCAAAGATGTTGGTGTGTAATCTATTAGTGGGGAGTTTATAGTAATCATTTTTTATATACACAGTTATTATTTCTACTGTATTGATACATTTTTGTAATTTTATTTATTTAAAAAAATGACATAGACGTGACAATATATAGCACTGCTTAGTTTTTTTTTTATTAATAGAATTGTAAATGACAAATATGTGCAGTGATCTATAGCCAATTAAAATACTTTACATTTGTTAATCTGGAAAAACTGGAAAATTGTTGAAAAAAAAAAACTGTACTGAAAGAAATACAGAGGCTGACCTCCTTCTAAAAATGATGGTTACCTGGCTGTCTCTGGCTTCCATATTATCTCAGTCACTGACTAAGAACAAGAAAACAGAAATGTCAGTAAAACATTAACGTAAAACTCTAATTAGTTTGGGTGTTTCACAACTGTGGTTCAGAAAAGCATTGAGGTAACAAGATCAGCACATAGGCGTGAGCCAGAGCTGTATCTTGGCCTAGGCCGACAAGGCCTAGGCCTAGGGCGGCACTTTGCGGGGGCGGCGTTTTGACTTCAGTGGGCAGGGGCGCTTTAAAAGCGGTGTATTCACCGCTCCTAATGCGCTGCAAAGAAGCTACTGGCAGGACAGGGTGGGTCTTAAATAGGAAGGGGTGTGTCCTTGACAGGAAGGGTGGTTCGTATTTAAATTAGGAGGCGCATGAGTTTAGTCAGGCCTAGGGCAGCACAAAACCTAAATACACCTCTGGCGTGCGCATGGGGTGTGCCAGGTGTGTTTGGGCACATCCTAATTACTATGTGTGGTGCCAATTCCCCCTTCTTGCTTGGGCTCCCCCTCCCCTTGTTGGCCCCTGCCCGCAGTTCTGCTGGCTCCCCCCTCCCCTCTCCCCCTGGCTGCTGCGGGGGATGTTTAAAAATGGAGAGCGGATGAAGGGACTACTAAATAGGTAATTTACCGGTACCTTTCTTTTCTAAATGAACACAGTGGACACACTCACTGTGTCCATTCATAACTGAAGCATAGTAAACTATGTTTACTATGCTTCAGTCTGTGAATGAACAGGAAGCCGCTAAGAACAAAGCAATCCCTGCCCCGTGCTGCTGAGGCTGCAGAGAAAGGCATCTGTGTTTGAACTTTGGGGTGCACACCCTAATGCAGTAGGCTGGGCACACCTATGGATCAGCATGACAGCCAGGCAACTAGCATTTTCAGAAGAGGAAGTCAGTAAAAGCAGCCTAAATATACAGTACAGGTTATCGCTAATGTTAGAAGTCAAGTGTCAGCACTATACTAACTCACTGACCTAAAAAATATTCATCATCTTACTGATGTCTTTTGGAATAACAAGTGTGTGTTGCATACAAAGGACAGGAACTCATTGTCAGGGCTATTATCTCACATCATCCTTTTTTTTCCCTTCCAGCTTTTATTCACAAATTAATTCATAAATTTTCACAGCTCAGGCACTCATCCCACTTATGTGTTCACAATTTTATCTTGGGTTATCTTATGTTTGGATTCATTAGGAGTAATTGATTTTACTCTGTTTTGAGGCTTGGCATGACAACATTTAAAAGTCATAGAAAAAAATAGGGGCAGTTTTTAGTTTTAATCAGTTTATAGCAGTCAGAGTAATGGAATAAGCATCTCTTTATAATTAAGCTCCTATTGAGTGAAATACGTGAGAGGAGAAACAAGCTGGATTGTCTGTGTGCCACGTTTGAAGTGGATGTAAACCCACTCTCATCCTTTCTAAACTACTGCCATAGTGCTGATCTATAAGGATATAGATGCCTCCTGTCAAATGTCTCCCCTGCAGATTCTGTGGGTGGGTCTGTTGTCCGGAGCTCAGTGGGTGGAGTCGTGATGTCAGTAGACTCCCCGCCCACCTGTACACTCCCCTTGTCAGCATGCATTTTCTCCTGTATATTTCTTACACTAAATTCTGCTATGATCACTAACATCCAGTCAAAACCCAGAAAAGTAACTACATGACTTCAGCATCAGGGGTCAAGTCCTGGGGGAAAAAGTGTGGGAACTCCCACCCAAGATCCACTCCCCCACCAAAAAAATAAAATTATACGCTCATTTGCATAATTACTAAACCGCATGTTTTTTTTTCTTCGATCCACTGTACCTTAGTAATCCTTTGTTACTGGCCGCTTCCTGTATATGGATTCATTGGGTATTCCGTCACTTCCTCAATGCCGCAATGTCTCCTGGGAGCTTTTGTCATTGTTCCCAGGAGACATTGCGGAGGTCTGCCCCAAGTTATCGCGGGATTTAGAAAGAACTTTAAGCAAGTTCTTTCTAAATCCCGCGATAACTCGCGGCAGACCTCCGAAATGTCTCCTGGGAACAATGACAAAAGCTCCCAGGAGACATTGCGGCATCAAGGAAGTGACGGAATATCCGCACACTACCCGATGAATCCATATACAGGAAGCGGCCAGTAACAAAGGATTACTAAGGTTCGCCTGCCCCTGACAGTGACTCGAGCCGGGCATCGCCGCTTAGTGAAGAATTGGCTCGGCTGCTCACAGGTGCTTTAGTCCTGCAAAGGGAACTGCGTTCCTGCTGTGAAAAAAGTGCAGGAACTCCGTTCCCACGCGTTCCCGCAGGACTTGAGCCCTGTTCAGCATGACCAATCATGCTTAGGTGTGGAACAGCCAATCCTGGGAGAGCTGCAGAAGAAAGAAGTGGGGGTGGGAATTAAAAAAATAATGCCTGTCTCAGGCTAGTACATGAGATATGTAAATCACCTGCCACTCACAGCTAGGGGCGTGTACGCTGATTTACGCCTAGAATATGTAAATCAGCAAGATACGCCTATTCACGAACGTACGCCCGGCCGTTGCAGTAAAGATATGCCGTTTACGTAAGGGGTTTTCAGGCGTAAAGATAAACCACCAAAAAGATGGCGCAGCCAATGTTAAGTATGGACGTCGGAACCGCGTCAAATTTTTCAAACTTTACGTCGTAACTCTTCCGTGAATGGGGCTGGCCGTAATTTACGTTCACGTCGAAAGCATTGACGATTTGCCGCCGTCATTTGGAGCATGCGCACTGGGATACGTCCACGGACGGCGCATGCGCCGTTCGATCGAAATGTCATTTACGTGGGGTCACACTTAATATGCATAAAACACGCCCACAGCTTCAACATTTGAATTAGGCGGGCTTACGCCGGCCCTAATACGCTACGCCGCCGTAACGTCGGCGGCAAAATCTTTGAGAATACCATACTCGCCTCTCAAAGTTACGGCGGCGTAGCGTATAGGAGATACGCTACGCCCGCCTAAAGGTATGTGAATCTAGCCCTATGCCTCCAGGTTGCTGTGTTGTATTGAATTTGACAGAAAATTACAGCGCTGCAAATTTAAAAGGAAATGTAATTTTTAATACCATTCAAATGCAATATGATTCAAGGAGTAATTTTTTTTTATTTTGCTGTATTTTTTTCTAATGCAAGTGGAATTAACCTTAATACTAATGCATACAGTAACTGATCCAGCATTGGGCTCTTTGTGTTTTGTAATAAAATCAAAAAGTCAGCCAATGTGCAATAATACTTAAAGGAACACTAAAGGTTCGTTTTTTATTAGATCAATTGATTGCTGTAAGCTAGAGCATTTAAATATCACTTACCTCGTTTTTCCTTTTGACCTCCAAAATACAGTAATCCAGGTTTGAAAATGCCATTTCCTGTCACTCCTCTTCTTGCTTTCCACCAGCATTTGAGCCGTTTTGCATGGTGGAAAGCAGAATGTGCTCACCCCCTCCCTATGACTACAGCCCTGCGTGAAGATGCTCTCTTATCCCTCACAGGCATGGAGGCTAAGCCTAATGGGAACTGTAGTTCCCATTAGGCCGAGACGTAGCAAGAATGAATGCGCACCGCAAACCAGGAAGTCAGTGAGAATAATGATTCAGGAGTGACGGAGGTGAATAAAACAGCTCGATTTCAACAGGTATCAAACTAGTTATAATGCAAAACATTACTTTTTATTTTATCAGCTACTGTCAGACTTTAATTTAAGAGGAAAATATTTTTGTCTTTACAACCCCTTTAAAGCGGAACTTCAGTCATTTTTTCATCTATCCATCTATTAACACTTCTGCCCTTGTTTTAGTCAACTTTTTTTTCGGCCAGTAAATACCTCATACAGCCCACTTCCTGTTTCTTGTCTGGTAAAAAGCCTAGGCTTATGACATCATGCACAGCTCTCTCAACACTCTTGTGAGAGTTTTCCAGGAAGGGAGGGTGGATGAGTCATAAGAGGGCCAATAAAAGTTGCAGAGATGGAGGTGTGCCTCTGTGTGTCTGTGTAAATCCAGGAAGTGAACAGACAGCAGCTTCAGCTGCCCACAGTTAAAATGGTTGCAGCCAGACTTAGTAGAGGGAGATTTCTGCAGCATATTTGGCAAGTACAGAATCACAATATATATAAAATAATATGCAAAGTGATTGGAGGGAAGCTTCAGAATGGCAAAGATGTTTTTATTACAATTTATTTGAGCAGACTGCCGTTCCTCTTTAAAGTTATTTATTACCCCAGCATTTCATATTCTTGATATGTGCCTGCTGTACCATGTACTTGTGTGAAAAAGTGTCCTGTTATGTGTATTTCTTCCTTTGAGAGAAATCCCTGGTGTACCTGCCAGTCCCAATGCTTTCATAATAAAAACTGACCACACTAAGCAGGAGAGAACACCATTCTCTGGCTATGCTGGGAGCTCAGCCTGATCTCTTTCAATGATTGGACTTGTCCTAACCCCCCCTCCGCTTCTCCTCCCTTAATCTTTTATGCAGCTGACAAATAAGGGGGCAGAGGGAATGTGATCACTTCTAAAAAGGGGGGGGGGGATTTATAATGTTTTTTTTTTTTATATTTATATATAGATGTTATGCCTTTTGTTTCAAATTTAAACTGAATGAGCTGCTATACAATATGATTGTTTACAATCACTTTAACTTTGATAACAGAACACAAATTCAAACCTGGAGTCAATGGGGTTGAGTTATTAAAGTCAAATAGACTGTGTTCCTTGCAAGTGCAGTTGCACTCGTTTTCCCCAGTGCTTGGTGAAGGTGGTAAAGCTCTACTGATTTCCATCATCCAATCCTGTGCAAGCAAAAATACTTTTTTAATAATTTTCCTTGCACCTGATTGGGTATTCTTCACAAATTGAAGCTTTACCACAATACACTTATTAAGGAAAATTAGTTTTATTTGCCTTTAGTAAATTAGCCCCAGTGAGACATTTATGCCAATTTTCCTATTGGCTGCCGAGCCAGCGTGGCATAATAAATGCTATGCTCACCCAACATTCAGTGCACATGGAAGTAATAAAGGATTCTCCTGAGGGTCTGACAGTTCCAAATTAAAGATCAACTGAGTTCTTTTAGCGGCATGATTATACCTATCATGCCTTGTACACACAACGGAATTTTTTCATCCGATATTCCGACCGTTTGTGCCCCATCTGAGTTTTTCCATCGGAAATTTCCGACAGACTTAGAAAGAGAACATGTTGGCCCGGATTCACAAAGCACTTACGCCGACGTATCTCAAGATACGCCGTCGTAAGTACAAATGTGCGCCGTCGTATATATGCGCCGACCCACAAACTAAGATACGCCTAAAAATAGGCTTCATCCGACCGACGTAACTTGCCTACGCCGGCGTATCGTGGGTGCATATTTACGTGGCGCTCCCATTGATTTTCTATGCACATATGCAAATGAGGGAGATACGCCGATTCACGAACGTACTTGCGCCCGGCGCATAATATACGCGGTTTGCGTAAGTCGTACGTCCGGCGTAAAGTTATTCCCCATATATGAGGCGCAACCCATGCAAAGGTATGGACCAGGGAACATAAGACGTCGTATTGCATGTAGTTTACGTATTTTACGTTGGATGTGAATATGACTAGGCGTAGGTTACGTTCACGCCGTAGGCAGTGATCCGGCGTATCTTAGGCAGTTGTTTCGAAGTGATTCTGAGCATGCGCACTGGGATGCGTCCACGGGACGGCGCATGCGCCGTTCATTATACGTATCTGTCTGAGACTCAGCCCAGCATTTGCATGGGGTCACGCCTCATTTACATGGCTCACGCCCACTTCCACATATGCCGGCTTACGCCTTAGAAACCCAGCGCAGATTTGGTAGCACTGGCTTTGTGAATCCAGTGCTTGCCTCTCTGCGCTGCGTCGGCGTAGCATATCAGAGATACGCTACAGCGGCATAAATATGCGCCGATGTACGTGAATCCGTTCTCTTTTTTTCCCGATGAAATAAAATTTCTATTGGAAATTCCGTTCGTCTGTATGGAACTCTGACATGCTCAGAATCAAGTCGACGCATGCTCGGAAGCGTTGAACTTCATTTTTCTCGGCTCGTCGTAGTGTTGTACGTCACCGTGTTTTTGGACGGTCGGAATTTGGTGTGACAGTGTGAATGCAAGACAGCTTGAGCGGAATTCCATCAGAAAAATCCGTCTGAGTTTATCCCGACGGAAATTCCGATCGTGTGTACGGGGCATAAGAGGTTTGTGAGCTTACATTATATACATTATATTACTACAGCATGTAGAAAAGGGTTAAGATAAGCCTAGATGCAGATGTCTGCCTCACCCTTATTCTGATATAACCGTAGGAACAGGTCCGGAGTATCTCCATTTATACTGTAGAAGAGATTATAATATTGTCACATTCTACCTTTTTATCTGTTTATGTTTTTTTGTTTTTTTCTTGGCGTCTTTTTCGTCATCTGCCTCCCACCATTTTAGTACATAGAGCCGCACTTTCTTTTCCTCTTTACAAATTAGCCATAGTGTGTTTTCTTGCTCTCCCTCCCTCCCTGTAACATCTGATGCTCTCCTGTCCTTCCTGTTGAAGGATACAATAGGGTTTTGTCATGGTAACCAGAGCATTCCCAGTTAGCAGCCCCAGCTTCACTCCCTCCCTCCTTCGCCCTGCCTCTCCCTCCCCCTCTCTCAGGCCTTATCTCCCTGCAGTTTGCCAAGGCTGGCTAGGATCTGTAGGGTGATCCGGGGATGGGCAGCGGGTGCTGTATCCCTTGGCTCCTGGGCATGGCTCTGGATTCTCTGTAGATGCTGCTGCTCCATCATTACCAGGATGAACGTTGCGCTTCAGAATCTCAGCAACAGCGTGAGTGCCAATGGGGGGGGGGGGGGGGGGGTCTATTTTTATTATTGGATGCAAGCTCTGTCTCATCATACATGTACACTGATGTGTGCAAGCTGATTACTGGCCTTGTACGTACCGCCGGACTCTTTTTACATATCAGCTGCAGAGCTGATTTGCTGATATGCTTGCATTCAGATTTTGCATACACAAACATATAACAAAAATGGCATACATCTCGACACACATCATGTGATACGGCATAGTATAGGCCACAACTACCCATCATTTAAACCGTAATGTGTCCATCTATATTCTTGTTTTTTTTTTTTACGATGCTTTAAATCCTGTTCACATCTTCGAGCAGGCTGCTCCATGTATCCGTACCATTGAGTAGTATTGCTTTCATATAGTGCAGTTGTCATCCCTATAATAGTTTTTAAAGTTTTTAATAATTTAACTGTCCCATTTCGGCACAAATTGATACTCATGTCTGTGTTTCTGGAAAAGAAAGGAACACTTCCTACGTTCAAGCGTAATTCCTATAAATAAATGCAAATCTTGGCTTATCAAAGCCAGTTCTGGCAAACTTTGGTAAACCATTGTGCACGGCACCCGGTGCCGGGACAAGGTCAACTAGAGCTCAGGGCAAATGTGCCAAAGTGCTCCCCCCTTCCCCAAGATGCACGAGCATTATGCGTCGGCAAAAGTCAATCCCCCCAGAGTGCTCAAAACTCATCACTAATCTGCATGATTACCCCCTAAGCATGAATGGCTTCTCTTCCATTACAAATCCGCACCCCTGCTGAAAACGCCCCTCCCAGTACAAATCTTTGCCTCTTACCCCATGCCCTCAACACAACACATCTGCTAGTACACATCCTCTCACCCCACTCCAAATCCCCTTCTCCCAACACACATTCCCCCTTAGTCCCCCCTTCTAGCACAACCCCCCCCCCCCCCAATTTCCCTCCGATCATCCCTACTAGCACAAATACTCCTACCCTAAAAAAGTCCCCATCTAGCACAATTCCACCCCTCCACCATATCACCTCTTCTAAAACAAAACCCTCAATCCCCTCTCCTAGCACAAATACTCTTCCCCCATCCCCCCCTCCCAACACAGATCCCCCTAAATCACCACTCCTAGCACAAATATTCTTCCCCCATCCCCCCCTCCCAACACAGATCCCCCTAAATCACCACTCCTAGCACACCCCCCTAAATTTCCCTTCTCCTAGAACATTTATTACCCACCTACCGCCACCCAAATTCCGCCTTACAATACAAATCCCCAATCTCCTCACAGCGCCCTCCCAATTCACATGATACCAAAGTGCCCAGGGCAGCCGTCCCTCCTGCCCACCCCTTGTACCGGCCCTGATGGCACCTAATCACTTCCCGATTTATGAGATGACAGCAATCAGAATAGTGACAGATTGACACTGATTGATTTCTTTGGATTACATCACTTTTATACATTGCTTGTTATCTTTTCAAACAAGCATTACGGTCTTTGTTTTTTTGCTCCAGATTTGTACTTATGACACGTCTATTATTAATAATTTATTACATAGATAAAATGAACGGCATCTAAGCCAAGAATCCATAGTAAATGAAATGTAGTCTTAGTTTAAATTTTCTCGAGGGCACTTGGTGTGTGGCTTGCTTCCTGTTTAATCCTCAAATTACTTTAATACGAGGGGAGTGCTGCTTAAAGTGCCCCCCTAGGGCAATTTGTCAGCTCCAACTAGTAACAAGGTTAGCGACTATCAGAATCACAGGGGTTCATCAATAACGGCAAAGGATGACATCGAGGCTGGTCAATAGCACCATGATTATGGTCTGCATGACCTGTGTGGTGTGTGATGTATTGAGCAGTGTACCTCTCAGCTTAGGGTGCTGGTTCATTATGAAAGTTTTAAGCTTCCTACAGGCACCAAGGACCTCTGGAAGCTTGTTCGTGCATTATCTGGCCCAGAAACAATTTTTTTAATGAAAGAACCATGTACGGACATACAAGTTTGCACTGGGGACATGTGCAGGTTTGTGCCTATGAAGAGGGGTGCACTCTACAGCCATCTCCATTTTTTTGAGGGAAAAAGTAGTAGTAGGAAAAAAAATTAAACCTTGATGATCGACAATCCCCCCAAGAAGGCTCAGGCAGATGATTTGTGACGCAGTCAGGGAAGGGCTTAAGACATACAAATGTCCCCCAGTTTGGCTGGATTGGGCAAACATTTTCTTTATCCTCTATTATTATTATTATTATTATTATTATTATTATTATACAGGATTTATCTAGCGCCAACAATTTGTACAGTGCTTAATACTTTATAAATTGTAATTGATGCAAATTAAAAACTGAAATGTCAGTATATATATATATATATATATATATATATATATATATATATATATATATATAAAAAGCTACAGACTATATTATCTGAAAATAAAGAGAATTCTCTGTTTTTGTTGCTTTAAACGTTCCATCCTTATTGGCACATCACTATATTTGTCTAGCACGTAGATGAGTGATACTCAATACCTAGATGGATACAAAAAAATATAATGGATATTGTCACAAATGTGGATAATGTTTAGACACCATGAATAATCTCAGATTATCCTAGCAGGGTTCCTGAATTTCAAGTACAGTTGCAGTGTGGTTAAGTGCAGTGAGGCTGCGGGTTATGCGGTCTTTAGTTACAAAGCCTGAGAGATAAACAGGAATAAATAAATGAGTCTCCACCCAGCTCACGGTTTAAACCGCACATGCAATCTGAAATAAATGCATTTCAATGTAGAAAGTTGTTCTGCATATCTTAGATATGTCCATTGATTATAAATGCCTATTTTTTTAAAATTATAATATCTATAATGTAAGCAAATTTTCTTTATATCCCAATTCTTAATTTATTGTAGAGCACACAGAAAACAGTTTACATCATTACTGACCTAAGCAGGATGCAAAGTATAATTATGAAGTCATTTCCTGTGTATGACATAGTAAATGACCAGCTTTTCTAATAGGATGCTAAACTATTCTGCATGCTTTTTCTCACATCACTGAAATAGCAACCTTCAAAGACCACTTTATAGTGTTGCATTTATAGCAATTTTTTTTTACTATTATGGTATTGGTACCATGGTACAAATATTATGGTATTAAGTACCATGTTATCAATGACATGGTCATTTGCATAGAAGTGGACGTAATAAAGAAAGACTGACAATTGTGCATCTAAACATAGCCATTTGTAAATGTTCATTTATTTTTCATTGCCTTATGCATCTTAATGATGCACCTTATAGCCTCAGGGCCAGATTCACAGTCAGCGGCGTAATTTTGTGCGGGCGTAACGTATCCGCTTTACGTTACGCCGCCGCAACTAAGACGGGCAAGTGCTGTATTCTCAAAGCACTTGCTCCATAAGTTGCGGCGGCGTAGCGTAAATCGGCCGGCGTAAGCCCGCCTAATTCAAATTTGGATCAGGGGGGCGTGTTTTATGTAAATCAACTGTGACCCGACGTGATTGACGTTTTTGCCGAACGGCGCATGCGCCGTCCGTGGAATTTCCCAGTGTGCATTGCTACAAAATACGCCGCAAGGACGTCATTGGTTTCGACGTGAGCGTAAATGACGTCCAGCCCCATTGACGGATGACTTACGCAATTCTGATCGTCTGTATGCAATTCCGACGCATACAAAACACGCATGCTCGAAATCAATTCAAAGCATGCTCGGAATCATTGAACTTCATTTTTCTCGGCTCGTTGTAGTGTCGTACGTCACCGCGTTCTTGATGTTCGGAATTTCAAACAACATTTGTAAGGCCATGTGCAACACAAGTTTAATCCCCCTGGCGGTGTTCCCCAGTCTGACTCGGGGTGAGATTTTTTGGCTAAGATCGGTAACCCCGAGTCAGACTCGGGCTCGCCTCGCTGAATCCACAGGCTTAGTTTACTTACCTTGTCCCTGGATCCAGCGATGCCACTGCGCTGTGTGAGCGAGCGGCACCTCGCTCGATTCACACAGTGTCCTCCTGTGCCGCCGATCTCCATTCCCTGCGACGTTACGACGCACGGGAGCGGAGAACGGCGCCAAATTCAAAAAGGTAAACAAACACATTACATACAGTATACTGTAATCTTATAGATTACAGTACTGTATGTAAAAAATACACACCCCCCTTGTCCCTAGTGGTCTGCACAGTGTCCTACATGTACTTTTATATAATAAAAACTGTTCTTTCTGCCTGCAAACTGTAAAAGTGTCCCTTTATGTCAAAAATGGTTTTAGAGCAGCTAGAAAAAAGCGATAATAAATTATAATCACTTGCAGAATTGTGCGATAGCGATTTGTGGGGAAATTCGTCATAAAAAAATAAAAGTAATGACAGCGACAATTCTGCAACTGAGCAAATTTCAGTGATTTTGAGTTGATTACATTATTGAATAATTTTTATTATTATTTGTTATCATTATTTATTATTATTTATTATATTATAATTTATAATTTTGTTTTTAAAAAAATGTCATACCCGGGATGCCTACTAGACTCTTGTTTGGTCAGATTTAAGTGAGTTATTCCTAAGAATTACAGGCCTACAGTATAAAACGCCAAATTTCCTTGCAAATAATGGTACCGCTTTCAGCACCTTTTTTCTGAAAGAATCATACCGCCAGGGAGGTTAAGCCAAAATTCTGTCGGAAAAAAATCCACAGTTTTCTTCCAATCTTGTGCACGCGGAATAAGGCTCCATGCACACTGGGCTTAAAAAACATCTGTTCTCTCAAGAGTAAAAAACTTTTATATAGAACATTATTTGTACAAAGTGTAGACAAGTTTAGAAGAATTTTAATTTTTTTCTGCCTCCAAGCTCCAATCAGAAACATTTTTCTGCCTCTAAACGTTAAACTCAAAATATGCCTTTTAACATCCTAATGTGCATGGACCCATAGGATAACATTGAGTTGCTTCTACAGGCAAAACACTAAGGGCCAGATCCACGTAGACCGGGCGCAACTTAACTTTCCCGATTTAAGTTACACCGCCGCAATTTTTCCAATTTAGTGCCCGATCCACAAAGCACTTACCTGGAAATTTGCAGCGGTGTAACTTAAATCCGTCCGGCACAAGGCGGGCCCAATCGAATGGGGCGAGTCCCATTTAAATTAGGCGCGCTCCCGCGCCGGACGTACTGCGCATGCTCCGTCGGGTAAATTACCCGACATGCATTGCGCTAACTGACGTCGCACCGACGTCATTTGCTTAGACGTTAACGTAAATGGCGTCCAGCGCCATTCACGGACGTCTTACGCAAATGACGTTGATGTTTAAATTTCGACACGGGAACGACGGCCATACTTAACATGGCTTAAGAGAACTAGGGCTCAGCCCTAGTTTTACGCGGCGTAACTCGACGGAAACTACGTAGATTTAGATCGACGGGCCGTTCGGGACGTTCGGGGATTGCCGTAAGTCTTCATTTGCATATTCTACGCCGGCCGCAATGGCCTCGCCACCTAGCGGCCGGCTTAGAATTGCATCCTTAAGATCCGACAGTGTAATTCAATTACACCTGTCGGATCTTAGGGCTAGCTATGCGTAACTGATTCTATGAATCAGTCGCATAGTTAGAAACAGAGATACGACGGCGTATCAGTAGATACGCCGTCGTATCTTGTTTGTGGATCTGGCCCTAAACTCCTGTAGAAGCAAAATTATTTAAGCCAGTGTGCATGGAGTCTAAATGGTTGGGTCTTTATATCTTACATTTTTTTTCTATTGATGTGTATTTTTTCTTTGTAACATTCTTACCCTGCTATTCCAAGAATTAGCAGAGCCAATATAAACTGAACCTAATAGTAACTGACAGGCCAACTACAATTAGATCCACATAACCAGGATAAATTAGTGTAGTTTGGCAGCAATTTCCAGACTCAGTTCTGTTTTGTTTCTCCCTAAACCTGCCTCCTATTGTGCAAACATCATACTGTACTTTTCTGAAGCATGGAGTCGCTTTGAAATATGCGTGCAATAATTGGGGCCCCAAAGCCAAACAATAATGCCTCTGTAATAGCCAGCAGGGAATTAGATATAGTCATTTCTTCAGAACCACAGGGCCCTTTTGCATTCTATATAGACTTGTATATATGGATAAAAAGCTATAACATAGAAGATAAGTTAGTGGCCTACAAACACATTACCTGGGCTAGAATCTATGCTACAATTTAAAATATAACACCCAAATGTGTACAATTTATAGATTACAACAAACCAAATACATATGATTATTACAATTACCAATCATGTGTAAATATTATCTCAAATATACGTAAAACAGAGACATGTCAAGATTATTTATTGTACACAGATATAAGACAATAAAATAACATGGTAATAAATGACCTTATATAAAAAACATGGACCTACTTAGCACCCTGAAAACCATGGGAGAGCTGCCCTGTGTTTAGTAAATTATAACATTGGTAAAGTATATGTAAACCCTCACCTTGTAAAACAACCCATTCAGTTTAAAATAGAAATGAAAGGCAAAACATTTGTGTATACATATTTAAAAAAAGCAACATTATAAATACCTTATAAATAAGTGATTACATAATTCTCAGCTGTATAAGGAGCTCAGAGAGCTAGGGGAGGAGAAACAGCGGTACACTGGTCTTCCCAGTGACTGGCTGTGCCACATCTCCTATTTTTGAACAAAATAACCAACACAATTAGTGGAGTGCTCTCTCCTAAATACTATGCGGTAGATTCATAAAGAAGTTACGCTGGCATATCTATTGATACACCGCGTAACTTCTAGGTTGCTCCGGCGTATCTTTTTTCTGTATTCAGAAAACAAGATACTCCGGAATTTGGCTAAGATCCGACTGGCGTAAGTCTCTTATGCCGTCGTATCCTAGTTGCATATTTACGCTGCCCGCTAGGTGGCGCTTCCGTCGATTTACGCAAGGAATATGCAAATTAGGCAAATACGCCGATTCAGAAACATACGTCCGCCCGGCGCATTTTTTTACGTCGTTTACGTTAGGCTTTTTCCGGCGTAAAGTTACCCCTGCTATATGAGGTGTATCCTATGTTAAGTATGGCTGTCGTTCCCGCGTCAAAATTTGAAAATTTTACGTCGTTTGCGTAAGTCATCTGTGAATGGGCCTGGACGTCATTTACGTTCACGTCGAAACCAATACAACCTTGCGGCGTACTTTGGAGCAATGCACACTGGGATATTCCACTGACGGCGCATGCGCCGTTTTGTGAAAAACGTCAATCACGTTGGGTCATGGTTAATTTAAATAACACACGCCCACCTCTTCACAATTTGAATTAGGCGGGCTTACGCCGGCCTATTTACACTACGCCGCCGCAACTTTCTTTTGAGAATACGGCACTTGTCTGTAAAAGTTGT
This sequence comes from Rana temporaria, assembly GCF_905171775.1. Lineage (NCBI taxonomy): Eukaryota > Metazoa > Chordata > Amphibia > Anura > Ranidae > Rana > Rana temporaria. The sequence continues at coordinate 205,695,780 of NC_053492.1, read as the reverse complement.
GGATACGTTACGCCCGCACAAAGTTACGCGCATCTACGTGAATCTACCCCAAAACCTCTAAAAACGACTAAAGAAAGAACAAGGAGAACATATGCGCACTCAATTATCAAAAAAACATTATTACCAAAAATATAGATACTTCTTACCAACATAACCAACCACCCTCCCCTTTTCTAATTAACACAGACAATTGTCTAAAAATTCTCTTGGAGAACACTTAGCCTGTGCCATTAGACAAAACTCTTCCATACATGGGATCCACACGCCTTCCGCCCATCACAAGCTTTCTCTTTACGCGGATGATCTTTTGGTATACGTACAGGACCCCTTCTTTTCCCTACCGTCCCTCTTCGCGGAATTCCGCCGTTTTGGCTCATTCAGCAATTTTAAACTCAACGTTTCCAAGACCGAGGCCCTCAACATTTCCCTCCCCCCTGCCACTATGACCATGTTAAAAAACAATTTCTCCTTTCAGTGGCAAGCAAGGGGGATTTCGTATCTTGGGGTCATCATCCCGTCTAATCTCGCCAACCTATTTTCCCTCAATTATGTACCCTTGCTCTCACGCGTCCGAAAGGACTTAGAGGAATGGGGAGGGTCCTCTCTGCCGTGGTTTGGCCGGATCAACACACTTAAAATGGACACTCTTCCCAAACTTCTATATCTTCTTCAAACTATTCCAATTGTAATCCCCAAATCCTTCTTCACTTCCCTACGCTCTCTTGCCATTAGATTCTTATGGAGTCGTGGGTTGCCCAGGGTGAAGTACAACTTGCTCACCCGCTCGAAGTTGCAGGGTGGAGCCGGTCTCCCTGACTTTGAAACGTATTACAAGGCCACCCATGTAGCACGAGTACTGGAATGGTTCCCTCGTCCGTTTTTAAAGGCCTCTGTTGCCATAGAACAGGACCTGGCCCACGTTGATCTCCGGTCCCTATTGTGGGGATATAGGTCTGACTTGACACGCATGCCTCCTCCATCCCCACTTACACTGGCTTCCCTCAGGATTTGGTATAACAGGGGGTTGTGCGCCCTTTTATCCTCGGACCCCTCTCCACTGACCTCACTGTTTGATAATCCATCCTTCCCTCAGGGTATTGGGGTACCGTTGTTGGGTCCCTTTAGAAGGACCGCATGGCCTCAGGCACGCTCGTTTGTTCACCCGACACTGGGGACGCCGGTGGTACCGGATGGGGCGCACGATTGGCTAACTGCTATACATCTCTCTACACTCACTAAGCACCTACACTCTTCTTCTCAAATACACCGTCCTAGTACCGAGTTTGAACGTCTGTGTTCTCTCTCTGAGACCCCTAGACACCTTCTATCAGCCATATATAGTCTTCTCCAGTCACTCACACACTCCGAGCTCCCGTCTTACACTAGGATGTGGTCCGCAGACCTGGGTGAAGACATCCCACGTTCAGACTGGCAGACTTCGTTTCACTTTACCCATAAGTCCACGATCTCCTGCTACTCGCAAGAAAAGAACTACAAGATTCTCTCAAGGTGGTACAGGGTCCCCTCCATGTTGCACAAAATATTTCCGTCCACCCCGGCATCCTGCTGGCGATGCTCTGCAGCTACGGGGTCATATCTACACGTCTGGTGGGAATGTGAGAGGATCCGCCCCTTCTGGACTCAGGTATTTGAGTGTTATAATAAGACTTATAATGAATCGTTGGTTCCCTCCCCCAAAATTGCTCTCCTCTCCGTTCTGCCTGGCTCCATTGCATCGCAGAAGCGGAGTCTCCTCCGCTTCTTTATGTCATCAGCGAGGCAGCTCATACCGTCCTACTGGAAGTCGACCACCACTCCTCCCTTGTCACATTGGGTCTCAATTATGAATGACACTATGAGAATGGAGGAGATGTTAGCTCTGGACAATGATACCTACGAGAAATATAAACAACTGTGGCTCACCTGGCTCCACTTCTCTTCGTCTGATACTCTGTTGAGCATGTTGTCTCCCGCAACATGATCGTTAGTGTAATGTTTTATGCCCCGGGACAGGTTGGGGCCCCGATGCGGGACCTTCCGCTGTAGATACACCCTCCCTCACCCTCCCTTTAGATTGTCCTGTCGGCAGCCCACGCACTCCCCCCTTCAAATCCCCTCTCACCTGTGTCTCATTCACCTCCTCCCTCTCTCCTCCTTCTCTCTCCTTCCCCCTTCTCATTTCAACTTTCTCTACACTCTTGTTCCTCTTCCCTTCCTTGTTTCTTTTTTTTTTTTTTTTTCTTTTCTCGTCCCCTCCCCCCCCCTTTATTTCTTTTTTTTTTTTTCTTGTTGTATCAATACCGTAGTTTACAGTCGCAGCTCCGCTAAGAAGCAGAGACCTTGTGGTCACGCATAATTTCCTTTATTATTGGTTCATTTTATATACAGTTGTTGCCATGTCTATTGTTATGCTTATTGGTGAGAGTCTAGCTGTAGGCGATAGCCACTTGGCTGATTCTTCCCTCCAATCATTATTGTGACTGTATGCGGACTGTGCCTTCTAATGTTTATTGTCTTTTATCTGTTTGATATGTCGAAAATTTCCAATAAACATATTTTCAACTCTAAAAATTCTCTTGGGAAACGAATCAGTTAGTGATACCATGGGGCATGTATCCACTAGAGAATACAAATGTATTTCAAGCTTCCATTCCCTAATTCATGCCAAACGGGACACCTATATTGTACAAGACAAATTGGCAGATATGTGGATTAATCTGCACAACATAGCAATTTAACATTCCCAGTTCTGAGGGCTGGTTCACACCAGAACACAATGCATGAAGCCTAGGAATCCCCTTTACATCACAGCCCCCCTTTACATTACAGTGCCCCCTTTACAGTGCAGTCTCCTTTACATCACAGTGCCCCCTTTACAGTGCAGTCTCCTTTACATCACAGCTGCCCTTTACAGTACAGTGCCCCCTTCACAGAGCAGTCCACTTTACATCACAGTGCCCCCTTTACACTGCAGTCCCTATTACAATAATGTAAAGGGGAACTGTGATGTAAAAGGGACTGCACTGTAAAGGGACAATGTAAGGTAAAGGGGGTCAGTGACATGAAGAGGAACTGAGGATACTGGTATTAAGGGGGGGGGCTGTGCTGTCAAGAGGGGGTTGTGGTGGGAACTCGGGCTGAAGACAGACATTCTAATCTAATTTCTAGTAGATGATCACCAGTTCGTATAAAGGTAGGTACAAGCTACGGTACTGCAAATGTTGACTCCAATACTGAGTATAGACCAATATATTATCAATGTAGAGACAGTGAGTCCCCCTTCCACATACATTCACTGAATCCATGTACGTTTACAAATATATCATTCCTTAAAGGGGTTGTAAAGGTAAAAGTTTTTTTCACCCTAATGCATTCTATGCATTAAGGTGAAAAAACATCTGCGGATTAGAGGCCCCCCGAACCCCCCTACTTACCTGACCCCTCGAAAGTCCTGCGCCGTGAACGTGCAGGCTTTTCTGCCGTCTTCCTGGCTCATTTATTGGTTGATTGAAAGCAGCGCAGCCAATGGCTCGCGCTGCTGTCAATCATATCCAATGACGGGGCGAGTTGGGGGCCGGGCCGAGTGATACAGTCGGCGGCTATGGCCGCCGGCTGTATCACAGGAGCGTGCACACAAGAACTCAACACCATGTAAGCTCCCATAAGACCAAGTTCGGGGCCACCCTGTGCAAAACGAGCTGCACAGTGGAGGTAAGTATAACATGTTTGTTATTAAAAAAATTTTTTACTTTAGTGATCCTTTTTTTTTTCACAAGAAAAACTTTAGTGATCCTTTAAATCAAGTGGAGCCAGTGCTTCTAGATCTATTCATCATACAGTCATGGCCAAAAATATTGGCACCCTGCATATCTGACAGATAATGCACCACTCCGTTCAGAAAATTGTTGCAATTACAAATGTTTAGGCATTCTCACGTTTATTTATTTTGTTTGTATTAGTTTGACATAAAAAAGTGGAGAAACAAAAAGCCAAATCTGACACGTTCCATGCAAAACTCAAAAATGGAGTGTCCACGATCCTCCACTTCTGGGGTCCCTCAGCGGCGCTGGTAGCTCCTCCTTTTCTCGAGTGCCCCCTCGGAGAAGTGCTCTCCTTTGGGACACCCGTGTGGACGCGCTCCCGAGTCCTGCACCCTGGGAACCGCGTCATTGGATTCGATTGACAGCATGTGGGAGCAAATGGCTGCACTTAATCTATCCAATCAGGACATGAGACACCAGCTACAGCTGGTGTGCTCGTCCCCGGGAAGAAAAAGACCGGGTTCAGGTAAGTAAAACGGGGGCACTGGGGGGCGGCAGCACAAGAGAAGGTTTTTCACCTTAATGCATAGAATGGTGAAGGTGAAAAACCATGAGGATTTACAACCCCTCTAAGTTCTTTTTTTTTTTTTAACCTTTTGGGGTTAAGGTACCCCAGATATAAATCCAAAAACATTCCTTTTGTAACAGAACATTGTCAAAATCACCATGTCTTGAACTAAATTGTAATAAATACTGTAAATTCCCTTCACTTTTAAGCCCTTTGGTGATCCATTATGATACTTAGCAAAAAGGGCTTTTATCTTTTTTCTAAATAATATCTCTTAGATGCAATCCACAGGGGCATTCGATCCTGTAAATCACTCTGCTTAATGCACAATTAATAAAAGTATTAATGTAAAATGAATTGACACCTTCTGTCGACTCAAATCTATCATTTTGTTTCACATACTGACATATTTCACAACCACCACATCTGTACATTCCTTTCTAGCCTTTTCTATTCATTTATATGTCACTAGAGCCCTAAAACTCAATTCTAACTAGACTATCTTTCAGATTCCTAGTTCTTTTTGTTGTCATACAAGGGTGGGGACCAACTATTTTAGCTATATTGGGGTCCATATGTAAAATACCCCACTGTCTCTTTATAATCCCCTTCGGGTGCCCACAATGTATACCAATGTATACCATTCGTAAAAATTTGTTGTTAGTTGTTCTTCTTGATTTCTAGTTCCAATATTTCCGGTCTTCAGCTTTATACACATGTAATGATTATCTAAAACCCTGTGTGAGCAGGTGCAGTCTGCCACTAGGTGGCTCTGTACCAAAATAGTGTGTGGTAACAGGGAATGGTGTAACTGGGTGTTGGGTCTCTTTTAGACAAAGCCTTCTTGTAGTGATGTCACAGGTATAGCCATTGTCCATATAAAATGCAGGGTGGAAGGAGCTCTAGTGCAGTCGGGCATGGGGGCTAAGCAACCCACCAGCATGCAGATGTAGGCAGTTAACACAGAGGCCCTGAGCAGGGTAGAAGGACAGGAGGGCAGGGTGAGATAGTTCTACACCCAAAAGAGCTGGTTGTAGTCGTCCTAACTCTTTATGGTTGGTGGAGGCTAAGGGCCTTTTAGGCCAGGCCTTTTTTTTTTTATGTTGTGACTGCTATTACCCTGGAGGTCCTGGGATAAGTGTACAGAAACTAGAGGAGCAGCTGCATCAGTCCTGTCTCTGGAATGACATGCAGGGAATCATGAGCCTAATGGGCAAGTCTCCTAATGGGCAACCCTCTGAGTGTATACTAATGACCCTGAGCATCAGAGAGACAGTTAATACTTAATAGTGATGTGCACTGTGCTGCTTACATAAAATGACTGCTGCATTACGTCCACTATCTGTGATTGGCAAATAATCCCAAGCGACCCCTGTCTGTGTATTTTGATGTGGTCTATCACTACCATTTTTAAAGGACAACAGTAACTTGTGAAAACAAAAATATTAGTGTTGACATTCCATTTTTCTGAATATAAAGTCTAACGCCCGGGGATATCGTGGAAAGGCCTCTGGCAAAGAGTTAAGCACAACAGTCAGCCAATCACAAGCCCCCATACACACTTATATGAATATCCATGTGCTCAAAATCTATTGTATAGATTGTTGGCTTCTGCTTGAAAGCTGCCATTGTGGAGTAATTCCTTCTAGTCCCAAAGAACTCACCCACTGGAATTGATGATATTTGTGTTGGTAGATGTTGGCTTGTAGCATGGAGGAGAGCATTGCCCCCAGTGGAATTCCTATATGTAAATAAAATTTTGGCGTGCACATTACTCCACATATGTGCCAATTTGTTCTGTACAATATGGGTGTCCAGTTTAGCATGCATGCAAAGGATGGAGGCTTGAAATACATACTACATTTATTGCCTTCTGGATTCATTCCCTGTAGTATCATTAACTGATTAGTGTTTTCCGGGATAATTTTTTGACAATTGTCTGTTTTAATTATAATAGGGGAGGGTGATTTGTTATATTGGTAAGGAGTATCCATGTTTTTTTTTATATATTTGAGTGCACATGTGCTCTTGTTCTTTCTTTAGTATTTTTTTGTGATCAATATGTTTAAATATGGAGCTTGACAAAAAAAATCTGAGAGAAAAAATTCTACAAGGCCTTGTAACAGAAAATGCAGGTAGTCACAGTATTTTAAATACTAAACTTGGGGAGTGAAAAATACATTTCTATACAAAACTGAATAACATGCCTGGCATATAATATTTAGTTGGTTCACAAATCTCAAGAAAATACATAAAGGAAAGTATCCTGAATCAAATGTAGATGCAGTGTTCATGCATAATGTCCATCTCAAAGAAGTAGCATACACATTTTGCCACTGGGTGAAAATACGTCCATCAAGGCATATTCTTCCATAGACAAAAGGGAATGTAGCCCTTGAGGGTTTATTTCATGCAGAAGATATAGTAAAAATGTCATCCCCGTTACAAGACCTGCTGTGGGTGAAACATTTTTGGGGTGTGCCTTTGGGTGGAGTGGTGTGCTGTCATTGCAATAAACTTTGGCTGGAGTTAGACATCTTTGGTGTGCGTCCCATTTCTTGGATTGTGGTTTACATTGGAGAGAGAGTGGACTCCTGGGTCTTGACACCTGACTGATCTCAATGAATCAAGGAGGTCAAGGAGGATACAGGTTGACCTTTAAGCAGTGAGAGGGGCGGAGTTTGTCAAGTAGTAAGTCTTCTGTTTTTCATTACACAAGCGTAGTGCAAATGTCACACTGTCCACAAGCTCTTATATCCTGCACCCTTGGATATCTAAATTCTCCTTCAAATTCATAATCCATATGAGCATATACTCACAGTGTCTTTTTGCTTAGTGTGGTCATTACTTGGCAAATGCTCACATGAATGCAGAGTTTTCAGGGTGATGTTAGATACTCCCATGAATTTACCGTGGATTCATTTAGGGCATGATGCATGAGCATGCTTGACTTGTTAGCTGACACTCTGTAATTGGGGGGCAGACCTGAAGAACAATTTGCACCTCACTTCAACACAGGAAACACAGCTGCTGGAAATGCTTGCAGCACACTGTGGCCATTTCACAGGGAAACCAGGGAAGACATGCCTTGTATTATGCAGAGTATTGAATCATGCGCAAAAAGCTTCTTGTATACAGCAGAATACTTTCATGGAGAAATATATTACATGCCTTTTATCATCATGGGGACAGACAGGAAGAGAACACAAAGGAGTGCATTGAGCATAGATAGACAATACATCCTGTTATATCATAGAATATAACCCTTTCACGCCGACGGAACGCATATATGCGTCCTCGGCTTTCAGGGGTTATACCGGGATGATGCCTGCAGCCGCAGGCATCATCCCGGTACCGTTGTTTAGAGCGGGCGATCGGCTTTCCAAACATAACAACCGATGCGGCTAAAAGCCGCTCGGTTGTTATGCCGGAGGAGCGGGAGGGGACATCCCCCCCCTCCCGCCGCCTCTCGCCGCTCTGACCGGGCCTCCCGTCCCACCGGGAGACCCGATCCACGATCCAGCGCCTCCAGCGTCTCGGCGCGCTCTGAAACAAAGCCGTAAATGGCTTTGATTCAGTGTCCGCATTGAAACCACGGAAGCGGCGTCATGCCGTCACTTCCGGGTTTCTCAGATGCCAATGGCGCCGGATTTAAAAAAGTACACAGTATTCAGAATCGCCGTTTTCGGCGATCTGAATACTTTGAAGTGCAAAGGAGGGCTCGGAGGTCTTTTAGACCCCCGATCCCTCCATAAAGAGTACCTGTCACGACCTATTGCTGTCACAAGGGATGTTTACATTCCTTGTGACAGCAATAAAAGTGATCAAAATGTAAAAAAAAAAATAAAAAAATTTAATATTAGAAAAAATAAATAAATAAATAAGAAAACCAAAAAAATTTTTTTTAAAGCGCCCCCCTCCCCGCGAGCTTGCACAGCAAAGAAAGCGCATACGGAAGTCGCGCCCGCATATGAAAACGGTGTTCAAATAACACATGTGAGGTATCGCCGCGATCGTCAGAGCGAGAGCAATAATTATAGCACTAGGCCTACTCTGTAACTCTAACCTGGTAACCGTAAAAAAAGTTTAAAGCGTCGCCTATGGAGATTTTTAGTTACCGTAGTTTGTCGCCATTCCACGAGTGCGTGCAATTATAAAGCGTGTCATGCTTGGTATCTATTTACTCGGCATAACATCATCTTTCACATTATGCAAAAAAATTGGGCTAATTTTACTTTTTCATTTTTTTAAAATTCATGAAAGTAAATTTTTCCCAAAAAGTTGTGTTTAAAACACCGCCGCACAAATACCGTATGACATAAAATATTGCAACAATCGCCATTTTATTCTCAAGATTCTCTGCTAAAAATATATATATAATGTTTGGGGGTTCTAAGTAATTTTCTAGCCAAAAATATGGATTTTAACTTGTAAACACCAAATGTCATACATAGGCATAGGCATGAAAGGGATAAGAACTATACACTATATTACCACAGCGCCACCTGCTGCATAGATAGGTATAATGCATACATTATTGTCAGTTTATTAACAACTTTACATTACATGATGTTGTTCTTTTCCAACGCCCCTACTCAACAGCATGTGCTTTGTCAAATTATATATAGCTTCTTCTGGAAATAACAATGACGTTCCTTCAACAAAGGTTTGCTGAGTGCATCAGCAGTCAACTCCTCCGACGGGCAGTATTGAACGTCAATAACAGTTTGCTCTTGATTGTCCCTCAGTAGGTGATACTTGACATCGATGTGTTTGGTCCTAGGTTTGACCCTTTCTGATTGCATAAGCTTTATACAACCCTGGTTGTCTTCAAAAATGGGAATTGGTTTTGACATGCTTATCCCAATGTCTGCAACACAAAATCACACCGCTCTGAACAGAAAAGCCAAATGATGAGATGGACAGTGGCACACCTAGTCCAGGTGCTCTGGCTCAGGATGTCCCTCCCACATCCAGAAACTAACCACATTTGTACATAGAAGAGCCGGCACCACTGGAAATTCAGTCTTCAATTTTATTTTTGTCTTATGACCATGATAAAAAGAACACGCAGATGTGTTTCGGCACACAGGCCTTGTTCACAGCACTTTTTAGAGTGACACACATAGCATTCATATATGTACAAGGAAGTTCATCTCTACCAATCAGATGTTATCTTCAATCAAGGTAAAGGTGTAACATCCATGTGTGTGTGTAATCTTTACACAGTGCAATATACATCATTTTCTAAAAACAGACAAAAAAGACATATACAGTGCCTTGAAAAAGTATTCACACCCTTTGAAATTTTCCACATTTTGTCACGTTACAACCAAAAACGTAAATGTGTTTTTATTGGGATTTTATGTGATAGACCAACACAAAGTGGCACATAATTGTGAAGTGGAAGGAAAATTATAAAATGGTTTTCAACTACAGCAAGCCACCCCACCTATAATGAAAACAATGATACATGCCAGAACAACAAAAATAAATAACAGGAGGGTCTAGTACAGTGTTTCTAAACCTCTTTCATTCAAGGCACCCTTCTTTCAGTCAAGGCACACTCTGGGGGGACCTCATTCTAAAATGTAACAAAGAAAACGAATACAATTACATAATGCAGTAACATCCACACACATAGGACACCCAACAGTAGAGGTGATTTATTTTTACAAAGCAAATACACCTTTGCACACTTGAACTGACTAGTATGTTAGGTGACTGGTCCACACAGTGCCCAAAGTTAAAATGCTGCACAATAACCACCTGTGGCTTAATCCACTCACCAGCCTGTTGACAATGTTTAGGCAAGTTGGGGCAATGTTTAGGCATTTTGCCACAGCACTCCTGAAGAACCAGATGGCACCCCGGTTCAAAGGGGTTGGTCTAGTATTCCACTTGCCACAGACAGACCCCTATTTAGACTGCTCACCTGGCAAATGCTTGAGTCTGCTTATAATCAGGGTCTTGAGTGCTAAAATGGCCGAAGTTGGTGACTTACAGGTGTTTTTTTTTATATATAACTAGTAATGCCCTTCCAATAACCTGATGTACAGTATATTTAACTGTTTAGAAATGTGCTAAATGATATATTTGATTATATTTCACAATTTAAAGTCCTCTAGGTCTCATGTTGACTTTGTCTGTTATATATATATATATATATATATATATATATGTGTCAGCTGTGAAATCTGCTCCATCTAGGTTATATATTCTAAGGCCCAGATTCACAAAGCACTTACGCCGACGTATAACAAGTTACGCTGACGTAAGTGCAAATGTGCGCCGTCGTATCTGTGCGCCAGACCCACAAACTAATATGCGCCTAAAAACAGGCTTCACCCCGCCGACGTAACTTGTCTACGCCGGCGTAGGGTGGGCGCACATTTAGGCTGGACGCATGGTGGCGCTCCCATTCATTAGCCATTCAAATATGCAAATGAGGGAAATACGGCGATTCACGAACCTGCGTGCGCCCAACGCAGGCTACGCGAGGTGCGCGTAAGTTGTACGTCCGGCGTAAAGTTATGCCCCATAAAGGAGGTGCAACCCGGCAACAGACATGCACAGGTCTGCACCAGGGAACACAAGCCAACGTATATTGCATTGGACGTGTGTCTGGCTGGGCGTACGTTATGTTCACGGCGTATGTAGTGATCCGGCGTAGCCTAGGCAGTTGTACCGGCGTGGTTGTGAGAAGGCGCATGGGGGTGCTGTGTCGTCACGGAGAATTCGCAGTTCGTAATACGTACCTGTCTGGCGCTCGGCCCATCATTTGCATGGGTCACGCCTCATTTGCATGGGTTCTCGCCCACTTCCACCTACGCCGATGTGCGCCTTCGAAACCCACGCCACGCTGGCGCTCCGTTGGAAGCACTGGCTTGCTGAAAGCAGTGCTTGCCTCTCTGTGCTGCGTTGGCGTAGCGTACATTGTTTGCCCTACGGCAGCATAATGTGCGCCCTGCTCTCTGTGAATCTGGGCCTAAGTATCTCATATAGTTCAGGCTGTGACAGGCATTTGCAGTTTATTGCTTTTAGAAGAGTAAAAGAAGGAAGATGTGTGGTTATTCGATGGAAAGTGACTATCTTCCTAAAACGTCTGGTTAACGTCTCATTTTTAAAGAACTGATGTGGTGTTTCTTCTAAGAAAGGGCATTCAACTCCTCTGGCTCTGAAAAGCCAACAGCAGAATCAGCTTTGACGAAAGTTGAGAAATGTCTGCTCTCCAAATGACTCATAAATGTTTAGAACTGTAAATGCTGTCAGGATGTAAAATATTTAATTGTCGCCATCATATGTAAACATCCAATCTTTCTGCTTAGTGGAATGTCTTAGAGGAGTCATGCTGAAGGTCTATTTCCTTGCCATCTTGTGAAAATGTAAATGAAAATCTGTTTAATAGAAGAACTAAAGCCCTGTGCACACGATCGGAATTTCCGATGGAAAAAGTCTGACTGACTTTTTACATCGGAAATTGCGACTGTGTGTATGCGCCATTGGAGTAATTCCATCGGAGTTTAGATTGAGAACATGTTCTATTTTACTCCAATCGAATTCCGTTGGAATTCCAATGTGATTTTGGTCCGACAAAGGTCCGATCGTCTATACAGGGCTTTACAGATGAGGGACTATTCTAGATTGTTTTCTAATTTCCCAGGAAGTAAATGTTTCAAAATGACACTGACCTGCAATAAACAAGATTCAGATACAGTGGGCTAGATTCACATAGAGATACGACGGTGTATCTCCTGATACGCCGTCGTATCTCTGACTTAGGCTGGTTGTATCTATGCGCCTGATTCATAGAATCAGTTACGCATAGATATGCCTAAGATCCGACAGGTGTAACTGTGTTACACCGTCGGATCTTAACTGCAATTAAAAAATGGCCGTGGGGGGCGTTCTCGCTGATTTACACTGAGAAATATGTAAATCAGCGAGATACGGCAATTCACGAACGTACGCGGACCCGACGCAGTGTTGTTACGACGTTTCCTGTAGCGGTTTTCCCGGCGTATACTTATCCCTGCTTCTATGAGGCGCAGCCAATGTTAAGTATAGCCGTCGTTCCAGCGTCGATTTTTGTTTTTTTTACGTCGCTTGCGTACGCCGATTCAGAAACCCGCGCGCCGCAAGTTACGCTCACGCCGAAACCACTGACGTCCTAGCAACGTCAGTGGGAGCAATGCACGCCGGGAAATTTCGCGGACGGCGCATGCTCATTTAAATCGGCGCGGGGACGCGCCTGATTTAAATAGTACACTCCCCCTAGCCGCGGAATTTGAATTCCGCCGGGGGATTTACGATCCGCCGCCGCAAGTTTGGAGGTAAGTGTTTAGTGAATTAGCCACTTGCCTCTCAAACTTGCGGCAGCGGATCTTAAATCACATAGATCACGCGGATCTAAAGATCCGCTGATCTATGTGAATCTAGCCCATTTACTTTAGACATAATGGCCCGGATTCACGTAGATGCGCGTATCTTTGCGCGGGCGTAACGTATCCTATTTACGTTACGCCTCCGCAACTTTTACAGGCAAGTGCCGTATTCTCAAAAGAAAGTTGCGGCGGCGTAGCGTAAATAGGCCGGCGTAAGCCCGCCTAATTCAAATGTGGTAGATGTGGGCGTGTGTTATGTAAATTTTATGTGACCCCACGTAAAAGACGCTTTTTACGAACGGTGTATGTGCCGTCCGTAAAAATATCCCAGTGCGCATGCTCCAAATTAACCCGCAAGAAGTCAATGCTTTCGATGTGAACGTAAATGACGCCCAGCCCTTTTCGCGAACGACTTACGCAAACGACGCAAAATTTTCAAAATTCGACGCGGGAACGACATCCATACTTAACATTAGTACGCCGCATGTACGCCTCATATAGCAGTAAACGGCGTATCTGTACTGCGTTGGCCGGGCGTACGTTCGTGAATTTGCGTATCTAGCTGATTTACATATTTCTAGGCGTAAATCAGCGTACACGCCCCTAGCGGCCAGCGTAAATATGCAGTTAAGATCCGATGGCATAAGAGACTTACGCCGGTCGGATCTAATACAAATCTATGCGTAACTGATTCTAAGAATCAGGTGCATAGATACGACGGCTCAGACTCAGAGATATGGCGGTGTATCTGGAGATACGCCGTCATATCTCCTTTGAGATTCTGGACCAATGTCAAAATTCCCTATCCAACCCTTTTGTGTCAAGAATATATAGATACGTTTACAAAAACATTATACTGTAGCTAAGCTGTGTAGTATGAACACTGTTCATCTTGGTATACAAAAGTTATTGCTAGCCTAACCTAGTTTGAGGGTTCTGTTTATATCGTGGCTTGTTCAACTGTCTGATTTCTTTCAAATTTGTGCTGGATGCCCTAAAGGGAACATGTGATCAGCTGCACAACAAAATCGATCTTAGGAAATTCAAAGCAGGAAACATTCATTTAGTAGAGAGAACAAATAATCAAGTTAGGTCTTATGGTCAATTACGGTACATAGAAAAGAGCTACACCCTTTTTTTCAATTGCAAGACAAATCATAATCTGATTACACATGTTTACAAGTTTTTGTCCATGGTATAATAATATAGTTAAAAGCTAAGTCCATCTTTATGACGTTTCATGTTACATCTATATATACGGTGTAACATGAAACGTACACTATATTGCCTTTACACACACATGAACTTTAATGCCAGCTCAGTCTTAATCTGTAGGGATCAATATCAGTGGTGGCTGGTGCTGAATAATTTGGGACACCAGAACCCCCCCCCCCCCCAGTGCTCTGCGCCCCAAGCCCACCCTTTTTTGAAGCCTATTAGAGCCTCAGGCTCTAATCACGTGCTTCAAAAAAAGAAAACATTGGAAGCCATGCGTCAGGCACCCTGCCTGTAGCTTAGGGGGTCAGGCGCATTGGATGGGGGGCGGCGCCCATGAGCTCCTAATGGACAGGCCGCTTCTGTTGAATATTGAGTTGGCCCACCCTATGCAGCTATATCAGCTTCAACTCTTCTGGGAAGGCTGCATACAAGGTTTAGGAGAATGTCTATGGGAATGTGTGACCATTCTTCCAGAAACACATTTGTGAGGTCAGGCACTGATGTTGGACGAGAAGGCCTGGCTCACAGTCTCCGCTCGAATTCATCCCAAAGGTGTTCTAATCGGGTTGAGGTTAGGACTCTGTGTAGGCCAGTCAAGTTCCACCACCCCAAACTCACTCACCATGTCTTTATGAACCCTATGAACTAAGACAGGGATGGCATTAAAGTTCATGTGCGTGTAAAGACAGGCGTCGGAATACTTTTGACAATATAATGTAGTCATATAGCTGGATTCAGGTAGGGCGGCGTATTTTTGAGCCGGCGTAGCGTATCGTATTTACGATACGCCGCCGTAAGTCAGAGAGGCAAGTGCTGTATTCACAAAGCACTTGCCTCCTAAGTTACGGCGGCGTAGCGTAAATGGGCCGGCGTAATTTGGGCCTAATTTAAATTGTGAAGAGGTGGGCGTGTTTTATGTAAATAAACCATGACCCGACGTGATTGACGTTTTTAACGAATGGCGCATGCGCCGTCCGTGGACATATCCCAATGTGCATTGCTCCAAAGTACGCCGCAAGGACTTATTGGTTTCGACGTGAAGGTAAATTACGTCCAGCCCTATTCACGAACGACTTACGCAAACGACGTAAATTTTTAAAAATTTGACGCGGGAACGACGTCCATACTTAACATTGGCTAGGCCAGCTATTTGTTCGACTAACTTTACGCCTAAAAACGCCTTACGTAAACGGCGTATCTTTACTGCGACGGGCAAGCGTACGTTCGTGAATAGGCGTATTTACGCATTCTAGGCGTAAATCAGCGTTCACGCCCCTAGCGGCTGACGGAACTAGACAGCTAAGATACGACGGCGCAGGCCGTCGTATCTTAACTACATTTAAGTGTATCTCAATTTGAGAATACACTTAAATGTACGACGGCTTAGATTCAGAGTTACGACGGCGTATCTACTGATACGCCGGCTTAACTCTTTGTGAATCTAGCTAATAATCCTATTTCCCCTTGCAGAATTGTGGGAAGAGGTGTCCGCCGGGCCCTTTGGCTAGGTAACCCAGAGTGTGCCTTGCCCCTGTCAGGAGTCTTGCGGAGGGCCAGTTAAGGGTCCTACACTTTACCCTAGTGCACTTTTTTGTATGTGTTCGCAAACATTTTTTTGGTTCACTTTGGTGTTTGTCTTTGTGCACCAAAAGTTGGCTGCCATGCAGTTCAATCTAAATCAATATGCCCCCTTAAAGCAATACACATGTACTGCATGGGTACCTCATGTTAGTGTGCATGCAGTAATGTGCGGCAACAGAATGGGCAGGTATAAAGGGGGACCAAGCGTAATATAATTCTATTACTTGGGCTTGAACCAGACTATAAATTACCTCCATTGTTTTATATGGAAATTTAAAAAAAATGCAATTCAATATCCTAAGCTACAGAGAGAGGGTTTTCTACCAAGATATTCACCTATTCCATCCCAATTCTGTCAGGATACTTATTTTGTGTTGTTGGATGAACCCACAGATAAAATCTTTGATGTAGACTGACACTATAGTAATAGATTGCATATTTTTTGAAAAGCTAAAGCTTTTTGTAAGAGCTGCTGTTTAGGATTCCTCTTCTAGCAGAGAACACCAGCATTGAAAAATCTTCACATTCACGCAGAACAGCGGCTAATCAAAGTGGCCTTTATACACTTTATACTTATTTGCCAGTATACTGATTTTGATTTGGTTTCTTTTGTTCTCAGATGTCTGACTATAAACGTGCAACATTTCATGATGACGAAGTCCAGGATCCTACTGGGGAGACTGCTTCATCTCCTGATACTGTAGAGGTAAGAACATTTTGTCTTTCTATCTTGCTGTTAGCTTTTAAGTATAAATCAGCAAGAGAAAACATAAAAGATTCTAATGAATTATCCAAGCGACAGTGGATATTAAAGGTATATTCCACCATTTCTAAAAAATAAATAAAAAAAAAGAATGCACCAGTATTGCATGAATTAAAAATGTTTTATTTTGTATTTTTCTGCATTGGAGCCTGAATTTCGATCAGTGGGTCATGGGTGCAATACACAGCCTTCTGCAGACTATTTTCTCCAGCCCTAGGTCTATACGAAAGTACAGACTTTAATTTATGGAGCTGGAGGAAGTAAACAGTGGACTTGGTGACAGAGGCAATGTTAGTGCGTGATGTGACTAACAGCATACTAGTTCCAGCATGATACATTATAATACATTATGATAGTTTAGCTGGTATCTTATACTGTATATACTAGTGGCATTTAGGGGAAATAAAAGTTCTAATTTGTAATTCACTGTTTCGAGAAATCTCAATAACACTAAAATTTATAGCTAAAAGGGTAACTCCACTTGGTTGGGGGGAAGAAAAGGAGCAAATTAAAAATAAAAATAATATTATCGAATATACTGTATATGCCAAAGGTTTTCATTGCATATTTACTGTAAGTTATGTAATAAGTATATTGAAGGGTAACAAAGAAGAAATATACCGCAATGAATAAATGGTAGGAGAATTACAACTCAATGGATTAAGCAGTAAGACCCCTTTCATGCCTCGTACACCTGACCAGTTTTTCTGTCGGGAAAACTGCCATGACAACTTTTGGCCGGGAAAACTGTATGCTCCATGGCAGTTTTCCTGACAGGAAAACCGCTGGGAATCCTGGCAGGAAAAATAAGAACATGTTCTCTTTTTTTCCTGCCGCGATTCCCGGCGGTCTTTTTCCCGTCAGTTTCCCTATGTGGCGGAGCATACACATGGCCGGGATTCCCGGCCAAAGCTCTCACCGCAGTTTTCCCGACGGGAAAACCTCTGGTGTATACAGGGGGAAAGTTACCGAGCAGGTTCTCGGTTTTTCTCCTGGGAAATCCTGGTCGTGTGTACAGGTCTTGAGGCGTTTTTCAGGTGCTAAAGGGCAAAAAATAGTGCCTGTAAAGCACCTGAAGAATGCCTCCCCTTCCACCCCAATGTAAAAGCCAGAGTAATTTCACACAGGGGCGCTGCGCTGGCAGGATGTTTAAAAAAGTCCTGCAAGCAGAATCTTTGGGGCGGTGGAGGAGTGTTGTATACATTGCTCCTCCACCGTCCCTGTCCATTGAAATTAATGGGCAGTGCTACCGAACCGCCTGCAAAACACTTTGGCAGCGACGCTACACAGGCTCTATTAACCCGTTCTTCGACGGTAAAGCACCGCTAAAACTAGCAAGCTATTTACCGCTAATGCGGCCGTGCTGTTAGTGTGACAGGGCTCTAAGAGAAATATATTACAACAATTGAAGAAGAGCTAAAGGTAAAACGTTTCTGTTTATTTTGGCTAGAGGAACGGAGTGTTATAACCCCTGTCAGTTTTTTTTTTGATGTGTCTCATTGGGGAAATTTACCTTTACTTCCTGTCCCATAACCACAACAGGAAGTGAGAAGCAATCCCTTGTTCTCACCATGGTCACCAGAACTAGTGTTCCCTTTGGAAGATGTTCCCTCTATTACTGTTCTAAGGACAAGCCAGAATTTGGGATTTTCGTTCACTTTCATTTAGATGATAATGGTAAATGTAACAAATAGAGAGGGTGAATTAATAGGAGTAATACGATTATCATTGTTATAAAACACAATTCCTCCTCAAGCCTGTACTGGGCAACCTAACCTAGGGGAAGATGTACAGTGGGGAAAATAATTATTTGATCCCCTGCAGATTTTATAAGTTTGCCCACTTACAAAGAAATTAAGGTTCTATCATTTTTATCATAGGTGTATTTTAAATGAGTGCCCTCAACATGGGGAGGGTGCTTTGGGGTCCCCTCCAAAGCACCTTGCCCCCATGTTGATAGGGACAAGGTTAGGGTTACCACCTTTTCGTCAAGCCAAACCTGAACACCTTAGCAACCTGGGACACCTGCAGTGCACATAGTGTGCTGCAGTGAACAGTGGGTATGGCCAAATTGATCTTACTGACATCATCGCCCTGCCCCCCAAGTGATGCCAAACATGCCCCCAGACAGCTGCCTGCAGCTCCTGGATGGCAACAGATTTGTGTGTGACTACCTTGGTTACTTGGGTAGCCACAGCCCAGTCTGAATAATGTGTCTGGGTTTCAGTCCACCTGAAACCCGAACACATGATTCAAAACATGGACTGTCCAGGTGAATCCCGGACAGGTGGCAACCCTGGACAAGGTCCTCATCCTCACAACCCTGTTGTTCAGGAATGCCTGCCACTGTGTCTCTCACTCAGGTGCAGCAGCCCCCATGCAGCCTCTGTAAGTTGTCCTTCCTTCTCCTCAGCCCAGGGAAGTTATAATACTCCCTATTCTCTGCACCACAGTGCCTTTTGGAGCTGAAGTCTTTCCTCTTAGAATCTAAGGCCAATTGAGTACATAAAACGACACCTCCCCAAATCAACTCAACTTCTCTCAATAGTCTCTTGCAGTCAACATCCTCAGTGCATCCCCTAGTGGATGGAGGGTAGCTTGATACTGGCTACCCTATGTTCTGCAACAGAGTTCATTCTGCAGCTGTGTCTGTGTAAAAGTCTCCTCTGAAGGAAAGACATACAGTCCTTTTCCTGACAGAGCTGCAGACTAGGTTACACAATGTTAAAATCCATACGTTTAGGAAATATTTGACATCTCTCTTCGAATTATCCGATCAATGTGGTCGAAAATGCCTGTAGAATCGATCCCAGTGATCATTAAAAGATCGGACAAATGTTCCTAAAACTATTTTTGAACAAAAATCTACTAGTCTATGGCAAAATCAATTCTCATTAGGGCAAAGCTGACAAGGGGGATCTGTGACCAGGGGCAGACTGACCATTCAGGCACTGCCCGAGGGCCCCATGCCACTAGGGGGCACCACCAGGGTTGCCAGCCTCAGTAAAACCAGGGACATGTAAAAATCTGTGTTTTTAAAAAAAATCCCAAGATTATAGCTAACAAGCCTCTCCAGTACCTTTTCAGTGTGTATATGTGTATTTTGTGTGTATGTATACTGTTTGTGTATAATGTGTCTCTATACTGTGTATGTATACTGTATGTGTGTGTATACTGTGTGGCCCCATAATCTCCTATTGCCTGGGGGCCCCATAATCTCCTATTGCCTGGGGGCCCCATAATCTCCTATTGCCTGGGGGCCCCATAATCTCCTATTGCCCTGGGGCCCCATACTCTCCTATTGTCCAGGGGCAATATGAGTTGTCAGTCCGCCCCTGTCTGTGACTAACTAAAATGTCACAAGGGGTAGAGCAGGGGTCTTCAAACTACAGCCCTCCAGGTGTTCAGGAACTACAATTCCCATCATGCCTAGTCATGTCTGTAAATGTTAGAGTTTTACAATGCCTCATGGGATTTGTAGTTCTGCAACAGCTGGGGGGCCATAGTTTGAGGATCCCTGGGGTAGAGGGTCAGTGACAATAGCAACTTCTGCAGTCTTTAGTAATGCAGTGATGGGTATGTGTTATCTTCATATACTGTATGTACACACGTTTTCTATGTTTAAATTGACCCAGTAGCACCTCTTAATGGGCACCTTTCACCCCATGCCGCATAGAAGCTGCGTGGACTGCTAGGGCTATTGTTACACCACTGTTTTGTACATTATTGCTGAAATAGTTGGCTCTGCCGATGATATCTGGTATTTCCAAGAAAATTTGTTTAGCATGAACATCCTTCCAGGAAAAATGAGGGGTTGTAATTGAAGCCCCTAATTGAAGCAATCTTTTTCCACTTAAAGTGGAGTTCCCATCCCCAATTTTTTTTTTTTATTATTGTGCTCATTAGACCTAAAAAAAAATAAAAAAAATAAATAAATGTTTTACTCATCTGGAAATGCCTGTTGCTATGCAGTCCCACAAAATCTGCCTTTGGAATCACCTAGGATCCTGACATAATCTCCCTCTAATGCTCCTGGGAAATGTGTGTCATAATTTCCCAGGATGCAGTGCGCTACCCAATTATCACTCCCCATCCAAGACTTCCAGGAAGTAAGTGCTTGTGGGCTTCACAATGCCCACAAGCAAAATGACAACGGTGTGGACATAATTTTATAAACTATCTTTTTTGAATAACTATGCGGAGCGGCGGCGGATTGTAAAATAGTAAGTGACCGGATTTATATTATAAAAACGCAGGATGAAAGGACATACATTTAAAAAATGCTAATTGTGGTTGGAACCCCGCTTTAAGGACAGCATTCAATGTATGTGAATGCATGAAGGGCCGCATTCACCTGCTTATAAATGGAGATCATAATCTGGGCCCCTTTACATTACACAGCCCTGCTCCTCTGGACCCTATTACACAGCCCTGCACCTCTGGACCCCTTTACATTACACAGCCCTGCTCCTCTGGACCCCTTTACATTACACAACCCTGCGGCTCTGGACCCCTTTGCATTACACAGTCCCTGTACCTCTGGTCCCCTTTACATTACACAGCCCTCCCTGCATATTACACAGCACCCCTGCACATCACACAGCCCCCTTGCATATTACACAACCCCCCCTGTACATTACACAGCCCCGCACATATTACACATCCCCCCTACACACACCCCCTGCATATTACACAGGCTCTCCGCAGCTCTGCCCTTTCTTACCTTGCCCTATGCAGCGAGGGAGGCAGAGCATAGCGGAGCAGGGAGCAGGAAGCTGAATGAGAACACAGGAGAGACACACAGCAGCGCTGATAAGACAGTGGGAGTTAATTTTTCATATTTACAAGCTGGTGATTAGTTGCAAGGACCACCTAGCAACCAATCACATGAAAAGTTAACTCTGAAAGCTCCCGCTGTCTTATCAGCGCTGCTGTGTGTCTCCTGTGTTCTCATTTAGTTTCCTGCTTCGCTCTGTTCTTATTAAAAATAAATACAAATAAAATAACCCAAGTGACATATTTCTATGCAGCTTGATATTGATGGCTTTTACAGCAGCTGCTTTGGAAACTGGCCTAATTTGAGAATACTTTAAAGGATCACTTTACCTAAAACTGATGTTTTCATTTTTAGTTAATGCCAATATAATATGCACTGGCTGGTCTTATTAAAGCAATGTGATGAGAAGATTGACACTGATCACCAATGTAACTGAGACATTTAGGGGCAGATTCTCGTAGATTGCCGCATCTCTGCGGCGGCGTAACGTATCTCATTTACGTTACGCCGCCGCAAGTTTTACGGGCAAGTGCTTTATTCACAAAGCACTTGCCTGTAAAGTTGCGGCGGCGTAGCGTAAATCCCCCGGCACAAGCCCGCCTAATTCAAATGATCTGGGTAGGGGGCGTGGATCATTTAAATTAGGCGCCGTCCCTAAAATTTCCCGACGTGCATTGCGCTAAATGACGTCGCAAGGACGTCATTGGTTTCGAGGTGAATGTAAATGGCGTCCTGCCCCATTCACGGACGAGTTACGCAAACAATGTAAAATTTTCAAATTTGGCCGACCCGGGAACGACGGCCATACTTAACATTGGATACGCCACCTAGGGGGCATGTTTATCTTTTTTACGCCGCGTATCTCTTACGGAAACGGCGTAAATTTACTGCGACGGGCAAGCGTACGTTCGTGAATCAGCGCAACGACTAATTTGCATATTCTAAATATTGCACCCTAAGATACGACGGCGCAGGCCGTCGTATCTTAGGCATGTTTAAGTGTATCTCAGTTTGAGAATACATTTAAACATACAACGGGCTTAGATTCGGAGTTACGTCGGCGTATCTACTGATACGCCGGCGTAACTCTTTGTGAATCTGGGCCTTAGTCTGCGTTGACATTTGTGTGTGTCTGGAATACATGCAAAATCGCTTTCCTGACACCACAGAAACATGCTGCATTTTAGCATATACTGTACACACAAGTGCCATTCAATGTTAATGACACTATCATGCATCAGCTAAGATGTGCGTATTGACATGCACCAAAATTCAGTGCATGCTGTGGCACCATGTTATTTTGAAGAAGGGTTCCACCTCAATTTGCTTACCTTTGCATAATGGGCTGATGTTAGGTTTAAAGGGCCAGATCCTCAGCCAGCGGTGCAAATTTAGTTTGTCCTAACTTATGTGATTTAAGTTACGTTGCCCTAAGTTGGTGTCGTAAGTGCCGTATCCACAGCGCATTTGCGTCTAAATGTGCGCCAGCGTAACTTAAATTCAGAGGCGTAAGGCGGGGTTTTTGCAAGTGGGAAGGAAGTGGGCGTGCTTCATTGTAATGAGCCGTGACCCCATGCAAATGAGGCGCCGGCCGTACTGCGCATGCGCGCACGAAACTGGACCTCACTGGGCATGTGCAGAACTGATCTCGGCGCAATCAGTGAGATAGGTAAAAGGCCAAGTGTACTTAGTTTGAGGATCGCCCTGTGTCTAAAAAGCACCACACACACACACTTCCCTTGCTAAAGTATATCCCATTGTTCCCCTTCCATGAGCAATTTGCTTCTGCTCTGTTTGTTTGTGTGTTGGTAAGTTGTGTTTGTGAGAAAAGTGTTTGAGGAGTTGGAGAGTCTAGTTGTTGTTTGTGTTTGAGAAGTGTATTTATTTAATTTGTTTGTTATTGTTTTTGCTGATTGTTTTTTGGTGTTTGTTTTTTGGTGTTTGTTTTTTGGTGTTTGTTTTTTGGTGTTTGTTTTTTGTTTGTTTGTTGGTGCGTGTTTCTTTTTGAATTACTATTAGCTGTGTCCTTGTGTGTTTAGATTTTCTTGATTTTTTTGTGGTATAGATTTTTGTCAGGTTTTTGGGTGTGTATTGTCGATTGTTTGTCGGGTGTGTTTGTTGTTGCTGGGTGGTGTATGAGATGCCCCCTAAACGCAGGAAGCTTAATTTCACCCTGGGAGAGAAGCAAATTCTTGCTCGGGGCATTGTGAAATATGGGCGATTTCTGCATGGCCCTGAGAGCCAGAACACCACCCCGGCCAGGAGGAGGCAGCTTCTTAAAAAGATCACGGACCAGATCAATGGGGGGGGGGGGGGGGGGAGACTAGGACCCCCGCTGGCATACAGAAAAAAATAAACGATCTGAGAAGCGTCGTCCGGACTAAGATGGCAAGGATCGACGCCCATACCAGGGGCACTGGAGGAGGGGGACCCTGCCCAGTCAGACTGACGGAGGAGGAATGGGCAGTGGCCCAGTGTTTCCACCCACAGCAGGTGGTGGGCCTGCCTGGCTATACGTCAGATGTTCCTAGGAGGACAGGTAGGTTTTTTGGTTTATTCTCTGTTGATTAGCATGTGTGGGTGGGGGAAGGGAAGATGTGCCAAGTGTGTGGTTCCTCAAACATGTGATTGTTTTGTGTCCTCCACAGATGGCCAGGAGGTTACACGCCAGGAGGTTGGAGGCCAGGAGGTTCCACGCCAGGAGGTTGGAGGCCAGGAGGTTGGAGGCCAGGAGGTTGGAGGCCAGGAGGTTGCAGGCCCATCGGGCCAGGCTGCAGCACCACCCCCAAGACAGGCAGATGATGAGTCCCAAGAAGGGCAGGATTCCCCAGGGGAGGGGATTGGCCAAACCTCCACTCATGTGGAGGTTGAGGGGGAGGAGGTTGAGGTTGAGTGGGAGGAGGATGATGAGGGGGAGGAGGAGGAAAATATGCAGATTGGCCGGGAAGTCCTCCTGGCCACTGATATGATAACCTTTGAGTCTTCCCCTGAGACTACACCTGAGGCTGGCACCAGTCAGGCCACCATCAGGGGTAGCCCCTCCCACTTCTCCCCCAACAGGCCTCCAGTCACCAGGGTCACTCTCTCCCCTCCTCCAGGCCCGCAAGACTCAGCGGCAGCCAGGGGGACAACCCAGGAGACCGTGACTGTGGGCGAGCGTCTGTCGGCCAGTGTGGTGAAGGACAATGCCCGGCAGACCCGCATTCTTGGAAAAATTCTGGAAAAACTGACGCAGATGGAGCACAGCCAGGGTGAAATGATGGAGGCACTCGGTGATGTGGCCACCAACTCAACGGCGGTCATAACATGTTTGAATGACATACAGACCGCCACAACGCGCGTGGCCCATGAGCTGAGTGCCCTGACCCAGGCTGTGCAGGACAATACAAGGTCTGGCCAGGCCAATGCGGCTGCCCTCATTGCCTGTCTCACTCGCATTGCAGGGGCCATGGAGGGCAGGCCAGCAGGGGCGGCTCCTCCTTCCCCAGCTCAACCCCCCCAGGAGGCTCCTCCTTCCCCAGCTCAACCCCCCCAGGAGGCTCCTCCTTCCCCAGCTCAACCCCCCCAGGAGGCTCCTCCTTCCCCAGCTCAACACCCCCCCAATGGACATCCTCCGCGACGGCGTGGCCGTGGCCGTGGCCGTGCCTCTGCCCGTGCCCGTGCCCCTGCCCGTGCCACTGCCCGTGCCCCTGCCCGTGCCCCTGCCCAGCCAAGGCGTAGCAATCGCCGCCGCTAATAAATTTGCTGGGATACTTTTTTTTTTTTGTTTATGCATTTTTTTTTTTTTTAAATTTGGTCTTCTGTACTTATGATTTGGTTTATGTGTGTGAATGATGTGTGAATGTGGGGGGGTGGCATTCCTAAGAAATTAAGGTTGTCACCCTCAGTTTTGGTGGAGAAGGGATCCCCAGGACCAGGGAGAAGTGCAATCCCAGGTTCCTGAATGGTGTATGAATGCACAGTGACATAATTGGAGCCGTGGCGTGGCGTTACTGCTCCCAAGTCCCAAGGGGGGGGGGGGGACTTGGATCTAATCCAATTCGATGTGCATGTGATGTGTCTGTGCAAGGAACCACAGTGGTGTGCATTCATGCATTATCATTGTGACTTTATTGATGTGCATTTA
The DNA here is from genome assembly GCF_905171775.1 of Rana temporaria. NCBI lineage: Eukaryota > Metazoa > Chordata > Amphibia > Anura > Ranidae > Rana > Rana temporaria. The sequence continues at coordinate 205,670,602 of NC_053492.1, read as the reverse complement.
CAGTGAAAAAATACATACTTATTGTGACATTAATCATGTGCATTTACAGTGAAAAAATACATACTTATTGTGACATTAATCATGTACATTTACTGGGAAAAAATGCCTTCTGCAAGGCGTCTCCTAGCTGTTGTGCCCTCAGCAGACCGGGTAGAGTTGGTTGGGATAGTATTGCCTGGGTCAGGGGTCAGGTCATTACATAAGTCAATATGCAGTCCCCTTCTGAGGGCAAAGTTATGGAGTATGCAACATGCCCCAATTATTTGACACACAAAGTCAGGGGAATACAGCAGGGTACCCCCAGACTTATCCAGGCATCTGAAGCGGGACTTCAGAAGCCCAAAGGTCCGTTCAACCACTCCCCGGGTTCGTATGTGCGCCTGGTTGTAGCGTTGCTCTCCTGGGGTTTGGGGGTTCCTGAATGGGGTCATTAGATGAGGTCCCAAGGCATATCCTGAGTCACCTGTAAGGGAAAAGACAGGAGGATATTAGTCATGCATGTGCCCCTTGTGATGTCAGCATCATGGGGGGGACATACCTGACACACATGTCACTCACCAATCAGCCAGCTGTCTCCATACATGTTCTGGTCAAAATCTCTTGAGATCTGTGTCTGCCGGTAAATGTAACTATCATGGCAGGATCCAGGAAATTTAGCACAGACGTGCCAGATGAGGCCATGGGCATCGACGATGACTTGCACATTAATGGAATGCCAGCCTTTACGATTCCGGAACATGTGCTCAGTATCATGGGGTGGTTGTAGTGCCACATGGGTACAATCAATGGCCCCGATGGTGCGTGGAAATCTGGCAATGTTGTAAAAGTCGGTCATTGACTTTAAACGCTGATCCTCCTGGGTGGGTTTCTGAAACTGATTTCCCATGCGCAGCAGGATTGCAGGGACCACTTGGTGCACACACCTGCTGATGGAGGATTGTGCCATCCCAGCCACGCCTCCACTTGTGCGTTGGAATGAGCCAGTGGCCAGAAAATGCAAAGTGGCCAGTACTTTGGTGAGTGGCTGCAGGGCATGGGAGCGTTGGGTTGGGCTGGTAAGATCATCCTGAAGTATTGTTGTTAATTCCAGGATGGCCTCACGGGTAAATCTGTAGTTGCGGTAAACTTCACAAGCAGGCATGCCAAACAAATCTTGCCGTGGGCGGTAGACCCTCTCCTGTGCCCTCATCCTCCTCCTCTGTGCCCTCCTCCTTCTTTGTGTCTCTATATCAACTAATGCAGCTAGTATCATTGCTGGTCCTGGCATTTTGGCAGAGAGATTTCAGTCCTGAACGTGTGTGTGCTGAGCTCTTCCTGAATGGTGTTGCTTCAGCAGACATTCAGACGGCATGTGTAAAATTAGGGCTGCTTTTATAATGTGTAAAATCCCACCAAAAAACTAACAGGTGCGCACAGGGCGTAATCTACGGCGCACACACTTAATTCTGTGGATCGCCCTATCTCCCTCATTTGCATCTTTGCCTATCAAATAAAGCGGCGTGCCTAGCGTAATTTGCGCACGAGAATGCGCCGGCGTAATATTTTTAGGTAGGACGGAAAAGCCCGAATTTCAGGCGCTTCTCGTTTTGAGGATCGGGCGCAAAGATACACGCCGTGTAAATTTAGAAAAATCGAGTTAAGTCGGCGTATCTCTTTTGTGGATCTGGCCCAAAGACTATAGTTGTAGTCCGGACTTTCACGCATGCTCCTTTACCTCCCCAGTGGGCAGCATTCAGCAGAAGTGATGATAGATATGACCTCAGGGAGACCTGATATACATATGAATGCCGTGGTCCACATCTATTTACATATCAATGCCATGGTTCACAACTATTTACATATTAATGCCGCCACTATTTACATATCCATGTAGGTTATTTACATGTAAACACAGGGTCTGGAGGTGAGTCATCTGTACACTGCAATAGGGCAATAGGACATCTTAGGGAATCTAAACTGGGATAGTTGGCAAGTATGAGGCAGCTGCTTTGGACCCCACAACAATGATGGGGTCCAGGGCAGCTCCCCCTTTTGCCCTGCCTTAAAAACAGTCCTGGGACTTACACCCCACCTCTTACTTCACCCAGTAGCTCAGGATGCCAGGCTTCAAGGCCCACTGCTTGTAACAAATATTATATTATCCCAGAACTTTGTAACCGCTCACCATTGATTTTAAAACATGGACAGCTTTTGAAAACAGGTGCCATTGTGGTGACTCTCTGTGGAGCGATATCCCAGAATTATATAAACAATTTGTTAATCTCAGCGGTATTGTCCCACATGCATGCATGGGAAAAGGACCTGGGAACGGAGATAGATAAGGGAAACTTGAGGGATTGGTCAATCAGAACTTATTAAACCATTATGAATGACTCACTTATAGAAGTTACTTATAGAAGCTACACTTATAGAAGCTACAAGGTACTCTCTCGATGGTACTTGGTACCTGAGTGTCTATCAAAAATGTACCCGGGTTCACCACTCTGTTTCTGTGGGTGTGGACAGGTGGGCTTGATGTACCACACATGGTGGTTGCGTAATAAAGTAAAGCATTCTTGGACAAGAATTCATACCCTGATATACTCAGTGACTATGATAAGTACAGTTAAAACACCAGAGTTATGAATCAGTTGAAGGGGTTCTTAGACACCCCCAGACCTTAATCCATTTAATGTTTTTGGAGGCAAAAATAGCAATCGCAACTGCCTGCAGGAGCCCAGTGGTTTAACTGGTGGTTGATGAAGCTTATGACTAACGAAAAGATGGTTAGCATTTTGTGAGATACTTCTTCACAGTTCAAGAAAGTTTGAAACCCATGGATATCTTCAATCTACTTAATGATTGTCAGAGTGGAAAGGACATTTGGACTGGCTGTGGCTTTTTCTCCATTATTCTCTTTTTTCTCTTTCCTTCTTTTTATTATTGACTGATGATGTCTTATTTGCCTTTCAATGGATAAAAGCCATCTTCTGTAATGATGCCTATCACTGTTACATTCATTTAATGTGCCTTGGTGAGCATATTACTTTACAAGTTTTGGACTTGTCCTTACCTGATTGAGATACTTACCGTATTTATCGGCGTATAACACGCACAGGCGTATAACACGCACCCTAACTTTAAGAGGGAAGTTTCAGGAAAAAAACTTTCCACAGCCCCCTGCGTATAACACGCAGGCACAGTTTACCCTCTATTTTCAGGGTAAAAAAGTGAGGGCCAGATTCATGTACAAATCCGGCGGCGTAACGTATCCCATTTACATTACACCGCCGCAAGTTTTCAGCGCAAGTGCTTGATTCACAAAGCACTTGCCTGTAAACTTGCGGCGGCGTAGCGTAAATCCGTCCGGCGCAAGCCCGCCTAATTCAAATGGGGCGTGTATCATTTAAATTAGGCGCGTTCCCACGCCAAACGTACTGCGCATGCTCCGTTTTGTAATTTCCCCCTTGTGCTTTGCGCGAAATGACGTTGCACCGACGTAATTTTTTGAACGGCGACGTGCGTTACGTCCTTTCCTATTCCCGGACGACTTACGCAAAAAAAAAATTCAAAATTCGACACGGGAACGACGGCCATACTTTAACATGGCTGGTCTAAATATAAGCCATTGAAATAGCATCCGTAACTTTACGACAGGAAAAGCCGACGTAAGAGAATGCGACGAGCGCGCGTAGCTTCGTGGATCGCCGTAAACAGCTAATTAGCATACCCGACGTGGAAAACGACGCAACCCACCCAGCGAATGCCGAAGTATTGCATCCTAAGATCCGAAGGCGTACGAAGCCGTACGCCTGTCGGATCTTACCAAATGCCGTCATATCTTGGTTTGAGAATTCAAACTAAAGATATGACGCGGGAAATGTGAAAATACGCCGGCATATCAGTAGATACGCCGGCGTATTTCATCTGTGAATCTGGCCCTGAGTGTTTTACGCCAACAAATACAGTACATTTTGTACCTATCTTAATCAAACCCAGTGACATTTCTGACTTATATATTGACTTACTTATTTGTTATCAAGGACTTTTTCATTTGCCTGTCTGTCATCTATCCCGCCTGTGAGGTGAACCTTGATTTTAACCCGTGCTTGAATAATGGCTACACGATTGTTATGGTATTTTGTAACCTTTAATAAAAATATTGAAACAGGAAACAGCACAAAATGGAAAGGGCCTTTGAATTCCAAAAAAAAGCTCTTTCCAATTGAATTTCTGAAAGAAATAAGAAGCCAAAGGATAATTCAGCCCACCAGTGGCTACCAAAATCGACATATCAGTTTTGGGTGGATAAATAAATTAAAATTAAAATATATATTATTAACATATATTAACACTACGTCTCGGTACCCAAAGATTAGAACGACATCATAAAAATATATAAAGTTTTATTTATCCATAGTTAAAAACAAAGACACATGTCATCATGCGTCATGTATAACAATTAGAGAAACAATACAAATATTTTTAGTACTATTCCAAGCTGAATAGTATTCCAACTGCCAATAAGATGCAGTTACTCTTCTTTTGATGGGTCCTTGAGATGTTTTGCGTTGAAAAAAAAAACACTTCTTCAGGAGGAATTATAGACACTTCTATAACACTACAATAAAATATCAAAGGAATTTAATGATGGGTAAAAAATATTATACAAGAGGGAAAAGGAAAAAAGAACTTTGGTTGCTTATCCAAAAGAGCAGGTAAACAGATGCAGCAAAGATAGTAGAGGCCTGAAGGCACCTGGGAGGGGGGTGGGGTAGAGGCCCAAAGGCACCTGGGGCAGAGCTAGTTAAACCAGTGGTTCTCATTGTACCACAACAGGACAAAGGGGAGAGGGAAATAAAAAAAGAAAAGGGGAAAAAAAGGGGGGGGGAAGGGGAGCTAGAAGGTAGGAAAGGAGGCAAAGAGGAGGGAAAAAGGGGGAGGGGTAAAAAGGAACAAGGGAAGGGCCAAGAAGGGTGGGGGATATAGAAGGGGGGCATAGAATTGAGGATAAGAGGGAAGGAAGAGAGAGGGAAAGAATGGGAGAGGGAAAAATAGGGGGGGGGGGAGAAACGGAGGGGGAGGAAAAAGGGAGGGAGGGGTACCTGGGCGAGAAAGGGAAAAAAGGAGGAGGGTAGAAAACAAAGGGGTAATGAAGGGAATGGGGGAAAGTAGGAAGAGGTAAGAGAGGAAAGGAATGAAAAGGAGAGGAAAAAAAGTAGAATAAAGGGAAATGAGGGGGGAGGTGGGAAGGCAGGAAGGCAAGAAGGGAGTAAAGAAGGGAGGGGAGTGAATAAAAATGTAGGGCAGCACAGTGGTGTAGTGATTAGCACTCTCGCCTAGCAGTAAAAAGGGCTGCTGGTTCGAATCCCGACCACGACACTACCTGCCTAGAGTTTGCATGTTCTCCCTGTGCCTGCGTGGGTTTCCTCCGGGTACTCTGGTTTCCTCCCACACTCCAAAGACATGCTGGTAGGGTAATTGGCTTCTGCCTAAATTGGCCCTAGTATATGAATGCGAGTTAGGGACCTTAGATTGTAAGCTCCTTGAGGGTAGGGACAGATGTGAATGTACAATGTATATGTAAAGCGCTGCGTAAATTGACGGCGCTATATAAGTGTCTAAATAATAATAATAATAATAAAGAACCAGTTGCCACAAACAATGATTAGTGGCAAACTAAACTGAAAAAAACCTGGTTGAAGATAATTTAATCCTGGGAGGAATGAGACCATTCAGCCCAATTACTGGACATGCACTCAGTAAGCAGCAAAAAAGCAAGAGGATTTCTCACAATAGTGGCACAAGGAAATAGGAACATAAAGGTAGATAATGCTGTCCAACAGGGGTCAAGTCCTGGGGAAAAAAGTGTGGGAACTCCCACCCAAGATCCACTCCCCCACCAAAAAAATAAAAAATGATACGCTCATATGCATAATTACTAAACCTCATGTTTTTTTTTTCAATCCACTGTACCTTTGTAATCCTTTATGTTACTGGCTGCATGTTTTTTTTATATGGATTCATCGGGTAGTGTGCGGGTATTCCATCACTTCCTCGATGTCGCAATGTCTCCTGGGAGCTTTTGTCACTGTTCCCAGGAGACATTGCGGAGGTCTGCCGCGAGTTATCGCGGGATTTAGAAAGAACTTGCTTAAAGTGGAGTTCCACCCATAAATATAACATTACATCAGTAGTTTTAAAAAAATGTCATTAGTCCTTTACGAATTTTTTTTTTTTTTTTAGATGCTTTCAAAGTGTTGTTGCTAGGCAGAATAGTTAATCTTCCCACTTCCTGCACCTAGGTGCTTAATGCTTCCTAACCTACACCGCACAGACTCCTGGGAATGTAGTGGGTGTAACTTTTCAGGAGTCTGTGCATTCCCCAGTCTCAAAGAATCATGTGACTTGGACAGCACAGGTGCTGAAACCTGATCTGACACTGCTTGTGCAGCACTGAGCATGTGCGAGATTTGCAAGGCTGAAATCCAGGAAGTCATACAGTCTGGCTTCATGATGCCCACACTTAAGATGGCCCCAGTCAATTTCTATTTTATAAAGTGTCTAAATGCTGTAAAAACCTAACAAAACGGACCTTAATTTACAGACTAACTTTACTAGAATACATTAAGCTTGTGTATTACAGGGGTATTTATATTTAAAAAGTGAAATTGTGGCCGGAACTCCGCTTTAAAGTTCTTGATAAATCCTGCGATAACTCGCGACAGACCTCCGCAATGTCTCCTGGGAACAATGACAAAAGCTCCCAGGAGACATTGCGGCATCGAGGAAGTGACGAAATACCCGCACACTACACGATGAATCCATATACAGGAAGCGGCCAGTAACATAAAGGATTACTAAGGTTCGCCTGCCCCTGACAGTGACTCGAGCTGGGCATCGTCGCTTAGTGAAGGATTGGCTCGGGCGGCTCGGCTGCTCTAGTCCTGCAAAGGGAACTGCGTTCCTGCTGTGAAAAAAGTGCAGGGACGCCGTTCCCACGCGTTCCCGCAGGACTTGAGCCCTGCTGTCCAACCAGTAATGAAGAGAGGTGCCCTAGGACAATATTAATGGTTAAGCTGTTAATGTTAATGGTTATCCCCTCCTTAAAGATTTTGCAAGTATAGAAAAATAGATATTGCTCTCTCAGACTCTCAGAAATTCACCCAGTTTCTAAGACCTATTCTGGGATGACAACACACAGCTTTTTTGTGGACTAAGTGTTGTCAGCTTTCCCTGTTGTTTCTTGCTAAACTTTTTAGCCATTCCCACTCTCAGATCTCTACAACATAATCATTCTGTTGTCCAAGATAAGAACCAGGGAGACTCATGCCCCGTACACACGATCAGAAATTCCTACAGCAAAAGTCTGATGATTGCTTTTGAATGGAAATTCCGACCGGGTGTATGCTCCATCAGACTTCAGTCGAAATTACCGCCAACAAAAGATTGAGAGCTGGTTCTCAAATTTTCAGACAGAAAAAAATCCTATCGGAAAATCCAATAGTCTGTCGCAATTCCACCGTGTAAAATTCCGCCGCATGCTCGGAAACAATTTGACGCATGCTCGGAAGCATTGAACTTAATTTTCTCGGCTCGTCATAGTGTTGTGCGTCACCACGTTCTTGGTGGTCGAAAGTTCAGAGAACTTTTGTGTGACCGTGTGTATGCAAGCCAAGCTTGAGCGGAATTCCGATCGTGTGTACGCGGCATCATACTTTTATGAGATAGCTACTGAAAAGAGAGACACGTGTGCTGCTGGCCTGGAGAATGTGTGACATCAGAGGTTGGAGTGTTTTGAAGGACATTCTGGAAGGAGGAGAGATCCATTAGAGCACTTTCTGGAAGAAGGCAGCAGACTTTAGAGAGACACCATAATGGATTCTTCCTGTAAAAATCCTGTTTGCTCATTGCACAGAGAAGGTAGAGCAGATTCCATCTGTTTTTCTGAAGACTGGGGATAGCTGACTGCTGGAATCTAAGCACCATATGGTCTTCACAAGCAAGTGCTGTGCTACAGCGACTGTCTCTCAGACTTCAAGAATCGCCATACTTTGCTGCAATTCTGAACTGCTTTGTCTTCCAACTATCTGCTCACCTCAACAGAAGCTAGTGTGAAAAACTATATTCCATAGTCAAGGAAAGTCTGTAATCTAAATGCAGAAGATAAATCCAGATACAATAATTGCTTTATATTACCGTGTTTCCCCAAAAATAAGCCCGGGTCTTATATTAATTTTGGCAACAAAAGACACAGTAGGGCTTATTTTCGGGGTAGGTCTTACCATGTAATGTGATGTTTTCTCTCCGCCACTCTCTCCCTGCCCGTCAGGACTCCCCAGTGTGAAGTGAGTTAAAATGCTTGTAAAATCCTATAATCCACTCTATTACAGTATTATATAATGTACAATGTGTGTACTTCTGTAATATAACTGTGCCAAATACCTTTGTTATAACGCTGCTCTGCGCTTCTGTGACCCGCCTGAGCTCTCTTCCCCGCAATTATATTACAGAAACACACACATTATACATTATAAACTTCTGTAATAGAGTAGATTATAGGATTTTAAAAGCATTTTAAACTAGGGCTTATTTTTGGGGTAGGGCTTATATTGCAGCCTTCCTGGAAAATAACACTAGGTCTTATTTTCGGGGTAGGTCTTATTTTCGGGGAAACAGGGTAGTGTCTGCTTAATAAAGTAAACTGTCTGCAAGTGAGATCATCTTAAAGGGACTGCACATCTGTTGCTTCTTCAGTGTGTATTATCTTAAGGAGACAATACATTTGTTTCTACCTTGTTGTCGTGGAAAGAAATCTGTTGCTGTGCAATTGATCAAGGCAGGGCCGTCTTTAATATTGATTGGACCCTGGGCAAAACATTTCTTGGCCCCCACCATGCAATTTCGCTCTCCACGTGCTCCGAGACATACAATAAATATCAGCTAGACTTAAAATCAGTTTACTGTATCGGATCAGGCAGCGATTGCGATTGGTTGCCAGAGGTTACAGCATATCATTACCACTTACTAACTGGTTGCTAGAGGTTACAGCACATGATTTCTGCTTGTTGATTGGTTGCTAGAGATTACTGTACAGTAATACTGCTCACGTATTGGTTGCTAGAGGTTACAGCACATCATCTCCTCACTGCAGAGGGGCATAATATACATATGAATGCCGCATTTATTTACATATTAATGCCACCTCTTGCCGCTATTTACATAGTTCCCGTTATTTGCATAAGATTGATGGTTATTTACATGCAAACACAGGGTCTGAAGGGGAGTCATCTGTACACAACAATAGGGCAGAACTGGGCAGCATTAGTTGCAGCACTTTCCACTGAGATATCGGGACACAGCACAGGACTAAAACTTCAAGGGACAAGGGAATTTAAACTAGGATAGTTGGCAAGTATGAGGCAGCTGCTTTGGGCCCCACAACAATGATGGTTCCCAGCGCAGCTGCCCCTTTTGCCCTGCCTTAAAGATGGCCCTGGATCAGGGCCAAAGACAGGTCCATGAGCTCACCAATGGACAAGTTTTGGATTTAAATTATAGTTAGCTTAGCCAGATGGGGGAAGTGAACTGCTATATCCCACGTGTTGATGTTCTAATGTCAGTACTATGATTCCATTTTAATTGTTTAGCTTGTTGCCCTATTTGCATTAACGATTTCACATATTTTCAGTGTGCAGATACTGCTGATAGTAGGACACACAATCACAAAATATTACCCAATTGTTTAAAAAAATAAAAAATAAAATCATATTGCAACAACTAAATAGATACGCAACATGTGAATTCTTAAAGTGTTACACCAAAATATATTTTGTATATACATAGGTCCATGCTTAAAAGTACTTATTTGCCCCTGCAGGGGCGGCGCTTGTCCCGGGTGATATCTGACCCTGGAGGACACTAATTCGAACCGCTCAAGTTTGTTTATTGCTGGGCCTGCCCTGAGGATGTGCCTTATAATTGTCATGGTCTTACCTCTCTCCTGTCTCCTTCGTTTGACATGTGCTGGCGGCCATCTTGGTTTCTAGGTCTCTTGTAGCCTCCCACCCTGCGGCTCCTCCTTCCCACTGGGAGGAGCTGGATACCTGGCTCACATATATAGGAGGTCTGTGACTTCAGTTCCTTGCTTGGTCCTCCTGTGTGCACATGCTTCTAAGACTGCTGCTGCTTCTGGTTCTGATCCTGGCTTCGTCTGACTTCTCTGCTGGTTCCTGATCCTGGTCTCGTCTGACTTCCCTGCTGGTTCCTGATCCTGGCTTCGTCTGACTTCTCTGCTGGTTCCTGATCCTGGCTTCGTCTGACTACCCTTCTGGTTCCTGACCTCTGGTTTCACCATCCGTTGGACTTTTGCTTTACAGCTTGATTTTCAATAAAGCCTTCTTATTTTCACTTATCTCTTGTTGTACGTCTGGTTCATGGTTCCGTAACATTAGGACCAAGCCATGAATTTTGACGGTACAGAGCCATCCTCGCTACCCACGCTGGTTGCCAGACTTGTTCAGCTGGAGTCCCTGATGAGTCAGTTCGCCGTGGCGTTGCAGACCCTGCTTGAACGCACGGCTCATTTCGCTCCCGTTGCCGATGGGTCGGTCGTCGCTCCTGGGCCCGCTCCTACGGCCGATCCGACTGTTGCGCCAGAGTCTACCTCGACACCTGTTGTTGCGCCTGCGGTGTTTCGGGGTATGTCCGGTTCTGCCCCCCTTCCACAGCGATTTGGGGGAGAGCCAACTCAGTGCCGAGGTTTCCTTAACCAAGTGGGCATTTATTTCGAGTTGCTGCCACATGCCTTTCCCACTGAGAGATCAAAGGTGGGGTTCTTGATCTCGCTGCTCTCGGACAAGGCCTTGGCCTGGGCCAGTCCTTTATGGGAGAACAACAATCCGGTGGTTGCCGAGTTTTCCGGTTTTGTTGCTTCTCTTCGGAAGGTATTCGATGTGCCGGCTCGCGCCGCCTCTGCTGCGAAGCTCCTTATGTCCGTCAGACAGGGTTCACGATCCGTAGCCGAATACGCCATTGAGTTTCGTACCCTGGCAGCAGAGGTAGGTTGGAATAATGAGGCCCTGGTCGCTGCTTTCTCTCATGGTCTCTCGGATGCCTTGAAGGATGAGGTTGCAGCTAAGGATCTACCAGTGGAGCTCGAGGCTCTTATTTCTTTCCTGATTTTGATTGACACCAGACTCAGGGAGAGACCTTCCTTTAAGGTGAGCCTGCGGAGGCCTCCTAACAGTTTGGCGCCTACGTTTGCTGTCCCACCCGTGCCCTCCCTCTCCTCCCACGCCTCCTGGTGTTGACTTGTCTGGGGGTGAACCCTCGCAGCTGGGGTTTGCTCGCTTGTCCGAGGGGGAGAGGGTACTCCGGAGACGCGAGGGCCGATGCATGTACTGTGGTCTCGATGGGCATTTTCGGTTGGCATGTCCGAACCGTCCGGGAAACGCTCGCACCTGAGATCCTGTCGGGGGCAGATCTTGGGTGGAGTCTCCTCGTCCCCGGTTTCCCGTGTTGATAAACCACTGATCACTGTTGTCCTCTCCTGGGTCGGGGGCTCGGTGACGACCCAGGCGTTGGTGGACTCTGGTGCTGGTGGTTTTTTCATTGATAGTGAGTTCGCTGCCGCCAATTCCATTCCTCTACAGGCTCGAGGTTCCCCGCTGGCTCTAGAGGCGATAGACGGCAGACCCCTCCAACCGTCACACGTGACTCATGAGACCCTTCCAGTGGGGGTAGCCATTGGTGCCGCTCACAGAGAGTCGGTCTGCTTCCAAGTTATTTCGTCTCCACACTACTCGGTGGTCTTGGGGTACCCCTGGCTCCAGAAGCATAATCCGACTTTTGACTGGAGATCGGCCGAGATCCTCTCATGGTCACCACAGTGTGGGGCTAAGTGCATCCATGGGTCTGTCAAGTTGCTGTGTACTTCCTCGGACTCTCTGTTGCCTCCTGAATACGAGGAGTACCGGGATGTATTCGATAAGGTACGCGCAGTTGCCCTACCTCCGCACCGCCCATATGATTGTGCCATTGAGTTACAACCTGGTGCCGTTCCTCCTCGCGGCAAGGTCTATCCACTGTCGGTTGCGGAGAATGAGGCCATGGAGGAGTACGTGATGGAGGCGCTGTCCCGTGGTCACATTCGCAAATCCTCGTCCCCGGCAGGGGCTGGATTTTTCTTTGTGAAAAAGAAGGGCGGTGAGTTGAGGCCTTGTATCGATTACAGGGGTCTCAATCGCATCACGATCAAGAACGCTTACCCGATACCCTTGATTTCCGAGCTGTTCGATCGCCTTAAAGGGGCCACGGTCTTTACCAAACTCGACCTGAGGGCGGCATATAACCTGGTAAGGATCAAGGCGGGTGATGAGTGGAAGACCGCCTTTAACACCAGGACCGGTCATTATGAATCCTTGGTTATGCCCTTTGGGTTGTGCAATGCGCCCGCAGTCTTTCAGGAATTCATCAACGATGTTTTCCGTGACCTGTTGCAGCAGTGTGTGGTGGTCTATTTGGATGACATCTTGGTATATTCTGAATCCAGGGAGGCCCACATTCTGGATGTCAAACGAGTGTTGCAACGGTTACGAGAGAACAAGCTGTTCGGTAAGCTTGAGAAATGCGAATTTCACCGATCCCAGGTAACCTTCCTAGGTTACATCATTTCCGCTGAGGGGTTCTCCATGGATCCTGAGAAGGTTTCGGCTGTCTTACAGTGGCCTCAGCCCAGTGGTCTTCGTTCCTTGCAGCGTTTTTTGGGCTTCGCCAATTATTATCGGAAGTTCATCAGGGACTTCTCCATGCTGGCCAAGCCTCTCACGGATCTGACCAGGAAGGGCAGTAATTCCCAGGTCTGGCCGCTCGAGGCCATCCGGGCTTTTGAGGCCCTAAAATCCGCCTTTGTGTCAGCTCCGATTCTGTCTCATCCCAACCCTGGGTTGCCCTTTGTCCTCGAGGTGGACGCGTCCGAGACGGGAGTAGGCGCCCTTCTGTCTCAGCGTAGGACACCAGAGGGTCCGCTGCTTCCTTGTGGGTTTTACTCCCGGAAACTGTCACCCGCGGAGTGCAACTATCAGATTGGTGACAGGGAGTTATTGGCCATAGTGCAGGCTCTCAAAGAGTGGAGGCACTTGCTCGAGGGCTCGGTGGTTCCGGTTCTCATCCTGACGGACCACAAGAATCTGACCTACCTTTCTGAGGCCAAGAGATTGACACCACGTCAGGCCAGATGGGCTCTGTTCTTGTCACGTTTTAATTACGTGGTCTCCTACCTACCTGGTTCCAAGAACATCAGGGCGGATGCCTTATCACGGCAGTACTCCGAGCTGTCCAGGGAGGAATCTATACCGACTTCGGTCATACCTCCGAATCAGATCCTGGCCGCCATTCGCACCAGCCTGACCTCTCCCCTTGGTGTGCAGATTTTGGCGGCTCAGTCTGGTGCTCCCTCTGGGACACCCAACGGCAGATGTTTTGTGCCTGAGGAGTTGCGCACTCGGTTGTTGCGAACCTACCATAACTCCAAGACCGCGGGGCATCCTGGTAAGAATCAGCTGTCCTGGGCTGTTTCACGTCTGTTCTGGTGGCCTTCCCTACGTTCCGACATCGCCGCATATGTAGCGGCATGCTCCGTTTGTGCCCAAAGTAAGTCCCCTCGGCACCTTCCGTTGGGCCTGCTGCAACCCATAGCCACCGGGGAGCGCCCATGGTCACACCTGGGGATGGATTTCATTGTGGACCTCCCTGCATCCCGAGGCCATACGGTCATTCTCACGATTGTGGATCGGTTTTCCAAAATGTGCCACTGTGTTCCTCTCAAGAAGTTACCCTCTGCACAAGAGTTGGCCATGATTTTTGCCCGGGAGGTCTTCCGGTTGCACGGTTTGCCCAAAGAGATAGTGTCGGATCGGGGGAGTCAGTTTGTGTCCAGGTTCTGGCGCGCCTTTTGCTCCCAGTTGGGGATTCATCTCTCCTTCTCCTCGGCCTACCACCCTCAGTCCAATGGGGCCGCAGAACGATCCAATCAGGCCTTGGAGCAATTCCTTCGTTGCTATGTCTCCGATCACCAGGACAATTGGGTTGACCTCCTGCCTTGGGCTGAGTTTGCCAGGAACACGGCTGTGAACTCTTCCTCTGGGACGTCTCCCTTCATGGCCAATTATGGGTTCCAACCTGCCGTGTTACCGGAGGCATTCCCTCCCCAGGATATTCCGGCTGTGGAGGATCACCTTTCTGCTCTACGTGCTTCTTGGGTACAGATCCAGAGGTCCCTTGAGGTCTCTGCGCAGCGCCAGAAACTCCAGGCTGATCGCAGACGAGCGCCTGCTCCTTCCTACCAGGTCGGAGACCGTGTATGGTTGTCCACCCGCAACCTCAACCTTCGAGTGCCCACTCCCAAGCTGGCTCCTCGCTTTGTTGGTCCCTTCCGAGTGCTTCGCAGGGTAAACCCGGTAGCCTATGCCCTTGCGCTTCCACCTGGCATGCGGATCTCCAACGTGTTTCATGTCTCCCTGTTGAAGCCACTGGTGTGCAATCGCTTCACTTCCTCGGTTCCTCGGCCTCGTCCGGTCCAAGTGGGCAATCACGAGGAGTATGAGGTGAGCAATATCCTGGACTCACGCCTGGTCCGCGGTCGGGTGCAGTTTTTAGTCCACTGGCGTGGTTATGGTCCTGAGGAGCATTCCTGGGTTCCCTCCGCAGATGTCCATGCTCCTGCCTTGCTCCGAGCCTTCCACGCACGCTTCCCTCAGAAACCGTTTTTTGCACCGCGGAGGAGGGGCCCTTGAGGGGGAGGTACTGTCATGGTCTTACCTCTCTCCTGTCTCCTTCGTTTGACATGTGCTGGCGGCCATCTTGGTTTCTAGGTCTCTTGTAGCCTCCCACCCTGCGGCTCCTCCTTCCCACTGGGAGGAGCTGGATACCTGGCTCACATATATAGGAGGTCTGTGACTTCAGTTCCTTGCTTGGTCCTCCTGTGTGCACATGCTTCTAAGACTGCTGCTGCTTCTGGTTCTGATCCTGGCTTCGTCTGACTTCTCTGCTGGTTCCTGATCCTGGTCTCGTCTGACTTCCCTGCTGGTTCCTGATCCTGGCTTCGTCTGACTTCTCTGCTGGTTCCTGATCCTGGCTTCGTCTGACTACCCTTCTGGTTCCTGACCTCTGGTTTCACCATCCGTTGGACTTTTGCTTTACAGCTTGATTTTCAATAAAGCCTTCTTATTTTCACTTATCTCTTGTTGTACGTCTGGTTCATGGTTCCGTAACAATAATGTTTGTTTTTGCCACTTGGGCCGCAGTATGCTGCTCCTGCGGGATCACTGTCATTTTGTTAAACACACTTTGTAAATGTAAAGTATGATCTTGTACACTTGGAAATTCTTTAATAAACACCATTGAAACCAAAAAATACTTATTTGTAACTATATGCTGTTGTATTTTCATTTCTTCCTTAGCTGATAAATACCTGCTGATCCCCTTATTTTCTCTTTCAATCTGGCCACGCTAAGGACGGAAGCAGATCAGTCCTAGCATGGTCAGTTTGTGTCTCTGTTTTCTAAATGGGAGTCACAGGATGCTGTGCATACTTGGGGCATTCCCTGAACTCCTGTGGTCAGATTGATGCTGGCACACCTCCTCAAAAATAGGAATCAGTGTTTCATTTTGGCAGTTTAGGATTTTTTCCTGTAGAAAACATTTCATACATCAACCCTATAGATTATTAAGGCCACCCAATGAGCACATGAGTCAACCAGGTATAAACATTAATTAAGTATAGTCACAAACCAATGAAGGTTGCCCTATGTTACTTTGTCTCATTAAATAAAGCATTCCATGTTCAGCTATTGTTACTATCTTTCTTTACCCTTCTTTTCTTATCATGTGTTTATTTTGTATAGATTGGATTTCGGAAAGGAAGAGGACATATGCTTGGCTCACTTGGTGGTAGATCTCAGCCAGAAGTTTTTCTAGGAGTCCTTAGTGCTGTTCTAGGATTGCTGCTCCTTGGATGTCTTATTGCTTTAGGAGTTCAGCAAGTCTCAGGTGCGTCAGATTCATAATTTTACCATTCCCAAATGTTGTTCTTTTATCAATTCTAAAAGCTCAAAGGCAGAAGGAAAGTACAAATTTTTAGTAAATGTACCAATTTACCTAAGTATGTCTATGGAAATTATATTGTTGTGCACCTGCACCATGAAATGAGGAGGGTATATTCAGGCATTTTAAATTTTAAATGTGGTTGGTGGATTATGTTGCCAGTTCTTAAAGTGACAGATTATAAAATATAATAGAAGAGTACTCCTGCGCTATCACTAAAATGGTGATGAAGTGAAATAACTGCTGCAAACACCGATAGGTAAATCCAATGACCAGTGATGTGTAAATAGGTAATGAATGGTGTTGCGCTGTTAAGTGTAAGTGTACACAGTGGAATCAGGGGATATTTTCCAAACAATGTAAAATAAATGAAGTTGATGAAATGAGCGACACACTATAAAAAGTGCAAAGTGACTCAATCCTTAGAAACTCCCCACAAGTTATATATATACTATGACAATCTCTGCATATGTGCTCATTTTGGGCATTACAACAGTGCCATAGCTAGTGAAAAAAAGCAAAGTCTATCTGTGAAAATGTAAAAAGATGCAAAAAGTCTATAGAAAGTCCCAGAGCTGTTCTGGTGGACAAGATAGAGGAGTGCTGCAACATTTTATTAGTGCTGATATATAAAGAATGGGACAGGTGTCCCCTGATGAAGTCACGTGGTTTCTTCATATTCATATTCTTCATATTTAATGTGATATCACACTATTTAGGCATCCCCTTCCTTCCTCTACACGCTTCTTGAATAAACTTGGGAGAAATACCAGACAATTGAGGAGAAACTACCACCTAGTACAGAGTGTCAATTACTGAGCTAAGAAGCTAAGGAGAGGAGGACCCCTAGAGGCAGTGGGGATTGTATACACCTGAGAGCCAACAGCCAGTGTCTTCTCGAGCTAGTTCCCCTATCGATATGGTTCCCTGCTTGACTGCGCAGGCGCAGATGAAGCCCACGGAAATCTCCGAACATGATCAGCTAAACACGGCGCATGCACGGCATCCAGGCTCATTCCTTACCATCCCTGTGGACTTGGAGGATGTTAAAAAAAGAGCCAGGAGGCCGAGCGAGCGCAGCGAGGCGTCCGAGCAAAGCGAGGACGTGAGTATGACTGGCCACTTACAGTGAATTCCACATCATCCTGTACCTGTTGCTACAGCTGATCAGGTTTGGTGATTTCCGTCGGCTTGGATGGCCCCTGCGCAGTCAAGGGGGGAACCATATCGATAGGAGGAATCATATCGACATAGGAGAATTCATAGAGACAACTGGGAAAGTTTATGCTGTTACCTTACAGCAGTAAGATGAGAGGCCATCTCACACAGAGGTGTCACTGCATGGAATTAAGAGACACCTGTCGCATATTTGATATATCTGCATATTAAACATTTCCAGCACTTCTCTATACTGTTCATCAAAACAGCTCTGGGACTTTCTATAGACTTTTTGCATCTTTTTATATTTTCCCCGATATTCTTTGCTTTTTTTCACTAGCTATGGCACTGTTGATTTGCCCATCATGAGCACTTATGTTATTTATCTATTTTATGATACGGAAATTTTCATATTATATATATCACTCGTGGGGAGTTTCTGAGGATTGAGTCACTTCTTTGCACTTTTTATTGTGCGTCGCTCGTTTTATCAACTTAATTTATTTTCTGTTGCTTGGAATTAATCCCCTGATTCCACTGTGTACACTTTTAACAGCGCAACACCATTCATTACTTATTTAGATTATAAAATATGCTTATTCTCATGAGAATCCCAGAGCATCCTCCAGAATTGTATCACACAGTTTTAAAGGGTGGGGGATGGAGACAGGGGTTGTTGGTGGCACCGCAGAGGGGGATGGAGGCAGGGGACTATTGAGACAGGGAGTGATTGGAGGCAGGGGACCTGGGGGAGATTGGAGGCAGAGGGAGATTGGAGGCAGCGGGAGATTGGAGGCAGGGGGAGATTGTGGCACCGCAGAGGGAGATTGTGGCACCGCAGAGGGGGGTGAAGGCAGGGGGTGTTGGTGGCAGAGGGGGATGGAGGCAGGGGGTGTTGTGACGAAATAATTTGCCCTTATTATATCGAAAATAACAAGAATATGTTTTTTTACCTTAATATCTACCTTAAATCACATTGCTATTTGCAGGGCATACTTGTTTGTAGCCTAAATACTGAAATTTGCACCTATAAATTTAATTTAGTAACTTTTGTGAAATGCCAGTAAAAACGTGGCTGCGCCAGTAAATTTCGGGTGTCGTGCCAGTAAATTTCAATCTGGTAGGTTGGCAACACTGTGGTGTGGTCAGTTTGCATCTCTCAGCTTCTAATCAGAGCTACAGGATGCTGCACGGACGCACAGTGCGCCTCTACTCCCATAGCCAGCCTGGATGACACGCTCTCCCCCCTGTCTTATTGTACTTGGCTTTATTTGGGAGCAGCTCCTAGTGAGAGCCTTGCTGTCAACACCAGCAGCAGACAGGAAGCATGCCGCTGAATGTAGCCACGGCTCTGCTTTCTGAAGAAAGATGGGCTGAGAGTCCATGCAGTCACGTGATTGCTGAAAAAGGGAAAAAATTGTATAAAGCTGCTTTTTTCTTTTTTAAGAAGAATTAATTATTATAGGAGAGATAGCAATAGTGTGTCAATGTAATCACTTCCTTTTTGTTTAGACTTTACATATATACGATTCACCTTGTACATGAGCAAAAAACACATTTGTAGACATGTATCCTTTTTTTTTACGGATCTGAACACAGGAGCATTGTTATTTACGGAACAATGCATACAGGTACATAAAGATTTATAATGTAGCGATGCATTCAGAGCCACAAGCAAGATCTTATGCATAAATATCAGAAAATTATTATCTGTGTGCAAGAGGAATTCATGTTATAGGCATTGTAATTGACAAATAGGGAGGTTTAGGGTGCAGGAGGTCTGATCCCTTTGTTTTGTATCTTCTTACACCTAGACAAGACTCGCTCCTTGTGTCTCTCAGAGGCCTGTGTTTCTGTAGCTGGCCGTATACTCGATTCCCTGGACAGAGACATAGAACCATGTCAGGATTTCTACCAGTATGCTTGTGGAGGGTGGATGAAGAGGAACCCTCTACCTGATGGCCGGTCAAGATGGAACACCTTCAACAGCATCTGGGATCAAAACCAAGCGGTGTTAAAACATATACTTGGTAAGAAAGATAATGGTGGAAAGAAAGTGAGGGGGAAGGAAGCGGAAAGGTGATAAAATAATAGTAATCAAGTAAAATAAGTTAAGCAACATTAAGAGCCGGTTCACACTGGGGCAACACGACTTACAGCACAACTTTGGGAGGCAACTTGGACACGACTTGAGTATGAATCATCAGGCAACTTACAAGGCAACTTCAAGTCCCCTCCAGGACAGGAGGCTTTCCAGTGGCCAATCAAACAACAATCAGCTTTGTAGGAGGGAGGGGTTTGCCTGAGAAATGTATGTTATCTTCCTGTATTGTTGCTTCAGTTAAGACAGTGATCAGACTTCTGAGGCAACTTCCATTGAAATCAATGGGTACAAGTTGCCTACAAGTCGGATTGAAGTAGTACAGGAACCTTTTCTGAAGTCGTACATTAAGACGGCTCCATTCACTTCCATTGATTTTCTCAACCACGCAACTTGGGACGACATGGGGCAACTTCAAGTCGGATCCCAGGTCGCCCCTGTGTGAACCGGCTCTTATAGCTAGATTCACAAAGAGTTACGCCAGCGTATCAGTAGATACGCCGGCGTAACTCTGAATCTAAGCCATCGTACATTTAAGTGTATTCTCAAATTGAGATACACTTAAATGTAGCTAAGATACGACTGCCTGCGCCGTCGTATCTTAGCTGTCTAGTTCCGCCGGCCGCTAGGGGCGTGAACGATGATTTACGCCTAGAAGGCGTAAATCAGCGAGATACGCTTATTCACGAACGTAAGGCGTTTTCAGGCGTAAAGTTAGTCGAACAAATAGCTGGCCTAGCCAATGTTAAGTATGGACGTCGTTCCCGCGTCGAATTTTGAAAATGTTACGTTGTTTGCGTAAGTCGTCCGTGAATGGGGCTGGACGTAATTTACGTTCACGTCGAAACCAATACGTCCTTGCGGCGTACTTTGGAGCAATGCACACTGGGATATGTCCACGGACGGAGCATGCGCTGTTCGTTAAAAACGTCAATCACGTCAGGTTATGGTTTATTTACATAAAACACGCCCACCTCTTCGCAATTTGAATTAGGCGCGCTTACGCCGGCCCATTTACGCTACGCTGCCGTAACTTAGGAGGCAAGTGCTTTGTGAATACAGCACTTGCCTCTCTGACTTAAGGCGGCGTAGCGTAAATACGATACGCCACGCCAGCTCAAAAATATGCCGCCCTACGTGAATCCAGCAGTCAATGTCTAGAAATGCACATTTGCACAATCTTTTGAGATTTCTATGATTCGAGGTATCAGCAGTTGAAATGGCCTGGTCTTAAATAAAACTGTGTGTGGTTGTGTTGGGTATGTGCAGATGGGTGGGGGTTTTGCCATAGGTATACAAATGTTTATTTTATCATTTTAACTGTTACTGAAATAAAATGTTATATGTTGCAGAGAATGTTACATTTAACTCTAGCAGTGAGGCAGAGATGAAGACACAGCGGTTTTACCTGTCTTGCCTCAAAGAACTGAAAATTGAGGAGATGAAAGAAAAACCCCTCACTGACCTGATAAAGAAGGTGAAAATGCTAACAACCTCTTGTTAAAATAGACTGAAATCCTAACTGAGTGATATTTAGTTAGCAAGAAACTAAATAATTGTACCACGTAAGGGTAGGGTGCTGGGGTGGTTGTCATGTCTTCCATATTTCCCTCCTCGTTGGGCGCAAAGCAAGGGTCACATGAGAGGTTTACCCGGGGTAGGTTCTTCTGGCCTATGCAAGGCATCTGCAACAGGATCACCTCTTCCTCTGTGCCATTTTCATCAATGTCCTGGAACAAGGCTGAGGCTGCTTCTGTAGGACCTCTACTCTCAGAGATGAACATACATCAAATACACTTGCACCATAACTGCTATCCAGTAAACTCTCGGGTCCTGTTGACAATGTACACCTTCACTCTAACTTGCATTTAGGAGAGACACACTGAGACTTGTCCACTTCCACCCATCCAACGTATTACCGCTATTTTAATCCCAGTAACAGTGTGGGGTCCCGCCATGCACCTAGCATGAACTCCATGCGTGCACTTCACTTATATCTTTCTTTTCCATACCTGCGTACAGGTTGAGAACCTCTGCTACGCAAGTCTGCTCCCATTGCTATGGGAGACCGAGTGCTCATGAAGAGAGTGCTGACAACAACTTCCTCGCTGCAAAAGGCTGTCCCACCTGTCACAAGCATATTATTCATGACAGGCTGCTTGGTATACCTTCCTTACCCTTGGTAACCACTGTATCTTCACACTGCAATAACTTTTAGTACTGATATCTTCATACCCCAAAGTGTTTTAGTGACCTGAGCTGTAGATTGTGCCAGCTACTTGCATTACACCCCTTGAGTAACTTCACACCAGGTAAAGACTCCAGCTTTACTGGAAAAAGGGCAAAAACATCACAAAATCCAACAGCAGCATGCCTGCAAAGGTAGAGTCCTTGTATAATAAGGGAATCCATCAGTGGCATTCCCCAGTGGCTTTTGTCTTTGAGGACATACGCCAGGTCCTGGTGACCTCCTACATTACAGCAGTTGCAGAAGTTAGTAAAATTCTCTCGCTCCTCATTAGTGCAGTTTTTTGGGCTCTCTCCCATTTGGGCTTTCTGCTCTGGAACCACTGTCCCTCTCTTATAACACAGGATCATTGGGTCGGACCCAAGAAAACCCACTAAACAAAAGAACCAGGAAAAACTTTAACCCTCACCTTCCCGTCTGGGGCAGCAACTAACTAGCTCAACATCAACCTGCTTACATGTATAACCACTGCTATCCTCTAGCAGCTTGTCACTGTCTACATACATAGATTCCAGCAACTTCTGCACATGAATTCTAATGGTGGATTTCCTAATAGTGAAAGCAATAAATTATGTCTGGGCTATGTAGATCAGCATAGCTGCTTCTAGAATCCATTGGGAGTGTATGTAACAGGAGCCAATGTAGGAGAACTTTGGGAGACTGAGACAGGACCCTGTCACCCTATAACAGGAAGTACATTGACAGGATCACCAAGTATTATTTTAGTAAGTTTCATATTTAAAAAGATTGAAAATTAGTTTGGAAATTACAATTTTCATGCTGTAGACTTGCAGATCTCTTGCAACTTTGCTCTTGCTAGAGACTTGTCACACAAATTTTCTTCAAATTGGAAAGTGTCAACTAGAACGTGTGCTTCAAGTGATCTGCAAGTGTACAATTTGCCAATGAAAATGTGCAGCATTATGCCCTGTACACACGATCGGTTCATCCGATGAAAACGGTCTGATGGATTTTTTCATCAGATATCCGATGAAGCTGACTTTCATCAGTCTTGCCTACACACCATCAGTTAAAAAAAACGATCGTGTCAGAACGCGGTGACGTAAAACACAACGACGTGCTGAGAAAAATGAAGTTCAATGCTTTCCAAGCATGCATCGAGCATGCGTTGACTTGATTCTGAGCATGCGCTAACCAATGGATTTCCCCACAGACGATCTTTTTTTTCTATTGGTTTTTTAACTATCAGATAATTTTAAAACAGGTTCTAAGTTTTTTCACCGATGGGAAAAAAACTGATGGGGCCCACACACGATCGGTTCGTCTGATGAAACCGGTCCATCAGACCGTTTTCATCAGGCGAACTGATCGTGTGTATGCGGCATAGCAATTCAACAATGCCACGAATTTGTGGCAAGTAATTCTTGCTATCTGGGTAACTTCCTGCTGCATCGCTAAGACAGGAAGTGAAGTTAAAGTGGTTGTAACCCTAGACAAGCATGTTAAACAGAATAGTCCTTGAGCAGTGTTATTTGTCCCTTTCTATGCTGTAAAATACCTGATTGATCATGCCTGTTCCTGTGTCCTGTTATGTGAACTGACCACGGTAATAACAGTTGCTGATCCATAATACTGTGGTCAGTTTACGTGCCTCCATCATACTGCTCTATGCTGTGAGTCTCTCCCCCTCTCCTCCTGCCGCTATTTCGTGTGGCAGTAATGTTAGTGATTACATTTACTGCCAAACCCTCTGTTATAACAAGTTATATTACACAGTGTGTGTTTTTTTTAGTTCTGCAGCTAAATACCTTATTTCACATTGCCGTTGTGTGGTCACGTGACTTCCTGGCTGATGTCAGAGGGGAATCTCAGTACCTCCCACTGTAGTCCTCAGATTAGGGAAGGAGAGCAGCGAGATGTCACATGACTGCACAGAGCTCTGAAATAAGGTATTTAGTTGCATAATTAAAAAAAACATGTACACTGTGCAACATAGCTTGTTATAACAAAGAGTCTGGCAGTAATTTAATCACTGACTTTACAACCCCTTTAAATCTCCCTGACTGGACACAAAGATAAAAGAAAAAAAAACCTGACTAGGTCTTTACCGTTCCCTGTTCTATCTAAAGCTAACAAAAAAAGAATTGGCTTTGCATAAATTTAAATATTCTTGGAATATATTATATAGCTTTAGCGGCTATTATTGACAGTGTTACCCAACTTGTTTTTGCATTGTATCCCAATACCCCAAATTCCTTGTTTTGCACTCCAGTACTTCTGTAGACCATTGTAGTAGCTTTGTCATAATTGTGTTGGTAACAATAAACAATGTTTCTCTTAAGGTTGGTGGATGGAATATCTCAGGTACCTGGAGAGGGGATAACTTTATGGCTGTGCTAAAGACTGTCTCAGGGACGTACCGGGCGACACCATTCTTCAGTGTCTTTGTAAGCGCGGACTCCAAGAGCTCAAATAGCAACATTATCCAGGTATTAGCATTAGACTACACAGTAAATATATACAATATACAATAGAACAATATAAATATATCATGTGGAGGCATGTTTTTGGCACATAGAAATAGTTGACCTACTTAGGGGGCTATTTAAAATGCAAAACAGATACTGCTATCCACTATCCGACAGACACTGCAATGTTTACTCAGCACTGCTCCTACAATTTACATACCATTTATAAATGAGATGTATAGAACCACACAACCTTGATAGTGAGCCCTCATTAACACCGGTGCGATTTGTCATGCAATTTGGAACTTACTCACTTGTCGGCAATGGAAACGTTTATATCGCATTATGTCGCACAGATTATGAAAAAAGTTCATACACTACTTTTTTTCTGATTTCATTTGCAATTTGCAAAGACTTCTGTTAAATGAAGTTGCAAGCCACAATGAAATCGGCGGTGCACATCACACTGATCTGAAGCTTTGAAATCGCGTGGAAGTAGCATGATTTCAAAGCTGCACCAGTGTGAAGCAAGACTAAAGCCCTGTACACACATGCCGAGTGTCGGGAGGTAACGACTGGTTAAAAAAAAAACGAGCCAACATTTAGCGCGTGTGTATGTCCCTCTGTTGGATGTGCATACTGAAAAACTAGCAGCCCACCGACTCTCGATCAGCGCTCTCAGCCAATGGCGGAGAGTGCTGATCGGAGTGATCTGGTGGGGGGGATGGCCGCCACCCACTAAACACAATTTATACATATATAAGAGCAGACAGTGAAACCTTTGTTTCAAAGACCTTTTATCCTCAAAGATCACAGCAAAATGAATGTATTCATTTTGTAATCCAGAATGATATAGGGAATTTTTTGGGACATTCCCCAAAAATAACTCAAAAAATTTGATGCACGTTATTATACAAAATTATTTCAAAATCGCATATAAATTGTTAGAAAGTTTAACCACTTCAGCCCCGGAAGAATTGGCTGCTCAATGACCGGGCCTTTTTTTGAGATACGGCACTGCGTATAATGACGGCGGCTGGTCAGCAAGTGGTTAAAGAACTTTCTTTTTTCTTTAACTTTTTAACAATGTATCTGGGTAGTCCTATGAATTAGATATACAGTGTTCGTGTTTTTGAAATCATTTTGTAAAACGTTGTAATAAAGTTTTTGTATTTAAGCTTTTTGTTTATTTTTGAGGAATGTCCCAAGTGTTAAAAGTTTTCCTATATCACATTTAATCTCAAAGTCTTGGCATTCGCATTTGTATTGCTGTGTTTTTTTGTTTTATTAGGATTACAATGAAAGAGCCATAATTACTTCCCATTTTGGAAGTTTGTAATCCAGCTCAATTTACTCATTCTCCAACAGTGATTCAGCAGCCTTTTGGGCACGAGTGGCCGGGGCAGTAAAAAAAGGTGATAGAATCACAGGTTTACCACCTCCTGGCCATGCACCCAAATTTTTAGCACCTTCAGTAGTGCCTACTGAAAGCCTGTCACCTGCTACCATACCACCCTCCAAAAAGCGATCCACCAAAATGGTAAAAAAAATGGAATTGTTAAAATTCATGTACGTTTATTTTCTCTTTCGTTCATGGACGGACACAGCAGCCTTTGACCTTAGGGTATTATGCACCTTCCTTCTAGGAGAGATTAGGCAGAAAACAGCACTTTTAAGTGTTAAAACACTTTCCTCAGCACAGCTCCTCCCAGGGGGCGTGGTCACCCGGGTATAACCCACACTCTGCCTCAGCAACTCCAGTTTTTTTCTGCCTAACGTCAGAAGAGACATGGCCTTCTGGAGTCCCTGTACTCTGGAGTTTTTTTGCGATTTTTTCGCTTTTATTTTGTTTTGTTCCTGCATTTTTGAATCCTGAGATTCTACTATCAACTGCCGACTGGGTGACAGGCTGGGTCTTGACTCTTGTAGTCCCCCCATGTTCGGCCATCGAGCGTGTGCCGGCCCTCAGCTCAGCTCTGGGCCATTCACAACATGCCCCGTTTGCTCCAGGGGTGGCCGGGGAACTACATGTTCCAGGGCGCACATATGACCGGTCTCTATGGCCTTGTCACAGTGTGTCTGGCCGACAGCCATGCCGTTTAGCGGACGTTGGTTCTGTCAGGAATGCCTCCAGCCGGTGTTCGCAGGACGGGTAAGTAAGCCCCTTGCCTTGGCAAGGTGGTATGGCTGGTGCTTCCCTGGGGAGGTCGAATGAGGGTCCGCCCTGCTTTCCTCTCTCCCTTCCTCTCCCTCCTTCCCCATGCTGGGTGGCGGCTGTAAGGGGGGGCCCTCCTGGGGTTCTATCGCTACCGGAGACCGTGTGTTGTGGGGTGCTGTGATTTTTTTTGGCGTTTGGGGAGTTGCTGTGTGTGCTGGCTGTGTTTTTTACGGTGTCACTGTCTTTTTAAACTGTGTATGGCCGTCATTTTGCCGCGGACTCGGTATGCATTGTTCGGTGGCCATTTTCTTGTAGTCGCATGGTGTTTTTTTACCTCAGATGGTGGCCATCTTGGAAAAGTCTTGGCCTCTAGTGCCTGAAATACCGCAGCAAAAGACCACGAATCTCCCCCTGAGGGACAGCGCAGCCAGCTCTTCTCAGCACTTCTCAGTGCTTCAACTCACACTGCAACCGGGTGGGGTGGTGAGTTCCCTGGGGGCCCCCTGCCTTTTGTTTTGCAGCCGGGAGGTGACCGGTGTGTTTTTTCTGCCTTGCAGTGCCTGGGTGGCATAGCAGTGGGGACAACATGGAGCCTGAACCTGGAGCTTCTGCCTCAGCAATGCCTGAGTTAACCCTTAGTGCCCCTGCCGCCTCTGTAGAGGCTATGACGGCAGTCCTTGAGGCGTTTCTCGCCAGGATTTAAGCGACTAGTGGCCAGAAGGGGGGTAAAAAGCGCCCCCTCCCTGAGCCTGCTTCTGGGGATGTCTCTGACACAGAATCAGGCCCTGCTATTGCGTCTGGCTCTAGTTGTGTCATGTCAGATGATGCAGGCTTAACCTACGCGGACAGTGAGGATGACTCTGCTTCAGGGTCAGTGAATGATAAGGAATTTGTTGGAGCTCCTATCCCTGCGGTGCGGGATACTCAGAAACTTGAGGATTTGGCGGAGGCATCGGATGTGCCGGTTCCTTTTGGGTTCCGCAAGCCACCCCGCACCGCAAGAGTGTTTCCTTGTATTCCATATTTGGACAAATTGTTATACAAGGAATGGGATACGCCGCAGAAAGTTTTTGCTGTTCCAAAATACTTTGCGACCCGTTATCCCTTTGAGGAGGACTTTTTGAAAAAGTGGGTCTATCCTCCGTCAGTGGACCCTCCCGTGTCCAGATTGAGCAAAGCCACCACGTTGCCGGTGGAAGGGGCTCCCGCCTTTAAGGACCCCGCGGACAGGAGAGTGGAGGCTGTGGCCCGCTCCATGTTCACAGTAGTTGGTTCGGCAGTAAGACCGGTTTTGGCCGGGACTCTGGTGTCGCAGACACTTACCGAACGGGCAAAGTTTTTGCTACAGGAGCTGGAGGCGCAAGGTGCTTCCGAGACCTGTGTGGACCTGACTGAACAATTGGTTCAGGGTCTGAAGTTTGTCTGTGAGTCGGCCCTGCATACGCTTCCCTTGCTTTCCAGGGCCTCCGCCTACGCGGTGGTACTACGCCGCCTTGTGTGGCTTAAGTGCTGGTCTGCGGACCAGTCCTCCAAGAAGGCCTTGGTGGATTTACCCTTTAAGGGTGAACGGCTTTTTGGGGCGTCCCTGGATGACATCATAAAGGATGCCACAGGTAGTAAGAGCACACTGCTCCCACAGTCTGGGAAGGGCAAGGAGCCATGCCGTAAGCAAGGGCCCTCCTTTACTACCCCCAAGCGTTTTTTTCGCCCGCCCAGTGCGGCAGGAAAAAGTTTTCAAGGTGCTAAGACCCCCGCTACAGGGCAAAAGCGCACCTGGTACCGCAAGCCTAAGAAGCCTGCGGACAAACCTGCTTCCGTATGAAGGTCTGCCCCTGCCCGTGTCTCGGGTGGGGGGCCGACTTTGCGAATTCGCGGCTCGGTGGAGGTCTCTTCTTTCCGACCGTTGGGTTTGCGAAGTAGTTTCCTCGGGGTACAAGATAGAGTTTCTCTCTTGTCCACCAAACAGATTTTTTCCTTCCAACCTCCAGCTTCCTCCGGATCGCCGGAAGGATCTGTCAGGGGCTGTCCAGGATCTTCTGGTCAGGGGAGTGATTGTGCCGGTTCCCTCGATGGAACGGTTTCAGGGGTTTTACTCCAATCTGTTTGTAGTTCCCAAGAAGGAAGGGGTCCGTCCAATCCTGGACCTCAAGGCCCTCAATTGTTTTGTCAAAGTGCAAAAATTCAGGATGGAGTCGATTCGCTCGGTGGTGGCAGCGCTCCATCAGGGGGACTTTCTGGCGTCCTTGGATATCATGGACGCATACCTGCATGTTCCCATATGCTCAAAGCACCAGAGGTTTCTGCGCTTTGCGATCGGGGAGGACCACTTTCAATTTGTGGCCCTCCCGTTTGGCCTGACCTCGGCACCACAGGTTTTCACCAAGGTGCTCGCCCCAATCCTGGCCCTGCTGAGGCAGCGCGGGATCGCTATCATAGGATATCTGGGCGAGCTTCTCCTGAGAGCTTGCTCAAGCTCAGAGTTAGAAGAGGACGTGTCTATTACGTGTCAGACTCTCCGAGAGTTCGGCTGGCTTCTGAATATCCAGAAGTCAGTCTTGGTTCAGTCTCAGCGACTGGAATACCTGGGGTTAATCCTGGATTCCGCGGAGGCGAGAGTTTTTCTCCCAACAGAAAAACTTCAGACACTGCAATCTGCGGTGCAGCAGTTGTCGACCCAGAAGTGGTCATCTCTTCGATTCTGCATGAAGGTTCTGGGTCTGATGGTGGCCTCTTTCGAGGCAGTTCCGTATGCCCAATTCCACACCCGAGTGCTACAGAAGGAAATTCTGTCACATTGGGACAAGCTCCCTTCATCTCTGGATTATCAGATTCAGATGAGTCACCTAGTCAAGTCCTCCCTGGTGTGGTGGCTGACGTCTCCAGTGCTTCAGCCGTGGCGTACATCAATCATCAGGGTAGCACACGGAGCTCAGCTGCAGCGATGGAGGTTGCGCACATCCTTCGGTGGGCCGAAAGGTCCGTTCTGGCTCTGTCGGCCGTGTACATTCCGGGAGTACAGAATTGGCAGGCCGACTACCTAAGTCGCCAAACACTAGACCAAGGAGAGTGGTCACTCCACCCGCAGGTGTTTCAGAGTCTGTGCCTAAAGTGGGGCACTCCAGACGTGGACCTTCTAGCGTCCCGTCTCAATCGGAAGGTGCCACGGTTCGTGGCCAGGTCGAAGGACCCGTGGGCGGACTCGTCAGACGCGTTGGTGGCACCTTGGGGTCACTATCGCCTAATTTACGCCTTCCCTCCTCTGAAACTTCTTCCTGGCCTTCTGCACAGAGTGGAAGCCGAAGGGATTCCAACAATCCTGATCGCCCCAGATTGGCCGCGCCGCTCCTGGTACGCAGACCTGGTGTGTCTAGTGGCAGACGTCCCTTGGCGTCTACCCCTGAGAGAAGATCTTCTGTCGCAGGGTCCGATCTTCCACCCTGCTTTACAGTCGCTGGCTTTAATGGCGTGGCTGTTGAGAGCCAGGAACTTAAGGACCGGGACCTGTCAGGCTCGGTGGTCTCTACCATGCTGCGTGCACGGAAGTCTACTTCACGAAAGATTTACCATCGTAAGTTGAAAGCCTACATCTCCATGTGTGAAGAGATAAAGTGGCACCCCCGTACATACGTGATGTCCCGGATTCTGCTGTTCTTACAGCGTGGAGTGGATCAGGCTCTCGCCTTGAGTACGGTTAAGAGTCAGATTTCGGCTCTAGCTGTTTATTTTCAGCGACCATTGGCGGCGCACTCCTTGGTGCGTACGTTTGTGCAGGGGGTCCGGCATGTGGCCCCTCCTGTGCGTCCTCCACTGCCCCCATGGGACTTGAATTTAGTCCTCTCGGTGCTTCAACAAGCCCCCTTTGAGGACATTCGGAAGATCCCCTTGTTGACTCTGTCACAGAAGGTGGTTTTTCTGGTAGCTATTACCTCTGTCAGACGGGTGTCTGAACTGGCGGCCTTGTCCTGCAAGGCTCCCTACTTGGTCTTCCATGAGGATAAAGTGGTGCTGCGGCCGCAGCCACCTTTTCTCCCAAAGGTTGTTTCGACTTTTCATATTAATGAGGACATTGTGTTACCATCCTTGTGTCCTCGGCCGAAAAAACCCTGAAGGAGGTCACTTTACATTCCCTGGATGTGGTTCGGGCCCTACGTGTGTACTTATCTGCTACGGCTCCGTTCCGGAAGTCGGACTCACTGTTCGTGTCGGTGAATGGTCCTAAAAAAGGTCTGGCGGTCTCGTCGGCCACCATTTCTAGGTGGATCAGACAGGTTGTGCTTCAGGCCTATGTCCTGAAGGGGCGGGCGCCTCCCTTTCAAGTTACGACGCATTCGACCAGGGCGATCGGTGCCTCTTGGGCTTTCCGTCATCAAGCCTCTGTGTTACAGGTGTGTAAGGCGGCGACCTGGTCGTCAAACCACACCTTCTCAAAATTTTACAAGGTGGATGTGAGTGCATCTTCGGATGCCTCCTTCGGCCGCAAGGTGTTACAGGCGGCAGTTTAAGGTTGGAGTTCCACCGTTGAGAAACTCTGGTTTTTGTTTGGGGTGTAGCTTGGTTTGCTGTGTTGTTTTCCCACCCCTCAAATTTTTTTGACACTGCCTGGGGACGTCCCTAAGGTCAGAGGCTGCTGTGTCCGTCCATGAACGGAAGAGAAAATAAGATTTTTGTACTCACCGTAAAATCCATTTCTCTGAGTTCATGTATGGACACAGCACCCACCCCTCCTTTCTGTTTGTACTGCTTGTTACGAACTGGAGCTGCTGAGGCAGAGTGTGGGTTATACCTGGGGGACCACGCCCCCTGGGAGGAGCTGTGCTGAGGAAAGTGTTTTAACACTTAGAAGTGCTGTTTTCTGCCTAATCTCTCCTAGAAGGAAGGTGCATAATACCCTAAGGTCAAAGGCTGCTGTGTCCGTCCATGAACTCAGAGAAATTGATTTTACGGTGAGTACAAAAATCCTATTTTTACAAACAACAAAAGAACACCGCTCTAGGCAGACATCTCATAATGCATCCCACCTGCTGATGGAAACAGGTGCTGGCTCTGCATGTAGGAATGAATCAAAGAAAAGGCTGGAAGGCCGCACTCTGTTGACACCTTTATTGAAGACTGTTTAAAACATCTTCTGGTACAAAGATATCAGAGGCACAGGATCAATGAAAAGCTGACATGTTTCACACCACTAGGGGGTGCTTAGTCATAGCTTGTAATTGATCCTGTGTCTCTGATGTCTTTGAACCCAGAGAATTTTTTTTTTTCCATTTCAAATATTTTATTGAATTTTATAATTATCAACAAAATTCCATTAACAGAGCATGTACAATAATATAATATAAATAGATGTTCCATTAATGGAACATGTACAATAGTAGAAAAAGGCATAATCATTCAGAAAAGTACCTCTTATAAATGTAAATGAAAATACATAACCTAGCGGATTGTTGGATAAGATTATGTAACATGAAGTGTCATAATCATAGCTTCATGGCAGCTATTTGACGACAAGTAATTGAGAAATTAAGTTGATTGAAAAAATAATATAATATAATTATGTCATCTATGAAGAGAATAGAATTGAATGAACCTATAAAGAAATATAAAGTTAATGTGTTGTAGATAGCTGGGGGAATAAATTAGGCGAAACCAGGGCCAAGTTCCTTCTCTTGGATTGGTTTAATCTGGTGTGAAGTTCAAAAATCCCAACTATGCAAACCATTTTCTATTACAGTTGGTATGTCAGATAATTAACAAACCCTAGAAATGTTTAAACCGTCTTCAATAAAGGTGTCAATAGAGTGCGGCTGTCCAGTTTTTTCTTTGAATCATAAGTTGATTTTTACCTCTGTCTCATTGGAAAGATTTCTCTGCATTTCCTGTTCCAGGGATGCAACAGGAAGTGAGAGGTAATCTGTAGAGGGGAATTCTCCTCTTAAGCCCTGTACACACAAGTGGAATTTCCGCCAGCAAAAGTCTGATGTGAGCTTTTCATCGAATTTCTGAGCAGTGCGGTTGAGGTGCTAATTCAGGCCCATTGACTTCTATAGGAACGCATCTGAATCGCACAGGTCATTCAGTTGTGAACAGTATAAAACCCTGACCTAATCCTGAGGTAAACCTGACCTGATCCTGAGGTAAAGCCCTTTACAGTTACATTGCCCAGAATGTCTTTTTACTTCACATTGCTTTCTACCACAGGTGGACCAGTCTGGACTCTTCCTTCCATCAAGAGATTATTATTTGAATAAGACAACTAATGGAAAGGTTAGTCAGTATAATTTTTCCTAGCTGGGGTCCAAAGACTTTTAAATGTTACACAGCTGTTGACGCTGCTAGGTTTTACGTCACTTAGCGTAAAGGCATGTGTTTATTTTAAAGGATATTTGTTTTCAAGTCCACTTTTAAGACCATATTTACTGTTTTAATAACTTTTATTCTAATATATGCAGTCAGGATTTAATCCAATTTAGTTGATTCATATTTCATGAATGGGCGATATGGTGCGTGATGTATTTTGTATTTCAAATTTCAAAATCCCTCTTTCCTCCTCCTTTGTCCCTCATTTTGGTCTGCTCTATATAGTTGTATATACAATGCACTGCTTATCTAGTGCTAAACCTTTAATCCATTTTCTAAATTGCTGCCTTTGCAAATTCCAAAAGCCAGTATAAAAGAATAGTAGTGGTAAAAAAAAAGCACTTGTGGGTTTAACCAATCGTTTTATTGGACAATTCTCCTTTCAGGGGGTGTAGCAGGGGGTTGTGTCCTATTCCTACACACTTTTGCTAATAGATGTCTTAAAATGAATGTTCATTGAGCTTAGTAAATAAGGTGAAGCACCGTTCACTTCAATCATATCCAGGCTCAAATCAAGTGTTTTAGGCTAGGTTCACACATATGCGAATCGCATCCAATTCGCATGACATGTGAAAGAACACTGCTTTCAATTGTGCCTGTTGATATATGTCCATTGCAACCGGAGTGCGGATTCTGTGCAAATTGAAAAAGAATCCTGTCAGTTTTCGGAGCAGTGCGGTTGAGGTGCTAATTCAGGCCCTTTGACTACAAGAACGCACAGGTCATTCAGTTGTGAACAGTATAACACCCTGACCTGACCCTGAGGTAAACCTGACCTGATCCTGAGGTAAACCTGACCTGATCCTGAGGTAAACCTAACCTGATCCTGATGTAATCCTGACCTGTTCCTGAGGTAAACCTGACCTGATCCTGAGGTAAACCTGACCTGATCCTGATGTAATCCTGACCTGATCCTGAGGTAAACCTGACCTGATCCTGAGGTAAACCTGACCTGATCCTGAGGTAAATCTGACCTGTTCCTAAGGTAAACCTGACCTGATCCTAAGGTAAACCTGACCTGATCCTGAGGTAAACCTGACCTGATTGTGATGTAATCCTGACCTGATTCTGATGTAATCCTGACCTGATTCTGATGTAATTCTGACCTGATCCTGAGGTAAACCTTTGTTAAAGCCCAGCTCTGGGAAGCATTAAAATGACCCCTTGCAGTGGGGCTGTGCCTGCACTGCAAGGGTTCATTGCTCGTTTAGGTCACAGAAAACAAAATGTACTTACCTGATTCCCCACTTCTTTGTGCTGTTAAACCAGGCTATACAGCAGCATCTTTTCCTCCCAGGCTCCAGCAGTCTAAGGTCCTGACATCATCAAAATCAGTGCATACATTGATACATAGCCCTGCACTGAACATGATGAAGCCAAGGGACTATTCACAGCTGGAGTGCTGGGGAGCGCCCTCTGCCAGGGAGCAGATGATCAGGTAAGTTAAAGTTCGTCTACGCTCCCCTAGACAAAACAAAGAGTTAACCGTTGCAGTGTGGGCGCAGCACCACAGCAAGGGATAATTCCAAAGTTGAGTTTTAAAGTGGAACTCCAGGAATTCAGACAATTTCTAAAATGAGCTGGCTTTCTTTGGGTTAAGTCTATTGAGACACATACCACCTCATGGACTTTTCTCTTATTTACACCTGACAGTTTTACTGAGTGCCAGTATTAAAACTACTCTTGGCGCTCTGACGAGAGATGCTACTTTCTGATACAGCAGACGCTCTGCCTGCCCCTCCCTTCTGCCATCTGTTCAGAGAAGGCTTTGCATTTTTTGAATAGGTTCACATAAGACAAAGTGCTCTATGATTGAGGAAGAGGGCAGGAGTTGTAAGTAGAGCGGCTGCACACTGAAGCCCTGTACACACGGCCAGGAATCCCGTCAGGAAAAAAAACGTTGGTTTTCCTGATGGGATTCCTGGCAAGCTTGCCTTGCAAAGCCGCGTATACAGACGGCCACTCAAAAGAACCGCCGTTCTTTTGAATGGCAAGAACGCGGTGACGTCATCAACTACGACGAGCCGGTGTCTCGTCACATTCAATGCCGTCGCCACCATCTTGCTACACCCCACACTAACCTTGTATGCTACCACGCATGCGTCAAAGTGTTGTCGAGCATGTGAATTTTTTCACTGCATACAGACGACCGGTTTTCTCGGCAGGAAACACTCTGCCGGGAAACCCGACGAGAAAATAGAGAGCGGGGTTCTCTATTTTCCCGTCGGGATTCCCGTCTATTTTCCTGCAAACTGCTAGGGAGCATACACACGGCCGAAATTTCTGGCCAAAAGCTCTCTTGGCTGTTTTCCTGCCGGGAAAACCAGTCCTGTGTACGAGGCTTGAGACTTGAAGGTCCAGCTGCAGGAACTGAGACCTGAAGGTCCA
Organism: Rana temporaria; assembly: GCF_905171775.1. Classification (NCBI taxonomy): domain Eukaryota; kingdom Metazoa; phylum Chordata; class Amphibia; order Anura; family Ranidae; genus Rana; species Rana temporaria. Next base: position 205,635,683 of record NC_053492.1, on the reverse strand, counting down.
GCATTATAGTGCCAGAGGTATAGCAATAGCTGTACTGCCAGTGCTTAGTAAAAATGTAAATTGTAAATCAAAGAGATAAACCCATGATGTGGCATGCACCTCATTGGACTTAAAGGGGAGTTCCAGGCTTTTTTACTGTTTATTAAAAGTCAGCAGCTACAAAAAGTGTAGCTGCTGGCTTTTAACCCCCCTGGCGGTATCCCCGAGCGTGACTCGGGGTTGGTTTTTCATGTTACGATCGGTAACCCCGAGTCACGCTCGGGGTAGACATGTAGAGCCTGCAGCGTGCGCTGGCTTACCTTCTCCTGGATCCAGCGATGTCACCACGCTGTGTGAGCGAGCGGGACCTCGCTCGATTCACACAGCGTCCTCCTGTGCCGCCGATCTCCGTTCCCTGCGACGTTACGACGCACGGGAGCGGAGATCGGCGCCAAATTCAAAAAAGTAAACAAACACTATACATACAGTATACTGTAATCTTATAGATTACAGTACTGTATGTAAAAAAAACACACCCCCCTTGTCCCCAGTGTCATGCATGTCATTTTATATAATAAAAACCTTTTTTTCTGCCTGAAAACTGTAGATTGTCCATAGCAACCAAAAGTGTCCCTTTATGTCAAAAATGGTTTTAGATCAGCTAGAAAACAGCGATAATAAATTATAATCACTTGCAGAATTGTGCGATAGCGATTTGTGGGGAAATTCATCATAAAAAAAAAAAAAAATGACAGCAACAATTCTGCAACTGAGCAAATTTCAGTGATTTTGAGTTGATTACATTATTGAATAATTTTTATTTTAATTATATTATTACTTGCTATAATTATTTATAATTATTTATTATATTATAATTTAAAATGTTGTTTTTAAAAAAATGTCATACCCGGGATGCCTATTAGATTCTTGTTTGGTCAGATTTAAGTGAGTTATTCCTAAAAATCACAGGCCTACAGTATAAAACACCAAATTTCCTTGCAAATAATTGTACCGCTTGCAGCATGTTTTTTCAGACAGGATCATACCGCCAGGGAGGTTAATAAACAGACACTCACCTGCTCCGCTCCTCCCCCCCTCTCCGGCCGGAGCTCCGCTCCTCCCCCCCCTCTCCGCCCGGCGTCTTAATTCTAAGTGTGGGTATCCGGCCGTGACAGCTTTCGGCTTCCCGGCCGGGCACTCACTGTGGATGCGCGAGCGACGCTGCGCACTGTGATTGGTCAGACGATCGCCTGGAACCTGTCACCTGTCCCAGGCGATCGCCTACAGGGAGGGGTCGCTGTAGGCGATATGACGTATCGCCTAGGCGGTCCCTGGGCGGAAGAAGGAAGTGGGACAGGAAGTCCCACTCCTCCTAAAGCCCCCACCCCCCCCCAAAAAAAAATACGTAAGGGGGAAGGGAGTAGATTAAGCGGAAGTTCTACTTTTGGGTGGAACTCCGCTTTAACCTATAGTAATCTGGCATAATTTAGGAAGTGGCTGAATTCCTAGAGTTCAGCTTTAAAGTCACATCAAACGTTAAGATAACACTTCAGTAATAATGTAAAGCATAGGCTCGCTAAATATATACTAACACTGTTGGCAAGGGTTAAATGTGCTGACTGTGCCAGACTGACCTTGTTGGGTATAATTTAACTAGTCCCCAGTTGCCTTTTATATTTTTTTTTTCCTGGAAACCAGATTTGGATTACTTTTACAACATGCTTGTATGAATTTAGTGAAAAGATGATTTGGTTTTATTAAATGATTACTTGAATGTAAATCTTTAAGCTCCATGTGCCTCTTTGAAACCAAATTAAAAAACAAGAGTACAGCCCATACCCTATTAAACCTAAAATGTACAGACTTCCATTGCCTATATATGTATTAGAATAAATTATTCGTTTGGGAAAGATGGTTGTAAAAAGAATCAGTATCTATAATCAACTTGCTTCCTGCTCGTGATTACCCAACTGGAGCCAAGATGCACTGCCCCTTTGCCCTTACAGACAAATGGGATATTTAAGTTGATGACCTTTTCTTCATAATAGTTTCATCATGTGGATTTACTCCAAAATTACTTGCAAATATACTGAATGCAATTGCATTAAAAACACAAATATGACATGCCTTGGTAAGAAGCATGATTGCTTCAAAATGTATTCACATTTCATATTGCTGTAACAGGTCTATTCACAGTCATTGCTTTTCATTTTACAGCGGTGGCCAAAAGTTTTGAGACACACATATTAATTGTTACAAAGTCTGCTGCTTTCCGTGTTTTTAGATGTTTTTGTCAGATGTTAATGTGGTGTACCAAAAGTATAATTACAAATACAAACATTTCATAAGTGTCAAAGGCTTTTATTGACAATTACATGAAGTTTATGCAGAGTCTATATTTGCAGTACATGGTACAACAGACACATATCAGGAGTATGAAGTGTTGGGGTAACATATTCTTTCATTTACTACAGAAGGAAAGTTAGGCCCCTTTCACACAGGGCGGATCAGCGGGGATCGCTCCGTTGATCCCCGCTGAGCCGGCGGATGACAGGGCCCTGTCTTTTCTCCGCTCTCCCCTATGGGGGGATCGAATGAACACGGACCGTCTGTCCGTGTTCACCCGATCCGATCCGCCAGAAGGATGGGAAAGTAGGTTTTTCCTCCGTCACACTTTGGCGGGTCGGAGCGGGTCGGATGTCAGCGGGCATGTCACCGCTGACATCCACGGCTCCATAGAGGAGCACGGAGCGCCCGTTCAGGTCCGCCTAAAAAACTGGCAGGCGGACCTGAACGGGCCGCCCGTGTGAAAGAGCCCTTAATGTGATGGTTCACTTTCCATGCATAGTAACCCATTTTTCTGCGTTGTATTGCATAAAAATGCAGGTGTGTTTTCTCAGTGTCCTTACATTTGGCCCACAATGATCAATGCAGATCACTGCATCCCAACGCACCTGGTCAAAACGAGTGAATAGGGTAAATTCAGCCTCAGTTTATCCACTAAGCCAAGTGCACATTCACTTTGCAAAGTGAATATTATCTCCTTTTTTCTAGTAAAGCAACTCCATTGTGTGAACGTACTTTTTTGCTGTCTAATGATGCAACGTAGCATACTTTAAAGTGGATGTAAACCCAATTCATGAAATTTTAGCTTGGCACATATATCTGCAGTATTTTGTCAGCTCTCTCCTGAACAGTTCCTCTGTTATCAGCCAGATAACTCATGACAAATTCTCGGACACATCAGATAAAAGCAGCCTGACATTTCTGTCTGGGGAGGTTGCTATAAATAGATTAGCAGGGAGCTGGCCCTGTTACAAAGCACCTCTAAAGCCCCATACACACGATCGGACCTTTGTCTGACCAAAATCACATCGGAATTCCATCGGAGTAAAGCCTCGTACACACGCTCGGTTTACTTGGCAAGAATCAGCAAGAAAACTGCTGGCAGAGCTTTCTTGCCGAGTATACCCAGCGTGTGTACGAGGCTTTCAGGTTTTAGGCAGAAAACTGCCTAAAATCTAGACGAGAAAAACAGAGAACCTGCTCTCTATTTTCTCGTCGTGATTCTCGGCAGTTTTTCCTGCCGAGGAACCCGAGAGTGTGTATACTTACCTGTCACCGTGGAAACCTGCGCATGCTCGAAATGACTTTGGCGCATGCACGGTAGCTTCCTAGGCATAGGTAGGGTGCAGCAAGATGGCAGCGACGGCATCGAATGTGACGAGCGCATGCTCGTCATTCGCGATGGCGTAACTGCATTCTTGCCATTCAAAAGAACCGCGGTTCTTTTGAATGGAGTGTCTGTACACTCGGGTGGCAAGAGATTCTTGCCAAGAATCTTGTCAGGAAAAACTATGTTTTTTTCCTGACGAGATTTTGGCCCGTGTGTACAGGGCTTAAGAGAGAACAAGTTCTCTATCTAAACTCCAATGGAATTCATCGGAATTTCCGATGGAATTACTCCGATGGGGCATACACACGGTCAGAATTTTTGATGGAAAAAGTCCATTGGAAATTCTGATCGTGTGTACGGGGCTTGAGAGTCTCAGCTTATGTGCAGAGGTGGTGTGTGCCTTTTCTCCAATCAGCAATTTTAGCTATCTGGGCATACGCCCAGACATCACACTCTGTGTTAAACAGGAAGAGAATATTTTTAACACGATCTGAACTTTCTAAACAGTATATAAATAGCAGATATGGATGTAAAACTTATGTAGGGAGATTTTTTTCATCCCTGTGTATCATCTGAGGCTGTTCACTTCACTGGGTGTATGGAGGGTTTACATCCACTTTAAGTTTAAAAAAGAAATTGGTAGACCAGCCTATATGTTAAAAAAAACATTACAGTCATAGAAATATTTCTTAATTTCCTTAATTTAAGGAGGCATAAAATAGTACATTTAACATTATTTTTTACATGCTCAACATTGTTTTTTGTATCTTTTACTATGTTGTAGACAGGGGTATACACGTATCAAAATTTGGCTGGTTCAGCCAGAACCAAGTGAATTTCAGTCCATGTGTACCCCTCTCTGTTCAACAGAAGCCAATTGTTACACCAGCATCTGATGAATGGTCCTGCTGGGAAACCAGCATTCGATCAGCCGCTGCAGCCAACATCGGCAGCACTGATCAGTGTATTCTGACAGCGAGGGAGTCCTCGCTGTCAGAATACAATAGCGCAGCAAGGAAGATCCCTACATCCAGATTGCTTGTGTGCATACAGAAATCTGTAGGTTCTTTTTTGTTCAAACAAGCTTTACTTACTTAGGGGTAACAACGTTTTTAGTTGATTTCATATGGGCAATTTGATCTGTTGTCACCTGCAGAATTGCCTGGTAAAAACTTCTACTTGCCTCTATGGGATCACTTCCTTGATGACGTGGAATGCTGCCCTATGTACCTTGCTAGCAAGGGAGCAGTGAGGGCAGGACATTTTACTTTTAATGCTAGCGAGGTAGCAACTCCATAGAAACAGTTAGATAGTAAGTTAGAGATTTCATCACTGGCAAGTTGTCTCCAGTAAAAGGATCGCTCTTGTGACATCAGCTTTAAAGCTTTCTTTTAGGATCAACATTTCCCTGCCTGTACGAATTTATGGGTCAGTTAGCTAGGTAGCTAAGCATTATAATGCATTGTTGTTGGACATTTTTGCAGTTAATAACAAATCTTTTCAGATGGCAGTGACTGATTTATAATTATCATAAACTTCTATTAAACATTGAGTGTAATAACATTTTTTGGACTGTATCTTTACTAAAGTTCCCCTTTAATCTCTTTGTTCACAGGTGTTAGCTGCATACCAGCAATATATGGTGGACATGGGCTTACTGCTTGGGGGTGCCATAGGTTCTGTTGAAGTCCAGATGGCGCAGATTGTGGAACTTGAGACCCAGCTGGCTAATCTCACAGTTCCTCAAGATGAGCGTCGGGATGAGGAAAAAATCTACAACCGCATGAATGTGGCCGAGCTACAGGTGACCACAGACTTATGCTGTAAATACTGTGGGCTGTGGGGTTGATTTACTAAAGGAAAAAAAGCTCTGTTGCCCTCTTAACGGGCAGTTGCTACAGAGCTTAGTAAATGAGGTAAAGCTTCACTTTGCAAAGAATACCCAATCACGTGCAAGGAAAATAAAAAAAAACAGCATTTTTGCTTGCACATGATCAGAGCAGAGCTTCTACTTATTTACTAAACTCTGGAGCAACTGCTTTTGCAGAGTGCAACTGCACTTTGCAAAGAGCGCAGTCGATTTACCTTTAGTAAATCAACCCCAGTATCTCAGAGCAACATTGTCAAAGAGAAGTGATAAATATTTTTTTATTAAAACCACAAAAATGAAAATGCTGAATTCTAGGTGGTCAAAAGTTGATTGTCTTTTGGCCTCATTCACATGGGTGCTGAAGCCCCTGCACAGCGAATGGGCTGCCAGGTGCTGTATGCAGGCATCCCATGCAAGTGAATGGCAATGCAGCGTCTGCACCACACAGTTGTTTGTACCAGTGTGACAAGCATGCATGTCACATGGTCTGCCTGCATGCAGCACCTGACGACTCACGGAGTACAGGCCTCGGCTCCTGTGTAAATGAGGTCTTACTTGTAGATAGATACTAGTAGAAATTCTACACATTACTTTTAATGTACACTTTCATGTATTGCTTTTGTTTTTTGCAGAATCTTGCACCTGTATTTGATTGGTTGGATTATTTAAATTTTGCACTGTCACCCTTGGAGATCAATGACACAGAGCCTGTGGTAGTATATGGCAAGGAATATCTACAACAAGTGTCAGACCTTGTCAACAGCACAGACCCAGTGTAAGACATATATATTTTTTCTTTATTCTAATAAATTATCTTCCAAAGTTCATATCATACCTGTATAATATTACCTTAGTATTTCTCTATTCTGCTGATAACTCTATGTTCTTTTGCGTAATATCAACACTAGCAGCTGAGCATTGAAAGAGTTGGGTGTGACAGGCTTACCTATTAATCGCCCCCAGCTCAGTACTTCTCCTTTAGTTCCTAATTTGAGGAGTATCAGCCATCACGGGAAAAGGGGGGGGGGGTGTGTTACTTTCCATTACACCCCAGTTTCCACCCTTCGCTGCACTTATCAGCGTGTGCGTGGGAGTATGCATGTGAGCCCTTGTTATCTGTTTTTCAGTATGTGACAATGTTGCCATTCTGGGTTTTAATGTGTGTGGTGAAGGTATGCTGAATTTTTATATATTTTGTGATTAACAATTTTTCATTAAACTTTATTTTTTTTTAAGAGATACTGCAGTTTTTTTTCCTTTTTGGAGCCCCTTTCATGGGCGCTCTTTTGTGCTTTCATCGCCCTTTGCCCTTCCATTACCTGTTAGTGGACAATAGTATAATTCTCCAGTAATCAATCTAGTTAGCCAGAACAAAGATCAGTAGCATGTCATCTGGAATAAGCCCAGCCCCTTTAGGGTTACAGAAACACAGAAAGAAGTCCAGAAGTGGGCTAATGATCCCTAGTGTGCAAGAGTAGAAAAAATACAATGGTTTTCTCATTAAAAAAAATAATGATGATAAATACACCAAGAATATAGGTGCAATTTGTAGGCATACAGAAGTGGTAATGAAAAGATAAATTGGGGGACATTTATCAATTATTTCACTCAGCAAGCCAATGTTAAAAAGGAGCAGTGAGACAGATTTTTGGGTACAGATTTATTTCAAGGTAACAGCTTGATTCATAATTTCCTCCCTCAGCTGCTCTAAAGTGGCACTGCCACCAAATGAAACTTGACCCTGACCACTTTCTAAGTGTGCTTCTGTAAAAAGTGAAAATCTGTCCCATTTACATTGAGAAATCACATACCTTTCAAAATTATTATTATTATATAGCCAAAAGTTTGTGCAGAACTTTACAATATAAAGGGAGACACTACAGTTACAATACAATAAAATATGAGAGGGTTAAGATGCCCCTACTCATAAGAGCGTACAATCTAATAGGGTGGGGCAAGTGGTACGAAAGGTAAAAACTGTGAGGATGAGCTGATGGAAGAATAAAAGTTCAGTTGTTAATACTAACCATCACACTAAACCTTCCTGTGAGCCTGACATTAGTCTTTACAAAAACATGTAACCCTCACACTCATTATCACATTCACCTTACCTGTAACCCTAATATTAATCCTTCCTTCTGTAAATTTAACTCACTGTTTGCATATTTATCTCTCTGCACTATGATCATCTGTGCTGAACATACCAGAGGTCTCTTTGCCAGAATACACTGATTTAGTGTGGTATAATGAGTTCAATGGCATGGCCCAATATAGACTACTATAAAATGTAGTGTAATGATGTGTTAAGATTTAAATAGTTACATAGTTAGTCAGGTTGAAAAAAAGACACAAGTCCATCCAGTTCAACCACAAAAAAAATAAACAAACAAACAAAATAAAAAACACAGTACAATCCCATACACCCAACTCCATACCCACAGTTGATCCAGAGGAAGGCAAAAAACCCCAGCAGAGCATGATCCAATTTGCTACAGCAGGGGAAAAAATTCCTTCCTGATCTCCCGAGAGGCAATCAGATTCACCCTGGATCAACTTTACCTACAAATCTTAGTACTCAGTTATATTCTGTACATTTAGGAAAGAATCCAGGCCTTTCTTAAAGCAATCTACTGAGCTGGCCAGAACCACATCTGGAGGGGAGTCTGTCCCACATTTTCACAGCTCTTACTGTGAAGAAACCTTTCCGTATTTGGAGATGAAATCTCTTTTCCTCTAGACGTAAAGAGTGCCCCCTTGTCCTCAGTGTTGACCGTAAAGTGATTAACTCAACACCAAGTTCACTATATGGGCCCTTATATATTTGTACATTATGATCTTATCCCCCCTTAATCTCCTCTTCTCAAGAGTGAATCAATTTAGTTATTCTAGTCTTTCCTCATAGCTAAGCTCCTCCATGCCTCTTATCAGTTTGGTTGCCCTTCTCTGCACTTTCTCCAGTTCCCCAATATCTTTTTTGAGTACTGGCGCCCAAAACTGAACTGCATATTCTAGATGAGGTCTTACTAATGATTTGTACCGGGGCAAAATTATATCTCTCTCTCTGGAGTTCATACCTCTCTTAATACAAGAAAGGACTTTGCTCGCTTTGGAAACCGCAGCCTGACATTGCATGCCATTTTTGAGCTTATGATCAACTAAAACCCCCAGATACTTCTCCACTAGTTGTACTCCCCCTAGTATGTATGACGCATGCATATTCTGGCCCCCAAGTGCATAACTTTACATTTATCAACATTAAACCTCATCTGCCACATAGTTGCCCAATTAGACAGAGCATTGAGGTCGGCTTGTAAATTGGAGACATCCTGCAAGGACGTTATTCCACTGCATAGCTTGGTGTCATCTGCAAAGACAGAAATTTTACTTTTGATGTCAGACCCAATATCATTTATAAATATATTAAAAAGTAAGGGTCCCAACACTGAACCTTGGGGTACACCACTGATAACCTTAGACCATTCAGAGTAAGAATCATTAACCACGACTCTCTGAATTCTGTCTTTCAGACAGTTTTCTATCCATTTACAAACTGATATATCCAATCATGTAGACCTTACCTTACACATTAATAATGAAACTAACTAATTAAACATTTTTGGAAATATTTGAAACCAATAGTGCATTTTTTAAAGAGTCCAAGCTTCCAAGATCAAAGCTGTACCCTCCTATCAGAAAGAGAACAACCAGGTACCCATAAGATATGTATGGGTGGCACAATCTGAAAAAAAACTAAGCAACCTCTCCCCCAGCAGTGGAGCTCTTTGCTGATTTCTTGGTTAAGTACTCTCTTGAGGGATCCTTGTTGGCATCCTGCCTAGTACAGGTAGTGTTAATATCCATACTAGGTTGCAATCAGAGGTGGCTTTGGCATCCTATAATAACAAAAGATTTGTTCCTCCCAGAATGCAGGGACACTAAGGATAACTGGTTCCATGCCATGGATACTGGGATACTTCGAACATGCTCTCAAGCTACAGCTTTGTTCAGAGTTTTAGGACATTGTCACTCTATCTAGCAAAATCAGCCGGACAGAGATATCATCAAGAATTATCGCTGGATGGGTCATTACAGCTAGTTAGGAGGCTTATAGAGCTAAGGGTTTGGTTCCTACGGGAGCAGTGACAACACACTATTTTTTTTCAAGATCCCATTCTTGTTTTTTTTTTGGGCTAGTTGGTTCCCCAATGTATGCTGCCATGGAATCGGTCAGGAAAACTGAAAATTCCTATCAAATACTTACGGTAGTTTTTCTTTCCTGATGGACTCCAATGCAGCAGGAGTTTCCTCCCATACATTTAGGTATATAGCAGGTTAATGCACTATGCCAATGAAACAGCCACTCCATACTTACTTGAATTCTATGCACATACAGTACATCCGGAAAGTATTCACAGCGGTTCACTTTTTCCACATTTTGTTATGATACAGCCTTATTCCAAAATGGATTCAATTCATTTTTTTCCCCTAAAAATCTACAAACAATACCCCATAATGACAACGTGAAAGAAGTTTGTTTGAAATGTTTTCAAATTTATTAAAAATAAAAAACAAAACAACAAATCACATGTACATACAGTAAGTATTCACAGACTTTGCTCAATACTCTGTTGAAGCTCCTTTGGCACCAATTACAGCATGAAGTCTTTTTGAGTATGATGCTACAAGCTTGGCACACCTATTTTTAGGCAGTTTCTCCCATTCTTCTTTGCAGGACCTTTCAAGCTCCATCAGGTTGTATGGGAAGCATCGGTGCACAGCCATTTTCAGATCTCTCCAGAGATATTCAATCAGGTTCAAGTCTGGGCTCTGGTTGGGCCACTTAAGGACATTTACAGAGTTGTCCCCTAGCCACTCCTTCATTATTTTGGCTGTGTGTTCAGGGTTGTTATCCTGTTGGAGAATGAACCTTTGCCCTAGTCTAAGGTCCAGAGCACTCTGGAGCGTTTTTTTTTTATCAAGGATGTCTCTGTACATTGGTGTATTCATCTTTCCCTCCATTCCGACTAGTCCTCCAGTTCCTGCCGCTGAAAAATATCCCCACAGCATGATGCTGCCACCACCATTCTTCACTATAGGGATGGTATTGGCCAGGTGATGAGCGATGCCTGGTTTCCTCCAGACATGACGGTTGCCATTTAGTTCAATCTTTGTTTCAGAAGACCAGAGGATTTTCTTTCTGATGGTCTGTAAGTCCTTCAGGTGCCTTTGGCTGTCATGTGCCTTTTACAGAGGAGTGGCTTCTGTTTGGCCTCTCTACCATACAAGCCTGATTGGTGGAGTGCTGCTGAGATGGTTGTTCTTCTGGAAGGTTCTCTTCTCTCCATAGAGAAAAGCTGGAGCTCTGTCAGTGTTCTTTCCACCAGACTTATATTCTGTTTACCTGTATCTGAGTTGTTGAAATAACATTTAAGGTTTGTAATTTACATAAGACAATCATATGTGAAGTGCAGACTCAATCTAGTGGTTATTTTTTTGGTATTGCTTCAGTTCTATTATTTGATTCACTGTGTGTGTAGTTAAGGAAGCTGTTAGTAAGCAGGGAATTCTGGGTAGAATCTTCACAGGAAGTGAAAACAGCCACCATGCTATGAGAAGACACTGCAGGGAGCAGGACATTTCTTGCTCAATCTATCACCATCACCCCTTAGAGAACTTAAAAGTAAGTTTTTACTATCTCATCTTGTATAGTTGTTTCTGCTATGTATGCTGTATTGTATGCAATAGTGTACTTATTGAGGTCTATTTCTGTTATTTTGTAGTTTCACCTAGCTTGTTCTAATAAACTGAGATCAAAGAAATATGGTAACTGAAGTTTATGGGATAAGAAGGTTCAGCTGTCTGCCGTAGAGACAGAACAATCAGAGTAACCATCAGGTTTTTGGTTATCCGCCTGACTAAGGCCCTTCTCTCCTGATCACTCAGCTTGGCCGGGCGGCCTGCTCTAGGAAGAGTCCTGGTGGTCCCAAACTTCTTCCATTTACGGATAATGGAGGCCACTGTGCTCACTGGGACCTTCAATGCTGCAGAAATGTTTCTGTACCCTTCCCCAGATGTGTGCCTCAATACAAGCCTGTCTCTGAGGTCTACAGAAAATTCCTTTGACTTCATGGCTTGGTTTGTGCTCTGACATGCACTGTTAACTGTTGGATGATCCATGGAAACATGATGCACCTGAGCTCAATTTTGAGTGTCATGGTAAAGGCTGTGAATATATATATATATATATATATATATATATATATATATTGTGACGCTATGCGAGATGCGATACATGATCATAGGTACATTTCACCTCGCATACGTTCTATCATGAGAGACTGAACCGGAATCCATTCCGGGTTTTACAGCCTCTGGGCCTGGCTAGGGTTCCGGTCCGGATGTTTGGGTCCACTGGAGTCCACAATCAGCTGGACTTTAAATGTCCAGGAAGAGAGCACAACAGGGCTCTGGCTTGAAACTCAGGAAGGGACCTGAGTGAGGGGAGCGCTGAGTGCTGGACTGAAAAGGTTTGCTTTACTGCATGTTTTGTGGGTGTCAGGGACTAGCCCCACACTGTATAGAGAGGAGATCCTGTTTGTTTAGTTTAGCGCCGGACGGCAAGGATTTAATTTACTGTTTTGTTTATTTTAATCTGCAAACCGTTTATAAATAAAATCTGGCATCCGCTAGACTTAAAAGAAAGTGCCTGCTTACAGACTGATTTCAGAAAAGGTGATCCCCACGAGCTAATCCCTCACAATATATATATATATATATATATATATATATATATATATATATATATATATATATAATGCTCATGTACATGTGATTTTTTTTGTTTTTTTATTTTAAATACATTTTAGCAAAGATTTCAAACAAACTTCTTTCGCTTATTATCATTATGGGGTATTGTTTATATAATTTTGAGGAAATTAATTAATTGAATCCATTTTGGAATAAGGCTGTAACATAAGTAAATGTAGGAAAAGTGAAGCGCTATTAATACTTTATGTAAGTGCTATGTTGTAATTTTAGGTAGATGTCCACTAGGTGGTATGTGGTAAGGCAATGTAGCTATTTCTATCTTCATTACTATGTTCTACGGTACGTCAGATTTATGTGTAACTGAAAGGTCTTTATTACTTGGCTTTTTTAGACTGGTTTGCCTTTAACCACTTGGGATCCGCCTGCCGTCAATTGACGGCTACAGTGCGGATCCCAATTTCCAAACTGCCGTCAATTGACGGCCGCCCCTTTGGGCGTTCCCCGCGCGCGCTCCAGAGCGCGCTGCGGGGAAAATCTGTGTTGGCCGTGTCCCTCGGACACAGCCAATTACAGATCGCCGCGAACGGCCAATCAGAGTGGCCGTTCGCGAGGCGATCTGTGCGGCCAATGAGAGAGGATCTCATATGTAAACATATGAGATCATCTCTCATTGCCGTTTTACACAGAGACAGCGGTGCTGTCTCTGGAGAGGAGACCGATCTGTGTCTCTTGTACATAGAGACACAGATCGGTCACCCCCCCAGTCACCCCCCCCTCCACCTACAGTTAGAACACTAAGCAGGGATACATTTAACCCCTTCCTCACCCCCTAGTGTTAACCCCTTCAATGCCAGTCACATTTATACTGTAATTAGTGCATATTTATAGCACTGATCGCAGTATAAATGTGAATGGCGCCAAAAATGTGTCCGATGTGTCCGCCATAACGTCGCAGTCCCATTAAAAATCGCAGATCGCCGCCATTTCTAGTAAAAAAAAATAATTAAAAAAAAATAATTCTGTCCCCTATTTTGTAAGCGCTATAACTTTTGCGCAAACCAGTCGCTTATTGCGATTTTTTTTTTTTTTTACCAAAAATATGTAGAAGAATACGTATCGGCCTAAACTGAGAAAAAAAATGTTTTTTTTTTTTTTAAATTGGGATATTTATTATAGCAAGAAGTAAAAAATATTGTATTTTTTTCAAAATTGTCTCACTTCTTTGTTTATAGCGCAAAAAATAAAAACCGCACAGGCGATCAAATACCACCAAAAGAAAGCTCTACTTGTGGGGAAAAAAGGACGTCAATTTTGTTTGGGAGCCACATCGCACGACCGCGCAATTGTTAGTTAAAGCGATGCAGTGCCGAAAGCTGAAATTTCACCTGGGCAGGAGGGGGGTATATGTGCCCAGTAAGCAAGTGGTTAAAGCTGCCAATAGACTTTCAAGGGCAGTTGGACATCTACAGTATGCACATCTGACAGCCTTTATACACCAAAATTAACCGCCAGACAGACAAACATAACCCCGGACCAGAGATAAGTGTCATGTTTTTATGTATTCATGACATGATTTGTAACCTACCCAATCAGCTGTTTCCCTAGATATTAACCATAGCTCACAGACATAGGATTATGTTCTGATCTAGCTCAAAACATAGAGATAAAAAAATATCGGGTACCCCAGCTTTTTGCACATTGCCTGTTTTTGTCCTGTTGGCTTGCTCCTGGTTTTGACTGGAATGGGATAATCACACACCGCTATACCTCTGTATATTTTACATATTCCAGTAGGGAACTGAAGGTTTTAAACTTCCTGTTTTTGGTTTGTATAAATTAGTCCATAACTCCTAAATAAGACATTATTTTTGATGCTTTCTTTCTCCTTACCCTATAACCTTCTATGTTTTCTCTCTTCTCAAAATTTTTAGGATCTTAAACAATTACTTAATTTGGAATCTGGTCCAAAAGATGTCACCCAGTCTGGATTCCCGTTTTGAGAAAGCTCAGGATAAGCTGCTTGAGTCACTGTATGGTGCCAAAAAGGTACTTTTACAAAGTAATTTTTCCCTAGTTTCCTCCGGCTGGGCTTGCCCTTTTTTATGAAAGTATAAGACGCTGAACACTAAAGTGCAAATGCAGTTTCCACTGCATTGCACTGTCATTTGTTCATTTTCTTCCTCTTGATTGCAGTCCTGTACCCCTCGCTGGCAGACCTGTTTATCCAATACAGATGATACTCTTGGATTTGCTCTGGGATCTCTGTTTGTTAAATCGACATTTGATAAGAACAGTAAAACAATTGTAAGTGCCCATGATTGGATGCAACCCCTGAAATAATTGTATATTGGTGTTCAAGGAGCAGCAATAATTTGCAATTCAATTACTTTTAGGCAGAGCAGATGATTGCTGAAATCCGAACAGCCTTTGAATTCACTTTAGCAAGTTTATCATGGATGGATGAGAAGACAAAGAAAACAGCTAAGGAGAAGGTGTTGTACTTCACTTTTAATTCTTTCAGTTATCGCTCCACAACCAGGCACTTGAGAATGTCAGTTATTTAAAGCCTAAACCCATCGATTTAACGGTTTCATTTTTTTTTTCGTTCAAACTCCCGCTGAGGTATTATGTTCTGACAGCGGGGAGACTTCACTGCCTTCAGAATACACGTGTCGATCATTGGATCGTCTTCTGTACAACCAGCCTGTCCATACATGGATCGAAATCCGGCTGATGCTGCTCCGTGGAAATATTAATATAAAAAAAAAAGAATTATATTTTGTCATGAGGTTTATTTGTGTCTGTGAGTCCGTCAGTTGTGGCACAGTAATTAGTATTCTGTGTTTACAAGGACTGCGGTATATGTGTGTATTGTATACAGAAAGCACAGATTCTGTTCAATTCCCCTACTGGTCAACCACAGCACTTTTCTGTTCTGTCCCAGGGTGCTTCATGTCTTCCATAATTCTAGTCTTACTCACATCTTGTCATTCTGTCTTGACTTTTTATTTGTAAAGCCAATATTGTAAAGACAATATTGCTAATATTGGCAATGTTTACATATTAGTTATACTGTTTAAAGTCTAAGTTTTCCTTTAGGAACAAATTAAACCTCCTCTGCCCTGCTGACCCCTCCCCCCCCCCTGTACACTCCCCTGTTGACCACCCCTCTGCCCTACTGAACCTTGTCCTCCTCCTTGCTAACCCCTATCCTTGGCTTTGCTGACCCCTGTTCTCCACCCTACTGACCCCTGTCTTCTGCCCTACTTACCCCTATTCTCTGCCCTACTGACACTGTACACTCACTTGCTGACCTCCCATCCTCTGCCCTGCTGACCCAGTACACACTGCCCTGCTTCCCCCTGTCTTCTGCCCTGCTGACCCCCTGTACACTGCCTATTGATTTCTGTTTCTGTACAATGACCTATTGATTTCTGTTTATGTACACTGCCCTGTTGGAGAGAACAAACGTTGTCCACAGATTCTGATTAAATGATAACTAGCTGCAAAAAGAATGAGGTATAAGGACCACATATGTGTGTACATTTAATCAAAATATTTGCTGACCACCAATCATTTGAATTCAGTAAACCTATTTAACTAGGAAATAAAGGATATGGAATTTTTATTTTATTTATTTTTTATTACAAGGGGGGTAGGAAAACTGAAGACATCCATGTATAATTATGCAGGGCTCTACAATGATAATCTTTGTCTGGTGTTTTAGGCAGATGCCATATATGACATGATTGGATTTCCTGACTTCATTCTGGACACAAAAGAATTGGATGAGGTGTATGATGGGGTAAGAAGATATTAGATAAAAGGGAAAAACTCAAACGTGAATTTTATAATTGAATTAACAGTAATGTTGTTGTTTTTTTCCTGTCTTTTTACTCCCAGTTTGAGGTGGCTGATGACTCGTTCTTTCAGAACATGTTGAATTTCTATAACTTTTCAGCCAAACTAATGGCTGAACAATTAAGGAAGCCACCAAACCGAGAACAGTAAGAATGCTTTAAGATTTGATTCTACAGACAGATTGATTTACACATGCTTTAGTTTCACACTTTGCTGGTTTCCCAGCAGCCGTGTTTGCGCGGGCACAGCAGCCTATTTTTTTTTAATGGGCTGATGTACCTATGGCAAATGTAGGGAAAAGGTCCCTGCATCTTTCTCGAAATCACAACCACAGGGAAACCGCATAATGTTATCCAGTTCCCAGCACAGAAACAAATGAAAAATAACTTGCTTGCCCCATCTGACTGTATACTCCTGTATGTATTGTTTATACAGCTGTCATGTACTGAAGCACAAAATGGGCATTTATGTTTCTAATATTTTTGCAGATGGAGTATGACACCCCAGACTGTCAATGCCTATTACCTGCCAAATAAGAACGAAATAGTCTTTCCAGCAGGCATACTTCAGGCTCCATTCTATGCTCCCACACATCCAAAGTACGTATGTTGATCTTACAAGCTGAATAATGCCTATTGTCACATACTACACAGGTAACAGAAATCAGCATTTGGTGCCACTAAAGAGTCTTTACTTGCTTTAAATATACATATAATTTTCCTTTAATTTGTTCATAAACGACCTGGAGGATGGGGTAAACAGTTCAATCTCTGTATTTGCGGACGATACTAAGCTAAGCAGGGCAATAACTTCTCCGCAGGATGTGGAAACCTTGCAAAAAGATCTGACCAAATTAATGGGGTGGGCAACTACATGGCAAATGATGTTCAATTTAGAAAAATTAAAAAAATTTAAAATAATGCCTTTGGGTGGCAAATATATGAATGCAATCAATACACTGGGGGGAGAACCTCTGGGGGAATCTAGGATGGAAAAGAACCTGGGGGTCCTAGAAGATGATAGGCTCAGCAATGGCATGCAATGCCAAACTGCTGCTAACAAAGCAAACAGAATATTGGCATAAATTAAAAAGGGGACTAACTCCAGGGATAAGGCGATAATTCTCCCACTCTATATAGGCCCCGTACACACGACCGGATCTGTCCGTTGGGATTTTTCCGCGGATCAGTTACAGCAGACAAATCCGGTCGTGTGTACGGCCTAGCGGACATTTTTCAGCGGACATTTGTCCAGCCGACCGGTTTTCAAGCGGATAAAAATTTCTTAGCATGCTAAGAAATCTATCTGCTGGAAACCTGTCCGTCGGACTGATCCGGTCGTCTGTACAGACTCACCGGATAAGTCCAAGCGATCCCCATCCCTCGCATGCGTCAAAGTGATTCGACGCATGCGTGGAAGTATTTACCTTCCAGGGTCGCACACGTCGCCGCGTCATCGTCGCGGCGACGGCACGGCCACGTCACCGCGTATGTTTTCCGCGGGGATTTTGATCTGATGGTGTGTACAGCCCATCAGATCAAAATCCGGAGTAGAAATGTCCGCTGGAAACGGTCCGGCGGACCGTTTTCAGCGGATATCCGCTCGTGTGTACAGGGCCTAAGGCTCTAGTCCAGCCGCACCTAGAGTATGCCATCCAGTTCTGGGCATCAGTCCTCAGGAAGGATGTATTAAAAATGGAGCGAGTACAAAGAAGGGCAAAAAAGCTAATAAATGGTCTGAAGGATATTAGTTATGAGGAAAGGTTGCAAGCACTGAACTTATTCTCTCTGGAGAAAAGACGCTTGAGAGGGGATATACAAGATAATATTGACATATAATCACACACATAGGTTGGACTTGATGGACTTGTGTCTTTTTTCAACCTCACCTACTATGTAACTATCATAGAAGACAAATATCTGATTCTCTAAACAGTAGATTAAACGTATTTTAATCTGCAAGCATGTAAAAGAGAATCAAATCAATACAAATGATTATGAATCTTAGCATACAATCTATCTGGCATTTTAGTGCTCTAGCTGCTTTTAGTGCTGCTGCTTGGGGCACATTATTAGGTAAGTATGTTACTATAGACATTGGTTCTTTGTTATAAATTAGGCTCATGTTAGTCAGGTATTTGGGGAATTAAGGTTACGGTTTTCTGGGTTACAGTGACCCTGTCAGCAAAAAGTCACTTGAAGCCCCATATCATTTTGCAAAGTGTAGTCAGTATCGCTCCAAGTGGATTTGCCCTTCCCTACAATAAGTAGCCTGATGATTGTCCAGATCAGTGGTCTCCAAACAGCGGCCTGGGGGCCAGGTATGGCCCTTTACTTGCTTTTATCTGGCCCTTGGAGCATTATTTCATCCACTAATACCAACAACGGGGCATAATTCCCCCCACTGACAGCAATGAAGGGGCATAATTCCACCCACTGAAAAAAATCAATGGGGTACAATTCCTCCCACTGCCACCAATAATGGGGTACAATTCTTCCCACTGCCACCAATAATGAGGCACAATTCCTCCCACTGTCAATAATAATGTGACACAATTTCTCTCAATGACACCAATGATGGGGCACAATTTCTCTCAACGACACCAATGATGTGACACAATTTCCCCCGACAACACCGATGATGGGGCAACCATTCCTCCCACTGACACCAACGATGGAACACAATTTCTCCCAAGGACACCAATGATGGGACACAATTCCTCCCGATGACCCTTATGATGGGGCACAATTCCTCCCACTGACACCAAAGATGAGGCATTGTTTTTTCCCACTGACGTCTGGACCTTTTCTACTCCAAAGGGCCACAGTCCGGCCCTCCTGAAGCCTGAAGCACAGTAAACCGGGCCTTTATTTAGAAAGTTTGGAGACCCTTGGTCCAGATCATCATTGCATGCAATAGTCCAAACATAATAGTGGATGATGGAACAAAAGCATATATTCTTTAATGCATCAGGTTAAGGTTCATACAAGAAGCTGCAAGAGTCTTACGTGTTTCATGCTAAGCAGCACTTACTCATGAGTCTTCCACTGTTGTGTTTGAACTGCTGCCAAAACCATACCTCCTAAAAGAAGAGGAATACAGTATACATACTTTTATATTGGCCTAGGCTGTGAAATGCTGCCACTTTGCTGGAGGTAGTGTATGGGGACTTCACCTGTTTCCCCCACCACATGTAGTGGTTCCTCCTACCAGCTTGTATGTCCTGTAGCGACACATGACCCAGAGAGAGGAACCACTGTGTGTGGTGGGGAAGGTGTTATTCTGCACACCCAGAGTTGTACAATACTTGCAGCTGTCTGTGAACAGTGAAGCAGTAGCATTTTAAGATACTTACAACTTCTGTGGAACTGTCCTGCTGGAAAAGCAGCATTCCGTCAGTGCAAGCGCTGATCAGTGTATTCTGCGGGCGGGGGAGTCCCACTTTCAGAATAAAAAGACACAGTGGGGAAGATTTCCTCATCCATCCTAATTGTGTGGATAGAGAAATTGGCTTAATTGTTTTTGTTCAGCTGGGTTTACGTTGACCAATTGGCTTCAATACATCAAGCAATCAACCTGAAACAAGAATACAGATCAATGACTTTATAGAAATTGTCCATATCTGCATGATTAAGGTAAATAATGCAATGAATTGAAGCCAGAGGGTCAGTAATTCAGTCAGGCTCCTAGTGTTTTCAGAATAAGTCAGCAATGGCAGCCTCTATGTTTCTCTCATTACAAGTTTACTTAAAATATGGGGAGAACAGTGGCGGAACTACCGCCATAGCGACCCACGCAGGCGCTATGGGGCCTGCAGCCGAGTGGGGCCCGCCGATGGGGAGGCAGATCGGTGCGCTGTGACAGTTACAGAACCGATGCTGTGTTTCTCTCCCTCCTGTCGGCAATATTTCTGTCACAGCGCACCGATCTGCCTCCCTGTTCTAACCACATGTGATCCTCTATGTCCTATAGGTGCCTGGTCTCCCCCCAGCGCTGCCTGTTTTCATCTCCCTAAGAGCTGGGGGATTCGTCAGGACACTGTGAGAGCGGGGGAGAGCTTGCCTGTCTTAATGCACAGGCACTTCTGTGAACTGCCCAGGGGTCCTAGGTGCATGGGGGGCCTTTGAAGTTTCCTCCCAGCAGGTTCGGGCAGCAGTGGTAACAGGTCTCCTCACGTTGGCTCTCTTCTGCTACAGTGTACAGGTCAGTTCTGTTATCTGGCTGTGTCTGCAATGTTCTCTCTCCCTGGCATCTTCCTCCCCTCCTCAGACACTATCTGGCCGTCCTGCTCCCTGTCGTCCTCACACAGATCCATTCATCTTCGCCTGTCACACTGCTCCTCTCAGATGCTTGTTATCTCTCCCCCTTCCCTGACTTTTCCCTGCAGACACTTTACCTTCACACATGTGTGTGTCCCAGGATCTACAAACATTACAAATGTCTGGAACCCCCCCCCCCCCACCTTGCACACCCCCAACACTTTCTTTACTAGGCAATGGAGATCACTCCCTCTCCCCTTCCTGCCAGACAGCCCATTTACTTTTTATACTATGGCTATTTATTACCAGCTTAGAGTATGCCCCATGCCCATCTCTGATTATCCCTCTCCAGTCTCCTTGACAGCGATCTATCTGCCCCATCTCATACCCACCCCCACTTTTACCCCCCCCTTTTTCTCCCCTACCCCATGGTTCTCATTCCCACCCCATTTTTTTTAGGGCTTAAGGAAGGACCCCGAGGTGGAGCATCTTACTACTGCTGCTTGTGTGGGTGAGATGTGTACTGTGTACTGCGCCAATCCCTGCTGACCCTCTTCTCCTATTCATCCCATGTGATTGGCGCAGTACATATCCCACCCGCACAAGCAGCAGTAGTAAGATGCTCCACCTCGGGATCCTTCTTTAACCCCTGCAAAGCACCAGAAGAGAGACAGAAACTCTGATGGGGAAGGAAGAGGGGAATTGTCTTTCCTGTTGTATATTTAGCCCAGTTCCCCTGTAAGTTTATAATTTTTTTTTTGTGCTTGTGTATGTTAAAAATGATTTTTGTGGTGTATTGTTAGCAAAAATATTTGTTTTGATATTTTTTTAGGGGGGCCCTGTCAGGTAGGCTGTACGGGGCCCCGTGATTTCTAACAGCAGCCCTGGGCGCTGCGGCAACACAGGGGTGAAAAAATCCTCTACTGTCACTTGTCAATACAGAAGCGCTGCTGTATTTACAAGTGACAGCGCTCTCCTCCCGACAGCCGTTTAGAACCCTCTCTGCTCTACAAAACACATTGTCTATCTATCTCTATGTGAAAGCAGAGAGGGGAGGGGGGAAGGGGTGGGGGGTGTACACAGACAGGAGCTGCTCCTCTAGGGTGACCACATTTCCAAACTACCATTCAGGGACACCCCCCCTCCCAAAAATCAGGTGGGATTTATGATTTCTCCAATCACAAGAAGGGGGCGGGGATTGTGCTCCTCCAGGCATTCCCAGCCAGGGCAAGTACCGTCAGTGAGTAAAGCGGTGATGTGACGGCCTTTTTTGGGGTCATAAGATTGGCCGGGGGGGTGGCTGTGTCAGTTTCATTCCGGGACACTGTATTGTCCTGGAATGAAGGTGCCCGGGACAGACCTGCAAAATGTGGGACTGTCCCGGGCAATCCGGGACACGTGGTCACCCTATGCTCCACGGACATGCAGTGAGTTACAGCTTCTCTTCTGCAGCCCATCTCTGATGTTAGTTGGGTGACCGGAATGCTCACTACTGAAAGGGGGAAGAAGGGGGGTTGATGCCAGAGGAATGTGTATTGATGGAGGGTGGGCTCCAAACTAATCTGGGGAGAGGAGAGCTCTGTACTTGGGAAGGAGGGTACTTGCATGTGCACAGATCACCCCTAAATCCTGCACACCGTACACAGATCACCCTTAAATTCCCCCATACACAGCTCACCCCTCAATCCTTATACATTTTATATGTAGGTCCACCCGTATGATTTTTCCGTGCACTTTCAGGGTTGGGGGACTTTTAGTTTTTTTTGGCGGGGGGGGGGCGTCATTGAAGGACCCGGCCTTGGGGCGGCAAAGGAAGTAAATCCGGGGGGGGCCCCATACAACATTTTGCTATGGGGCCCTGTGATTTCTAGTTACGCCCCTGGGGGAGAAGGTAAAATTTAAGGGTCAGGTTAAGTGTTGGTTGAGGCCTAATTTACGTGAAATTGACTCTGCCAGTAAGTACACCAAATTGAATTAAACCAAGACTGTAAAAAAAGATGATGTATACCCTGCCACATGCTGTGATTCATATGCTGTGATTCATACTGCTAGCTCCTACATCCTGGATGGCAAAGGTGCCAGTAGATATTTGACATACCTTGAAGTGTTGGTTACATGCAAACTCCTGGATATCTGCAACACAGTAGAGCTTTAAGACATGGGCCCCAGAAAGGTATACATCAACTTTTTTTCAAAGGCTAGGTTTAATTTATTAAAGAACTTCAGCCTCACCTATTTTGGCCCATCTGCTTATGCCTCTGGTGCATGGTAAAAAGCTATGTGACTGTAATCTTCTACCATCATCCCTGTGTGTCGCAACATTTTCATCAAAAAGGTGTTGCAGCAGGCACACTTCCTGTCTGCAGATGCCCAGTCTCCCGCAACACCCACTGTAGGTTCAGGGGATTTCAATCACAGCTGTTGCATACAACTTCCAAAGAGACAGTTTCATTTGGACCAGAGTTACTACTGAGCCTATCCCCTCTGTACAGTCATTCCTACCTTGAACTGAGGATCTGCAGCTAACAACAATTACAGAGATTATAATCCATTATTATCATCCATTTCATTTATTGATTATTATGTAAACCCTATTCTTTATTCGTTTATTTTAAACTCTGTACAACTTACCAATTTTACCAATGTGCCTTGTGCTATAGATCTAATAATTTTAGTGGGGTTTCCCTGAGACCTGAAAACAAATTTCATGGGTTCCTCTAAACAGGTTGAAAAGGCTGCCTTAGGGTTTCCTTTTGTTCTGTTTTTTTTACGGTTAGGGATATTTTAATGTTAGAAACACTTAAGCAAATGTTAGAATTTATTTTTTCCACAGGTATTTAGTGTAAATGATATCAAAGCAAACACCAGGAACTATGTTCAAATTAGTGGCATGCTTGGAAGGGGTGTAAAACAGCCACTGGCGTTTTTTGCAGTACCTAAAGCCATGAGAAAAATCCAATTTTTTATCAAAACTTCTCCATTTTATGAACCGGGTATTCGCTCTGCGATCCACTCACGATATGCATGTTCCAACCTCTGTTTATCTGAAAAAAGTTTCAGGTGGAAACAAATGCAACAGGCATATAGTAAACATAAAGACAATTTAAAATGTTGATCATTTCATTGCTGTCTTTCTATGGTAACTCTATTTCAGAAAGCAGGGTCTAATCTTTAAATTAGCACTCACTTTTTTCAGCACTATTCTACTGACCTTTATTGCCATTAGGATCTAAACCACAACACTAATACCATACAAAGCTTGTTCTTTTTGCATTTCTAGTGCATGTCTCCTCTCACTCATGCTTTTGTTTCCTCTTCTTCTTCAGGGCTCTAAATTTCGGGGGTATTGGGGTGGTGATGGGACACGAACTGACGCATGCATTTGATGATCAAGGTTTGTGACAAATTTGCAGTCAGATGATCTGTAGCTAGAAGTGGTGTTCAGGGTGATTGATAGATGTCATTGTTTTGAATGTTATATCTGGCATTTCTGATTTTGCAAACTGATTTAGCAGTTCAAGGTAATAATAAAAACTGCACACATTAGGCTTAATTTACACATTTTTAACATAAAGCTAAACTTATTGTGAAAGAAAAAAACACTATCAAGCTGTGCAAATAGTATGTTGTCCAAAGTAACATAAGGTAACAGCACTTCAAATCCCTGAAATTCCTATTTAGCTACAATGTCAGATACAGGTAAGAGTACTAAATAACAACTAAGGATGATAAATCAGTATACAGTATGCTGAAGTAATGAGCATATGAGTAATAAAAAAAAGAAACATGTTGGGCATCTGAGGTGCTGTTGCCTTTTGTCACCATGTGGAGTGTATAGAGGAGAACTGGGTTTACCATCTTGGTTATCGGTTATAGCAGTCTGCAGTGATCATTGTATTCTGCCAGTGGGGATGGCTCCCCACCAGAAAGAACACAATAGTGCTATGGGAGGTATTCCCTCTTCAACACCGACTGTGTTGATGAGGGAATCACACATTTGTTCCCCCTTCAACCTGTGGCTGAAAGAAAGAAAGAAAATTGTATACTGTATGGCCTACCTTATAATTTACAAATCTAGATAGATAAATAAAATTATCTATCTAGATTTTTAGAAGTATAAAGTATGTCATGAAGTATGTTCCATTATGTGCATATGTCATCATGAAGTATGTCCAATGACGTGCAGGCTGTCGCATTTTGTAGAAATCTTCCCTGTCCTCTTCCTCCTGCTGAATTTTCGGCACTGTGGGGGTTAACAGCTTCGGGTCTCAAGGCTCAACTGTACTAAAGGTGATCTAAAGGAGACATGCCCCCTTCATGGGGACGTGCTCCTTCATTAAGAAATATCCTATTCTGGTCACACTGCCTACAATATGATCTGTGAATGGGGAAGTCTGATCAGTCAGAGGATTTTCTCCCCCATTCACAGATCATGTTACGGGCAGTGTAATCAGTGAAAGAAAATTTCTCAATGAGGCTAGGTTTGCACTTGATCTGATTTTCAATGCGAGCTCCCTCTTTCGGTCAGATGTGCCTATCAGGGCTCCTTTCTTATATCAGGTGTGCCCACCAGCGCTTCCCCTTACTTTAGGTGTCCCCACCAGGGCTTCCCTTACATCAGGTGTCCCCACCAAAGCTCCCTCTTACATCAGGTGTGCCCACCAGAGCTCCCCCTTACATCAAGTGTTCCTACCAGAGCTCCCCCTTACATCAGGTCCTCCTACCAAAGCTCCCCTTACAGTGGGTGTCCCCGCCATCGCTCCCCTTACATCAGGTGTCCCCACCAGGGCTCCCCTTACATCAGGTGTCCCCACCAAAGCTCCCCCTTCCTTCAGGTGTTCCCACCAGAGCTGCCCTTTACATCAGGTGTGTCCACCAGAGCTCCCCCTTACATCAGGTCTGCCTACCAGAGCTTCCCTTACAGTAGGTGTCCCCGCCAGGGCTTCCCTTACATAAGGTGTCCCCACCAGGGCTCCCCTTATATCAGGTGTACCCACCAAAGCTCCCCCTTCCTTCAGGTGTGCCCACCAGAGCTGCCCTTTACATCAGGTGTGTCCACCAGAGCTCCCCCTTACATCAGGTCTGCCCACCAGAGATCCCCTTACATCCGGTGTCCCCACCAGAGCCTCCTCTTACTTTAAGTGTCCCCAACAGAGCTCCCCTTCCTTCAGATGTGCCCACCAGAGCTCCCCCTTTCATCAGGTGTACCCACCAGAGCTCCCCCCCTTACATCAGGTGTGCCCACCAGAGCTCCCCATTACATCAGGTGTGCCCACCAGAGCTCCCCCTTACATCAGGTGTCCCCACCAAAGCTCCCCCTTCCTTCAGGTGTGCCCACAAGAGCTTCCTCTTACAGCAGGTGTACCTGCCAGAACTCCCCCTTACATCAGGTGTAACCACTGGAGCTCCCCCCTTACATCAGGTGTGCCCACCAGAGCTCCCCCTTACATCAGGTGTCCCCACCAAAGCTCCCCCTTCCTTCAGGTGTGCCCACCAGAGCTTCCTCTTACAGCAGGTGTACCTGCCAGAACTCCCCCTTACATCAGGTGTGCCCACCAGAACTCCCTCTTACATCAGGTGTGCCCACCAGAACTCCCCCTTACATCAGGTGTACCTACCAGAGCTTTCCCTTACATCAGGCGTGCCCACCAGAGCTCCCTCTTACATCAGGTGTGCCCACCAGAGCCCCTGCTTAAATCAGGTGTGCCCACCAGAGACCCCCCTTTTCCCCTGTACTCACTTATCACTAATTGCAAAGAAGCTCCTAATTTATCTCTCCAGTATCCACACACTGTCTTCAGTACCGCTGAGACCGAGTTCTCAGTCTTTGCCGGCTCTCTATTGCCCCCTGCAGGCTGGAGAATACCTAATCCTCTCTCCAGAATAGAGATGGAGAACATTTCAGTGATCCTCATTGCTCCCAACTGACTCTGGTATGCCGACTATGGAACTGGTATGCCGACCTACTAAAACGTATTCTTGTTAATTGAGAGACAGAGAAAGACATAAAGTGTAAGTTCACCTTCACACACATTTTCCAATACAGTTCACATGCACCACCCTTCCCCCAATATATGAAAACACAAACAAAAGTCCACCTCTTCAGCTGCTGACACCACTGTCCTCCCCAATCCTTCCTGCAGATGGCTGGATGTATCCAGTGCCGGATGCACAGCCCCGAAAGTCCATGAATGAGCACTCCCAGCCTCCCTTCTCATTCATGCATGCACAGTCCACTCTCCTTTACTGAGTGTGAGAGCAAGCAGATTGCACGTGTCACTTAATACATGTACCAATAGAGGATTTTTTCAAGTTACTCCTGTGCAGAAAATAAATATTTGCCTGTGAGACAATGGTTGTGTAGATGAAAGAAACATGAACTATGAGTAGCAATGCAATATGTTTTTGTTGGTCAAGGTACTAGTGATTTACATGGGTTACCTTTGAAGTACACTTAAGCCCAGTCACCCACTATTATGTTCCATTGCAGGCCGAGAATATGATGAGGATGGAAATTTGCGTCCTTGGTGGCAAAATTCTTCTTTGGAAGCATTTAAAAATCGTACTGAGTGTATGATCAGTCAGTACAATGCTTACACTGTAAATGGAGAGAAAGTCAATGGAAAACAAACACTGGGGGAAAACATAGCAGATAATGGAGGACTGAAAGCAGCATACCATGTAAGTGACATGTTGTATCATCTTAATCAATGTTCAGATTTTATGAATACTAATGTAGCATTTTTTGGTCTATAAGCCTAGCATCATGTACTTCTATATGTCATATGGAAAAATTCTTTTATTTTAGGCTTACAAATCTTGGCTACAAAAACATGGTGAGGAGAAAAGATTGCCTGGAGTTAGGCTGTCCAACCACCAACTCTTTTTTGTAGGATTCGCACAGGTAAAAAGAGAAAGAACTGGCCTATATATACTGTCCTAAATTACAGTAACTGTTCCAAGATTTGTTTGAACATTCATGTTGACACTGAGCTTTCTCTGCAATCTTTTTTGCAGGTATGGTGCTCTGTACGGACTCCGGAGAGTAGCCATGAAGGATTAGTCACGGATCCCCATAGTCCTGCAAAGTTCAGAGTGATTGGAACCTTGTCAAACTCAAAAGACTTTGCCGAACATTTTAACTGTCCCAAAGGGACCCCAATGAACCCAGGGAAATACTGTGATGTGTGGTGAAAATCTAGATGCACATATTAGTATGGCTGCTTGTTCTGCATATACATGAGGTTAACTTTAAATGGTAATTCTACCAAAATGGATAATTCATTTATGGGAAGTGTTGGTAGGTTGAATCATCCCCTGTCTTGTATCTCTTAGGAACTCCAGTGGTTTGATCTCTAAAGTTTCAAGGTCTGCCTTTACTAAGTGAAGGTCTCTTGGGTTCTTAGTTCTGTCAGCTTGTAAAGACGCAATCTATTATGTTACCAGCTCTAATCTACATATTGATTCTTGCTTATGCTGCATTTCATAGTATAAAGTCCCTTATGTAAAAATGCAGCAAAGAATGTGAGATCATTTGGAATAGCTGTGGCAATTAAGAAACAAAGTTATCACCACCAGAATCCTCAAAATATATAAGAAGAGGGTTATTCAACCTGTTATGCCCTGTACACACGATCGGACCTTTGTTCGACCAAATTGACATCGGAATTCTGATAGAATTCCATCGGAGGAAAAGAGAACATGTTCTCTATGTAATCTCTGATTAAATTCATCGGAATTTCCGATGGACATACATACGGTCGGAATTTCCAATGGAAAAAGTGTGTACGAGGCCTTACACATAAATTTGGATAAACAAAACAATTCAAGTAGAACCCTAGCAAAAGTTTTCCTTTTTTCTTTGATTTAAGGTAGTGTGGGAAAGGGTTAGACCCTTGTCAGGTTTCATTGCTGTCTGTTCACCTTTTAGTAGATTTCCCTCACTTCCTGTTCTGGTGACATATTAGAAAGAAAAACATTTTCCCCACCAGAGACATACATGGCAACAACAATGTCAGAGAGGTTATACACTTTACCCACTCACCCAATAAAGGTGCACTTATTTTTGTCATGTCTCCCATTGGATAGATTCAATAACAAAACAGGAAGTCAGGGGAGAATTCCTCAATGGTGACTAATACAATTTTAAAACCATTTCCTATTCTATCCAAATGAATTTAAGAAATAACTGGAGTTCTACATTAGGGGAGTCATGTAGTGAGTCATGTAGTGAGCATGTATTGAGGTTTACGTTGATTACCTCTCCTTTAGAAAATGTATGATAGTTCCTTGACTGCCATGGTAAATTCATAGCTTCAGAACTTTCTGAGGTGCTGACCATTACGCATGCAGATTGCTTTTATCTTCACTAAGACTTTTTAATCTGCATGGTTGTTCCAGGTTTGTGACTCAGAAAGTACAGATGTCAGAGAATCAATATGAAACCAGCATTTTCACAAGGAGGTCAGCAATGGCAACCTCTGTGGTTCCCCCCCCCCCCCCCCAAAAAAAAAATCCTTTAAATCTTAAGTTAAAGTTTGTGAGATGCTGGTATGAATGTAATGATATATTTTATGTGATTTGTTATGTTATGTATGATTGGTGAATCAATGTGATCGATGTACAAACGTGGATGTGATCTGTTAGTGACAGACAGGATTTGTAAAGGTTTATATGAACAGTTTGTTTTTATCATGATGACGTAGCATAATTATGACCAAAGATAGAAGCAGTTCAATAAATTAAGTGCCAAATAGAGAAAGTAATTGTCTCTTATAGAATGAAAAGAAACATCATTGGATTATATCCAATAGTTTTGGCTTATTCACCTATGATATTTTTATCTACAAAACTAAGTATAATTAAATACCTTAAAAGTCTTTAAAGATAATATGGCTATATTTATAAGACTTTCATAGGGTCAAGGAAGTAAGGGAATTGACAATTAACTATGTGTAGGTATATAAATCTATTAAGCTGTGAGAGTATTAAGTCACTGGTTACACTGTTTAATTGCCTATAAGGCTGTTCCAAACCGATGAGAATGGTCCGACCTTGCCATTTCTATCGGTTCACCGCTGAAGTGGCCTGATGGTCTGATGTGCGTACACACCATCGTTCCAAAAACCGATCGGGTCAGAACGCGGTGACGTCAAACACACGACGTGCTGAATAAAACAAAGTTCAATGCTTCCAAGCATGCGTTGACTTGATTCTGAGCATGCGCGGGTTTTGAACCGATGCTTTCTGTACTAACCATCGGTTTGGACCGATCGGGCAGCGGGCCATCGGTTCGATTTTAAAGCATGTTTTAACATTTTGGACCGAAGGACAACAGACCGATGGGCTATACACACGGTCGGTTTGGACCGATGAAACTGAACCTCGGTCCATTCTCATCGGTTTTGTCGGACCGTGTGTACGCGGCCTAACGCCCCCACCAATTTTATCAGTTTATGTCAATCTGTGCAATGAAGGAAAACTTCTGATTGGTTGCTGTTGGTTAATATAGTTTAGCTTTATTACTTTGTTAGATCATTATTAGCTTTATTAGAGCTTAGTACAAAATGCTTTCTTGGTTACTATTTTTCCTTATTCTGCCTAGTTGGACTGACAGATCATAATTAATAATCCTATTAGACTATCAATGGAAGGTGACTTCCCAAAATGTTTGTATTGTGGCATGGTTGAAACCCACATACAAACATTGATATGGATGGTGTGAATAGAGCATTTTGTTATCACAGAGCAAATCAAGTGCCAGAACATATAACCATTAATATGCCTTTTATGAAACCCCTACTATATTAGCGGCTCTAACATGTAAAGCAGTGTTTTAGCAATGAATGACTGATATGCGAATGTAAACTGACATGGGTAGTTTAAATTGTATTAAGAAGTGTGTAAGGATTATCTCTAGTATAACACTGAATGAATGACAAGTGTAGAATGGTGACTTTGTGTGAATGTCCAAAAAATAATCCTATAATAAAAAGGTATACTTGGAACATGATTTGAGCACAGGCACATAGAACATACTCTGTGCATATGCAGTCTGTGCGCTGATAATATTAAATTGACTATGTGCTACCTAGCACCCTAGAGCTATTCAGATCCTGTCATCGTACGATGCAGCCTTTGGGTTGTCACTTTTTACTAAAGAAGAAGTAAAGGCTCTTTCTTTAAAATAAGATTGTTGGAAACTGACCAGACAACTGAAGCAGGAAATACGTAGTAATGCTTTTCTATTCCTTACAGAGCCATAGCTGGTATTTAAAGAGTGATGGGTGCAACCCCCAAAACCTTACTGGCATCACCACGGTGGCACCCGGTGCATGCTCCACTGTTAGGTTCCTGGTTATCACAATTGCTTTCAGAGCATCAGGAAGAGGCTATGTGATGTCACAGCATCATAGAAGTTACTATAACAGATTGCTGTATGAAAGTGTATGTATACAAAGTACTGTATGAATGTATTGAGAAGGTAATACAAGTGCGGTAGCTATTTGTATGAGTGGGCCATCTGAGATGACTGTGCTTTATGAGACTATACTGTCTGTGTTCTAAGTGATAAAACCAATATGCTGCACATGTGTATACTTATAAAATATGCTGTGTGTTGATGTTGCTGGTGCTAAATGCAGTGTCAGCTTTACTTCACCACACTTCTGACCGTCTGCTGTCATGGGGGTCCCTATATTGGGAGGGGTCTTATTGCCCCATCAATCCTCCTCTTTTGCACTGTATGGAACACATATCACGCTGGCATCATGCTTTTGAGACTAGAAAGAGTTACCGTCACATGGTGTTCTGCCAGGCTACACTGGGATACCATACAATCATTTTAAAGACATCTACTGTCCTTCAATGCCCGAAAATGTAGCAGGAAAAAAGGGTTTATATAGAGATACCGTATCAAGCTTGCTGCATGTATTAAATTTATTGTGGCATTCTAGATGATCCAACAATGACAGACCTCAACCTCCCAAAGATACGACAGGGGATCCACAAAACACAGGAGACTCTAAAAGAAAAAAAAATGAAAACCATGCCTTAATCGCCAGCACACCCACATAGAGATTTATATTAGAGATTCTAATTCAGTTAGAAACTCAAAGCCACATAGCGTGAACCAGTTAAGTTTTACATTGTTTTAGTGAGTTATGCAGTTCTCACTTTTAGGCAAGTAGCCTATGTCAGGGTAAATATGTTTATTTTCCTCCTATGTATTACATGTACTGCAAAGAGAGTGCTATTGCCAGTCTGTGGGAGAAGTAATATGAATATATTCTTAGAGACAAAGGGTCATGAATGCTTTGAAGCCCTAGAATAGCTATATGCAGCCTGAGGACTGTCATTTGGCACCTTACTGCCACCTTTGAGGACCATGCCACTACTATAGGACACAAGGCCTAGGAGAGCCTGTGGAATAATGTCATTACTTTACCTTTCTCCCTGAAGTCCTGTTCAGACAACACCTGTTAGTATGATGTCCAGAGTCTTGCACAATGATGATTGCATGGCCCTAATTAAAACAATACTGGCTTTGAAAAGTACATGCTGAAAATCTGCACAGTTCAGCAGCAGACAAAACCAGCAGTAAAGAAAGTACTCTAGGTATGCCTGATTGGGAAATCATGCAAATGTACCCTAATTTTACTAGAGGCCTGCAGATTTGTCATTCAGTGCCCAGTCTTACCCAACATGTTCAGCCAGTAGCCATTTGTAGGATTTACAAGGCTGCATAAGCATGTTCTAGGTAAAGAAAGCCAGTGGGCACATGCCATTCAATGAGAGGGATTGGGCTATGTGCTGTTCTATTGATAGACCTGTTGTCTGCTCCCTCCACACCTACCTCACACTGTGACATCTGCTGTTTCTCCCACTGTTACACACAATCTGTGTGCTGATATGAAGGACACAAGGCGTTTCACTCAGGAGGCAGCCATCATAGATGATCTACTGGAAAAGATGTGGATCAGTATAAGATGGCTTGAGATTTCAGCACAAAACACATTTCAACTATTGACAGCTTCGCACCTGTGATATGTACTGTCTGCTCAACCATGTACCATGTAAGACTGTCAAGCAGTGCATTGTGGTAAGTGTAGTCCTTGTGTAGCACCGTTAGGTAGTATTAGATCTGGTCATTAAAACCATGAAACTTCTCAAGTCTCAGTGAAGCACATGGGTTACAATCCTCAGTAATTTAAATACAATACAGGGACACCTGTGTGTGAACTATCACTTGGCTGTACTAAGCTTCACATTATTCTACTTGGTTTCATGCAGTAGGATATTTCACAAATAATGCAATGTTTGCATATATTTCCACTGATCCTATACTTTGACTCAGTGGGTATGAACTACACATCACCTCATTATATAATGTTACTGTTTACTAGATGCTTGTGGCTTCTTCATTAATGTGTATCTGTGAAAAGGTTTTATTTTTTCATGTCTATTAAACCCAAAAGAATCTGCTTGCATTTCTGTTTGAGAATTCTTTATTTGGGCAATACACTGTAATTATTCTTTCAATGCGGACAAGACATTAACATGGGTATACGTTATAACGTTTTTTTTTAGCACTATAGCTTTGGATAGAGTGCCAGTGGTAAATGGGCTTTTAGGGTTCTGACGGCTTTACGTGGAGTTATCAATTTCACTGGGATGGATATCTAGAGAGTAATAGAAAAACTCAAATACATTGCCAGGGGAAAATTCTGTACTTTCTAGTATTGACCATATGTGAAAACCTTAGGCCTTGTACACACGGTCGGACCAAACTGATGAGAATGGTCCGACGGACCGTTTTCATCGGTTCACTGCTGAAGTGGCCTGATGGTCTGATGTGCGTACACACCATCGTTCCAAAAAACGATCGGGTCAGAACGCGGTGACGTCAAACACACAACGTGCTGAATAAAACGAAGTTCAATGCTTCCAAGCATGCGTCGACTTGATTCTGAGAGTGCGCCCATTTTCTGTACTAACCATCGGTTTGGACCGATCGGTCAGCGGTCCATCGGTTCGGTTTTGAAGCATGTTTTAAAATTTTGGACCGAAGGAAAACAGACCGATGGGCTATACACACGGTCGGTTTGGACCGATGAAACTGAACCTCGGTCCATTCTCATCGGTTTTGTCCGACCGTGTGTACGGGGCCTTAGGCTCTTGGTCACATTTACTCAGGGATATATTAAGATCTCCTTAGTTGGCTTCTGCTTAAATACTTCTTAATATTTGCCTGCTTGCCACACCAATCCTGTGACTTCAGTGTTTCTGAATTGGACAAAGCATGCAGACCGGAAATTCTGACTTCACACGCTTATTCCTGGATCAAAGAACTGATAACACACTACTGCAATGCAACCAGCATTTTTAGAAGGAAAAGTCAGCAGTGTTGACCTAAAAATTTCTCTTAGCACTTGTTTTGAACCTAAGCCGTCAAACATTTGGCAGGTGCTATAGGGAAGCAGCATTCTTTTCAATACAACTATTTCAGACTTTCCTTTACACTTTCAGGAGTTGATTTACTAAAGGCAAATAGCTCTATTTTCCTTTAGTAAATCAACCCCTATGCTCCCCATCCCACCAACACAACCAGTATATTATCAACACAGGATAACAAGCAGATTGATCTTTAGCACATTTGGCTATGCTTAGCTATGACGAAACCTGAAAATTCAGTCATTTATCAGCTAAG
Organism: Rana temporaria; assembly: GCF_905171775.1. Lineage (NCBI taxonomy): Eukaryota > Metazoa > Chordata > Amphibia > Anura > Ranidae > Rana > Rana temporaria. Next base: position 205,601,562 of record NC_053492.1, on the reverse strand, counting down.
GAGAACTTTCACATTTAATGGGG